>NC_072008.2:70861923-71472692 GCF_028885655.2 Pongo abelii
TGCAATGAACATATTCATGCATGTGTCTTTATGATAGAACAATTCATATTATTTGAGTATATACCCAGTAATGGGATTGCTGAGTTGAATGGTAGTTCTGTTTTTATGTCTGTGAGGAATCGCCATACTGTTTTCCACCATGGTTGAATTAATTTACACTCCCACCAACAGTGTATAAGCATTCCCTTTTCTCTGCAATCTTGCCACCATCTGTTTTTTTTTTTTTTTGACATTTTAATAATAGCTGTATGTGTATGAGATATTATCTCATGTGGTTTTTTTTTTTTTTTTTTTTTTTAGAGGTAGTCTTGCTCTGTCGCCCATGCTAGACTGCAATTGCATGATCTCAGCTCACTGCAACCTCCGCCTCCTGGGTTCAAGCAATTCTCATGCCTCAGCCTTGCAAGTAGCTGGGATTACAGGCACATGCCACCACACCTGGCTATTTTTTTGTTTTGTTTTGTATTTTTAGTAGAGACGGAGTTTCACCATGTTGGGAAGGTTGGTCTCGAACTCCTGATCTCAAGTGATCTGCCCACCTCAGCCTCCTAAAGTGCTGGGATTGCAGGTGTGAGCCACCACACCCGGCCATTGAGCAGTTTTTTTTTTCCTCTATATGCCTGTTGGCTGCATGTATGTCTTCTTCTGAGAAAGGTCTGTTCACGTCTTTTGCCTACTTTTAAATGGGGTTGTTTTTACCTTGTAAATTTGTTTAAGTTCCTTACAGATATTGAATATTAGACCCTTCTTGGATGCATAGTTTGCAAAGCTTTTTTCAATTCTGTAGGTTTTCAGTTCACTCCATTGATAATTTCTTTTACTGTGTAGAAACTCTTTAGTTTAACTAGATGCCATTTGTCAATTTTTGCTTTTGTTGCAATTGCTTCCTGTGTCTTCGTCATGAAATCATTGCCTTTTTGTAGATCCAGGATGGTATTGCCTAAGTTTTCTTCCAGTGTTTTTATACTTTTGGATTTCACATTTCAGTCTTTAATCCATCTTGAGTTGATTTTTGAATAAGGTGTAAGGAAGGGGTCCAGTTTCAGTCTTCTGCATATGGCTAGTGGGTTATCCTAGCACCATTTATTGAATTAGGGGATTGTTTCCCCACTGCTTGTTTCATTTTTAGCTTTGTTGAAGATCAGATAGTTGTAGATATGTGGCCTTCTTTTTGGGCTCATTATCCTGTTATATTGGTTTATGTGTCTATTTTTGTACCAGTACCATGCTGTTTTGGTTACTGTACCTTGGTAGTATAGTTTGAAATCAGGTATTGTGATGCCTCCAGCTTTGCTCTTTTTACTTTGGGTTGCTTTGGTGAACTATTTGGGCTCTTTTTGGTTCCACTTGAATTTTAAAATAGTATTTTCTAGTTATTTGAAGAATAGCATCTGTAGTTTGATAGGAATAGCATTGAATCTATACATTGCTTTGGACTGTATGGCCATTTTAATGTTATTGATTCTTTCTATTCATGATCCCATATTTGCATTTGTATCATCTCTGATTTCTTTGGGCAGCGTTTTAGGAATGGAATGGAATGGAATGGAATAGCATTCCTGATTTAGCTCGTGGCTTAACTGTTGTTGGTGTATAGGAATGCTAGTGATTTTCCTGAGACTTTGCTGAAGTTGCTTATCAGCTTAAGGAGCTTTTGGGCTGACACTGTGTCATTTTCTAGATATAGGATCATGTTGCCTGCAAACAGGGATAGTTTGACTTCCTCTCTTCCTATTCATATTCCCTTTTTTTGTTTCTCTTGCCTGAATGCTCTGGCCAGAACTTCCAATACTATATTAATTGGGAGTTGTGGGAGAGTGCATCCTCTTCTTGTGCTGGTTTTCAAGGGACAAAAGGTGGTTTCCAGTTTTTGCCCATTCAGTATGATGTTGGCTGTGTGTTTGTCATAGGCAGCTCTTATTATTTTGAGATATGTTACCTCATTACCTAGTTTATTGAGAGTTTTTAACATGAAGCAGTGTTGAATTTCATTGAAAGCCTTTCCTGCATCTATTGTGATAATCATGTGGTTTTTGTCTTTAGTTCTGTTTATGAGATGAATCCCATTTATTGATGTGCATATGTTGAACTGATCTTGCATCCCAGGGATAAAGCCAATTTTACCATGGTGAATAAGCCTTTTGATGTGCTGTGGAATTCTGTTTGCCAGTATTTTGTTGATGCTTTTTGCATCAGTGTTCATCAAGGATATGGCCTGAAGTTTTCTACTTTTTTTGTGTCTCTGTTGGGTTTTGGTATCAGGATGATGCTGGCCTCATAGAATGAGTTAGGGAGAAGTCCCTCCTTCTCAATTTTTTGCAATAGGTTTAGTAGGAATGGTAGCAGATCTTTGTACATCTTGTAGAATTTTGTTGTGAATCTGTCTGGTCCTGTGCTCTTTTTTTATGGGGGATGTGGCTGGTAGGCTATTACTGATTCAACTTCAGGGCTTTTTATTGGCCTGTTCAGAAATTCAATTTTTTCCTGGCTCAGTCTTGGGAGGGCGTATATGTCCAGAAATTTCTCAATTTCTTCTAGATTTTCTAGTTTATTTGCATAGAGGTGTTAATAATATTCTTTGTTGGCTATTTGTATTTCTGTGGGGTCAATGGTAGTATCCCCTTTGTCATTTCTAATTGTGTTTATTTGGATATTATTTCTTTCTTCTTTATTAATCTAACTAGAAGTCTATTTTATTAGTTACTTCAAAAAACAAACCCCTGGATTCATTAATCTTTTGAATTTTTTGTGTGTGTGCTTGTGTTTCTCAGTTTCCTTCAGTTCAGCTCTGATTTTTTTTTTTCTTCTACTAGCTTTGGGATTGTTTTTTCCTTGTGCTTCTTTAGTTCTTTTAGTTGTGATGTTAGATTGTTAAATGGAGATCTTTCCAACTTTGTGATGTGGGCATTTTGTGCTGTAAACTTTCCTTTTCCCTCTTCACATTGCCTTAGCTGTGTCCCAGAGATTCTGTAATGCTGCATCTTTGTTCTCACTGGTTTCAAAGAAGGCCTTGATTTATGCCTTAATTTCATTATTTACCAAAAAGTCATTCAGAAGCAGGTTATTCAGTTTCCATATAATTGTATGGTTTTGAGTGAATTTCTTAGTCTTGATTTCTAATATGATTGGACTTTGTTCTGGGAGACTGTTATGATTTCAGTTTTTTTGCATTTTCTTAGCAGTATTCTGTGTTCGATTATGTGGTTGATTTTGATGTACCATGTGGTGATGGTACCATGTGGTACCATGTGGTGATGGTACCATGTGGTGTTGTTTTGGGTGGGTAGTTATGTAGATTTCTATCAGGTCCATTTTATCCAGAGCTGAGTTCACATGTTGAATATCTTTGTTCATTTTCTGCCTCAATGATCAGTCTAATACTGTAAGTGGGATGTTGAAGTATTCCAGTGTTATTGTGTGGGAGTCTAAGTATCTTTGAAAGTCTCTAAGAATTTGCTTTATGAATCTGTGTGCTCTTGTGTTGGACGCATATATATTTGGGATAGTTAGGTGCTCTTGTTGAAGTGAATCCTTTGCTATTATGTAATACCTTTTCTTTCTTGATCTTTGTTGGTTTAAAGTCTGTTTTGTCAGAAACTTGGATTGCAACCTCTGCTTCTTTGTGTTTTCCATTTGCTTGGTAGATTTTTTTCATCCCTTTATTTTAAGCCTGTAGGTGTCACTGCATGTGAGATAGGTTTCTTGAGGACAGCATGCCAACAGGGTCTTGGTTCCTTATGCAGCTTGCCACTTTGTGTCTTTTAAATGGGGGCCTTTAGCCCATTTACATTCAAGGTTAGTATAGGTATGTGTGGATTTGAATCTGTCATCATATTAGCTGGTTATTATGCAGACTTGTTAATGTGGTTGCTTTGTGGTGTCACTAGTCTGGAGTGGCTGGTAATGGTCTTTCCTTTCCATATTTAGTGTTTCCTTCAGGAGCTCTTGTAAGGCAGTTCTGGTGGGAACAAATTCCCTTGACATTTGCTTATCTGAAAAGGATCTTATTTTTCCTTTGCTTATGAAGCTTAGCTTGGCCAGATATGGAATTCTGAGTTGCAATTTATTTTCTTTAAGAATGTTGAACTTGGGTGGCTGAAGTGTGAGGATCCCTTGAGCCCAGGAATTCAAGGTTGCATGTAGCTATGATCATGCCACTGCACTCCAGCCTGCATGACAAAGTGAGACCCTGTCAAAACAAACAAACAAACAAACAAACAAACAAACAAAATAATGTTGAACATTGCCTGGCTTGTAGAGTTTCTGCTGAGAGGTCCACTGTTAGTCTGATGGGCGTCCTTTTGTAGGTGACCTGCCCTTTCTGTCTTGCTGCCTTTAACATTTTTTTCTTTTATTTTGACCTTGGAGAAACTGATGACACAGAAATATAGAGCTGTGAAATGGGAAATCAGGGGTCTCACAGCCTTCAGAGCTGAGAGCCCTGAACAGAGATTTACTCACATATTTATTAACAGCAAGCCAGTCATTAGCATTGTTTCTATAGATATTAGATTAACTAAAAGTATCCCTTATGGGAAATGAAGGAATGGGCTGAAATAAAGGGATGGGTTGGGCTAGTTATCTGCAGCAGGAGCATGTTCTTTAGGCACAGATCACTCATGCTATTGTTTGTGGTTTAAGAATGCCTTTAAGCAGTTTTCTGCCCTGGGTGGGCCAGGTGTTCCTTGCCCTCATTCCAGTAAACCCACAACCTTCCAGTGTCGGTGTTATGGCCATCATGAACATGTCACAGTGCTGCAGATATTTTGTTTATGGCCAGTTTTGGGGCCAGTTTATGGCCAGATTTTTGGGGGCCTGTTCCCAACATCCAGTATCCCTGGTGGTTGAAGGGTCTCTTTCTGTTGGAATTTCAGAGGTCCGTGGTGACAGGAGGTTGCTGCTTGTCAGTTCAACTCACCCATTCCCCCTAATTTGTTGGGGACCAGGAATGAGTCCGGGTGCATGGTAGCCCCTTGTAGAGTCCCCATAGTCTTCCCCCTTCAACCCAGCTTTTGTGTCTTCCCTCCATCCATTCTCGGTATCTTCCTTTGAATACTTTTTAGGAGCATGCCATTTGTCTCAGTACCTCAGTGGCATCTGTTCCACCTGGCTGTGTCTCGTCAGCCACTTTACTTAATAAATGTTTATAAATGGTTAAGATTTCTTGTTCATAAATGGAACAGACCATCCTCTATGTGATAATTACTTCCACATAATCATTTTGGGGTCCCAGATATTTTAATTGTTGTTCTACTTCATCATGTGAAGATTTGTGTGATTTTTAGCCAGAGAAAAATGTGAAACCAAGCAGGATCTAGACTCTGACCTCATAGAGCATGGCCTGGCCAAATCCTATGGTTCCAGAGCAGAAAGGATACACTCTTCTAAGATTTTTAAAATTTAAATTAAAGCTTTTTTTTCTTTTATTATTATTATTATTATTATTATTATACTTTAGGTTTTATGGTACATGTGCACAATGTGCAGGTAAGTTACATATGTATGCATGTGCCATGCTGGTGCGCTGCACCCACTAACTCGTCATCTAGCATTAGGTATATCTCCCAATGCTATCCCTATTTAGTAAAATTCTCTCATAATGTAGTGTTTCTATGAGTTTGCAAAATGAGTCATATATCTACCATAACAATCAAGATAAAGAAAATTAAATCACCTCACAATTATCCCTTATGCTGTCCCTTTGTTGTCAAGCCCTTCTCCCACCTTCATCACCCTTGATAAACACTGCCACTATTTTCTATGTTTCTAAGCTTTATCTTCTTCACAATGGCATATAAATAGAATAATACAGTCCATACTTCTGAGAAACAAATACATCAAACAAACCAGATTCTGATAATGATATAGATGTTGGAAATGCCTGTAAAAATAACTATGATTAAAATGTTAAAGGCTTTAATGGAAAAGGTGAACCACATGCAAAATAAGATGGATAATTTCATTAGATAGATGAAAACCATAAGAATAAAATGGAAATACTAGAAATTAAAAACACAATAATAGATATAGTCTCTTTATTGGCTTTATCAGGAGACTTGACACAGCTGAGAAAATCATTAGTGACCTTAAAGATATGTCGATAAAACTTGTCCAAACTGAAACACTAGGAAAAAAAAAGGAAGAAAATGAAATATATCATCCAGTAACTGTGGGATAATATTAAACTCCCTAACATAAATGCAATTCTAATTGTATAAGGAAAAGAAATATGAGACAGAAGAAAGACTTCAAATAAAATGGCTGATAATTTTCCAAAATTGTTGACAGTTATTAAACCCAGACTCAAAAAACTCAAAGAACCATAACTTGGCTAATTATTAAAAAAAAAAAAAATGCACCCACCCCAGGCATACAATGTAAAATCTACTGAAAACCAGACATTCAGAAAATCTTAAACAGAGAAAACAAAACTAAATATAGAAAGAAAAATTATAGCAATTTTTTCATCAGAAACCAGAAGATAAAGTTTCAAAAATCTTTTACATGCTGAAAGAAAAATAGTTTACTCAGAATTCCGTACACTGAGAATAAAAACACAAACAACATTTTCAGAAAAAAAAGTCTATGAGGATTCATTGCCTACAGACCTATACTACAAAACATGTTAAATAAACTACTTCAGGATGAACATCCCCAATACACATAGTCATCAGATCCTGCAAGGTCAACATAAAAGAAAAAATATTATGCCAGGCACAGTGGATCATGCCTGTAATCTCAGCATTTTGGGAGGCCAAGGCAGGCAGATTGCTTGAGGTCAGGAGTTTGCAATAAGCCTGGCCAACTTGGAGAAACCCCATCTCTACTAAAAATATAGACAAGCACTTAGCATTTGTTAAGGGAATTCATTACCACCACACCTGTCTTACAAGAGGTCCTTAAGGAAGTGCTAAACGTGGAAATAAAAAACCACTACCATCCACGACAAACACCAAGTTACATGAATAGTCCATGGACACTATTAAGCAACTATAGGATCGTGCCTAAATGAAAACCAGCTAACAGCATGATGATAGGATCAAATCTCCCCATATCAATATTGGCCTTGAATGAAAATGGGCTAAACATCTCAATTAAAAGGCATGGAGTGGCAAGTTGGATAAAGAAGCAATACCCAATTCTATGCTGTCTTCAAGAAACCCAACTCACATGCAATGACACCCATAGGATCAAAGTAAAGTGATGGAGGAAGATCTATCAAGAAAACAGAAAACAAAAAAGAGCAGAGGTAGCTATTATTATTCAAGATAAAACAGACTTTAAACCAATAACAATCAAAAAGGCCAAACAGGGGTACTACATAATGATAAAGGGTTTAATTCAACAGGAAGACATAACTATCCTAAACATATATGCATTCAACATTGGAGCACCCAGATTGATAAAACAAGTTCTTAGAGACCTATGAAGATACTTAGATAACCAAACAATAATAGTGGGAGACTGCAACACCCCAAAGACAATGTTGGACAGATTATCAAGAGATAATATTAACAAAGATATTTGGGACACAAACTTGACTTTCAACCAAATGTACCTAACAGAAATCTATAGAACCCTCCACCCAACGACAACAGAATATACATGTTTCTCATCTGCACATGGCATGTACTCTAAGATCGACCACATACTCAGTCATACAGCAATTCTCAATAAATTAAAACTAAAATTATACCAACTACATTCTTGGATCATAGCAAAATAAAACCAGGAATCAATACCAAGAAGATCTCTCAAAACCATACAATTACATGAAAATTAAACAACTTGCTCCTGAAGGACTTTCGGGTAGGCAATGAAATTAAGGCAGAAATCAAGAAATTCTTTGAAACAAATGAAAACAAAAGTACAACATAGTATAATCTCTGAGACACCACTAAGGCAGTGTTAAGAGGACAGTTTATGGCACTAAATGCCCACATTAAAAAGAAAGACCTCAAGGTAACAACCAAATATCACACCTAGAAGAACTAGAGTAACAACAGCAAACTAACAACAAAGCTAGCAGAATAAAAGCAATAACCAAAATCAGAGCAGAACAGAATGAAATGGAGATGACTAAAACCATAAAAAGATCAATAAAACCAAAAAGCAGGTCTGTGAAATAACAAATAAAATGGATAGATTGCTACCTAGATTAATAAAAAAGAGAGAAATTCCAAATAAATGCAAACAGAAAAGACCAAGGGGATATTACCACTAGCTTCACAAAAATATAAAAAACCCTCAAAGGCTATTGCAATCACCTCTTTGCACACAAACTAGAAAACCTACAAGAAATGGATAAATTCCTGGAAAGATACAAACTCCCAAATTGAATCGAAATAAATGGAAAGTGAGAACAGACCAATAATGAGTTCTGAAATTGAATTAGAAATTAAAAAAAAAACTACAAAGCAGAAAAAGCCCTGGAATAGACAGATTTACAGCCCAAGTCTATGAGATGTACAAGGAAGAGCTAGTACCAATGCTACTAACACTATTCCAAAAAATAAAAAAGGAGGGAAACCTCTCTAACTCACTCTATGAGGCAATAATCATCTTTATACTAAAACCCGGCAGAAACACAACAAAAGAAAAAACTTCAGGCCAATATGCCTGATGAACTTAGACACAAAAATACTCAACAAAATCCTAGCAAATAGAATCCAGAAGCACATCAAAAAGCTAATCCACCATGATCAAGTAGTCTTTATTCCTGGTATGTAAGGCTGATTCAACATGTGCAAATCAGTAAATGTGATTTACCACATAAAGAGAACTAAAAACAAAACCACATGATTATTTTAGTAGATACAGAAAAGGTTTTTTGATAAAATTTAGTATCCCTTCATGCTAAAAATCCTAAACAACTAGGCTTTGAAGGATTATACCTAAAAATAACAGCCATGCATAATAAACCCACAGCCAACATCATACTGAATGAGCAAAAGCTGGAAGCATTCCCCTTGAGCATTGGAACAAGACAAGGAAGCCCACTCTCACTACTCCTGTTAAATATATTACTGGAAATCCTAGCTAGAGAAATTAGGAAAGAGAAATAAATAAAAGGCATTCACTTTGGAAGAGAAGTCAAGTTATCATATAGATGATATAATTCTATACCTAAAGTATCATGTAGTCTCTGCCCAAACACTACTAGAACTGATAAACCACTTTAGTAAAGTTTCATGATACAAAATCAATGTGCAAAAATTAGTAGTATTTCTATACACCAGTAGCATCCAAGCTGAGAGCCAAATCAAGAATGCAATTTCATTCTCAATAGCCACAAAAAGAATAAAATACTTAGTAATAGAGCAAGTCAGGGAGGTGGAAGATGTCTGCAACAGAATTACAAAACATTGCTCAAAGAAATCAGAGATGATATAAACAAATGGAAGAGGATTCCATGATCATGGATAGAAAGAATCACTATTGTTAAAATTACCATACCACCCAAAACAATTTGTAGATTCAATGGTATTCCTATCAAACCACTAAGGACGTTCTTCACAGAATTAGAAAAAAACTATTTTAAAATATATATGGAGCCAAAAAATAGCTTGAGTAAGCAAGACAATCCTAAGCAGAAAAAAAAAAAAAAAAAAAAAAAAACTGAAGGCATCACATTACCCAACTTTAAACTATACTACAAGGCTATATTAACCAAAACAGTGGGGTATTGGTACAAAAGCAGACACATAGACCAATATAACAGGTTAGAGAATGAAGAAATAAAGCTGCACATGTAAAACCATCTGATCTTTTCCAAATATGACAAAAGCAAGGAATGGGAAAAGAAGTCCCTAGTCAATAAATGATGCTGGGATAAATGACTAGCAATATGCAGAAGATTGAAACTGGACCCTTTCTTTAATCATATACAAAAATCAACTCAAAATTGATTAAGGACTTAAATGTAAAACCTAAAACTATAAAGACCCTAGAAGAAACCTAGGACACATCGTTATGCACATAGGCCTTGTCAATATTTTATGACAAATACTCCAAAATCAATTATAGCAAAAACAGACATTGTCAAGTAGAATCTAATTAAACTAAAATGCTTCTGTACCAAATAAACTACCAACAAAGGAAACAGACAACCTACAGAATGGGAGAAAATGTTTTCAAACTATGCATCCAACAAAGGTCTAATATCCAGAATCTATAAAGAACTTAAACAAATCAACAAGCAAGAATCAAACAACCCTATGGACAAAGGACATGAACAGATACTTCTTGAAGACATAGACATTATATTCTGTGGCCAACAAGCATATGAAAAAATTCTCAACAACACTAATTATTAGAGAAATGCCAGACACTTCTCAAAAGAAGACATTTATGCAGCCAAAAAACACATGAAAAAATGCTCACCATCACTGGCCATCAGAGAAATGCAAATCAAAACCACAATGAGATACCATCTCACACCAGTTAGAATGGCGATCATTAAAAAGTCAGGAAACAACAGGTGCTGGAGAGGACATGGAGAAATAGGAACACTTTTACACTGTTGGTGGGACTGTAAACTAGTTCAACCATTGTGGAAGTCAGTGTGGCAATTCCTCAGGGATCTAGAACTAGAAATACCATTTGACCCAGCCATCCCATTACTGGGTATATACCCAAAGGACTATAAATCATGCTGCTATAAAGACACTTGCACACGTATGTTTATTGTGGCACTATTCACAGTAGCAACGACTTGGAACCAAGCCAAATGTCCAACAATGATAGACTGGATTAAGAAAATGTGGCACATATACACCATGGAATACTATGCATCCATAAAAAATGATGAGTTCATGTCCTTTGTTAGGGACATGGATGAAATTGGAAATCATCATTCTCAGTAAACTATCACAAGAACAAAAAACCAAACACCGCATATTCTCACTCATAGGTGGGAATTGAACAATGAGAACACATGGACACAGGAAGGGGAACATCACACTCTAGGGACTGTTGTGGGATGGGGGGAGGGGGGAGGGATAGCATTAGGATATATACCTAATGCTAAGTGACGAATTAATGAGTGCAGCACACCAGCATGGCACATGTATACATATGTAACTAACCTGCACATTGTGCACATGTACCCTACAACTTAAAGTAAAATAATAATAAAAAAAAGACATATATTCACCACGAAAAAAAAGAGAAATGCAGATTGAAACCGCAATGAGATGCCATCTCACACTTGTCAGAGTAGCTATTATTAAATAGTCAAAAACCAACAAATGCCAATGAGATTGTGGGTAAAAGGGATTGCTCATACACTGCTGGCAGAAATGTAAATTAGTTTAGTCACTGTGGAAAGCAGTTTGAAGATTTCTCCAGGAACTTAAAACGGAACTACTGTTTGACCCAGCAGTCTCATTAATGGGTATATAACCAAAGAAATATAAATAATTCTATCATAAAGACACCTGACGTGCATATTCATCACAGCACTTTTCATGATAGCATGAACGGTGTATTGAATAATAAAAAGTGGTACTATTCACTCTGGTATACTAGGCATCTATGAAAAAGAATGACATATTTTTGCAGAAACATAGATGGAACTGGAGGCCATAATCCTAAGTGAACTAATGCAGAAACAGAAAACCAAATACTGCATGTTTTCACTTATAAGTGGGAGCTAAACTTTGAGTACAAGCAAACATGTACTCAAAGTTATGGGTAACAATAGACACCAGGGCGTCCTTGAGGGTGGAGGATGCCAGGAGGCTAAGGATCAAAAAGCTAGTTAGGTCTTCTTGTTGAATTGAACCCTTTACCATTATGGAATGCCCTTCTTCATCTTTTTTTGATCATTATTGGTTTAAAGCTTGTTTTGTCTGAAATTGGAATAGCAACTCCTGCTTTCTTCTGTTTTCCATTTGCTTGGTGGATTTTTATCCATCTCTATACTTTGACCCTATGGGTGTCATTGCATATGATATGGATCTCTTTTAAACAGCATACAGTTGAATCTTGCTTCTTTATCCAACTTGGCACTTCATGCCTTTTAATTGGGGCATTTAGCCAGTTTACATTCGGTTAATATTGATACATGTAGGTTTGATCCTGTCATTGTGTTGTTACCTGGTTATTATGCAGACTTGATTGTGTGCTTTCTTTATAGTTTCAATGGTCTATGTATTTAATCATGTTTTTGTGGTCATTGGTAAGGGTCTTTCCTTTGCCATGTTTAGCACTTCCTTAATGACCTCTTGTAAGCCAGGTGTGATAACTAATTCCCTTAGCATTTGCTTGCCTGAAAAGGATCTTAGGATCTTATTTCTCCTTGTATAAAGCTTAGTTTCACAGGTTATGAAATTCTTGGTTTGAATTTCTTTTCTTTAAATATGCTTTATATAGGCCCCCAGTCTTTTCTGGCTTGTAGAGTTTCTGCTGAGAAGTACACTCTTAGCCTGATGGGGTTTCCTTTGTAGGTGACCTGCCCCTTTCCTCTATCTGCCTGTAACATTTTTTCCTTCATTTTGACCTTGAAGAAAACTGGACTGTGCACACTAGGAAGAGTCATCTTATATAGTATCTTTCAGGTGTGCTATGCAATTCCTGGATTTGAATGTTGGCTTCTCAAGTGAGGTAGGTGAAATTTTCATGGATATTTTCAAGTGTGTTTTTCAAGTTATTTGCTCTCTCTCTTTTTCAGGGTTGTCAATGAGTCATAGATTTGGTATCTTTACATAATCTGATATTTCTCAGAGATTTTGTACATTCTTCTATTTTTATTTTTGTCTTAGTGGGTTATTTCAGAGAAATAGTCTCTGAGCTTTGAGATTCTTTCCTCAGCTTAGTTGATTCTGCTGTTAATACTTGCAATTTTATTATGAAATTATTGAGGTGAATTATTCAGCTCTATCAGATTAGCTTGGTTCTTTCTTAAAATGCCTATTTTCTTTTATCTCCTATATCATTTTATTGTATCCCTTAGATTTTTTTAAATTGGGTTTCCACTTTCTTCTGAATGTTGATCTTCATTCCTATCCATATTCTGAATTTTATTTCTGATATTTTACCCATTTCAGCCTGATTAAGAACCATGGCTGGATAACTAGTGTGGTCATTTGGAGGTAAGAGAACACTCTGGCTTTCTGAGTTTTAAGAGTTTGTGTGTTGATTCTTTTTCATCTGTGTAGGCTGATGTTCCTTCAGTCTTTGAAGTTGCTGTCCTTCGGATAGGTTTTTCTTGCTTTTATATTCTTTGATGCCCTTGGAGATTTGATTGTGGTGCAAGGTGGGTTCAGTAGAATTTTTTTTTTAAATGATGCTCTTAAAAATATTTAAGTACATAGAAAGTCATTTATACATATTATTAAAGCAAATTATGAAGTATTATATGTAGAAAACTTCCATTTATGTAAAAAATAGGCCAACTGAGGACCAATTGTAAAACCATCGAGGCTAGGAAGAAACTGCATCAACTAACGAGCAAAATAACCAGCTAACATCATAAAGACAGGATCAAATTCACACATAACAATATTAACCTTAAATGTAAATGGGCTAAATGCTCCAATTAAAAGACACTGACTGGCAAATTGGATAAAGAGTCAAGACCCACCAGTGTGCTGTATTCAGGAAACCCATCTCACGTGCAGAGACACATATAGGCTCAAAATAAAGGGATGGAGGAAGATCTACCAAGCAAATAGAAAACAAAAAAAGGCAGGGGTTGCAATCCTAGTCTCTGATAAAACAGATTTTAAACCAACAAAGATCAAAAGAGACAAAGGCCGTTACATAATGGTAAAGGGATCAATTCAACAAGAAGAGCTAACTATCCTAAATATATATGCACCCAATACAGGAGCACCTAGATTCATAAAGCAAGTCCTGAGAGACCTAAAAAGAGACTTAGACTCCTACACAATAATAATGGGAGACTTTAACACCCCACTGTCCACATTAGACAGATCAACAAGACAGAAAGTTAACAAGGATATCCAGGAATTGAACTCAGCTCTGCACCAAGCGGACCTAATAGACATCTACAGAACTCTCCACCCCAAATCAACAGAATATACATTCTTTTCAGCACCACACCACACCTATTCCAAAATTGACCACATAGTTGGAAGTAAAGCACTCCTCAGCCAGTGTAAAAGAACAGAAATTATAAAAAACTGTCTCTCAGACCACAGTGCAATCAAACTAGAACTCAGGATTAAGAAACTCACTCAAAACCGCTCAACTACATAGAAACTTAGTAGAATGGTTTTGATTCTAGTCTACTCCTTGGTGTTTAAATAACTCCCTCTGATTACTGTCTCTGTGCCTATGTTTCTTTTGTTGGGTGTTCTTGTCCATGAAGCTCCCTCATGCAGAGGCTGCAGTTGCAGACAGGACATATCCTTGCCAGGTCAGCTGTAATCCACTGTTGGAGTGTTTCTTGGGGGAACGTGGGGTTGTGCCTGCCCACAGAGTTCCAGCAGAAGTGGGACTGCTGGGTTGGAAGCTCTAGCAGGTGTAGCCTCTCTGTCCATGAGAGGTGGAGGTGGATGGAATTGATTGCCCTCTTGTCTGCGTGTTTCCTGGGAAAACAGGAAGCTGAACAGGATTGAGTTCAGACAGAAGTGAGACTGTTGGGTTAGAAAATCTAGCAGGCATTGCCTGCCTGGCTACCAGTGGCAGGAGTGGGTAGGATTGCCCTTCCTGCCATCTGGGTGCGTTTTAAGACAGCAGGGGGCTACGGATGTTGGCTGAGTTTAGGTAGAAGTGAGACCATTGTGCCAGAAGCTGGTGCTGAACCTTGTCTGATGAGGGGCAGTAGAGCAATCTTACTCTTTCTAGGCACCATGACTTTAGTCTTTATTGGGGCTGTGGTGTCAGTGCTGGTCTATTCTGTGGCCTAAGACTTGTAGAGTCCCCCTTGGAGTCAAGAGTTTCCCCTGCAAAGCATCCAGGTGGTCCTCTGCCTCAGTCTAGAAGCATGGTGGGGGCAGTGTGTGGGGGCCAGGGTGATTCTGCTGTTCCCAGTCTTACATAGGTTCCTGTGGAGGATGTGAGTATCCCAGAAGATTCTCACTTACTCACCCTTTCCCCTGTTGGAGAGGTTCTTCTGGCTCTTTGCTGTGCCCATACAGGCCGGTGCTCAGCTTCCCTCTTCTCTGATTTCTGTAGCCCTGCTGCCTTGATGAATCCTGACATGGTTTCTCTGTTGATTGGCCTGCAGGGCCAGTGTTCATTAAACTTTTTGTTTCCTCTCTGTGAGAGTGGAGTACATGTGCTGCTTCTGTTCTGCCATATTGGCCCCTCCCACCCTCTCATTTTTGAGGGGTCATTTTGTCAAATATAGAATTCTTTGTTGACGAGTATTTTTTTCTTTTAGCACTTTAAATATGTCAGTTGACTTATTTCTAACCCGCATGGTCTCAGAGAAGAAATTGGCTATTAATCTTACTGAGAATTTCTTTTCTGTGACAAATCTTGTTTTGCGTCTTTTCAGGTTCTCTTTGTCTTTTTAAAAATAGTTTAATTGCAATGTGCCTTGGTGTGGGTAGAGTTTTGCTAATCCTACTTTTAGTCAGTTGAGCTTCTCGGATGTGTAGATTCATATGTTTTGTCAAATGTGAGACATTTTTAGCCATTATTGTTTCAGATGTTTTTTCTCCTTTCTCTCTCCTCCTTCTTTGACTTAATGCATATATTAATCTGCTTGATGTTGTCCTACAGGTCCCTTATGCTCTGTTCACTTTTCTTCATTATTCTCTCCTTCTACTCCTCATACTAGATATTTTCTCCTCCTTCTTTGACTTCGATAATGCATATATTAATCCGCTTGATGTTGTCCTACAGGTCCCTTATGCTCTGTTCACTTTTCTTCATTATTCTCTCCTTCTGCTCCTCATACTAGATATTTTCAATTGTCCTATCATCAAGTTATCTGATTCTGCCTTCTGCCTGCTCAAATCTGCTATTTAACTCTTCTAGTGAATTAAAATTTCAATTCTACTTTTCTATTACAGAATTTGTTTGGTTCCTTTTTCTTTCCATATCTTTATTTATATTTGAATTTTGTTCAGATATAGTTTTAAGAGTTTTTCTTTATTTTTTATTTATGTTTTCAGTTCTTTAAGCATATTTAAACAGCTATTATAAGTAATTATGTCAGTGATATAGTGGGAACAAAAGTCAAGTTACATGAACCAAAGAGTAAAAAGGAGTTGTGGGAATGAAAATAGGGAGTATCAACAACTTTTCTCAAGGCTTGTTTTAAGGGGTATTGAAAAATGGGATATTGTAGTTCGATAGAAATGTGTGACTAAGGAAGGTTTTTTAAATGGCATAGTTTGGGCTGAACTGTCCAATACCATAGCCACCTGTTACATATGGCTATATGAACTTAAATTCATTATAATTAAACTAAATTATAAATTAAGTTCCTCAGTTATATTAGCTACATGTGACTACTGTATTGGATAGCACTGAAAACTTCTCTGATTTGCACCATCTTCCCTTTCTTTTATCCAGTTACAAATAATAAGGCATCTTTTCTCTCATTAAATATTAATTCCTATCATTCATACTCTGGATCCCATTCCCTCTCCATTTTTTTTACTTACCTAAGTCCTGTGGTTATTATTTCTCTCTCGGTCTCCTACCTAATTATCAGTCTCTCCCTCTTTGCTAGATCAACATGCTCTAGTACTGTAGTACCACCTCATTCCTGGTTTCATTTTCTATGCTTTCAATTATTCATGGTCAATCATAATCTGAGAATATTAAATGAAAACTTCCAGAAATAAACAATTTATAAGTTTTAAATTTTGTATCATTATAAGTGGTGTGATAACATCTCATACTATTCCAGCTGGGATGTGAATCTTTCCTTTGTCCAGCATATCCACACTGGATATGCCACCTGCCCATTCGGCACTTAGCTGTCTCAGTTACCAGATCAACTGTCACAGTTTTTCAATTCTTGTGTTAAAGTAGCTTTTATTTTACTTAATAAAGGCCCCAAAGTGGTAGAGTAGTGATGCTGGCAATTTGTATGTGCCAAAGAGAAGACATAAACTGCTTCTTTTAGTGAAAAGGTGAAAGTTTTTGAATTAATAATGAAAAAACTTGTATGCTGAGGTTGCTAAGATTGGTGGTAAGAATGACTATTCTATCTATGCAATTGTGAAGAAGGAAAAATAAATTCATGTAAGTTTTTCTGTAGCATTTCAAACTACAAAAGCTATGGCCACAATGTATGATAAGTGCTTAGTTAAGATGAAAAAGGCATTACATTTGTGGGTGGAAGATATAAACAGAAATGTGTTTCAATTGACAGTAATCGGTTTCAGTACTATTTGTGCTTTCAGGTTTCCACTGGTTTTGGAATGTATCCTCCATGGATAGAGGGAACTACTGTATAGTGAGAGAAGTTTGCGAATTTTACAATAGTATGATGAGAGTTTTTTCTGATGGTTTCAATTTTCTTATTCATATCTGAGTAAAGGCCATCAGTGTTGTGGAGGTGGGTGCGCTGGTGTAGGAGGTTTGAAGAAAAGGAAAAAATGTATGAAATTGTTGATTCAAAGGGTAGAGAAACAAACTTTTCTGAGAAATGGAATAAGACTGATGAACAGTATAGAGGACCCACGTGAGGTTTCAGATAATGAATTCCAAGAAAAATCAATTTTCTTGTTTTTTTGTTGTATCTTTTTTATGTCTTTTGATTTTCAATTTGGCAAAGATTTTAAAAAATTATAGTATCCTGTTACTGAGGATACAGTGTAATGTGCACTACTCTTGAAAGTTTACATTGGGGTAACATTTCAGAACGGAGATTGACGATGTGTATTAATATCACTAAACATTTTCATCCCCTTTGATTTTTTAATTCCACTTCTAGAAATTCATCCTAAGGAAGTAATCATAGATATATTCAATGATTTATGTACAAGGCTATATAGTACAACATTATCCGTAATAGAAAAAAGATGAATGCAACCCAAATGCCCAAAGGTGAAAACAGTCAAATTAATTATGGCAAGTCTATAAAATTCAGAGTTTATATAGCCATTAAAATCATGTTTTTGAAGTATTTTGATAAGATTGGAAAGTGCTGATGATCTAAAATTAAATGAAAAATAAGTCAGGCTCCAAACCATATTAAAAAGATAATCTCAATTTTATAAAATAAGAAAATATTCATATGTGTACCTATACATATCCCTACCCATCTACATATACTTATATGCCACAAAAGAAAATGCCCTTAAATATAAAAAAGTACTGATTTCTACACAATGGAATTATAGTGACTAATTTTCCTTTCTATGCTTTTCATAGTTTTCAAAATATTCACCATTGAACATGATTTAGTTGTGTATATTTTTAAAATATATTTTTAATCATGGAACTAATACATGAATGCATTCTCATTATAAAATATTCAGATGGTACAGATAAACAGAAGTCGCTTTGGTTTTCTTTCAATCTCAGTTTTCTTCCCAGAGGTAGCTCATCTTATTGGTTTGGTGCGTTTCCATTTAGACTTCTTTCTCTGTATTTGCATATACTTTCATATAAATATATTACTTTAATAACTAAAAAATTGTTATTTGTTATCTTTATTTTAAAATAAAAAGAGAGAGATGGGTAGAGAAAAATAAAGCAATGAAAGGGGAATGCAAGATTGGTGAGTGAACCAGGAGGCAATGGTGTTTGGAAGTCAAATAGAGTTTTAAGAAAAGGGTGGTCTAAGCGGTCAGATAGTGCAAAGGGTGAGAATAATGTCTGAATCCCATCCTTATTTCCATTCCTCACCCTTGAACAGCTAGGAAGTCTTCATCTGGGTGACCAGCTAGGCAGACTGGCTCGGATGTTGTTTTGAGATGCTATAACTAGAAGGTTTTTGAAGACAGCCCAATGTGCCAAGTGCCAGAGGAGATATGGTTTGGAACTCACTTTCTTTAATTAACCTCTGATTCTTGAAAGAATGAACAAAAGATTTTTTTAATCTGTAAACAAAACGTAACTGTAACGTTTACTCTAATGCAGCCTGACTCAGTATCGTATTGCTCCACAGGTTTTAGATACTTTTCCTTAATGAGGAGATGGATGCTTGACATTACAGCAGATGATTCATAAACTTCACATGGCAAACTTCTTAGGTTGGAACACATTAAATAAAGAAGTAGCTCAGAGCAAATGAAGATATGATGTCAGGTTTGGGACCTTCAGTGAAAATGGAAGTGGTCAGGCATTGCTAGTTCCATTCATTCAATTGTAAAAGCTGGATTCTAAAGTACAGGAGCCAAGCTGCAATGGGAGATGGACCTAACATGCAAAAGTGAAGTGGAGAAAGAGACTCGAATCAGAATAAGAGAGCATCAAGAGCTAAGAGAGGAGGTTTCTGAGCAGTTGCTGGAGACACCTTCATGGTATCAAACATTTGCATATTTTCGGGTGACTGTGTGTTAGCATATTGTTTTAGCTAAGCTTTCAGGAATGAGGCACAAGGTCAGGAAAGAAAGAAAGGACTTAAATTATCTATTTCTTTTGACAGCGTCTTAGTCCATTTTGCATGTTAAAAAGGATTACCTGAAGCTGGGTCATTTATAAATAAAGGAGGTTTATTTGGCTTACGGTTCTTCACGCTATGTAAGAAGCATGACACCAGCATCTGCTTCTACTGAAAGCCCAAGAAAGCTTTCAATTATAATGGAAGGTGAAGGGGGAGCAAGTGTGTTACATGATGAGAGAGGGAGCAAGAGAGAAAGGGAGGAGGGTTGCCATGATCTTTCAAACAATCAGCTCTTGTATGAAGTAGTAGAACAAGAACACACTCATTGCTGAGAGGACAGCACCAAGCCATTCATGAAGGATCTGCTCCTATGACCCAAACACCTCCCACTAGGCAGCACCTCCAACACTGGGGATCAAGTTTCAACATGATATTTAGAGGGGACAAAAATTCAAACTACATCAGATAGTATGAAAGTTGTTGGAGGTTGTATTAGTTTACTAGGGCTGCCATTATGAAGTACCATAAACTGACTGACTTAAACAACAGAAATGTATTGTCTGAATTCTGGAGGCCAGAATTCCAAAATCAAGGTGTCAGCAGGTTTTTTTTTTTTTTTTTTGACATGAAGAAAGACTCATTAAGGAGTGTACAGGAGGTGAGGAAGTAAAGAAAGTAGATGTTGGCAGGACTTTAAAAATGCTTAGCTGTTGAAGAAGACAAATAGAACAAGGGAGAGCAGTAGCTTGAGGGTCACAGGAGAGAGAAAGGAGAGACTTGAGCATGGTTTACATGGGGAAAGGAACAAGTAGAGGAGAAGTAGAAGACCCAGGAGGAGGAAGAGGAAATTCAAATCTGGCAAGAAATGGGAGAAAGTATGAACCTTGAATTGGAGTAGGAACACTTCCCCCTCTGAGGCTCAAGGGCTTGGTAGATGTGGATAAGGAATGGAATTTTAAAGGATGAGAGCCTTTGTAGAGTAGTGGTAAAAGGAATTTTCAAGATAGACTGCATGGGCTCAAATTTCAGCTATGATGTCTGATCTTCAGAAAGTGATATAATATCTATGAGCTGAAGCCTTAGTTATTTCATATATACAATGGAATTAATAGTAATATCTGTCTCATAGGGATTTTGAATTAATGTATTTTAAGTGCTATGCAAGTTTTTGCCAATATTCTTATTCTGTGAAATTTGAGTTGAATTCAGTTGTTGAGAGTGAGGAGGTAAGGAACAAATGAGGCTTGAGGAGTGTAGTGAAAGTTTGGACTTGTCACCCAGAGGAACAAGATTGGAAGCCATTGAACCAAATAGCACTGAGGACAGAATTGAGACTGGAAAACAGAAATTTGAAGAAGCAGCACTACAGAAGGCTGTACAGTTTTCTCAAGCTGTGTTCAGCACATCACAGTCTAAGATCAGAGAAGGCAGATTGCAAGATACACCTAGGGAGGTTAGTGGTACCCAACTTTAGTGGACATGAGAATCACTTGGAGGGATTGTTAAGTTGCCCATAGGTTGCTGAGCCCACACTCAGAGTTTCTGAATCTTCAGGTGTGGAGAGATTCCCAACAATTTGCATTTCTACAAATTGCTAAGTGGATTCTGATGCTGCTGGTGGAAGCAATAAACTTTGAGGACCACTGATTTACAGGAAGTTATGGGGTGGGAGTGGTGAAGGGGATGCATTGTGTAGAATAGAGTAACAGGCAAGAAGACATGAGAGTGCAGGATATTTGTAAAAGAGTAGTTCAAATGCTGACCACGGCAGTGAGGGAATTTGGACCAGATACGGAAAAGGATGGAGTCAGGAGGGACCTGATTAAAAAAGGTAGAGGAGAGTAGGGATCTTCACAAGGACATAGCACTTATCCCAGCTTGTAATTCTACATGGTTTTTTTGTTGGTTTACTTGTATATTGTTTCCTCTCCTGACTAGATTCTAAGAGGACAGGCACTATGTTGTTTTGTTGATGACTCTTTCCAATGCTCAACATGTAGTATGTGTTCAATACAGCTTTGTTGATTGTGTGAGTGAAAAAAAATTGCATGCTTTCACCTCTGACTCTTCTTTAAGCTCTCCTCATTCTTTGAGATTCAGACCAAGCCTAAACTCTTCTATAACACTTTCTCCGGTGATTAATACCTCTAAACTCCTGTAGTTGTTTAAGTCTTACAGTATAATTGACTTTTTTGATGTACAGTTGTATGAATTTTAACACACATATAGATTAATATAATCACCACTGCAATTAGGAATTAGAGCAGTTACTTTCTTGCTATCCCCACCCTCTTTGAACCACTGATCTGTTCTCAATTCCTATTGTCACATCTTTCCTAGAAAAAATATGCGTATATATGTATATATATTCTTTGATTTATATAAGTGATATCTACATATAAATGGAATATATTTATGTATATAAATGGAATAATACAGTATGCAATACTTCAGGATTAACCTTTTTCACTCAGCATAATTCTCTGGAGATTCATCTAAGTTGTTGTATGTGTCAATAGTTTACTATTTTTTATTGCTGAGTAGTATTCCATGGTATGAATGTACATTTTGTACAACTTTTCACAGTTAAAGGGAATTTAGATTTTATCCAGTTATTAGCTCTTATTAATAAAATTACTATGACTATCTGTATAGAGGCATTGATTGATTGATTGATTGAGGCAGAGTCTCGGTCTGTCACTTAGGCTGGAGTTTAGTGGCACAATCTTGGCTAACTGCAACCTCTCCCCCCAGGTTCAAGTGACTCTCATACATCAGCCTCCCAAGTAGCTGGGATTACAGGTGCCCACCACCACACTAAGCTAATTTTTGTATTTTTAGCAGAGATAGGTTTTGCCATGTTGGCCAGGCTGGTCTCAAACTCCTGACCTCAAGTGATCCATCCACCTTGGCCTCCCAGTGTGCTGGGATTACAGGTGCTGTGTAGAAGCTTTTATGTGAACATCATTCACATTTCTCTATGGTGGATACCTAGAACTAGGACTTCTGGATTATATAGTAAGGGGATATTTAACTTTATAAGGAACTGCCAAACTTTTTTCCAGAGTGTCTGAACCATTTTACATTCCCATCAGCAAAGTGTGAGTGATTCAGTTGTTCCACATCCTTGCCAGCATTTGGTGTTATCACTGATTTTTAAAGGCCATTGTGACAGGTGTGTAATGATATCTCATTGTAATTTTGACTTGCATTTGCTAAATGGCTAATAATGTTTAACATCTATCATATGTTTATTTGTCATTCTTATATCTTGTGTTGTGAAATGTCAGTTCAATTTTTTTGCCTATTTTTAATTGGGTTGTTTTTATTTTGTTAAAATTTAAGAGTTCTTTATGTATTTTGGATACAAGAGTGAAACCTTGACTACTATGGTCTGTCCAGCGCTCTCTGAGGAAATTATATTTAGGCTGATTCTTGAATGTACCATAGAATTCAGCCATATTAAGAAAGTTACAGGACAGCTTCAACTGCAAGTGTAAATACCTTGAGACAGGAATGATCTCAGTGTATTTAAGGAATAATAAGAAGACAGTGTGGCTGTAGCATGCTGAGAATGATGAAGAATAATAAGAAATGAGTTTGTAGATATAAAGAAGGATAAGTAAGATCATGTAGAGTCTTGCAAGCCGTGGTAGGGGATTTTTATTTAGTTTTACTCACAGTGAGGAGCTGTTGCAGAGATGTGGCATGGTTTACTTTGTACTTTAAAAGGTTACATTTGTTGTTATGTGAAGCATATGTTATGAGAGGAACAAGATAGGTGGCTATTGTAGTTTTTCAGGTGACAGAAGATAATGGCACAGACTATGGTGTTAGCTGTGGAGATGGGTAGAAGTGGATAATATGAGATATACTTTTCAGGTAGATCCCTCAGAATTTTGATGATAGATATGAGATGTGAGGGAGTGATAATAGTCAAAGACAACTCTTGAGTTTTTGGTTTACATAAGTGGTTGCACTATCTATTGAGATAAGGAAGACTGAAGAGGAGAAGGTTTGAGGGAAAAGTCAAATATTTATTTTTAATATGTTGAGTCTGAGATAAAAATTAGACAAATGGAGGTGCCAAGAAGGTAGTTGAATAAGTCTTGAACTCGATGGAGAGGTTGGAGAGAAGTTCATGTAAACAGAACAACATGACAAAAGATACAGAGCTGTGAAAGTATGAGGTATGCCCAGAGGTGAGCAAGTAGTTAGGTTTGACCAGTATATATTTTGCAGAACTAGAAAGAGTAAGAGATATGGCTGAAAAGGCAGGCCAGGGCTGAGTTAGAGAGGGCTTAGCTGATGGGGAAATTTTTGAAATTTATTATTTGAATATTAGGGAGCCATTACAGGCCTTTGATAAAAGGTATGACATGAACAAAGAAAGATTTTGGAAAGACTAATATGGCATAGCCAAAACAATGTTAAAAAAGAACAAAGTTGGAGAACTCATACTTACTGGTTTCTAAACTTACTACAAAGCATAGAATTCAAGATTGTGTGGCATTGGCGTAAGGATAGACAGATAGATCAATAGAATAGAATTGAAGATCCAGAAATAAACCCTCTCATTTTTGGTCAATTGATTTTCAACAAAAGTGCCAAGACCTTTCAATGGAAAAAAATAGTCTTTTCAATAAATTGTGCTGAGGCAATTGGATATCCACATACAAAACTATGAAATTGGACCTCTAACTCACAACATACAGAAAAATCAACACAAAATGGATCAAAGACCTAAATATAAAAGCTAAAGCTATAAAACTTTTAGAAGAAAACAAAGGAGCAAACCTTCATAACCTTGGATTAGGCAATAATTTCTTATACACAACACTAAAAGCACAAGTGAACAAATAAATTGAAATACCTTAAAATTTAAAATATGCTTTAAAGGACACCATAAAAAAGTGAAAACACAATCCACAGGATGTGAAACAATTTGACAATCATATATCTGATAAGGGACTTGTATCCAGAATTCATAAGGAACTATTGCTTGATGTCATTGTTATTTGACAATGCTATTATCAAAAAACCCATAACCCAATTTAAAATGGGCAAAGGATTTGAATAAACATTGCTCCCAAGAAGATGTTAAAATGGATATTAAGCACAAGAGAAGATGCTCAACATGGTTAGCCATCAGATAAATGGAAATCAAAACTGTAGTGAGATAACACTTTTCACATGCTAGGATAACTAAAATAAAAGATTTTTAAAAGCAGACAATAACTAATTTTCATGCAGATGTTGAGGAATTGGAACCCTAATATGTTGCTGGTGAGAATGCAAAATGGTGCAGGTGCTTTGGAAAGCAGTTTGGCAATTCTTTAAGTGGTTAAAACATAGCATTACCATATAACTCAGGAATAAATGAAAACATATATCCACATAAAAACTTATACACAAATGCTGATAGCAGCACTATTCATAATAACTAAAAAGTGGAAATGACCCAAATGTTCATCAACTGAAGAATGAATGAATAAAATGTGGTGTATCTATTCAATGGAATATTATTTGTCAATAAACACAATTAAGTATTGATATGTGCTACAAAGTGGGTGGACAATGAAAACATATTAAATAAAAAAAATTCAGTCACAAAATAAAATGTATGATATAATTCAATATCTATGGAATGCCCCTAATGGACAAGTCTATAGAGACAGAAAGTAGAATATTGATTACCTTGGGTGGGGTGGGGCAGGGGTGGATGGGTGGATTAGGGGATGTGGAGAGTACAGGAGTTTTTTGGTGGTAATGAAATGTAAAATGAATCGTGGTGGTTACAAAGTTCTGGTAATATACTAAAAACATTGAATTGAACATTTTAAAAGGGTGAATTGTATGGCACACAAATTACATCTCAATAAAGTTGTTAGAAAAGATTAATGTAGCATTATTTGGAAGATGAATTGGAGAGGGCAAGGCGGGAGGCAGAGAAACATGTTAGGAAGCTTTGTAATGGTTGAGTTAAGAAAACAAGGGTCTAAACTAGGGCAAGAGTAAATGATAATTGAAAGAAGAGGATGGTTCTAAAATATAGTGTAGAGGTAGAATCAATAAGACCTGCCATTTGGTTAGATGTTGAATTACGAAAGTGAAGAAGTAAAGATTAAAGTTTTGAGTCTGAGTAAGTAAAAGAGTGATAATGTTATTTCTAGATAGATACTGAGAGCACAGATTGGGAAACATGGTGGTTTTTCAAAGGAGGGAGGTGAGTTCATACAATCTGTTTTCCTGGTGCTGTCAGGACAATCTTTAAAAGACATTCAGCATCTAATTGAATATTCGGAGTTGGAGCTTAGTAACAAGGGGAGTCTGGCTGGAACTAAGTATTTAAGAGTCATCGATGCACAGATCATAGTTGACGTCAGAAAGGTGACTAAAGGTTCCAAGGAGAGAGTATGGAAAAAGAGAAGAGAACTGAGACAGAACTTTGTGCAAACAACTGTATTTAAGATATAGCAGCTGGAAAAAATAAACCAAAGCAGAGCACCCCACCCCACCCCCTCCCTGCAAAGAAAAAGATGATATTAAAAGCAGAGAAAAAAAGTAGCAAGGCTGCCTTACTAGAGGATTGGACCTGGGCCTTTGAGGCTAGGGAAAGTAGAAAAGAAAGGTTGAGGGTGTCCCAGGAGGGAGAAGAGCAAGGTCACAAAAATAAAATGATGGAGTAATGATGAAGAACGATCTTAAAGAAGATGGGATTCACCCACCACTGCCTCTTGGGGAGACCTGGGCGTTGAGAGAAATTTCTGACCCGGTGCAACTGGAGGTTCCTTGTTACACTTCTAGGTGAGGTGCTCACTTATCAGTGGAACATCCCAGAGAGATCTGGCCCTGGGCCCAATGACTCTGCTTGTGTTTCCTGGATCTATTATTCTGCAGTGGATCCCATCAAGGTAAATGCAAGATTAGCTACCTGGAGGTGGGTCAAACTCCCTGGCAAAAAGAAGCTATTAACCAGGTGTAGTAAGAAGCTTACTCCTGAGATTCTAGAGCCTAGAATTTGGGGAACATTCCTCAAAAGCTGGACTTATTTTAATAGACAGGAGGAGGGATGAAGGGAATGGGTAGCACCAGATATTTGTCATGAAGATTTTCTTCCTTATCTTTTCATTTTGGATCCTATAAAGCAACGTGTTCTCATTATAAAAAAAACAAACACACAAACAAACAAAAAACACAAAAGAAACCTGGGATTGGTTGTACAGAGATTAAGGTTCTAGTCCCAAATTTGGTTATAGCATGCTTTTAGAGTGACCTTAAATAAGTCATTCTGCCTCTGTTTTCTCATCTGGAAAATGGATTTATCGATCTAGCCATCCATCTACAGCCAGCCATTAGTAATCATTTATTGAGTGCCTACCACATTTTAGGCATTTTACTTGGTGCTTTGGATGATATAAATTTAAGATACATTTCACACCTTCAAAGAATATGGTCTAGTTGAGCAAGAGGGAACCTGGAGAAGGCATCACAATGGGAGGTGCATGTACTCTCGGCCTTAAAATCTGAGTCACATTATGCCATCAGATAAGGGATATGATGGTGGGGAGGGTACTGCAGGCAGAGGAAACAGCACAAAAAAGACACTACGTTGTAAAAATGCTTTGTAGGCTAAGAGGTCAATAAATAGTTTAGCCTAGATAAAGCATAGGTCAGATAGTGCATCTTAACTAAGTCCCAAGATAATTGTTAGAATGAATTCAAATAACATAGTGGGGTACTTATAAATGTAAGATATGAGGAAATGCGGAGAGGCACAGTGGGCTTGTATGAGAAGCTGGCTCCCTGCGGAGTACTGCTACCCAGAAACAACTCCATCTCTTTCTCTCTCTCCCACTTCCTCCCTTCCTCAGGACATGTATAGTGGCCTGGTGGGGCCCTTGGTTATCTGCCAAAAGGGCATCCTGGAGCCCCATGGAGGACGGAGTGACATGGACCGGGAATTTGCATTGTTGTTTTTGATTTTTGATGAAAATAAGTCTTGGTATTTGGAGGAAAATGTGGCAACCCATGGGTCCCAGGATCCAGGCAGTATTAACCTACAGGATGAAACTTTCTTGGAGAGCAATAAAATGCATGGTCAGTAGTAAAAACCCTACTCTTGTTCCAAAGCAGTCCCTACTGGTTACATGGGGATATTTAATAGGCCTATTGCTACCTAACGGAACATAATCCCAGAGAGGACACAAACATCGGAAGGTGAAATGGGGATGAGTTACAAGAAGCATTTCCTATTATTGTACATTTACATATACAAAGGCAGATATGTGGTCCAGGTTAGATTGTGTGCCCAGAAAGCAGGAAGTTGACTCTGTAAAGTTGCCATGGTGATACCAGAAAATTTTAACATATTAGAGAAGGCAAAATGGACATGTATGACCTTCAATGTACTTGTCAAGCTGGCTGCTTAGTGCCCCTCTATTTTAAAACCCTGAGTTTAGTCTCCCAATATCATCTTATTTATTTGCCACTCTAAATTTGGGATCTGTTATCTCAATGGATTCCAGTACAGCCAGATGAAAGCTTGTATCTTAGTCTCTTTTTAAAAGAGTTTCAATTTATAGATGGAAGAATTGAAGAGAGCCTCAGTGAGAAGCATACTGGATTTATGTCAGATACAAGGAAGAACTTTTTGGTACTTGAATGGATTTTGGAGAGAAATTGTGCATCAAAGCCTTCCTTTGCTTGAGAGATCTGTGTAGCTTTTCAAAAACAAGAGAAAGAGGGAAGAGCATAAGTGCAATATAATGAAGTGATCTCTCACTATTCCTTCTAGCCCAAGATTTCTTTGATCTGAGAATGAGGAGTATCTTTGATAGTGATTCTAATGGAACTAAAAAGTCATATATTATTATCCCAGAGATTTTAGCTATTTCTCCTTGATGGAGTGATGAATGATTCACATTAGAACAGATGATTCACAGACTTCACAAGGCAGACATTTTAGCACCTGTCAAATCAGAGAAATGGCCCAGGACAAAAAGGGAAAGAGGACACAGTTAGGTCCTGTTAATGCAGGGGTTTGGCTAATGCTTACTTTCTTCTGTTTGCTTATGTGTCTATCCACACTCTTCAGGTATAAATCTACCTACCTATCCATCTAGCAGGTATTTGTTAAGCAGTTTCTGAGTGCTAGCCCTGGAGATATTTGCATCTGAGGGGTAAATAAATAACATCCCTCTCTTCCTTTTCAGGTTCCTGAACCAACTGAGAAAGAGAGATGCTTAAGATCAAATGTGAATCTTATTACTAAGAAGGCTAATTGAAAAATTGGTTTCAGTTCTACAACTAAATGGGCTTACTAACACTTCTCTGGCAACAGATAGACATTTCCACCTTGTCATTGACATAGACGGGCAGCAATACTCTCCTCTTTGGCAGAGGGAGAATCATACCCCATAGTGAAATAATGAATCGGCTATTGCCCATTTCTGTGGCCTGATTGATGAGGGAGACAAAAGATCAATAAGAGGCTGAGTTGATCATGTTTAGTTTCCTCTCTGAAATCCACAATTTGGTAGAGGTAGACATAGAGACAGATTATAAATGATTGCTTCCTCTCTTGGGTAATAAAGTGGAAATTATCTTCCCTCTGTAAGAACATGAGAAGTGGGGGAAAATTGTCCAAGGAAAAGTCCTGGAAGTGTGAATTATTATAACAATGAGTAGTTTGATGTCCTTGGAGCATAGGATGTGGCCTGGGAAGAGACCCATGCATTAATATCATTATTAATTCTATGCATTAATATCATTATTAATTCTATGCATTAATGTTATTAATCCCATGAATGTGGCAGGTCTTTTTTTTAACATTTATTGTAGGCTCAGCTGTCTACTGGGTGTTCTGAAAAAATACAAGGAAGCTATAGTAATGCAGTGTATACATAGATTCTTTCCTGCATATTAGGAACCTATAGTCTAATTGGGGATGTAAGCTTTCACGCATGAAAAGACAGGTAAATGTAGAAGACAATTTCTTATGAGTTTCAATGAGTCATGCAGACAGTACTGGAGGAGTTCACAGGTAGAAGGGGCTGCAGGGAATGAGAGGTATGGAGAGGAACTAGGAGATCAGGAAAGTCTTTCTGGGTGAGTGAAGATTTGACTGGGCTTTAAAAAATGGGTAAAAGAAGGCAGGATTTCTAGTAGGGAATCTTAGAAACACAAGGACACAAAGAACATGCATGGACCATTTGAGGGATGGTGAAGAAATCACCCCAACTGGAATAAATGTGTTGGGTAGTGGGAGATGAGTCTAGGAAGGTGGTTTGGAGTTATATTTTGAAGGATCTTGTTGGGTGAAGTAAGGATCCATGGACTTGCTCTTTGGAGCAGGAGAGAGTAATTAAAATATTTTAAGCAGCAGAATGATGTCATCAGATTCAGTCACTTAGAGAGATAATTCTGATAATATCAATGTAAGAAGATACCTTGAAGAGGGACAGATGGAAAAAAGATGAGACAAATTAGAAGCCCATTGCTATCTTCAGTAAAAAAGATTAGGCCTAAGATAGTGGCAATGGGAAGTCCAAAGGAGAGATGTAAGAAGCTTTTTCTTTTCTTTTTTTTGACAGCAATCAATGGGAAACTCTATGCCAACCTTAGGGGTCTTACCATGTACCAAGGAGAACGAGTGGCCTGGTACATGCTGGCCATGGGCCAAGATGTGGATCTACACACCATCCACTTTCATGCAGAGAGCTTCCTCTATCGGGTGAGCTGGAAAGTGGGCTGAGTCCCTCAAGGATGATTAGAACAGTGGTTTAACAGCAATTGAGAAAAAAGGTAATAGTGTGGAACAGGTAACAATTAGTTAAAAGAGCAGAGGTCTAGTACATGGAGCACTGAGCTGGAAATTCTAGTCTGGCTGTATATCCTAGAATCAATTGCTTCCCGCTAGGCCCTAGCTTTCCCTTCTCATGTGGAAGAGAAAAATGGCCCATTTATCAGTAAGGAGACTGAAGGAATCAATATCAATTCTCAGTCAAGGACTTGAGACTCAATGAGCAGTGATTTTTAAGAACAAGGAATTTCAGAGTGGCATCTCAGAATTGCTGGAAGTCCTTAATCTATTGTAAGAAGAGCTTCAACTTAGGGGGTACATGGAACAATATGTGGATTTTGAAAACAGTTTAGTCTTAGGTAAAGGAGGAAGAGTTGGGGGCATTGATACAGACGTCGAGATTTAGAAGTGCTGAAAAAGACAATGGCAAAGATAACTTTATTTGAATCAATTTCTAAAGGAAATATATGCCTCATTCATAGGGGTCAAAGCTTAAGCCAAATTCCCCATATTTTAGCCTGCTGAAAATTATAAAGATACTTGTTTTGAACCCTCTAAAGTAACCTAGAAATTCTTTTACTTTGGGACACTTTAAGAGGAGAAAGTCACTTCTGTTGATTTAGTTTCGGTGGGTGGGTTCATTGGAGATATGAATAAAGTGGACTTTTCTCTTTTTTTTTGAGATGGAGTCTCACTCTGTCATCTAGGCTGGAGTGCAGTGGTGTGATCTCAGCTCACTGCAAGCTACGCCTCCTGGGTTCACACCATTCTCCTGCCTCAGCCTCCCAAGTAGCTGGGACTACAAGAGCCTGCCACCATACCCGGCAATTTTTTTTTGTTTTTTTTTTTGTTTGTTTTTTGTCTTTTTTTTTTTTTTTTTTTTTTAGTAGAGACGGGGTTTCACCATGTTAGCCAGGATGGTCTTGATAAAGTGGACTTTTAAAGCCACTCACTTGTCTAGGAACCTTGGAGTCTCAGATCCCTAATGTGGACATCACAATTTTTTAGTTCCTGAAAGCTCTAAGATGATTTTTATACCCTTCACTTCCTCTCCCTCATTCCCAATCTCTCTTGCAGAATGGTGAGAGCTACCGGGCAGATGTGGTGGATCTGTTCCCAGGGACTTTTGAGGTTGTGGAGATGGTGGCCAGCAACCCTGGGACATGGCTGATGCACTGCCATGTGACTGACCATGTCCATGCTGGCATGGAGACCCTCTTCACTGTTTTTTCTCGAACAGGTAAGTCCTAACTTCCCCAAAACGACCATCTTCTAACACTTTATCTAGCCTATAGGAACCAGGTAATACCAAAAAGCCTCTTTATTGTCTCCTTCTGATCCCACAATAAGCAGGTCTTAAGACAGAGCATAGCCTCCCTCTAGGTATTGGCCCAACCAGTATTTCTAATCCTCCATTGCACCTGTCCCTCCATTACCCCAACTGATATTTCTAATCCCCTGACACCTGTCCCTCTCCGAATTACTTCAAAACCTGTTGAGTTCACATGAGTTGACCCAGCCTGAAACGGGTTTGGCTCTATGCATTGAAGCCTAGTGCAGGCCTGCTTCTTTTGAAATAAATTTAACTTATATACAAATGTATTACTTGACTTCATTAGAGTAACTGATTATTTCAAGGAATATTGCTAATTAGTCTTTTTAAAAAGAGAATAAAAATAATTCTAATAGTCACCCATTAAATTGATTTGTTCTATGGGGTTGTGAAAGGCAATTCTTTCCTTTTTTCTTTTTTTTTTTTTTTCTTAGAGTCAGGGTCTTGATCTGTCACCCAGGCTGGAGTGCCCTGGTGCAATCATGGCTCATTGGAGCCTCAGACTCTTAGACTCAAGCAATCCTCCCACATCAGCCTCCCAAGTAGCTGGGACTGCAGGAATGTGCCACCACATGAGGCTAATTTTTATACTTTTTGTAGAGAAGAGGGTCTACCTATGTTGCACAGGTGGGTTCTAAACTCTTGGCTTCCTTCTGCAGCAGCAATCCTCCAACCTTCATCTCCCAAAATGCTGGGATTGCAGGCATAAGGCACTGAACTTGGCCTAGCTTTTATTTTTTAGGCAGGGTTTTGCCTAGGCTGGTTTCAAATTTCTGGGCTCAAACCATCCTTCCACATCAGCCTTCCAAGTCACTGGTATTACAAGAATGAGCCACCACATCTAGCAAGACAGTTTTTTTGGTTTTTGAATATCTTCATCTAAGGCTAGAAAGAGATATTGACCTTCAATTACAGCTTATCTGAGTTACTACCAAGGGTGGAAAAAACTTTTTCTTTATATTTTATATGGAGAGGGAGCAGCTGGGACAATTTCTTTACCAGCCACTCTTTGTTCTTCACCAAAAAATGTAGATGGGTAGGCTTTGTTGGCTTTTGTGTCTTTGGGTAATTAAAGGGTCAAATGTCTTACTTCTTAAGGTTCTTGACCTGAGTCCAGTCCCCAACACTACTTGCCTTCCAAGAAGCCCTGTAGAGCCTTTTCAGACCCATACAAATCAAGGCTGTTTTTTTTTCTATGCTTTTAAAGAATATATAGCCACCATTTAAACAAAAATGGTATTCTGGGGTTGTCAGTCATTGGCATTCTATCAACAGGAATAGTGAAGGGGAAAATATCTTTGAATATTCAAACAGACTTAGCAAATGTGGGTAGAGAATACTACTCTTCTGTTTACCCTCAGGGAGGGAGATGAATGATTGTACATTATGACTTCCTGTATAATTTAAAAGATTTATTCTCTATCAACTAATACTGCTAGAATGCAGCTTCCACTTAATTACTCAGGAGCTATTCCCTAGCACCCAGATTTACAGAAACTTCTTTGTTGTGTTGTAAGTACATAGAACAAAAGTCAAGTGATCAATTGATACATCATCAGGGTGATATAGATCCAAGACAACAGGTTTTCTCTATATGTAGTGATGGGTTATCCCAAATATGAACCATCCAATATATGAGACCATTTCAATACATATTGCCAGGGTACTTCCATGAGGAAGGATAGCTCATATCTCTCTGTGACAATGAGCCAGCCCATAAATCTTTTCTATTTGCCTTTTTGTTTTTTTATAACCTGCTATGGCCTAATTTCATATTGTTTCAACTCCATGTGTGTTAACAGGCCAACAGGAAGGACGAGTTGAAAAGACAGAGGGAAAAGGCTAATTTTTGGAACAAGGTTTCTGATAAGGTAGCAGAGAATGAGAATCTGAGCTAACAGGAAAGATTAGTGCAAGAGTGGAGGGAAGTCATCTTTCTACTGTAAGAAGAAAGAAGACAGAAAATATAAGGATCAATGTGTAGGTTTGACCAGGGGGTTTGACAGACTGACAGAGAATTTCAGCCTATGGTCTTTCTCTTCTCTCTGTTGGAGCAAATAGAGTCATCTGCTGAGAATGAAAGGCAGGTGATAGGGTACAGGGCTTGAGAAAAGTGGACAAAAGTTTGAAATAGCCACTCTCGGGATGGGAAATTGATAATTATCACCAGCCAGCATTGAGGGCTTAGTTGAAATTGGACACAAAGAATATTAATCTTTACAATTGTGTGATTTTCTCTAACAGCATTAAGCATACCAGACAAAATACAGGGAAATTACAGTTACTGGAGTTTTGGTAGATTATTGCAACACTCTTGGTAGATTAGTAGTTGAAGTGATAGACCTTGGAGTCTCACTTGGTCAGGAATGGAAGAAAAGACAGGAAGAAGCTACTAGGTTGAGGAAAAAAACTGAAGGTTTTGAAAGCTAGAGGTCTCATGGCACGGGAGGATAACAGGTTTTTGAAATAAAGTGTATTAGAGCACTGAAAGGATAGGAGGTTTTTGTTAGATTTTAGATTTCTGAGATGTAACAATTCTTGATAACAAGGTTAATGTGACCATGGGAGTGGTTGATAGAATTGGAGTAGACATCAAAGTTATTGGAGTTAAAAGGGCCAGAAACTGTGAGGCTTGCGTATTTGATGGGTCAGCACCCATGGTTGGAATTGAGGGAGAGGAAGACTGAGCCAGGTACGAAAGACTTCCATAAATGAAGAGAACTGCTAGCTAACAATAACAAGAAATGATTGTAGTTCTAGCCAAATAATATGAGCCTCAAAAGAGATGTATTTTTACAAAAAGAGGAGGAACAATGATCTCAAAGAAGTATTGAGAGGATGTGAATGAAGTATGGTCCTCAGAGAAGAATTCAGCTTTATTAAATCAAGGAGAGGAAGAAGTGTTCTGAGAAGATGTTGAATGTATAGAGAAGTATGTTTCACAGGGAGCAGGGATTTCTTGAAGGAAGTGTGGCAGATGGTTGGAAATAGAGGAATAATGGGGATAGAGGAAGTGCCAAGAAATATGTAGATAATAGCAGAGGGGTGATTTACATTTTGGACTCCAAGCCTGTTCTCTTGCCCATATTTTATGTCACTGTTCAAAATCAAATCAACATACCAATATTGACTTTGACTATAAAGTAGTGAATTCTACCTTTATTTTGCTTACTTTATCACAGAGAAATTTCTGCAACCAATGTTGACCTTTTATAGTGGGCCTATGGATTGGTAGGAAGAACAACAAGGCTAACCTCTTGTCTTTTTTCCCCCCAACCAGAACACTTAAGCACTCTCACTATCATCACCAAAGAGACTGAAAAAGGTACGTTAAATGATGCACAGACTGGGTAGTTATACGTAGTGTATCTCTGTGTGAGGTTAGGTGAGGTACCTTTAGGGGATGGGACTTATGTGACTGAGAGTTAGAATACATCAGCAGAAAGTATCTTGAGGCTTCTCCAAGACTTCAGAAGGCAAAGAACCAAGGTTTAGCTTCCCTCAGCAGGTTTATTCTCTCTGGCTTCTACCCCAAACCTCCTGAGTTAGGGAAAACAGCCTCTTCCCCATTTAAAGTCTGCTGTCTTAGCCTCTCATCTAATGTGTGTGTGTGGGGGGGGAAATTCTAGATACTAGTCAAAAACCAAATACTGCATGTTCTCACTTCTAAGTGGGAGTTAAGCTATGAGTATTCAAAGGTATACAGAATGGCATAATGGACATTGGAGACTCAGAACAAGGAGAATAGAAGGGCAGTGAGGAATAAAAAAACTGCCTATTAAGTACAATGTACACTACTTGGGTGATGGGAGCCCTAAAATCCCAGACTTTACCTCTGTACAATTCATCCATGTAACCAAAAACCACTTGCACTCCTGAAGCTGTTGAAATATATGTATATATATATTAAATCTAGGTCCTGCTGTGTTGGATGTGGAAAAGTTATAGTACAAATATGAATTCTCCCTAGGGACAGTGTGAGACTAGTTCAAACACCATATGTTCTTCAACAGCTATTTTTATTCTTGCCTCTTTCCCTTTCATCTATGGAATACCAAGGAGTTAAACCTTTGGAACCAGCCATTTCTGACCTTGAATACTGTAGAGATTATTTTTCTGTGCAGCCCAGGTCCAAATAGTGTTGTTATTCTCCACCTCATTTGTCTCTGGACTAGAAAAGATCCAGAAAATTATGAGAGCTAAAAGGAACATTAGAGATAATTAGTAGTTTAGTCCAAGGTTTTACAACTGTTTGGAGAAGTCTTAATGATCTGCCTAAGTATCTCATGAACTGTTAACCAGGGGACCAGGATATGTCCTGGATGGGAAGGGGAAAGGTAAGTTGTGATTGTGTGGGTGGGCTTTCAGGCCATGTCTCTTTCAACCTGAGCAACTAAATTATTTTATATATATTATATATATATTTATTTATATATATATTAAATATTTAAATATTTTATGTATTATATATTATATATATTTATTTTTATATGTTTTAAATATTTAAATATTTTATATATTAAATATTATATATATTTGTGTTCACACATACTTTGTGTGTATATTTGTATATATACATACATGTTTTGTGTACATATATACATTCCTCATAAGCTCTCATTTGTTAAAAAGTTTCCACAATGGGGAAAAAAGCCTTTGAAACTGTTGTTCTAATAAAACTCAATAATTTTCTACATGAGAAGCTGAGAAATTGAAAGTGATTTGTTCAACGTCACAAAAGGAGTATGTGGTAGAATGTAAACTCAGAACCAGAAAGTTTTGAGCTTCTATTTGAACTCATTATATTCTGTCTTCTCTCAGTTGTGTTAGAACATTAATTCAACCAGTTATACAATCATCAAACAAGTGTCAGGTACCAGGGATATCAAAATAAGTAAGACATAGTCGCTATTTTTCAGCGTATAAAAATGGAATGAGGCACAGAAATAATAATGCTGGATGCTGTGTGCTGTACAAAAAGGGCAAACAATAATAACAGTGAACATTTATTGGGTACTTCCTGTCTGCTAGATGATATACTAGATATTTTATAAGTATTAATTCACTTAAATTTTACAATATGCCTCTGTGTTAGGTATGGTTGTTATTCTGATTTTATAAAAGAGGGAACTGAGGTTTAGATGGGAAGTGAGGGATTAGGTCATTTGGCCCAAGGTCACACAATAAGTAAATTATGGGGGTACAAGGTACAGGCACTTGGAAAACATAGAGGAAAGAACAATTAATTGTCTAAAGAAATCAAAGAAAACTTTGCAGAGACATGTAACATTTAAGGTAGGGATAGAAAGATAAGGAGTAAAGTGTGTTCAGACAAAGGGATTAGCATGAGCAAAGTCTTAGAAGCCTGAAAAGGGATCACTTTTTATGAAGAGGAAAGAATGAGTTACTGTGGCTGAAAAGTAGTAGATAGGACTAGAAGGATAAATTAGAGCCTGATAGTGACAGTTGGAATGTCTGGTTTAAAAGTCTGAGCTTTTCTCTGTAGTCTAATTGGGAATCATCAAAAGTGTGTATGCCAAGAACTAACAATCAGATATTTCACTTGGAAAGGTCTATGTGACATCAGTGTTAACATTACCCAAAGAGGTAAGACTGGACAGCCTAGTAGCAGGTTCTTGTCATGGTTTAATTGTCAAAATTGCTATTGATAAGCTGGATGATTGAGTCAAATTTCTTTCTGAAGTTTCCCTTATTGCCTCCAATTCTACCCTCTGAAACCATACAGAACAAGTCAAATTCATCCTTTTTTATATCACAGTCCTTTAGATATTTGAGAAAATGTACCAAGGGCCTTCCCAATCTGAGTCTTAGCTCTTTCCATGAGTGGACTGGGGCCTCAGTGATTCTCAAGGACCCTTATAGCTGTTACATCATGTTTCCTTGATTCTCTAACCTCTAAATCTGTCTTCATCAGCTGGTTTTGTGAAGGATAAGGACGGGTCTCCTGTCCTATTTGGATTGACTTGTTTTTTTCAGGTGATGACTATAGATAGTTACCTTTTAGAGTACTCCCCATCCCAGGATGCCCTTTTTTTTTTTTTTCTCCATTTCAGCAGTGCCCACCAGAGACATTGAAGAAGGCAATGTGAAGATGTTGGGCATGCAGATCCCCATAAAGAATGTTGAGATGCTGGCCTCTGTTTTGGTTGCCATTAGTGTCACCCTTCTGCTCGTTGTTCTGGCTCTTGGTGGAGTGGTTTGGTACCAACATCGACAGAGAAAGCTACGACGCAATAGGAGGTCCATCCTGGATGACAGCTTCAAGCTTCTGTCTTTCAAACAGTAGCATCTGGAGCCTGGAGATATCCTCAGGAAGCACATCTGTAATGCACTCCCAGCAGGCCATGGACTAGTCACTAACCCCACACTCAAAGGGGCATGGGTGGTGGAGAAGCAGAAGGGGGAATCCAGCTTATCTGGATATTTCTTTCTTTATTTATTTTACATGGAAATAATATGATTTCACTTTTTCTTTAGTTTCTTTGCTCTATGTGGGCACCTGGCGCTAAGGGAGTACCTTATTATCCTACATCACAAATTTCAACAGCTACATTATATTGCCTTCTGACACTTGGAAGGTCTTGAAATTTCTAGAAATGTATCCTCACAAAGTAGAGACCAAGAGAAAGACTCATTGATTGGGTTTCTACTTCTTTCAAGGACTCAGGAAATTTCACTTTGAACTGAGGCCAAGTGAGCTGTTAAGATAACCCACATTTAAACTAAAGGCTAAGAATATAGGCTTGATGGGAAATTGAAGGTAGGCTGAGGATTGGGAATCCAAATTGAATTTTGATTCTCCTTGGCAGTGAACTACTTTGGAGAAGTGGTGAATTGGTTGTTGTTGCCATGAGCATGTACAACCTCTGGAGCCAGAAGCTCCTCAGGAAAGCTAGTTCTCCAAGTTCCTAAACAGTGGCACTGAAAGGAATGTTGAGTTACCTCTTCATGTTTTAGACAGCAAACCCTATCCATTAAAGTACTTGTTAGAACACTGAAAGACTGAATTTGGTGATTTTTGACGGTCTCTGTGGCTTCTGTCACTGTGATTGAAACAGAAAACACTTAGGGGGTGAGTGAGTATAGTATGTATTTGTCTAGCCTTTGTAGAACCTACAAGTTTTTTTTTAGAGACAAGGAAGCTGTTCCAGAGGAAGCATCAAAGAGTGCTGGGTACCACCCTAGAAAAGGAGCTGTCGCATAAATGACAAAAATGTTCTGAGTGCCAAGAAAATTTGCCAGAGGGAAATAGAAGTCTGAGACGAGACTCAAACCTGTCCAGTGGACCAGGGGAAGTAGGACCATATCTTATGGGGCCTTTTTGACATTGGTGCTGTGAAAGGTCTAGTTGCAACTTTGGGGGCTTCCTTATAGGAGGGAGTCATTCTTTCTGGTATTTTACAACAATATTCCTTTGTTACATGCAAATTTGAACCTCCATAAAATATTGGTTAGAGAGCACAGATAAGTGATAAATTTTACACTGGGTAAGATGGCCCACCCCACTGCAGTATCCATAATATTGTACCACATGGCAAGTGGAGAACAGAAGAGGTATCAAGGAGAGAAAAGATGATAACTATGTACTGTTTTACACTTTAAAAAGCATTTTAATTCTTGATTGCATTTGGATTACCTCAGGGCAAGTCATTTTACATTTGAGTAATGTTATCCATTTATACATTTGTGTGAACAAAAGCTTATGAACATTAAGTAACTTCATCCAAGACCCCTCAGCTAGAAGTTGAGCAGGGATTCATGTATTCATCTGTTTGACTCCAAATACCTATTTCATCCTCCTATATCATGAAAACATCCACTAATCTCCATTCACCTTACCCATATTGATTCCAACTTCTCTGTTTGTCCAGCAATCTGTCTGTCTAGATAGCAATCTCTTGAAGATAAAATGTAGAAACCCACAGAGCTGGTGTTCAGTTACCATATAAGTTTGGAGGGGAAAACAAAACACAGAGGCTATGATTCCTCTTGTTTTTCCATGGTCAATGGGTTTCTGGAGAGCTTCACTGAGAATCTCAGAAATACGATATGGGTGGAAGGGGGATTTAGATGGCTAGTTATCCAAGAGTTAGTGTTTAAGCCATTGCAGAATCAATGATTTAACAGCAGCAGAATGCTTTTGGCCTGCAGTTAACATGAATGTTAATGAAGACCAAGTACATGCCAAGAATTCCAGTCAATTAATGGTTATAATTTACATGCAACTAGGAGGTTCTTAGCTTGGTCTCAGTTATAACTCTAAGAGACTAGGAGAGGTAGATGAAGTGGAATGCATTTCTTCTTATTTTGTAATCCTGCTCCAGGTCAAGGAATAGAAACTCAGAGCCCATGTATTTAAGAAAGAAAGGTATTTTTGTTCTAACGTTTAAGTCTTTAATCCATCTTGAATTAATTTTTGTATAAAGTGTAAGGAAGGGATCCAGTTTCAGCTTTCTACATGTGGCTAGCCAGTTTTCCCAGCACCATTTATTAAATAGGGAATCCTTTCCCCACTGCTTGTTTTTCTCAGGTTTGTCAAAGATCAGATAGTTGTAGATATGCGGCGTTATTTCTGAGAGCTCTGTTCTGTTCCATTGATCTATATCTCTGTTTTGGTACCAGTACCATGCTGTTTTGGTTACTGTAGCCTTGTATAAAGCCTAGGCATTACCATTCAGGACATAGGCATGGGCAAGGACTTCATGTCTAAAACACCAAAAGCAATGGCAACAAAAGCCAAAATTGACAAATGGGATCTAATTAAACTAAAGAGCTTCTGCACAGCAAAAGAAACCACCATCAGAGTGAACAGGCAACCTACAGAATGGCAGAAAATTTTTGCAACCTACTCATCTGTCAAAGGGCTAATATCCAGAATCTACAATGAACTCAAACAAATTTATAAGAAAAAAACAAACAACCCCATCAAAAAGTGGGTGAAGGACATGAACAGACACTTCTCAAAAGAAGACATTTATGCAGCCAAAAAGCACATGAAAAAATGCTCACCATCACTGGCCATCAGAGAAATGTAAATCAAAACCACAATGAGATACCATCTCACACCAGTTAGAATGGCAATCATTAAAAAGTCAGGAAACAACAGGTGCTGGAGAGGATGTGGAGAAATAGGAACACTTTTACACTGTTGGTGGGACTGTAAACTAGTTCAACCCTTGTGGAAGTCAGTGTGGCGATTCCTCAGGGATCTAGAACTAGAAATGGCATTTGACCCAGCCATCCCGTTACTGGGTATATACCCAAAGGACTATAAATCATGCTGCTATAAAGACACATGCACACGTATGTTTATTGCGGCACTATTCACAATAGCAAAGACTTGGAACCAAGCCAAATGTCCAACAATGATAGACTGGATTAAGAAAATGTGACACATATACACCATGGAATACTATGCAGCCATAAAAAATGATGAGTTCATGTCCTTTGTAGGGACATGGATGAAATTGGAAATCATCATTCTCAGTAAACTATCGCAAGAACAGAAAACCAAACACCGCATATTCTCACTCATAGGTGGGAATTGAACAATGAGAACACATGGACACAGGAAGGGGAACATCACACTCTGGGGACTGTTTTGGGATGGGGGGAGGAGGATCGGGGAGGGATAGCATTAGGAGATATACCTAATGCTAAATGATGAGTTAATGGGTGCAGCACGCCAGCATGGCACATGTATGCATATGTAACTAACCTGCACATTGTGCACATGTACCCTAAAACTTAAAGTATAATAATAATAAAATTAAAAAAAAAAGAAATTTATTTTTGTTGTAAGTTTGCTCCGAGTAGGGATGCAAGTATCTATTTTTGACAATCAAGTGACATTGCCATCTATTCAGTTGCTCAAGCTGGAAATGATCAAAGTCAATACATCAGTGAGTCTCGGTTTTATCTCCAAAATGTATTTATCCTATTCATTTGTTTCTGTCTCCATTGCTATTCATTTGTTGTCATCTCCATTGCTACCACCTAAGTTTAAAACACAACCATCTGACCCAAAGCAATCTATAGATTCAGTACAATCCCTATCAAAATACTAATGACATTTCTCACAGAAATAGAAAAAAAATCCTAAAATTCATACAGAATCACAAAAGACACAGAATACCCACAGCTATCCTGAGGAAAAAGAAAACTGGGGGAATTACATTACCTTATTTCAAATTATACTGCAGAGTTATAGTAACAAAAACAGCATAGTACTGGAATAAAAGCAGTCACATAGACCATTGGAAAAGAGTAGAGAACTCAGAAACAAATCCACACACCTACGGTGAACTCATTTTCAACAAAGGTTCCAAGAACATACACTGGGAAAACTGGATATCTCTATGTGGAAGAATGAAACTAGTTCCACTGTCACTCACCATATACAAAATTGAAATGAAAATGGATTAAATACTTAAATTTAAGACCCCAAACCATGAAACTACTACAAGAAAAAATTAGGGAACATCTCCAGGACATTGGTCTGGGCAGAAATACCTCAAGGATTACCCCACAAGCACAGTCAACCAAAGCCAAAATGGACAAATGAGATCACATCAAGTTAAAAAGCTTCTGCAAAGCAAAGGAAATAATCAACAAAGTGAAGAGACATCAAACAGAATGGGAGAAAATATTTGCAAACTACCCATCTGACAAGGGATTAATAACTAGAATATATAAGGAGCTCGAACAAATCTACAGGAAAAAATCTAGTAATCTAGTCTAATCAAAAATTGGCAAAATATTTGAATAGACATGCCTCAAAAGAAGACATACAAATGGAAAACAGTCATATGAAATGGTGCTCAACATCATCGATCATCAGAGAAATGCAAATCAAAACTACAGTGAGATATCATCTCACCCCAGTTAAAATGTCTTATATCCAAAAGATAAGCAATAACATGCTGGCAAGGATGTGGAGAAAAGAGAACCCTCACAAACTGTTGGTAGGAATGTAAATTAGCACAACCATTATAGAGAACAGTTTGGAAGTTACAAAAAAGAATTAGGGAGTGGCCAAGCTGGCTGACTAGAAGCAGCTAGTGTGTATGGCTCTCTCTCTCATGGAGAGGAATGGAAGGGGTGAGTAAATACAGTACTTTAAACTGAAATATCCAGGTACTCACATTGGGACTAATCAAGTAAACAACTTGACCCATGGAGAATGAAGAAAAGCAAGACAGAACAGTAGGTCACCTGGGGGCAACACAGAGCCAGGTGAACAATGGTACCATGGTTCTCCCAAGTATCTTTACAGCCCTTAGGTCAGGAGATCACGTGGTGAAGCCACTCCACTGTGGCCTTCAGTCTGAACATGCAGGGCTATGTGGAGTCTTGGCAGGGCATCTGCTCAGGTATGCTTGGAGACCCTGGATCCTTAGCTATTTGGGTTTTTTGGCAAAAATAGCTGCAACTTGGGCAAAGTGGGAGGTTAGATCCTCATACATACCCCTAGGAAAGATGCTAAATTTACAGAGCTGAGCAGCAACAGCCTGCAGTCTCAACTTCCATGGCACATGGCACATCACAGGATAAGATCCACTGGCTTGGAATTTCAGCCAGCCTCCAGTAACCGCATTGCACCCCCTAAGAAGGAGGTCCTGGGAGGAGGGGTGGACTGCCATCTTTGCTGTTTGGGTGCCTTAGTCATTCCAGCCTTCAGGCTTTGTAGAGTCCAAGCTGATGGGTGGCAGAAGGGATCCCTCAACACAGCCCAGCTGCTCTACCAAAACGTGGCCAGACTGCTGCTTTAATCAGGTACCTGATCTCATTTCTCCTCACTGGGTAGGAACTTCCAACTGGGGCCTCCAACCATTGCTGTTGCCATTCTACAGCAAACAGAGATTTGTAACCTCCCTGGGATGGAGCTCTCAGAGGGAGGAGTGGGCCACTATCTTTTCTGTCTGGGCGACATATCCATTCCAGCCTTCAGGCTTCAGAGTGTCTGAGGCAACTGGTGGGCTGAAGCAGATTCCCAACACAGCACAGCTGCTCTACCAATATGTGGCCAGACTGCTTTTTAAAGTGGATCACTGATCCTGTTCCAACTCACTGGGTGGGACCCCACCAACTGGGATCTTCAGCCACCTCCTACAGGTGTGTTTGGGCCAGCAACCAGCCCATATCTCCCTGACCCAGAGCTCCCAGAGGGAGGAACAGACTGCCATATTTGCTGTTTCGCAGCCTTCACTGGAGATACCAGGTACTGGAAAATCTGAGATAACTCAGGGCTGGAGCAGTTTCCAAGCATACTGCAGCAGCCCTGTGGAAAAGTGGCCAGAGTGTTACATAACTGCCTGTTCCCATTTCTCCTCACCAGACAGGTCCTCCAGACCTGGGACTCCAGCCACTTCCTGACAGAGCTATTGAGCCAGTAACAACTCAGCAACTCTCTGGACAGAGCCTCCAGGAGCAACTGAAAGCCTTTCTGCCACTGCCTCTGCAGTGGAATTGCTTTCGTCACTTACAGAGTAACGAAGGAATAAAGACTCTAAGTGCCCTATCCACACCTCCAACAAGCTGCAGTGGACCCAAGGAGAGGAGGCAAGTCTGTCCCCCATGAGTCCCCCCACACACAGCTACTGCTCATGACCAGAGAACCCCTAGCTTGGGCCCACAGCACAGGCATCCCATCCTGGACTGATTGCACTGAGCTATTGCTGACCTGCATCTTTCTGAGAAGTATGGGATTATGTAAAAAAGTCAAATGTACAAATTATTGGAATCCCTAAAAGGGAGGGGGAGATAGCAAACAACTTGGAAAACATATTTCAGAATATCATCCATGAAAACTTTACCAACCTTGCTAGAGATGCCAACAGTCAAATTCAGAAAATACGGAGAACTGCAAGATTCTGCACAAGATTATTTCCAGGACACTTAATTGTCAGAAATTCTAAGGTTGAAATGAAAGAAAGAATGTTAAAGTCAGGAGAAACGGGCAGGTCACCTACAAGGGGAACCCTATCAGGCTAACAGAGGACCTGCTAGCTGAAACCCTACAAGCCAGAAGTCATTTGGGGCCTACATTCAACATTCTTAGAGAAAAAAATACCTTCAACCAAGAATTTCACATCCAGCCAAACTAAGCTTCCTAAGTGAAGAAGAAATAATGTCCTTTTCAGACAAGCAAATGTTGAGGGAATTTATTACCTCTAGACCTGTCTTACAAGAGATCTTGAAAGGAGCAGCAAATATAGAAAGGAAAGACTGATACAAGCTAATACAAAAACACACTCAAACACACAGAGCAGTGTTAATGTATAGCAACTGCACAAACAAGGCAACATAATAACCAGCTAACAACACAATGGCGGGATCAAATCCACACATATCAATGCTAATCTTTCATGTAAACGGTCAAAATGCCTCACTTAAAAGGCACAGAGTGGCAAGCTGTATAAAGAAGCAAGACTCAATGGTATGCTGTCTTCAAGAGATCCATCTAACACATGAGGACACTCATAGGCTCAAAATAAAGGGATGGAGGAAAATATACCAAACAAGTGGAAAAATAAAAAAAGAGAAAGTGTTTCAATCCTTAATTCAGACAAAGGAGATTTCAAACCAACAAAAATAAAAAAAGGCAAAGAAGGGCATTACATAATGGTAAAGAGTCCAATTCAATTACAAGAAGTAACTATCCTAAATATATATGCACTCAACACATAAGCATCCAGATTCATAAAGAAAGTTCTTAGAGACCTTCAAAGAGACATAGATCCCCACACAATAATACTGGGAGATTTCAACACTCCACTGACAGTTTTAGATCATGAGGCAAAAAATAAAGATATTCAGGATCTAAACTCAACATTGGACGAAATGGATCTGATAGACCTTTACAGAACCCTCCACCCCAAGCAACAGAATATACATTTCTTCTCATCACCACATGGCACATATTCTAAAATCAACCACAAAATTAGACACAAAGCAATTCTCAGAAAATATAAAAAAAATCAAATTCATACCACACACACTCTCAAACCACAACACAATAACAATAGAAGTCAACACTATGAAAGTTTCTCAAAACCATGAAATTAAATGGAAATTAAACAACATGCTCCTGAATGATTTTGGGGTACGTAATGAAATAAAGGCAGAAATCAAGAAGATCTTTTAAAATAATGAGATAAAACATACCACAATCACTGAGACACAGCTAAGGCAGTGTTAAGAGGGAAATTCAGAGCATTAAATACCCACACCAGAAGTTAGATCTCAAGAATGTAACTTCAAAACTGCAGAAGCAAGAACAAATCAACCCCAAAGCTAGTAGAAGATGAGAAACAACAACAAAAAATTAGAGCTGAACTGAACAAAATCAAGACATGAATAGCCATCCAAAAGATCAATGAATCCAGGAGTTGTTTTTTTGAAAAAAATTAACAAAACAGGACGCTAGCTAGAATAATAATAAAACAGAGAAGATCCAAATAAACACAGAAATGATAAAGGGAATGTTACTATTGATTGCACTGAAATAAAAACAACACTCAAAAACTACTACAAAAACATCTACGCACACAAACTAGAAAACCTAGAAGAGATGGATAAATTCCTGGATACTTACATCCTCACAAGACTGAGCCAGGAAGAAACTGACTCCCTGAACAGACTAATCATGAGCTCCAAAATTGAATCAGTAATGAATACCCACCAAAAAACAAAAAGCCTGAAACCTTATGGATTCACAGCCAAATTCTACAAAAACGATGGTATCATTTCTACAAAAACTATTTCTAAAAATTGAGAAGGAGGGACACTTCCCAAACTCATTTTATGAGACCAGTATCATTTTGATAACAAAACCTGACTGAGACAAAAAAAATTTTCAGGCCAATATTCTTGATGATCATCAATGCAAATATTGTCAACAAAATACTTGCAAACCAAATTCAGCATCACATCACAAAGCCAATCCACATGATCAAGTAGGCTTCATCCCAGGATGTGAGATTTGTTCAACATAGGCAAATCAATAAATGTGATTCATCACATAAACAGAACTGAAGACAAAAACCACATGATTATGTCAATAGATGCTGAAAAGGCTTTTGATAAATATCAATACCCTTTCATATTAAAAACTCTCAATAAATTAGGTATTGAAGGAACATATCTCAAAGTAATAAAAGCCATCTATGACAAATGCACTGCCAGCATTACAGCAAATAGGCAAAAGCTGGAAATATTTTCCCTTAAAACCAGCATAAGATATGGATGCCCTCTCTCACCACTTCTATTCAACATAGTGGAAGCCCAAGCCAGAGCAGTCGGGCAAGGGAATAAAATAAAGGACATCCATATTGGAAGAGAGAAAGTCAAAGTGTATCTATTTGCAGATGACATGATTCTGTATCTAGAAAATCTCATAGTCTCAGCCCAAAAGCTCCTCCAGCTGATTAACAACTTTAGCAAAGTTTCAAGATACAAAATTAATGTACAAAAATTACTAACATTCCTATACACCAGCAACAGCCAAACCAAGAGCCAAATCGGAAAAACAATCCCATTCACAATTGCGATAAAAAGAATGAAATACCTAGGAATACAGCTAACCAGGGAGGTGAAAGTCCTCTACAATGAGAATTACAAAACACTGATCAATGAAATCAGAGAAAACACAAACAAATGGAAAAAAACATCCCATGCTCATGAATAGGAAGAATAAATAAATAAATATTATTAAAATGGTCATAGTTCCCAAGGCAATTTACAGATTTAATGCTGTTTCTATGAAACTACCATAGATATTCTTTACATAACTATAAAAAACTGTTTTGAAATTCATATGAAACCAAAAAAGAGCCCAAATAGCCAAGGCAGTTCTAAGCAAAAAGAACAAAGCTGGAGGCCTCATGTTACTCTACTTCAAACTATACTACAAGGCTACAGTAACCAAAACAGCATGGTACTGGTATAAAAACAGGAACAGAGATCAATATAATAGTGAGCCCAGAAATCACACATCTATGACCATCTAATCTTCAACAAAGCTTACAAAAACAAGCAATGGGGAAACAACTCCCTATTCAATAAATGGTGCTGTGATAGCTGGCTAGCCATATGCAGAAGACTGAAGCTGACCCCTTCCCTATAAAAACCTTGGACGACAACCTCAGCAATGCTATTCTGGACATAAGAACAGGCAAAGATTTCATGACAAAGAAACCAAAACCTGTCACAACAAAAGCAAAAATTGGCAAGTGGGATATAATTAAACTAAAGAGCACAGCAAAAGAAACTATCAACAGAGTAAACAGACAGCCTACAGAATGGGAGAAATTATTTGCAAATTCTGCACCTGACAAAGGTCTACTATCCAGCATCTATATGAACTTAAATTTACAAGAGAAAACACCATTAAAAAGAAGGTAAAAGACTTGTACTGACACTTCTCCAAAGAAGACATACATGTGGCCAGCAAGCATATAAAAAAGTTTAGTATCACTGATCGTTAGAGATATTTAAATCAAAACCACAATGAGATGCCATCTCACACCAGTCAGATGGCTATTATTAAAAAGTCAAAAAACAACAGATGGTGGTGAGGTGGTGGAGAAATGGGAACACTTATACACTGTTTGTGGGAGTGTAAATTAATTCAACCATAGTAGAAAACAGTATGTTTACACTCCCACCAACAGTGTATAGTGAATCACCTGATGGTGATTCTTCAAAAATCTTAAAGCAGAACTACCATGAAACCCAGAAATTCCTTTACTGGGTATATACCCAAAGGAATATCAATCATTCTACCATAAAGACACATGCATGTGAAGGTTTACTGCAGCACTATTTACAATAGCAACGACCTACAATGAACATAAATGTCCATCAATGACAGATTGGATAAAGAAAATGTGGTACACATACACCACAGAATACTATTCAGCCATAAATAAGAACAAGATCATGTCTTCTGTGGGAACATGGATGGAGCTGGAGGCTATCATTTTTAGCAAACTAAGGCAGGAACAGAAAACCAAATACCATGTGTTCTCACTTATCAGTGGGAGCTAAATGATAAGAACTTATGAACACAAGGAAATGACAGACACTGGGGTCTATTTGATGAGGGAGGGTGGGAGAAGGAAGAGCATAAAAGGTAACTGTTGGGTACTGGGCTTAGTACTTGGATGATAAAATAATATGTACGAAAAATTCTGGTGACACATGTTTGCATATGTAACAAACCTTCACATGTACCCCCACCAAGCCTAAAATAAAAAGAAAAAACAAACTAAAAATTTAGGTACCATAGCATCCAGCAATCTCACTTCTGGGTGTATACCCAAAAGAATATAAATTAGTATATTGAAGAGCTACCTGCACTTCCATGTTTGTTGCAGCACTGTTAACAATAGCTAAGATTTGAAAACACTCTAAATGTCCATCAGCAGATGAATGAAAAGGGAAATGTGGTAAGTATACACAATAGAGTAGTATTCAGCCATAAAAGAATGAGATCCTGTTATCTGCAACAATGTGGATGGAACTAGAGGTCATTATGTTAAGCGAAATAAGCCAGACACAGAAAGACAAACTTCACATATTCTCATTATTTTTAGGATCTACAAAGCAAAACAATTGAACTCTTGGACATAGAAAGTAGAAGGATGGTTACCAGAGGCCAAGAAGGGTAGTGAGCAGGGAGATAGATACAGTTAATGGGTTAAAAAAAAAGTTTAAAATTCATAAACCTATTTAATAGCCAAACAGGGTGACTATAGTCAATAATAGTATAACTGTACATTTAAAAATAACTGAAAGAGCATAAATGTATTGTTTGTAACACAAAACATACATTCTTGAGGAGATGGATACCCCATTCTCTACGATGTGATTATTACACATTAAATGCATGCATCAAAACCACTCATGTACCCCATAAATATACACTTACTATGTACCCATGAAATCTAAAAATTAAAAATTCCCACAATGATATGTTACCTGAACTATTATAGTAGTCTTCTGCTTAATTTTCTCACATTCTCTCTAGCTCCATCCAATTTATTCTTCACATAGAAAAGTAATATTTTGCAAATAAATTAGGCTTCTATTTTGGACAAAATGTCATAGACTTGTCTCTCCTTTAAGATGAACAGACACTGGAAATTGTGAGAGGGACAACAATAAAAGTATTCAAAATGTTAAAAAGAGAAAGGCAGACTGGCTAGGGACACAGACCTGGAAGAGCAATACAGAAACTTGACATCATATAAGCCTAAACCCAGAAATTGAAGTTGATATAGGCCCAGCCTCTCCCAATGTAGCAAAATGCAGCCTGAGGTTGAAGGAGAGTTCTACTGACAACTCCAGGTGGGCCTGGCAGCAGTGGCAGGAGACACTGAGAAGCTTTGTTGACACTAAGTAGTCAGGGGAACTGCTTTTCCTCTCCACTAGCCAGTGACTCCAGTCCCCCAAATAGACACAAGGCAGCACTTGCAAGGGGGGATCGCATCCCAGCAAGGTGCCCAATCCAGAAAGCACTCTTTGATCCTTCAAGCTAGAGAATCCTTCTCACTGTCCAGAGACACCAACTTGCTCTGGCAGAGATCAATAAGAGCCCTCATGACACCAGAGAATCCAGGCAAAATAATACAGCACATAAAAATCTCTGAAAGTTATTTTGTTATTGGAACTCAAAATTATGCCATGACCTGTTTGCTAAATGTAAACAGAGTGACTGCCTGCTAAAATAATTTCTATATAGCCCAGAATTTTATCATATGAAGAACAAGGAAAATTACAACTTGACTCAGAAAAGTCAATCAATAGACACAAATACTGATATAAATGACATGTGGGAATTACCCAAAAATTATTTTAAAGCAGCAGCCATCATAAGAATGCTTCCATGAGCAATTATAAATGCTCCTGAAGCAAATGATGTATTAGTCTGTTTTCACACTGCTATAAAGAACTGCCCAAGACTGGATAATTTATAAAGAAAAGAGGTTGAATTGACTCACTGTATTAGTCCATTTTCACACTGCTAATAAAGACAAGCCCAAGACTGGGCAATTTACAAATGAAAGAGGTTTAATGGATTTATAGTTCCACATGGTTGGGGAGGCCTGAGAATCATGGCAGAAGGCAAGGAGGAGCAAGTTACATTTCACGTGGATGGTGGCAGGCAAAGAGAGAATGAAGATGCAAAAGTGGAAACCCCTGATAAAACCATCGGATCCTGTGAGACTTATTCACAACCACGAGAACAGTATGGGGGAACCTGCCCCCATAATTCAATTATCTCCCACTGGGTGCTTCCCACAACATGTGGGAATTATGGGAGAACAATTCAAGATGAGATTTGGGTGGGGAAAAAGAGCCAAATAATATCACTTACAGTTCCACATGGCTGGGGAGGCCTTAGGAAAATTACAATCATGATGGAAGGGGAAGCAGGCACATGTTACATGGTGGCAGGTGAGAGTATGTAGGAGGAACTGTCACACACTTATAAAACCATCAGATCTCATGAGAATTCACTCACTATCATGAGAACAGCATGGAGAAAACTTCCCCCATGATCCAACCAACTCCCACCAGGTCCTGCCCTCAACACATGGAGATTATGGGGATTACAATTTGAGATGAGATTTGAGTGGGGACACAGAGTCAAACCATATTATTTCACCCCTGGCTCTTCCAAATCTCATGTCCTTTTTACATTTCAAAACCAATTATGCTTTCCCAACAGTCCCTCAGTCTTAACTCCTTCCAGCTTTAACCCAAAAGTTTACAGTCCAAAGTCTCATCTGAGACAAGGAAAGTCTTTTCCACCTATAAGCCTGTAAAATCAAAAAAACGTTAGCTTTTTCCAAGGTACAATGGGGGTACAGGCATTGGGTAAATACACTCATTCCAAATAGGAGAAATTGGCCAAAACGAAGGTGCTACAGGCCCCATGCAAGTCCAATATCTAACAGGGCAGTTATTACATCCAAATGCAAAGAAAACATGGGCTCCCAACACCTTGGGCATCTCTTTCTCTGTGGCCTTGCAGGGTTTAACCCCTGTGGCTGCTTTCATTGGCTGGGGTTGAGTGTCTGCATATTTTCCATGTTCACAGTGTGAGCTGTTGGTGGTTCTACCATTCTGGGGTCTCAAGGATGGTGGTCCTTGCAGCTCTACTAGGCAGTGCCACAGTGGGAACTCTGGGTGGGGGCTCCAACCCCACATTTCCCTTTTCTACTATCCTAGCAGAGGTTCTTCATCAGGCCTCTGGCCCTGCAGCAGACTTTTGCCTGTACATCTAGGTATTTCCATACATCCTCTGAAATCCAGGAAGATGTTCTCAAACCTCATTTCTTGACTTCTATGCATCCACACTCCCAACGCCACATGGGAGCTGCCAAGGTTTGGGGCTTGCATCCTCTGAAGCAAAGCCTGGAGCTGTACCTGGTCCTATTTTACTCACAGCTGGAACTAGAGTGGCTGGAATGCAGGGCAGCAAGTCCTAAGGCTGCACTCAGGAGTGGGGTCTGGGGCCCTGGGCCCAGCCCATAAAACCATTTTTTCCTCCTAAGCCTCTAGGCCTGTGATGGGTGAGGCTGCTGCCAAGATCTCTGACATGCCCTTGAGACATTTTCGCCATTGTCTTGGTAAATAACATTTGGGTCCCTGTTAATTATGCAAATTTCTGCAGCCAGCTTGTATTTCTCCCCACAAAATAAGTTTTTCTTTTCTATCACATTGTCAGGTTGCAAATTTTCCAAACTTTTATACTTCTCTTCCCTTTTAAACATAACTTCCAATTTCAGATCATCTTTCTCAAGTTCAAAGTTCCACAGAACTCTAGGGTAAGGGAAAAATGCCCACCAGTCTCTTTGCTAAAGCATAGCAAGAGTGAACTTTACTCTAGTTCCCAATAAGTTCCTCATTTCCATCTGAGACCATTTCAGCCTGGACTTCATTGTCCACATCATTATCAACATTCTGGTCAAAACCATTCAACAAGTCTCTAGGAAGTTCCAAACTTTCCCACATTTTTCTGTCTTCTTCTGAGGCCTCCAAACTGTTCCAGTATCTGCCCATTACCTAGTTTCAAAGTCGCTTCAACATTTTTAGGTTATCTTTATAGCAGTGCTCCACTCTCACTACCAATATCCTGTATTAGTTCATTCTTACACTGCTATAAAGAACTACCTGAGATTTGGTAATTTATAAAGAAAAGAAGTTTAATTGACTCACAGTTCCACATGACTAAGGAAGCCTAGGAAACTTACAATCATGGTGGAAGGGAAAGCAGGCACAACTTACACAGTGGCAGGCAAGAGTGAGCATGTTTAAGAGGAGCTGTCAAACACTTATAAAATCATGAGATCTTATGAAAACTCTGAGAACTCACTATCACAAGAACAACATGGGAAAAACTTCCCCATTTTCTAATAACCTCCCACCAGGTCCTACCTTCAACATGTGGAGATTATGGAGATTACATTTCAAGGTGAGATTTGGGTGAGAATACAGAGCCAAAACATATAAAATGAAAAATATAAAATCTCAACAAAGCAACAGACATTAGAAAAAGAAAACAAGTGAAAAAACAGATCTGGAAACTATATCTGAAATTTAAAAAACTTACTAGATGGATGGGCTTAAAAGTAGAATGCAGATAACAGAAGATAGGATTAGCGAACTTGAGACCAAGTCAACAAAATTTATGAAATCCAAACAGCAGAGAAAATAGACTGAATGAACATTGTCCCAGGGGCTTATATAACTATTACAATACATTCATAATTCATATTATAGGAGTCTCAGAAGAGAAGAAATGGATGAGATTGAAAGAGTATTTGAAGATATAATGGTTGAAAACTTACCAAATTTAGGAAAAGTGATGCTCCTACAGATTTAAGAAGCTGAGTTTTCCCCAAATATGATAATCCCAAAGCAGTCTGTGCCAAGACACAACATACTTAAATTTTGAAAACTAAAACCAAAATCAATCTTGAAAGATCCAAAGAGAAACAACGTATTACCTATAGTGGAACATCAATTTGAATAACAGTGGGCGTTTATCTGAAGTTCTAGAGGACAGAGGGAAGTAGAATGTCTTTTTTTTTTTTTTTTTTGACAGAGTCTTGCTCTGTCACCCAGGCTGGAGTGCATTGGCATGATCTTGGTTCACTGCAACCTCCACCTCCCAGGTTCAAGCAATTCTCCTGCCTCAGTCTCCTGAGTAGCTGAGATTACCCACATCCGCCACCACTGCTGGCTAATTTTTTGTATTTTTAGTGGAGACAGGGTGTCATCTTGTTAGCCATGCTGGTCTTGACCTCCTAACTTCACGTCATCCACCTGCCTCAGCCTAACAAAGTGTTGTGATTACAGGCATGAGCCACCAAACCTGGCCTGTATTCCATTTTTTAAGTGATGAATAAAAAATATTGTCTATATCCAGTGAAACTACACATCAAGAATGAAGGAGAAATAAAGACCTTCTCAGACTAAGAAAATTTAAGATCCATTTTTAATATCAGACATACTTTTAAAGAATGGCTAAAAGAAAATTCTTGAAACACGAAATACATAATAAAAGAAAAAAATTCTGAAACATTATGAAGGAAAGAAAAAAACAGAAACAGAAAGCAAAAATATGTATAAATGAGGACACAGAAAGTTTGAACAATACCATCAATCAACAGGATCTAACTGATATATATATAAAGTACTCTACCAAGAATAGCAGAATACACGTTTTCAAACAACCATGGAACATTCATCAGGATATACCATATCTTGGACCATACAACAAACATCAGCAAATTTGAAAGAATTGAAATCATACAGTGTGTGTTCTCCAATCACAATAGAACAAAGCTAGAAATCACTAACCAAAAGACAAAGGAAAAATCTTTAACACTCAGAAATTTAAAAACACATTTCTTAATAACCCATGGATAAACGAATTCTTAAAGGAAATTAAAGAAATACATAGAACTGGTTGAAAGTGAAAATACAACATAACAAAATTTGTGGGATGCAGCCATACCAGGGCTAAATAGGAAATTTGCAGAACTAAATTGCTTACATTAGAAAAGGTCAAGCCTTGTCCCCTCCATAGAGTATTAATTACCATTGCATTTCACAGTGATTTAAAGTATCTAAAAAAGGGCAGTATTTATCATTTACAACTCATGGCTTTGAGCTGTTCTATAATTTCTAACAAATTCTATTCTTACAGATGAGGAAACTAAGAGTCAAAGAGAATAGGAGTCTTTATTAGGCCATAAAGCCAGGGTGGGACTTAAATGGTGGTCTGCTGGCACTGTTGAGTGCCCTTTCCACTACAGTATATTGCTTCTAAGTGTTACGTATAAATGTATTGCTTGGTGAGATGCAGCTAAAGCAGTATTTAGAGGAAAATATATAGCATTGAATAAGTATATTAGAAAAGGAGAAAGATTTAGAATTAATAATCTAATTTCCTAATTTAGGAAACTAGAAACAGAAGAACAAATTAAATCAAGAATAAGCACAAGAAAATAATAAAAAATGGAGCAGAAAGTAATGAAACTAGAAGTAGAAAATCAATAGAGAAAATCAACAAAACCAAAAGTAGATGATTTGAAGAGATCAATAGACAGGCCAACTAAAGAATAAGAAAAAATGAAAATTACTAATGTCAAAAATTCAAGAGGAGTCATTACTGCAGTTTCTGAAGATACTGAAAGGAAAACACATGGATACTATGAGCAACTATATGTCCATAAATTAAAACCTAGATGAAATTGACCCATTCCTTGAAAGACACGATCTGCCAAAATTCACACAAGAAGAAATCATCTGAATACTCCCATATTTATTAGAGAAGATGAACCAATAATTAATAATATTTTTAAAAAGAAAGCACTAGACCCCAGTGGACTTACTTGGTGAAGTCTATCAATATTTAAGGAAGAAATCACACCAATTCTCTATAATCTCTTTTTTTTAAAAAAAAAAAAGAATTTTTTTTAAAACTCATTCTATATGGCCAGGCAGCATTACTGTAGTACAAAAAGAAAAGACATTGCAGAAAAAAATAACTACAGACTACTATCTCACATGGCCATAAATGTAAAAATTCTCAGCAAAATATTAGCAAATCAAAACTAATCATGTACAAAAAATTATACACCTTGACAAAGGGGGATTTATTCCATGTACGCAATGCTGGTTCAAGGTTTAACAATCAATTAGTGTAATCAATTTTATCTACACACTAAGAAGAAAAATCACATGATCATACAAATAGATGAAGAAAAAGGCATTTGAAAACTTCCAGCACCCATTCATGATAAAAACTCTCAGCAAATTAAGAATATACAGGAACTTCCTTAATTTGATAAGAACATCTAAAACAACCTACAGTTAACATCACCCTTAATGATGAACTAGAAACTTTCCCACTAAGATCAGGAATAAGGCAAGGATATGTCCTCTCATCACTCCTTTTCAACATTGCACTGACAGTCTCAGCCAATGCAATAAGACAGGACAATGAAAGAAAATTTATACAGATTGGGAAAGAAGAAATAAAAGTCTTTGTTCACAAATGACATGATTGTGCAAAAAATTTGAAAGAATAGATAATAAAACTCCTGGAACTAGAAGGCAATTATAGCAAGGTGGCAGGATACAAGGTTAATACACAAAAGTAAATCACATTCTTATATACCAGCAATAACAAGTAAAATTTTGAATTAAAAACACATTACTGTTTACATTAGCTTGCCCTAAAAGAAAATGTTTAGGTATAAATCTAAAAAATATAGGTACAAGATCTATATTAGGAAAACTACAAAACTGATGAAAGAAATCAAAGAACTAAATAATGAAGAGTTGATAGGAAGGTTTAATATTGTCAAGATGTTACTTTTTCCAAGTTGATATATAGACTCAATACAATTCCAATTAAAATCCCATCAAGTTATTTTGTGGATATCAACAAATTTATTTTATAGTTTATATGGAAAGACAAAGGACAGAATAGCTAACACAATATTAAAAGAACAGAACAAAATCAGAAGACTGACACCACTTGACTTCAAGACTTATTATAAAATTGTAATAATCCAGACAGTGTGATCTTGTTGAAAGAGTAAATAAATAGATAATTCAGCAGACTAGAGAGGCCACAAATAGATCCACATAAGTATAGTCAACTGATCTTTGACAAAGGAGTAAAGGCAATTCTATGTTGAACACAATGTTGAATGTAGAACAATGCTGAAAATACTTAACAGTGCCCTGGCTAGAGGCTGTGCTCTATCCTGAAGAATGCCTGCCAAACCAGGGATGAATCCTATAGCTCCTGATCATGGGAAAGCCTGGAGTGGACCCACTTGGGTAACCTAATGGCAGTGCTAGTTTACCACTCATATTGGATATACTTTAATATTTAACTGTTAAGTTTGTGTCTGAATATGCCAATAGATCATCAGTCTTGGTGGCCCACTCCCGCTTCATGCCACATCTTTCAATATGACCCTGTGGTATAACCAAAGCAAAGACAGGCAGAGACCACAGCCACTCCAGGGGACTGCAAACTCTAAGGACTCAGGGCCTAGATTCCATTTAGGACAAGTCAGTACCAACCAAATTGAATGTATCAACTGGAGATAATTCAAGACTTTGGACGTCAGAACCACATGGCCTTAAACTTCACTTTGGCCAGTGAGAAATAATGTGAGGGGTCTTTTACTGGCAAATAATAAGTAACCTTATCCTGCCAAAACGTAGGTCACCCAAGAGTGAACCAGCCTCAGTTAGGAAGGAGTAGCCACAGTGTGCCTGACAGAGAGGCTGGGGACCTTTGAGGGCATTTCTGGGGATAAATCAATTATACAAGGAGTTGCAGGAATGCTAGAATCCCTAATTCATAGGCAGCAGGAATGGTTATTGAATGAGGCCCAACAATACCTTAAATGCTGCATAACAAACCCTTCCCCTGGACACAAAAGAAGCAGGGGGAGGAATGCTGATGTCAGGAACAAGCACCTCAGAAGGATTCAAATCTAAGGTGAGGGATCAAACACAGGCCCCTTAGTGAAGGACTGAGGAAGCAAAATTCTGCCTGCCCTTAGTCTACGGTATAATAATCTTCCTCTGGCCTTTCACTTTCCACATTGTACATTTTGATGTTCACAATTATTCCTCACCAAGTGCTAATGGAATCCCGTAGTTGACCTTGAAATCTACAGGTTCCTAACTGGTAGTCAAGAGAAATCTCAGCAAGGTGAGTAGAAAATGTTCCTCTTCCTCCAAAACTTAAAAGGAAGCCACAATCCTGTGTCAGGAAGTGGTCCTTGTGAGTGTTATATTTAGTGACACCAAAATTTCAGAAGTTGTTACTATGCCTTGTGAAAGTGCCTCCACACTCTCAATTTTGGGAGTTCCAAGGGGCTGTTTCAGCAACTGTCCTAGGTTAATAATACCGAAAAAGTTCTTCCCATGAAATCATCTGATGACCCTGCAAGATTTCTTATAAATGAGGAATGAGAAAATCTATGTCTCATTTAAAATAACATAGAAATAGGACAAAACTGTAACTCCCAGGCTATAGAAAAAGAGGATTTTAATAAATTTTCAAGTGTAACATTTGCTACTTACAACGTGTAAATAGTGCCCCTTCCTAAATGGTTAAAATAAAGACTGTCAAGAAATAAGCTGAGCTACAAAATCGGAGAAAATATTCACAAAAGGCATATCTGATAAAAGGCTGTCATCTAAAATAAAAAAAGAGGCCAGGCATGGCAACTCACATCTGTAATCTCAGCATTTTGGGAGGCCAAGGTGGGAGGATTGCTTGAGACCAGGAGTTCAAGACCAGCCTGGGCAACCTGGAGAGACTCCCATCTCATATATGTGTGTGTGTGTGTGTGTGTGTATATATATACACATATATATGTATACATGTGTATACATATACACATATATGTATACATGTGTATACATATACACATATATGTATACATGTGTATACATATACACATATATGTATACATGTGTATACATATACACATATATGTATACATGTGTATACATATACACATATATGTATACATGTGTATACATATACACATATATGTATACATGTGTATACATATACACATATATGTATACATGTGTATACATATACACATATATGTATACATGTGTATACATATACACATATATGTATACATGTGTATACATATACACATATATGTATACATGTGTATACATATACACACATATGTATACATATACACATATATGTATACATATGTATACATATACACATATATGAATACATATGTATACATATACACATATGAATACATATGTATACATATATACGTATATATGTGTATATATACACACATATATACGTATATATGTGTATATACATATATGTATATATGTGTATATTTATATGTATATATACATATATGTATATATGTGTATATTTATATGTATATGTGTGTGTCTGTGTCTGTGTGTGCATATATGTATGTGTGTATATATGTACACATGCACATAATGTATGTACATATGCACACACGCACATATGTGTGTACATATGTACACATGCACACACACATATGTGTGTATATATGTATACATACACATATATATGTATATATGTATACATACACATATGTATGTGTGTATGTATATATACACACATATATGTGTGTATACATGTATATGTATACACACATATATGTGTATACATGTATATGTATACACACATATATGTGTATACATATATATGTATATGTATACATATATGTATATATGTGTATATATTTATATGTATATACATATATGTGTATGTGTATATATGTATATGTATATACACATATATGTATATATGTGTATACATATATATCTATATATGTATATGTATATACACATATATGTATATATGTGTATATATGTGTATATGTGTATATATGTATATATATGTATTTATAGTATATATATATCATATATATATATATAAAACATTAGCCAGACATGATAGCATGTGCTTGTCACCCTAGCTACTCGGGAGGCTGAGGTGGGAGGATCACTTGAGCCCAGGAGGTTGAAGCTGCAGCGAGTTATGATTGTGCCACCAAACTCCAGCCTGGGTAACAAAGACCCGGTCTCTAAAAATGAATATAATTAAAAATTTAAAAACTTGTTCATTTCAGATTTATTAAAAAATTAAAAAAACAAAAACTTCCCCCAATAAAGTATACAATAAACTCTTAAACTCCAACAATAAAAAAACAAGCAACCAAATTTTAAAAATGGGAAAAGCCCTGATATCCTCCCTATTCTCTCTAAACTATCATGCTTAATTTTTCAATAATGTCCCTAGATGATGCTCTCCTAGTATAATGTCTCATGTTTCAAGTGTATTCTTCCCTCTTCTCATCAGAATTCTTATTCTTTCAGAGCATTTATCATTGCTTTCACAGTACTAATTCACAGTTTAGAATTACTGACTTAGCAAATGAAGGCTAATCTGACTTAGAAATATTTTCCATTTTGAAAAGTAAAGCTTGGTGGGATAATGAAACAACCTAAAGTGATGGAACTCAAAAAATGAAAGACAAGTGGCAACAAAATTTTGTTTAGTTCCCATTGTCTCATTCCTTCTTTTTTTTTTTTTTTTTTTTTTGAGACAGAGTCTCGCTCTGTAGCCCAGGCTGGAGTACAGTGGCATGAACTAGGCTCACAGCAACCTCTGCCTCCCGGGTCCCTGTTAAAGCAATTCTCCTGCCTCAGCCTCCTGAGTAGCTGGGATTACAGGCAAGTGCCACCATGCCCAGCTAATTTTTGTATTTTTAGTAGAGACGGGGTTTCACCATTTTGGCCAAGCTGGTCTTGAATTCCTGACCTTGTGATCTGCCTACCTCAGCCTCCCAAAGTGCTGGGATTACAGGCGTGAGCCACCACTCCTGGCCCTCATTCCTTCTTAATTCCCTCCCATGACAAGTCCTATAGTAGGGACCAAATATCTGGAGTCTGAATCTACAAGCTGGGATTGAGCCAGAGTGGCATGAATTTATAGGGATGGTTGTGTGGGGGCTGAATCTGAGAATCATAAAGAAGTGAGGCTAGGCCCAGCAATTTCATTGCAGTGGAGGCAGAGTGGGAAGTTTAAGGAATTTTGGGTACAAGTTTACTATGAAGATTTTTAGAGACCCTACAGCAACTGTTTCCATAGCTCCCCTTGATCTCTTCTGTGGCCTGCCTATACACAGGATTTTGATCTCTATCAAGATAATCTGAACAGTGCTGATGGGGCTACCACATCTCCAGAGCCCTCTGCCCTAGGGAATATAACAGACCTGCCACTTATGTTACTTTAACATTGAATGGGATGTCATTTATAAATAATTGTAAGATAAAAGTCAGATGCCTGGTTTTATGGAGTCAAGGGATGATGACTCTTTTGGGAAACAAATGGAACCTAGGAAGGAATCTTGGTCTGAGGACAGAAGCTAGACATTGCACCTTTCTGAAATAAGCCAGGCACAGAAATGCAAACATAGTATGTTTTCACTTATTTCTGTGACCTAAAAATAAAAATAATTAAACTCATCGTCATAGAGAGCAGAAGGATGGTTATCAGAGGACAGGAGCAAAAGTAATGACAATTTTTAACGCACGTTCTTCCACATAGAATGCCCTCTTTTTATCCTGTCTCTCTAGCAGCTCTCCATCCTTGGAAGAGGCCCTTCCTAATTACACCAGCCTTCAGTGACCTGAGCTTCCACACTTCCATACCACAAAAACCTGTACCACATTACATATCACTCAGTCTATTGTATTGTGAGCTGTTTACAAATTGTGCCCAGTGGGGCAGATGGCATACGATACTGGTCAAGAACATGAGACATATTCAGGCACACCTGTAATAAATTTATACCCCACACTAACTAGTAGTTTAACTTAGGGCTTCATTTGTCTGTAAGTACGAGAAACCCACTATAGTGGCTTAAAAAAAATAAGTTTTTTTTTTCTCACATATCAAGAAATATAAAGTGGTTGCTGTGGTTCAGTAACTCAATCATTTCAGGGCTGAGGTAACTGAGATGCTTATGGTATCTTCCTCAAAAACACAAAATGATTACTGCTGCTGCAGCCATCATAACTGTATTTAAGGCAAGAAGAAGGAGGAAGAGGCAGTGCTCACACATTTGTTTTTTTAATTTTAATTCTTTTTTTTTGTGAGTACATAGTAGGTGTATATTTTTATGGGATACATGAGATGTTGTAATACTGGCATGCAATGTGAAATAAGCATATTATGAAGAATGGCATATCCATCCTCTCAAGCATTTATCCATTGAGTTAAAAACAATGCAATTATACCCTTTAAGTTGTTTTAAAATATACAATTAAGTTATTATTGACTATATTCACCCTGTTGTGCTATCAAACAGTAGGTCTTGTTTATTCCTTCTCACTGTTTTTTGTACCCATTAACCATCCCCATCACCCCACTCAGCTTCTCACTACCCTTTCTAGCCTCTGGTAACCATCCTTCTGTTCTCTATGTCCATGAGTTAAATTATTTTGATTTTTAGATCACAGAAATAAGTGAGAACATACTACATTTGTCTTTCTGTGCCTGGCTTATTTCACTCAATGTAATGATCTTTGGTTCCATACATTTTGTTGAAAATAAGTGGATCTCACTCTTTTAAATGGCTGAATAGTACTTCATTGTGTATATGTACCACATTTTCTTCATCCATTCATCTGTTAATGGACACTTAGGTTGCTTCCAAATATTAGCTATTGTAAGTGGTGTTGCAATAAAAAAAGAAGGGCAGATATATCTTCAATATATTGATTTCCTTTCTTTTGCATATATACCCAGAAGTGAGATTGCTGACTTGTGTGGTAGGTGAATATTTATTTTTTTTTGAGGAACCTCTGAACTGTTCTCCATAGTGCTTATGCTAATTTACATTCCCACCAACAATATACAAGTGTTCCCTATTGTCCACATCCTTGCCAGCATTTGTTATTGCCTGTCTTTTAGATATAAGCTATTTTAACTGGAGTGAGATGATAGCTCATTGTCTTTTTGATTTATGTTTCCCTGATGATCGATGATGTTCAGCATCTTTTTACATGCCTGTTTGTTATCTGTATTACTTCTTTTGTAAAATGTCTATTCAGATCTTTTGCCCATTTTTTGATCAAATTATTAGATTTCTTTCTATAAAGTTGTTTGAACTCCTTATGTATTCCGATTGTTAATCCCTTGTCAGATGGGTAGTTTGCAAATATTTTCTTCAATTTTGTGGGATGTCTCTTCACTTTGTTGATTGTTTTCTTTGTTATACAGAAGATTGTTAACTTGATGTGATCCCATTTGTCCATTTTTGCTTTGGCTGCCTGTGCTTATGGGGTATTGCTCGAAAAATTTTCCCCAGACCAATATCCTGAAGATTTCCTCCAATGTTTTCTTATAGTAGTTTTGTAGTTTGAGGTCTTGGATTTAAGTTTTTACTCCATTTCGATTCGATTTTTATATATGGTGAGAGGGGAGTAGTTTTATTGTTCCACATAAGAAATATCCAGTATTCCCAGCACCACTTCTTGAAGAGACAGTCTTTTTCCCAGTGTATGTTCTTGGCACATTTATCAAAAATGAGTTCACTGTGGGTATGTAGATTTGTTTCTGGATTCTCTATTCTATTCTATTTACGTGTCTTTTTTTTTTTTTTCTCCCAGTACCATGCTGTTTTGTTTACCATAGCTCAGTAGTACAATTTGAAGTCAAGTAATGTGATTCCTTCAGTTTTGTTCTTTTTGTTTAGGATAGCTTTGGCTATTCTAGGTCTTTTGTGGTTTCATATAAATGTTAGAAATTTTTTTCCTATTTCTGTCTAGAATGTCATTGGTATTTCAACAGAGATTACATTGAATCTGTAGATTGCTTTGGGTAGTATGACAATTTTAATAATATTGATTTTTTTTTCAATTTATGAACATGGAATAGTTTTCCATTTTTGGTGTCCTCTTGAATTTATTTCATCAGCATTTTATAGTTTTTATTATAAACATCTAGTTATTTGGTTAATTACTAGATATGTAATTTTATTTGTGGCTATTATAAGTGGAGTTTAAAAAATTTGTTTTTCAGATTAATCACTGTAGGCATATAGATATATTACTGTTTTTGTATGTTAATTTTTTATTCTGAAACTTTATTGAATCTGTTTATCAGTTCTAATAGTTTTTTGTGGAATATTTAGGTTTTTCCAAATATAAAATTTGATTATCTGCAAATGAGGATAATTTGACTTTTTAAATTCCAATTTGGATTTCTTTTATTTCTTTCTCTTGTCTGATTTCTCTAGCTGGGATTTCCAGTACTATGTTAAAAAGCAGGAGTGAAAGTGGGTGTACATGTCATGTTCCCAATCTTAGAGGAAAGGCTTTCAGTTTTCCCCCATTCAGTATAATACTAGCTATGGAACTGTCACATACGGCTTTTATTATGTTGAGGTATGTTTCTTCTATAACCAGGTTTTTGAGAGTTTTTATCATGAAGGGATGTTGAATTTTATCAAATGCTTTTCCAGCATCAATTGAAATAATCATGTTATTTAATCTATCATTCTGTTGATATGATGTATCACATTGGTTAATTTGCATATTTTGAATCATCCTTGCATCTCAGGGATGAATCCCATTTGGTCATGATGAATGATATTTTTTACGTATTGTTGAATTTGGTTGGCTAGTATTTTGTTGAGAATGTTTGCATCAATATTCAGCAGATACTGGTATGTAGTTTTTCTTTTTTCATGTGTCTTTGTTTCACTTTGGTATCAGGGTAATACCAGCCTCTTAGAATGAGTTTGGAAGTCCTCCCTCCTCCTTTATTTTTTGTGAAAGTTTGAGTAGGATTGGGATTAATTCTTTTGATATGCTTGGTAGAATTCAGGAGTGAAGCCATCGGCTCCCAGGATCTCCTTTATGGAGAGACTTTTTATTATGACTTTGATCTCATTACTTGTTATTGGTCTGTTCAGGTTTTAAATTTCTCCCTGGTTCCATCCTGGTAGGTTGTATGTGTCTAGGAATTTGTCAGCTTCATCTAGATTTTCCAAGTTTTTGGCATTTAGTTCCTCATAGTAGCTACTAATGTTCCTTTGAATTTCTGCCATGTCAGTTGTAATGTATCATTTTCATTTCTGATTTTATTTATTTGGATCTTCTCTTTTTTCTTAGTCTGGCTAAAATTTGTCAGTTTGGTTTAACTTTTTAAAAACACAACTTTTTGTTGAATTGGTCCTTTGTATTTTTTAATATGAATTTTATCTATTACTGCTCTGATCTATATTATTTCTTGTTTTAAAACTAATTTTTTTTTTTGCTTTTCTAGTTCCTTAAGATGCATCATTAGATTGTTTACTGAAAGATTTTCCTCTTCTTTGATGTAGACTTATAGCTATAAACTTCCCTCTGAGTACTGCTTTAGCTATATCCCATTGGTTTTGATATGTTGTGTTTCCATTATCATTTCTGTCAATAAATGTTTCACTTTTCTTTTTAATTTCTTCATTGACCCACTGGTCGTTCAGGAGCACATAGTTTAATTTCCATGTATTTGTATAATTTCCAAAATTCCTCTTCTTATTGCTTTCTAGTTTTATTCCACTGTGGTCAGAGAATATGCTTGATGTTATTTCAATTGTTTTTGTATGTTTTAAGAATTGTTTTGTGACCTAACATATGGTCTATTTTTGAAAATAATCTGTGTGCTGAGAAAAAGGATGTGTATTCTGCAGCCATTGGATGATATGTTTTGTAAATATTTATTAGTCTGTAGTGCAGATTAAGTCCAACGTTTCTTTGTTGATTTTCTGTTTGGAACATCTGTCCATTGATGAATGTGGGGTGTTCAAGTCTCCATCTATTATTGTATTGGGGCCTGTCTCTGTCTTTAGCTCTAGTATTTGCTTTATATATCTGGGTGTTCTGGTGTTGGGTGCATAGATATTTAAAGTTGTGATATCCTTTTGCTGAATGGAACACTTTATCATTATGTTGTTATTGATAAGTAAGGACTTGGTTATGTCATTTTGTTATTTGTTTTCTAGTTGTTTTGTGGTCTTCTTTTCCTTCCTTCTTTCTTTCCTTCCCGTACTCCTTTACTGGTAATTTTTCTCTCATGACATGACTTAGTTTCTTTCTTTTTTGTGTATGTGTATCTGTTGTATGCTTTTTGGCTTGAGGTTACTGGGAGGCTTGAAAATATTATCTTATAACATAATATTTTAAGTTGATATTTTAATACTGTTTACATATACAAGCAAGAAGAAAACTAATAAAGACTTGAATCACTAACTTTGCTCCCCCACTTTTCAACATTTTGTTGGTTCTATTTATATCTTATGGTACTATCTGTGTCCCAAAAAGTTGTTGTAGTTATTATCTTTATTAATTCATCATTTAGTTTTTCTACTTGAGTAGTTTACAGACCACAGTTACAGTGTTATGATGTTTTGTGTTTTTCCGTGTATCTACCATTACCAGTAAGTTTTATACCATTAGGTGCTTACTTATTGCTCATTAATGCCCCTTTCTTTCTGATTAAAGTACTCCCTTGAGTGTTTCTTATAAAACAGGTCTGATATTGATGAAATCCCTCAGCTTTTGTTTGTCTAGGAAAGCCTTTATTTGTCCTGCACGTTTGAAGGGTATTTTTGCCAGATCTACTATTCTAAGGTAAAAGTTTTTTCAATCAGCACTTTAAACATGTCATGGACCTATCTCCTAGCCTGTAAGGTTTGCACTGAAAAGTCTGCTGTTCAATGTATTGGAGCTCCATTGTATGCTCTTTGTTTCTCTTCTCTTGCAGCTTTTAGGATTTTATTCTTGACCCTTGAGATTTTGATGACTAAATGCCTTGAAGTAGTCTTCATTGTATTAAATCTTCTTGGTGTTCTATAACCATCTTGTATTTGTATATTGATATTTTTATCTAGGTTTGGGAATTTCTCTCCTATTACTTTCTGAATAAACTTTTTATCTCTATCTATTTCTCTACATACTTTTTTAGTCTGATAACTCTTAGATTTGCCCCTTTGAAGCTATTTGCTAGATCCTGTAGGGGTGCATCATTGTTTTTCATTCTTTTTCTTTTGTCTCCTCTTACTGGGTATTTTCAAATAGCCTTTTGTTGAGCTCACTAATTGTTTCTTCTGCTTTATCAATTCTGCTGTTAAAGGACTCTGACACATTCTTCAGTATGCCAATTGCATCTTTCAGCTCCAGAATTTCTGCTTGATTCTTTTTAATTATTTCAATCTCTTTGTTAAATTTATCTGATAAAATTCCTGTGTTATCTTGAATTTCTTAGTTTCCTCATCACAGCTGTTTTGAATTCTCTGTGAATTCAGGCCTGAGACAGACCTGAAGCCAGCACAGCCCTGGGTCTTGCCCAAGACCCACTGTAATCACTCAGTGGCAACTGCCTGTGTTCACTCTATCCCCTGGGGTTCCACAACCACCCATGGCAAAGCCAGTCTGGCATGTATTCTTCCTTTCAGGATGGTAAGTTCCCTCAGGCCCTGAGTAGGTCAATACGTGCCATCCGTGAGTGAGGGAGTAGAGTCAAACACCTTAGAAGTATACCTGGTGTTTTACTGTGGCTTAGCTGGCACTAAAACCACAAGATGCAGACCTTTCCACTCTTCCCTCCCCTTTCCAAAGACAGATGACCTTCACCTTGTAGCTGCTGCCACCCCAGGCGAAGAGGAGTACTGCCAGATTATCTCAGATGTTCCCTTAAGGCCCAAGGGCTCTTAAGTCAGTTTGTGGTGAATGCTGCCTTGCCTGAGACTCACAATTCAAGGAAGTGGAATCCCCTCTGGCCAAGGGCAGGTTTAGAAATGCCATTCAGGAGTCAAGTCCTCGAATCAGGGATCCCAAGAGCCCACTTGCTGTTCTACCAATCTGTGTCTGTGCTGGTACCTAAGGTGCAAGATAAAGTTCCCTTTACATTTTCCTCTGCTTTTCCCAAGCAGAAGGAGTTTTGCCTCATAGCCACCACAGCTGGTAATATGCTGAGTCTCACTTGAAGCCAGCAAGTCTCAGAGGCTCAACCAAAGCCCTTGATGTAGTAACTGAGTATCACTGCTGTTTATTCAGTGTGGGAGAATTCTTCAGTTAGTAGATGATAAGTACTGCCAGAACCGGGTCCTTCCCTTCAAGTCAGTGGGTTCTTTTCTGGCCCAGGCCATGTCTAGAAATGTTTTCTGGGAACTAGGGCCTCGAACAGAGGCCTCATGACTCTGACGAGTAACTTATCTTGCTGTGGCTGATCTGATCTGGTATCCAAAACGTAAGACAAAGATCTGTTCATTTTCCCCTCTCCTCTACTCAAGCAGAAGGAAGAGGTTTCTTTTGGAGCCATGAGCTGTGCAACCTGGATTTAAGGGAGTGGTAATGCCAGCACTCCCTTGGCTGCCCCAGCTGGTGCCTCAGTATGTTGTCTGCCACTTCAGTCCACTTTCTCTGGTACTAATTCAGTACTAGGACTCACCTAAGAGTTGCTGTCCTTATCGCCTAGGCTGCCTTTTAAATTTACTTGGTGACACAGAGCACTGTAGCCCTCAGTGGCGAGGTTTACCAGAACTCATGTTTAGACACCTGGGATTGGAGATTCCCCTCTGGCTAGGGATTCTTTAAATGCCCTCCGTGGGTGGGCATCAGCTGAATTTGGTCTGGTTTTCCTTTCTGTTCTAACAGGATAACATTGAGTTCAGTGCCTCACAATTTCTGTGTTCTCCGTACCCCAGCACCCAGAAAAGCTCTCTGCACCAGGCTGCCACTGTCAGAGATGGAGAAGGGGTGGTGTTAGTAATTCAGAACTGTTTTTTCTATCTCTTCAATGCCTCTTTCAGTGCTATAAAGTTAAAACCAGGTACTATGCATGCTTACCTAATTTTTGATTCTTATGAAGGTTTCTTTTTTTCTGTGTAGACAGTTGTTAAATTGGTGTCTTTGGGGGAGGGACGATTGATGGAGCCTTCTATTCCACTATCTTTCTCTTCATTTGTCTTTTTAAAATAAGCAAATATATAAGCTTTCCTAGAATTCCCAGCACCCTTTCCCTTAGGTCTGTTTGGCAAGACCTATATCATAAAGTACTTCTAGCTGCAAAGGAGCCTTAGAAAGCAGGTATTAAGGTTTTTAGCCTCTATATAGTGAGAAAGAGTTAAGAATGAGTATGTATTCACCTTTGTATTAATCATAGTTGAACTTTTTCCATCCCAACTCTCTACATATATTTTCCCATATCTCTATCTTTCACAGATACATAAAGTAGAAGCTGATGTTACGTTTCCTAAGCAGAAACTGATTCCAGAGGAGATACCTCACCCATGCTTTATTATTCATATTCATACTGATAACTAACCTAAGGACCTGCTTGTTACATGCACATTATAACATCCAATTGACTGGAATGCCCAGAGTGTACTCAGGTTTTTTTTTGTTGTTGTTGTTTTTGCATTTGCAAGATTTAATAGAGTGAAAACAGAGCTCCCATAAAATGTGATGGGATCCAAAGGGGGTAGCCATTGTCGGCTTGAATGCCTGGGTTTATATCCCAGTCATTGTCCCTCCCCCTGTGCTCTCAGGCAATAGATGATTGGCTATTTCTTTACCTACTGTTTTTGCCTAATTAGCATTTTAGTGAGCTCTCTTTACTACCTGGTTGGTCAGGTGTGAGCTAAGTTGCAAGCCCCATGTTTAAAGGTGGATGCGGTCACCTTCCCAGCTAGGAAATCCAGCTAGTCCTGTCTCCCAGTTTCCCCCTCAACAGGAAAACCCAAGTGCTTTTGGGGAGATTGGCTGATGACCACTCTAACTGCTTTCTGCTGAACTGGGTTGTAGTAGGCGTCGTGCAGTTGAGATTTCCTCTGGAGGGGTGCCTTTGATGTCATCAACATCAGAGCATGGGCTAGCAGGCCAGTCCAGTGGTCTGCAGTAGATCTTAGTCATGGACTGCATCTGAGGCTCCATTTAAAGAACGATTTGTAATTTTACAGCTTCGATTCTGGAAGAGACAAAATTAACAAGGAGGTTAAAGATACAGGGATTGAAATGTATGGCCTGCAGTGGAGGGGATTATTTCTTTGGCACACTTCACAGGCCCTGAATATGTGCTTGATGGTTTTGAAAAGGCCTGGTCCAGTAAATAATGATTTGGCCGTCTGATGGGTGCTATCAATGCCTAAGTGAAAGGTTTGGTGAAGGGTTTTAAGTAATTTCCATTGGTTAGCTGCAGGCAAAAGTATTTTTCTTTCTTCAGTGGCTAGCCATCCTGAGGGGAGGAAACTATGTCCTTGTGAGGTTCCCCATTCTATTTCTCCTGCTGAGTACTGGGGCTTGGTTTCCTGGAGAGGATTACCCTATACTAGGGGTCCTTCTAGAAGCATTTCTAATGGAGGGTCCTGCCTTGTGGCTCTTTTGTCTTCAATATCCACTTGGTGGTTCCCTTCTATTTCTCTTTGCTTTCCTTTCTGATGACCCCAGCAGTGTAAGACTGCCACCTCTTTAGGTTTCTGTACAGCCAATAATAATCTCCTAATGGCTTCCTGATGTTTGATAGATGTTCCCTTGGAAGTTAGGCATTCCCTTTCCCTCCATATTGCTGCGTGGGCATGGAAGACTAGCTAGGCATACTTAGAGTCTGTATATATATTTACCCTTTTTCCTTCTCCTAATTCTAGTGCCTGAGTGAGGGCTATTAGTTCTGCCAGCTGAGTGCTAGTTCCTAGAGTGTGGGGATTACTTTCAAGTATTCCATTATCACTGACCACTGCATACCCCACTTTTTGAAGTCCTTTTTCTACAAAGGAACTTCCATCAGTATACAAGTTGAGGTAGGGATCAGTCAAGGGAATCTCTAGAAGGTCCCCTCAAGCAGCGTAGGTTTGAGCAATCACCTGTTGACAGTTATGTTCTATCTTTTCTTCATTGTCTGGAAGAAATGTGGCTGGGTTAAGAGTTGCACAAGTGTGCAGTCACAGCAATGGCCCTTCAAGTAATAGAGCCTGATATTTAAGCAAGTGGTTATCTGACAGCCACAAGTCTCCTTTAGCAGTGAGTATGCCATTTTACCTCATGAGATGTCCACACAGTAAAATCTCTTCCCTGTATTATTTTAACTGCTTCAGATACTAAGACTGCTACTGCCGCCAATACATGTAAATAATGAGGCCAACACTTTGCCACTACATCAATTTCCTTACTCATTTATGCCATGGGTTACAAGCTGGTCCCTCTGACCTGTGTAAGGGCTCCTAGAGTTATTCCTGGTTTTTTTTGTGTGTGTGTGTGACATATAAAGAAAAGTCTTGCCCTGTTGGCAAGCTTAACAATGGGGCTTGGATTAGGGCTTTCTTTAAGGCCTGGAAAGCCTCTTCTGCTTCAGGTGTCCATCTTACTAAATGGGTATTGGCTTTCTGAGTTTCCTTAATTAGTGTATATAATGGCCTGGTTATTTTGCCATACCTGGGAATCCATATTCGGCAGAAGCCTGTTATGCCAAGGAACCCTCTTAGTTGCTTTAGGGTTTTGGGATGAGCATAAGCCAGTATAGACTGCATACGTTCCTCACTGAGGGCCCTAGTGCCTTTGGATAATTTTAACCCTAAGTATTTAACATGCTGTGAGCAGAGCTGAGCCTTTGGTTTGGAAACCTTGTAGCCACAAGTGGTGAGGAAGTTTAAGAGCGCTTGGGTGGCTTGATGGCACAAGGTTTCTGAACAGGTGGCTAAAAGTAAATTATCCACATACCAAAGGATATGAGTGTCCAGGTATGAGAACTGGCTTAAGTCTTGTACTCAGTTTTTGTTACCTCCCAACCTCCACCCAATTAATGATAGGCCAAAGGCTTTCCTGCTGCTATGTGTATTAGGTATGCAGTATTATAAGTACTTTCAGGCACCTAGTGTTATTACTAGCAAGCCAGCTTCACCATTTTTTTTTTTTTTTTTTGGAAGGCCACTGCCTTTTGGTCTTAGTTTTGAGACTTGAGCCAGTATCAAATTCTAGGAAAAACTGATGACTAGACAGTATGTTTTATTTTTTATTTATGTTTATTCATTTACTTATTTATTTATGAGACAGGTTCTCCTTCTGTCACCCAAGCTGGAGTTCAGTGGCACAATCACAGCTCACAACAGACTCGAATTTTGGGGCTCAGCTCGTTCTATCACTTTAGCCTCCTGAATAGCTGGGACTACAGGTGTGCACCACCATGCCTGGCTAACAACAGGGTTTTACCATGTTTCCTAGGCTGTTTTCGAACTCCTAGGCTCAAGTGATCCACCAACTTTGGCCCCCCAAAATGCTGGAATTACAGGCATGAGCCACCATGCCTGGTCCTAGGTTTTTATTTTTTCTTTACTGTGGAGAAACTAGAGGAGATGTAGGTTATACAGTGAGCAGCAGAACATATGGTAGAGGATAGAAAATAGTTTTTCCAATGAACTCTAAGATTTCTATATGCAACTTTCTATTTGATATCTTTATTTAAATTTCTAATAGATATCTCAATCTCAACAGGACCAGAACATGTGTTCCTCTATCAGTATTACCCATCTCCGTGAAGTCTCCATCATGCACTCAGTTTCTTAGACGAGCAACCTAGGGGCCATTCTGGCATTTAATCTGCCATTCTTACTTAAAGTTGGTCATTTCTGAAGCATACCTATATTCAGAGACTTCTCTCAATCTCTGCCACTGCTGCAATTATTTCTCATTTGGACTACTGCAATAAATCTATCTTGCCTTTTGTTTCTGTTTTTGTCACCATTTCACAGTAGCAAAAAGTCATCTTAAACTTTTCATAAGGTTATTTTATTATCTTGCTGCTTAAGATGCTCCAGTGACTTTCCACTGAACTTGTTCTCATGGCCTACATTGCCCTGTATGACCTGATATATGTCAATCTCTCCAACTTTATCTCCTACCTCTCCTCCCTTCACTCTTCTTAAGTCTCATTGGCCTTTTTATTCCTCTAACATACCAAGATCATGACATCCTTTTTCTTGCATTATTTGCTCCTTTTTTTCTGGAATGGTCTTCACTCAATATTCACATGGCTTTTTCTGAACACTTCAGATATCAGCTCAAAAATCACCTTCACGTAGGAACCTTCTTTGACCTTCTATCTGTAATAGTCTGCTGGGGCTGAAAATAACAAAATACCACATATTGGGTGATATGCAGAACACAAATTTATTTCTCACAGATCTGGAGGCTGGGAAGCTGAAGACCAAGGTGTTAGCATGGTTGGCTTTTGGTGAAGGTCCTATACTAGCTTGTAGATGGATGCTTTCTTGCCATGTGTTTACATTACCTTTCCTCTGAGTTCACACAAAGAAAGAACAAGAGCAAGTTCTCTTATGTGTCTTGTTACAAGGACTTTTACTCCATTGTACTAAGATTTCTCTCTGATGACTTAATCTAACCTAAATTACATCCCTAATGTCCTATTTTCAAGTACCATCAAATTGCAGGTTAGGGCTTAAACACATGAATTTTGTAGGGGGCATGAACATTCAGTTCATAGCATTATCCAAAGTAGCTCTTGGACCACCAGCCCACTCCTTATCACATTTACCATATGTCATATTATTTATAGCATTTTGCATCACTTCTGATAGAATCCTGCTACTATATTTGTTTACTTGTTTATTGTCTGTTTCCCTCCACTAGAATGTAAGTTCTGTTAGCACAGGGTCAATGTCTCTTCTTTTTGGTCATTGCTATATCCCTAGTGCTGAGAATTGTGCCAAGAACATGATATGGGCTTAATAAATATTTGTTGAATTAATTAATTGGTTCAAGCCCCACCTCCATTCATTACGTTACTTCCTTTATGATGATCATAACTCCACTAAAAGTCTCTGAATATCTTGCAAAGTGGCATTTTGTAGTGTTTAGACCTACTGATGCAAGAGTATCCTCTGAAGCTTCAATGTGTTATCTGTCTCTCTTATGGTTCCTGTTGTTCTTGAACTTCTGTTATTTGGGAATTAACTTAATTCTGCTGCACTCCATACCCAGGCTAGGAGCAGGACACAGACTGTCTCTACTCTTCTTATTCACCACAAGGAGGAACATATAGTCCCTAACAAGTGACTTTGTCTTATTTCTTGGGAATACAATATGTCTGCAAATCTAAGATGCTGACAATGCCACCTGGAAAGAAGAATCAAGTGCTTAATGCAGACAGTAAGGACTAGAGGTGGTTAGAGTCGGACAAAATCATGAGGTTGTTACAAAAATCTTCCAGGAATGAAGGAGCTTTCAGTTCAGCCTTAAAGGATGATGAAAATTCAGATAAGATAGGAGAAGAAGGGAGGGGCCTCCACTGGTAGAAATGGGGAAATGACATAAGAAAAGGTCTGGAGGTAGAAGTGGTGATGCATTTACACTTGCTGGGAACATTGTAGCAACCAGCCATGTCTAGCAAATCTAATACTCAGAGTTCCATTGACCACAACCACAGAGCAAGCTCATGGCTATTCCATTGAGTTTTTTCTACCTTGGCAGGGGGGCAATAACTGATTAAGAGAAAGGAAAGTTTGTTTTATGTTGATATATGTGGTCATTTTCTTTCAGCTTTATATCAAGGTTTGTAACTTTAAAGCTACACACACCAAGTAACAACAATTCTCAGTGGTATGGTAATCTTGGCTTTGCAGTTAAGTTCAAGATTAGATGATGGGAGCAGAATGCACCTAATTTCGACCAACTCCACCCAATTCCTCTTTCTGTCCCCATCAATCTTTTTTTGTTTCACAACATATTTTCTATTTGCTTACTTAACATTCCAAACCAAATGATATTTTATAATTACTTAAGAAATCTACTGCTTTATCCAAAGTAGACAAAATCAATTCTTTTAAGTGTCCAAGTGGTAATTTTGCCTCCACCGAAAGGTACTGCTTAAATATTTTTTGAATATGTGGACAGAAATGTAGAATTGTCCTATAATAGTAATGCAGTAGTTGGGTTTTACCTGTACTACATTCTAAAATTCTAAAAAGATAAACAGTGAAAATTTTTCCTTTTATGTCTATTCCCAACCATGTAGTTCCCCTCTGTAGTGGCAACCAACATGTCTAGTTTTCTTTTATTTTTTAATTATACTTTAAATTTTAGGGTACATGTGCACAATGCGCAGGTTAGTTACATATGTATATATGTGCCATGTTGGTGTGCTGCACCCAGTAACTCGTCATTTAACATTAAGTATATCTCCTAATGCTATACCTCCCCCCTTCCCCCACCCCATAACAGGCCCCGGTGTGTGATGTTTCCCTTCCTGTGTCCACGTGTTCTCATTGTTCAATTCCCACCTATGAGTGAGAACACGCAGTGTTTGTTTTTTTGTCATTGTGATAGTTTGCTGAGAATGATGGTTTCCAGCTTCATCCATGTCCCTACAAAAGACATGAACTCATCGTTTTTTATGGCTGCATACTATTCCATGGTGTATATGTGCCACATTTTCTTAATCCAGTCTATTGTTGTTGGACATTTGGGTTGGTTCCAAGTCTTTGCTATTGTGAATAGTGCCGCAATAAACATACGTGTGCATGTGTCTTTATAGCAGCATGATTTATAATCCTTTGGGTATATACCCAGTAATGGGATGGCTGGGTCAAATGGTATTTCTAGTTCTAGATCCCTTAGGAATCACAACACTGACTTCCACAATGGTTGAACTAGTTTACAGTCCCACCAACAGTGTAAAAGTGTTCCTATTTCTCCACATCCTCTCCAGCACCTGTTGTTTCCTGACTTTTTAATGCTCACCATTCTAACTGGTGTGAGATGGTATCTCACTGTGGTTTTGATTTGCATTTCTCTGATGGCCAGTGATGATGAGCATTTTCTCATGTGTCTTTTGGCTGCATAAATGTCTTCTTTTGAGAAGTGTCTGTTCATATCCTTCGCCCACTTTTTGATGGGGTTGTTTTTTTCTTGTAAATTTGTAGTATATAATTAGGAGTAGGTAGGAATGTAGCTAACCGGCACTCCACAAGTGCTACACTCCCTATGACATAGCCCTGCTCTGTGTATGGAGCAGCCATCTTGCTGTACACTGTTGGTCTAATAAACTTGCTTTCTTTCACTGTCAGCTCCCTCTTGGATACTTTCCTGAGTGAAGCTAATAATCCTCTTCTTCTGAGCCCCAGTTTTAAGGTTCACTTGCATCATATTTATATTATAAATTTGGAAAGACATTTAGAAAAATAGACAACAATATGTCTATTATTGGTTTCACTCAGGAAATTATCCAAGAGGGAACTGACAGTGAAAGAAAGCAAGTTTATTAGACCAACAGTGTATAGCAAGATGGCTGCTCCATACACAGAGCAGGGCTATGCCATAGGGAGCATAGCACTTGTGGAGTGCCAGTTAGCTACATTCATACCTACTCCTAATTATATAAGAAATAAGAATCAGGTTATTGACAAATTTTCTAGAAAAAGGACGGGAATTTCCTGGAAAAATATAAGGTAAATTCTGGGTTGTTGCCATGGCATTTGTAAACTGTCATAGTGCCAGTGGGAGTGTCTTATGAAAATGTATCATAATTCCTAGTCCTAGCTGGTTTTAGCCAATTTATTTGCTACAACCTGCTTTGATCAGCAGGGTCATGAAAACAAGTCTTGCTTATCTGCTACCTCAAATATACAAGCAAACATTTATACATGTATATGTATTTATATCTTTAAGCCTCTCTCCCATTTTTCTTAATATACATGACAGTACACTCACTATACAAGATATCCTATAACCTTTTTTCCATTTAATATAGCCTGGAGATTGCTCCACTTCAGTACATAAAGAGGATTCTCATTCATTTTAGAACCTGTCAATAAGATGTGTAAAAAATAAATGTAGTTTTAAGTGCAAATTATAATGCATCAGGTAGAGCATCTCTTTGTATTCTTGAGTTATTTGGTTTTCTTATGAATCATTAAGATTTTTAACCCCAGAGCATAATACAGTAGAACTGCAATAGCACTGGGTTAGTAGTCAGGAGATCTTTCTGAGCACCACCAGTGTATATCTGAGCAACAAAAAATGTTGGGGGTAAATTTCCCCTAAGGATCTTTAGTTGCTGAGATATTGTAGAAGTCTATGAGGAAGTACTGAGGCAGTTATTCAAGGCAAAGAGAGCAACAGGTGAACAAAATCTTAGAGGAGGAAAAACGCAGATCAGTTTCAAGGACCCAAGATGTCCATTTGATAGAAAGGCAAAAATCTATTACCATGATGATTCAGCATCATTATAGACTAAACCCAATTTACAGGCAGAATTTTTGGATACGTACCCAGAGAGTTTAGGCAACATGCGTAAGAACCTTCTGAAGAAAATAACCTTGAAAGTGCCTGTTATAGCTCACCATTACAGAGACATTCACACACTTATAGAATTTCACAATTGAAAGGAGCCTTAAAGGCCCTCTAGTCCAACTCCCATCCAATATTTGCATCTGCCCTGCAACACTGTGGCAATTATACACACAGCCTTGGCTCACATACCTCTAGTAATGGTGAATTTCTGACTTCATATATTCATCACTCAATTATTGGCTGTCTCTCAGTAGTGGAAATGTTTCCATTGTGTTAGGTATTAATATATTATCTGCTTATATACTAGAAAAATCTCTCTCAAGCCTTCACTATTTCAGGTACTGTATACTGTGCTAACATTTGTTAAAGAATAGACCCTCAAAAGATCTACTTTTAATCCTATTTCCATAAGGCTGTAGGAATTATTTGAAGCACTTTTCATAAACAGCTAATCTGACATTTTAAGAAAACATTCATGTCTCTTGTCTCTCCACACCACCATATCCAAGCTAAAATTCTCCAGAGCACAGTTGGATTGCCTGGAGCACTCATATTCACTCTCCAATTAACAAGCTCCTGTTTTTCTGTGTTCCAGAACCGAACTCAAAACACAGCGAGGTGCAGAGTAAAGAGAAGCTATTACCATTGATTATAGCAACACTCTTTTCCATTAATATAGCCTAAGGAGATATTAGTATACACTTACAAAAGCTAAGAGGATATTAGCATTTTTATGCAACTAAGTTTCCCTTGACCTATAGGAGGAGGATTTGTTGCCAGCTAAACTCCCAAGGTCTTTTTCACATGAGCATCTTGACTATAAGCCACATTTTGACCATCTTGTACTTGGGTAGTTGATTTTTTTAGTGGAAGTGCATGATTTTACATTTATTCCTATTAAATTTCATCTTGTAAAAATTGGTCCATTGTTTCGACCAAGATCTCTTTGGATCTCAATTTTATCATCCCTTACATTAGTTTCTCCTCCCAACTTTGTGTCAGATGCAAATTTGATCAGCAAAACGTTAGTGTCTTTATCCAAACCATTGTTACAAATTGAAGATAGATTAGACAAGAGTCTAAATTGTGTGCTACTTGAAAAATCATCAATTCATATGCTTTGGTGTTTCTCACAGGCATAAACATCCACTAAACTGGGCCATTATCCAGTTCAGTTGATATTTGAGTTTGCACACTAGCCTTTGACGGCAAAGTTTGCAAAATAGTTTCCTAAAACCATGAAGCCCTAAAGTCTTCATCATTCCTATCATTTACCAGTATAGGGAACTTATTAACAAAGGAAGTTTAATTGTTTAGGGATAGGTTGTTTCTAGTGAAACTGTTGGAATCTCTGGTGATCATTGCTTTTCCAAGTGTGATCATCCTGCAGTATTGTAGGGATAATGGTTTCAAGACCCCTATAGATAGGAAAATCTGTGGATGCTCAAGTCTGTTATATAAAAGTCCATTATACACAATACATGTAAACACACATTATATATAGTGTTTACATATAACCTATGTGATTCCACCTGTATAAATAGTATCTAGATTACTTGTAATAACTAACACAATGAAAATGGCATATACATAGTTGCTATACTGTATTTTTTAAATTCTTATTTTATTGTCATATTGTTATTGTTATTTAAAATTTTATTTATTTATTTATTTATCTTTTTTTATTATTATATTTTATGTTCTGGGATACATGTGCAGAACGTGCATGTTTGTTACACAGGTATACACATGCCGTGGTGGTTTGCTGCACCCATCAACCCGTCATCTGCATTAGGTATTTCTCCTAATGCTATCCCTCCCCTAGCTTCCCACTCCTGATATGCCCCAGTGTGTGATGTTCCCCTCCCTGTGTCCATGTGTTCTCATTGTTCAAATCCCACTTATAAGTGAGAACATGCAGTGTTTGGTTATCTGTTCTTGTGTTAGTTTGCTGAGAATGATGGCTTCCAGCTTCATCCATGTCCCTGCAAAGGACATGAACTCATCCTTTTTATGGCTGCATAGTATTCCATGGTGTATATGTGCCATATTTTCTTTATCCAGCCTATCATTGATGGGCATTTGGGTTGGTTCCAAGTCTTTGCTATTGTGAATAGTGCCACAGTAAACATATGTGTGCATGTGTCTTTATAGTAGCATGATTTATAATCATTTGAGCATACACCCAGTAATGGGATTGCTGGGTCAAATGGTATCTCTGGTTCTAGATCTTTGAGGAATTACCACACTGTCTTCCACAATGGTTGAACTAATTTACACCCCCACCAACAGTGTAAAAGCGTTCTTATTTCTCCATATCTTCTCCAGCATCTATTGTTTCCTGACTTTTCAATGATCGCCATTCTAAATGCCACGAGATGGTAGGTATCTCATTGTGGTTTTGATTTGCATTTCTCTAACGACCAGTGATGATGAGCTTTTTCTCATATGTTTGCTAGCCAGGTAAATGTCTTCTTTTGAGAAATGTCCATTCATATCCTTCGCCCACTTTTTGATGGGGTTGTTTTTTTCTTGTAAATTTGTTTAAGTTCCTTGTAGATTCTGGATATTATCCCTTTGTCAGATGAATAGATTGCAAAAATTTTCTTACATTCTATAGGTTGCCTGTTAACTCTAATGATAGCTTCTTTTGCTGTGCAGAAGCTCTTCAGTTTAATTAGATCTCATTTGTCAATTTTGGCTTTTGTTGCAATTGCTTTTGCTGTTTTAGTCATGAAGACTTTGTCCATGCCTATGTCCTGAATGCTATTGCCTAGATTTTCTTACAGGGTTTTTATGGTTTTAAGTCTTACATTTAAGTCTTTAATCCACCTTCAGTTAATTTTTGTATAAGACATAAGGAAAGGGTCTGGTTTTAGTTTTCTGCATATGGCTAGCCAGTTTTTCCAACACCATTTATTAAATAGGGAATCCTTTCCCTATCGCTTGTTTTTTTCAGATTTGTCAAAGACCAGATGGTTGTAGATGTGTGGTGTTATTTCTGAGGCCTCTGTTCTGTTCCATTGGTCTATATATCTGTTTTGGTACCAGAATAATGCTATTTTGGTTACTGTAGCCTTGTAGTATAGTTTGAATTCAGGTAGGGTCATGCCTCCAGCTTTGTTCTTTTTGCTCAGGATTTTCTAGGCTATATGTGCTCTTTTTTGGTTCCATATGAAATTTAAAGTATTTTTTTTTTCTAATTCTGTGAAGAAAGTCAATTGTAGCTTGATGGGGATAGCATTGAATCTATAAATTACTTTGGGGAGTATGACAGTTTTCACAACACTTATTCTTCCTATCCATGAGCATGAAATATTTTGTCATTTGTTTGTATCCTCTCTTATTTACTTGAGCAGTGGTTTGTAGTTCTTGAAGATGTCCTTCACATCCCTTGTAAGTTGTATTCCTAGGTATTTTATTCTCCTTGCAGCAATTGTGAATGCAAGTTGACTCACGATTTGGCTCTGTTTATTATTGATCCATAAGAATGCTTGCAATTTTTGCACTTTGATTTTGTATCCTGAGACTTTGCTGAAGTTCCTTATCAGCTTGAGGGGATTTTGGGCTGAGATGACCAGGTTTTCTAAATATATAATCATGTCATCTGCAAACAGAGACAATTTGACTCCCTCTCTTCCTATTTGAATACACTGTATTTCTTTCTCTCACTTGATTGCCCTGGCCAGAACTTCCAATACTATGTTGAATAGGATTGGTGAGACAGGGCATCCTTGTCTTGTGCTGGTCTTCAAAGGAAATGCTTCCAGCTTTTGCCAGTTCAGTGTGATACTGGCTGTGGGTTTGTCACAAACAGTTTTATTATTTTGGGATACATTCCATTTATTGAGAGTTTTTAGCATGAAGGGCTGTTGAATTTTGCCAAAGGCCTTTTCTGCATCTATTGAGATAATCAGGTGGTTTTGTTATTTGTTCCGTTTATGTGATGAATTACGTTTATAGATTTTTGTATGTTGAAACAGCCTTGTACCCCAGGGATGAAGCTGACTTGATCACAGTGGATAAGCTTTTTGATGTGCTGTTGGATTCAGTTTGCTAGTATTTTACAGAGGAGTGTTGCATCGATGTTCATTAGGGATAATGGCCTGAAATTTTTTGTTGTTGTTTTGCCTCTGCCAGGTTTTGGAATCAGGATGATGCTGGCCTCATAAAATGAGTTAGGGAGGAGTCCCTCTTTTTCTATCGTTTGGAATAGTTTCAGAAGGAATGGTACAAGCTCCTGTTTGTATCTCTGGTATAATTCGACTGTGAATCTGTCTTATCCTGGGCTCTTTTTGTTTCATAGGCTATTAATTACTGCCTCAATTTCAGAACTTGCTATTGGTCTATTCAGGGATTTTACTTCTGGTTTAGACTTGGGAGGGTGTATGTGTCCAGAAATTTATCCATTTCTTCTAGATTTCCTAGTTTATTTATGTAGAGGTGTTTATAGTATTCTCTGATGGTAGTTTGTATTTTTGTGGGATCAGTGGTGATATCCCATTTATCATTTCTTATAGTGTCTATTTTATTCTTCTCTCTTTTATTCATTATTAATCTGGCTAGTGGACTATCTACTTTGTTGATTTTTTCAGAAAATCAGCTCCTGGATTCGTTGATTTTTTGAAGGGTTTTTCGTGTCTCTATCTCCTTCAGTTCTGCTGATCTTAGTTATTTGTTGTCTTCTGCTAGCTTTTGAATTTGTTTGCACTTGTTCCTGTAGTTCTTTTAATTGTAATGTTAGGGTGTTGATTTTGTCTTTTGCCCTTTCTCCCCGTGGGCATTTAGTGCTGTAAATTTCCCTATAAATACTGCTTTGCCTGTGTCCCAGAGCTTCTGGTACATTGTCTCGTTGTTCCTATTGGCTTCAAAAAACTTCTTTATTTCTGCCTTAATTTATTATTTACCCAGTAGTCATTCAGGAGCAGATTGTTCAGTTTCCATGTAGTTGTGTGGTTTTGAGTGAGTTTCTTAAACGAAAAAACCTCCAAGAATATGGGATTATGTGAAAATACCAAACCTATGTTTAATTGGTGTACCTGAAAGTGATGGGGAGAATGGAACCAAGTTGGAAAACACTCTTCAGGATATTATTCAGGAGAACTTCCCCAACCTAGCAAGACATGCCGACATTCAATTTCAGGGAATTCAGAGAATATCACAAAGATACTCCTTGAGAAGAGCAACCCCAAGACACATAATCATTAGATTCTCCAAGGTTGAAATGAAGGAAAAAATGTTAAGGCCAGCGAGAGAGAAAGGTTGGCTTACCCACAAAGGGAAGCCCATCAGACTAACAGGGGATCTCTCTGCAGAAACCTCCATTCCAGAAGAGAGTGGGGGCCAATATTCAACATTCTTAAAGAATTTTCAAACCAGAATTTCATATCCAGCCCAACTAAGCTTCATAATTGAAGGAGAAATAAAATCCTTTACAGACAAGCAAAAGCTGAGAGACTGTCAACACTAGGCCTGCCTTACAAGAACTCCTGAAGGAAGCACTAATCATGGAAAGGAAAAACTGGTAGCAGCCACTGCAAAAACATATCAAATTGTAAAGACCATTGATACTATGAAGACACTCCATCAACTAATGGGCAAAATAACCAGCCGGCATCACAATGACAGGATCAACTTCACACATAACAATATTAACCTTAAATGTCAGTGAGATAAATGCCCAAATTAAAAGGCACAGACAGGCAGGTTGGATAAAGTGTCAAGACCTATCTGTGTGCTGTATTCAGGTGACCCATCTCACGTGCAAAGACACACATGGGCTCAAAATGAAAGGTGGAGGAATATTTACCAAGCAAATGGAAAGCAAAACAAAGCAGGGGATTGCAATCCTAGTCTCTGTTAAAGCAGACTTTAAACCAACAAAGATCAAAAAAGACAAAGAGGGCATTACATAATGGTAAAGTGATTAATGCAACAAGAAGAGCTAACTCTCTTAAATATATGTGCACCCAATACAGGAGAACCCAGATTCATAAAGCAAGTTCTTAGAGACCTACAAAGAGACTTAGACTCCCCCACAATAACAATGGGAGATTTTAACACCCCACTGTCCATATTAGATGGATCAACAAGACAGAAAATTAACAAGGATATTCACGACTTGAACTCAGCTTTGAACCAAGCGACTTAATAGACATCTACAGAACTCTCCACCCCAAATCAACAGAATATACATTCTTCTCAGCACCACATCACACTTATTCTAAAATTGACCACATAATTGTAAGTAAAACACTCCTCAGCAAATGTAAAAGAACGGAAATCATAACAGTCTTTCAGACCACAATGCAATCAAATTAGAAATTATATTTATTTTTATGTATTTATTTGTTTTGAGACAGGGTCTTGCTCTGTCGCCTACCCTGGAGTGCAGTGGTGCAATCTCAGCTCACTGCAACCTGCGCCTCCTGAGTTCAAGTGATTCTCCAACCTCAGCCTCCTGACTAGCTGGAATTACCACTGTGCACCACCACACTCAGCTAATTTTTGTATTTTCAGTGGATATGGGGCTTCACCACCTTTCCCAACCTGGTTTTGAACTCCTGGCTTCAAGCAATTTGCCTGCCTCAGCTTCCCAAAGTGCTAGGATTACAGGCATGAGCCACAATGCCTGGTCTTTATTTTTTATTTTTATTTTTATTTTTTGCAATTATTTTTGATCTGCAGCTGGTTGAATCTGAAGTTGCAGAACCCATGCAGGCAGAGGCCTGACTTACTCAGAAACTATCTGTTCATAATAATTTTTTTCTGGAACCTTTTTCAAGCTCGCTAGGCTTTAGCTCCTGGAATTATCATCACTTCCCCATCGGAAAAGAGAAACAACGTTTAATGAGCTCCAGTCTTTTAGCACCTCTCTTGTTTCTACACTTTCTCAAAGATGATCAACAGTGGTGCCATGATTGCTTCTTCAAGTTTGTTGAATGTCACAGTGATGTGATTTATAAAATTCTATAATATTTGAATTAGAAGGAGCCTTAGAGATTGTCTAGTTCAAGCTCCATATTGTACAGAAAGGGAAAAAGAGTTCCAGAGAGGGAAAATGATTTGTCTTAGATAAACAAGTTAGAGGCCAAACTTAATTTTTGTTCAACAGAAAGGTGGGATGGAGAATATGGTAGATGTGTTTCCCCAATACCACCATTCTGCTGAGAGACAACACTTCCTGCACAATTTATTCATCACTTCAAGCAAAGCCTCTCTAAAATTAGGCTTCAGAATATGAAAGATTAGATTGGAATGCAGGTAAGAACTTGGGACAAGCATAGGTCTTTCATAAGTTTCCCCAAAGTGCAGTGTAGTGGGAAGAGCACTGGACCAAAAGTCAAGAGCCCTGGATTTTAATCCCTCTCTGTAAATCACCTACTGTGTGACATTAAGAAACTCACTTGCCATCTCTGAGCTCAGTATTCTTATTTCTTTAAGGTCCTTCAGATTCTGCCTCTGCCCATTCACTCAGCAAATATTTATTAAGTACCTACTTTGTTTCAGGTTCTGTGCTAGGTCATCTAGCAGAGATGAATTTCGTAAGATGAATTTTAACAGCAAATAGGAAAGGTAAATTTTGATGGATGGAACAAGGATGGGGCAGGTTGGAAGGAAGCAAAGAAAGGTCTTCTTCATAATAGTTTGCTCCGGGGTAGGTAGGCTTGAATAAAACACACAGTGAAACAACTACAAGAGTGTCAAACAACTCATGAGCCAAGGAAGTCAGAAATGAAGAAGGGACTATGGAGAAAGGGTAAAACAGAGATCAAGGGAGCCACTTAGATTTTCCATATTTTCAAAGCCACAGAGCCCAAAATGTGTTGTTCTTTCCAGGTTTTTTTCTATCTTTCCTCCTCCATTCTTCTCTGCTTCCTTTTTTCTCTCTCTTCTCCACTACCTCTATCTCAGGTGTCTGAATTTAGCTACCTCCACTGGGTTTCAGATTCATACTTCTTTGTTAATATCCCACTTGGGTTCTTCTGCTCCAGCTTCTCCTCTCTCCTCTGCCTTCCAGAAAACTCAGGAAAATATCAATGTACATTGGTATAAATGCATCAATTTTTTTCTTCCTCTGCCAGGTAAGGTGCCTAAAAATAGCTTCAATGACAGAGTAAAAAGTAGGCAGCCAAATGAAAAGAGGACAACAGCCTAGGGAGCAGTACATACCTCAGAAGTGGGCAGCACCAAGGCTCTCTGCATGCTCTCCTACTGCACATTCTCTCCACCCTTAGCAGCTAAGGCTGTTTGGCAGGTTTGCTGGTCCAGAACGAATAGAAGAAATTCCTTTTCTACTCTTTCTGAGTGAGCTGGACAGTGTAGCCTCTGCCATCCATCATATGAATATAGTGTTTGACACCTCACAAAGCACCTTTAAATCTGTTATTTAATTTCATTTTTCTAATATCTGTCTAGTAGAGGAAAGTAGAACTTGGATTTTACATTTTTTTCTCAATGAATAAGTTAAAGCTTAGAGAGGAAAAGGGATTTGTCTAAGACCTCACAGCCATGAGTTAGTATCAGAGAACAAGATCCCTGAGATTGATCTGGTGTTCTTAACTTTGTGCTATGCTTCCACTGGCTTTAGAGAAGCTGTGTACCTATGTTTTATAACCACAGGACTCATCTCCTTTCATTGATAGTGATGGAGTTAAGAATACAGACTTTGTAGCTAGATTGCGAGGGATGATCACTCATCTCTGCTGCTTAACAGCTATATGATTTTAGGTAAGTTACTTAACCTCCCTGTGCTTCTGTTTTCTCATCTGTAAAATGAGGATTAAAAATACCATTGTCTAGAACTTTTGTGGGGAGAAATTTAAATGAATTAAATGAACTATTATTTGTAAGACACTGAGAGCAATGCTTGGCTTCTAGTAAGCTTACGCATTGAGTGCCAACATTCCACTCACAAGCCATCAGAAACAAAATGAACTTTTTTCTTTCTTTTATTTTCCTCATTTGGTTAGTTTATAAATTTGATCCAGTGGACAGCATGGTTTCATGCCAAGGACGCTGGGCCTGGAGCTTGGACTTATGAGTTTGAACGTTGGTATATTTATCACTTATAAGACAATGAGAGAATTATTTTCCCAATCTAAGTCTAAATTTTCTGTTCTGTATAATGAGATTTACAATAAAGGCATGTGAGATAGTGTGATTTTGTTTCAGACAACAGTAATAAAGCAAGTCACATGAGTTTTTTTTTCCAGTGCATAAAAATGTTATGTTTACACTATACTATAGCCTATCAAGTATGCAATAGCATTGTCTAAAAAATACATATACCTTACTGAAAAATAGTTTATTGCTAAAAATGCTAACAATCACCTGAGCTTTCAGAGAGCTGTAATTTTTCTGATGATGGAGAATCTTGACTCAATATTAGTGGTTGCTGACTGATCAGGGTCATGGTTGCTGAAGGATGGGATGGCTATGGCAATTTTTCTTAAAATAAGACAGCAGTGAAGTTTACTACATTGATTGACTGTAAATGTCATGAGAGATTGATCTGTAGCATGCAATGCTGTTTGATAACATTTTATCCACAGTAGAACTTCTTTCAAAATTGAAGTCAGTCCTGTCAAACCCTGTCACTTCTTAATCAACTAAGTTTATGTAATATTCTAAATCCTTTGTTGTCATTCCAACAATGTTTACATCATTCTTCACCAGTTGTAGATTCCATCTGAAGAAATTCCTTTCTTTGCTCATCTATAAGAAGCAACTCCCCATCTGTTAAAGTTTATTATGACATGGCAGCAATTCAATCACATCTTCAGGCTCCACTTTTAATTCTAATTCTCTTGCTATTTCTACCACATCTGCAGTTACTTCCTCCATTGAAGTCTTGAACCCCTCAAAGGCAACTATGAGGGATTGAATCAACTTCTTCCAAATTCCTCTTAATTTTGATATTTTGAGCTCCTTTCATGAATTACGAAAGTTTATAGTAACATCTAGAAAGATAATTTTTTTTCCAGAAGGCTTTCTATGTACTTTGCTCAGACCTCTCAGAGGAATCACTATCTATGGAAGCTATAGTCTCACAAAATGTATTTACTAAATAATGAAACTTGAAAGTCAAAATTACTACTTGATCTATGGCTGCAGAATGGATGTTGTGTTAGGTGAGATGAAAACAACATTAACTTCCCTGTACTTCTCCATCAGTACTCTTTGGTGACTAGATGTATTGTTACTGAGCAGTAATATTTTGACAGGATCATCTTTTTCTGAGTAGTGGATCTCAACAATGGGCTTAAAATATTCAGTAAACTATGCTGTAAATGGGTGTGCTGTCATCCAGGCTTTGTTTTTTTTTTATTATACTTTAAGTTTTAGTGTACATGTGCACAACGTGCAAGTTTGTTACATATATATACATGTGCCATGTTGGTATGCTGTACCCATTAACTCGTTATTTAACATTAGGTATATCTCCTAATGCTATCCCTCCCCCATCCCCCCACCCCACAACAGGCCCCGGTGTGTGATGTTCCCCTTCCTGTGTCCATGTGTTCTCATTGTTCAATTCCCACCTATAAGTGACAACATGTGGTGTTTTGTTTTTTGTCCTTGCGATAGTTTGCTGAGAATAATGGTTTCCAGCTTCCTCCATGTCCCTACAAAGGACACGAACTCATCAATTTTTATGGCTGCATAGTATTCCATGGTGTATATGTGCCACATTTTCTTAATCCAGTCTATCATTTTTGGACATTTGGGTTGGTTCCAAGTCTTTGCTATTGTGAATAGTGCCGCAATAAACATATGTGTGCATGTGTCTTTATAGCAGCATGATTTATAATCCTTAGGGTATATACCCAGTAATGGGATGGCTGGGTCAAATGGTATTTCTAGTTGTAGATCCCTGAGGAATTGCCACGCTGATTTCCACAAGGGTGGAACTAGTTTACAGTCCCACCAACAGTGTAAAAGTGCTCCTATTTCTCCAAATCCTCTCCAGCACCGGTTGTTCCCTGATTTTTTAATGATCATCATTCTAACTAATGTGAGATGGTATCTCATTGTGGTTTTGATTTGCATTTCTCTGATGGCCAGTGATGATGAGCATTTTTTCATGTGTCTTTTGGCTGCATAAATGTCTTCTTTTGAGAAGTGTCTGTTCATATCCTTTGCCCACTTTTCGATGGGGTTGTTTTTTTCTTTTAAATTTGTTTGAGTTCATTGTAGATTCTGGATATTAGCCCTTGAGTAGATTGCAAAAATTTTCTCCCATTCTGTAGGTTATCTGTTCACTCTGGTGGTAGTTTCTTTTGCTTTGCAGAAGCTCTTTAGTTTAATTAGATCCCGTTTGTCAATTTTGGCTTTTGTTGCCATTGGTTTTGGTGTTTTAGACATGAAGTCCTTGCCCATGCCTGTATTTATAGGACAGAGCAGAGTAGACTTAGCATTATGCTGAAGGCCCCAAGGATTTTTGGAATGGTAAATGAACGTTGGCTTCAACTTAGAGTCACCAGCTTCATTAGTCCTTATGCAATAGTCAGCCTGTCCTTGGAAGTTTTGAAGTGAGGCCTTGACTTCTCTTTAGTTTTGAAAGCCTTAGATTTCTTCTTATTCCAATATAAGGCTGCTTAGCTTACATTGAAAATCTATTTCTTAATTAAATACACATAGACACAAAAAAGGGAACAGATACAAGGGACTACTTGAGAGTAGAGGGTGGGAGGAGTGTTAGAATGGAAAATTTACCTATTGGTTATTATGCTCATTACCTGGTGATATAGTTTGGCTATGCCACTCAAATTTCATCTTGAATTGTAGCTCCCCAAATCTCCAAGTGTCATGGGAGGGACCTGTTAGGAGGTAATTTAATCATCGGGGCACAATTTTCCTGTGCTGCTCTCAAGATAGTGAATAAGTCTCATGAGAACTGATGGTTTTATAAAGGGCAGTTCCCCTGCACACGCTCTCTTGCCTGCTACCACGTAAGATGTCCCTTTTTCTTCTTTCATTGTCTGCCATAATTGTGAGGCCTCCCCGCCTATGTGGTACTGCAAGTCCATTAAAGCTCTTTCCTTTAGAAATTACCCAGTCTCACTTATGTCTTTATTAGCAGCATGAGAATGAATTCATGGCTAATCAAACAATCTTTACACCATACCACTGTTACAGGCAATTTACTGATGTAACAAACTTGCATGTGTACCCCTCTCCAAACCTAAAATAAAAGTTGGAAAGAAAAATAATCTACTCTTTAGTGTAGCTACCTTCATTAATGATCTTAGCTAGATCTTCTGGATAATTTGCTACAGCTTCATTATCAGCACTTGGTTCTTCACCTTGCACTTTTATGTTATGGACATGGCTTCTCTTCTTAAACCTCATGAAACAATAAACCATATGAACCCCATGAAAAGCTTTAAACTTGTCTTCTGTATCATCCTCACTTCTCTCAGCCCTCATAGAATTGAGGAGAGTTAAGGTCTTTCTCTGGATTAGGCTTTGGCTTAAGGGAATGCTGTGGCTGGCTTAATATTCTATCCAGAGAACTAAAGATTTCTGCATCTCAGTAATAAAGCTGTTTTGTCTTATTATTATTTGTGTTCTCTTGAGTAGCACTTTTGATTACCTTCAATAACTATTTATTTGTATTCACAACTTGGCTAACTAGCCAAGAAGCCTAGTTTACAGGCTGTATTGACTTTCATCATTCTGTTCTCACTAAGTTTAATAATTAGTAGATTTGATCTAAAGTGAGAGACATGAAACTCCTCTTTTTACGTGAACACTTAGAGGCCATTGTAGGGTTATTAATTTGCCAGATTTTATTATTATTGTCTTTCAAGGAATAAGGAGGACCTAAAAGAGGGAGAGAGACAGGGGAACTGCTGGTCAGTGGAAGAGTCTGAACACGTACAACATTTATTGAGTAAGTGTCCTGTTTTACATGGATGTGGCTGATGGCACTCCCAAAAATTGCAATAGTAAAATCAAAGATCACTCTTCAGAGATTGCCATAACATATATAATAATTTAGAAAGTTCAAAATGTAAGAATTACCAAAATGTGACACAGACATATGAAGTAAGCATATGCAGTTGGAAAAATGTCACAAAGAGACTTGGTTGATGCAGGTTGCCAGAAACCTTCAATTTGTAAAAAATGTGATATCTGGTAAGCACAATAAAATAAAATGCAATAAAACAGGGCATGCCTGTAGTATAGAAAATGTCTCATGGACCTGGGTATAATCTCCACATACATAGGAGTCTTAAACTGTTTTGTTCAGTGATATATTTCTGCACCTGGAAAAGTTTCTGGCAATGCATAGTGGGCACTGAATAAATATTTTTAATGCGTGAATAAATATATGCACAAGGTCTTTGCAAAGACAAAATTATATAGCAGATGTAGAAGTTTTTGTAAGTGGGTACAGAAGTCCTTGTGAATAGTAAAATGCCATACATACTTTAGGGGTTCTTGTAGTTTTACCTAGGTGACGTTGCTTTTATCTGTACTCTCCTTTCCAGCCTCATATGTCTCTTTCTCTCTTCCTCTACTTTATGTTTCAGTCCTGCTGGATGACTTAATGTTTTGTGATTGTGGGTTTTCTTTGCTCTTGGTATTTATACTCCACAGAATGCCCTTCCTACATTGCTGTCTATGTAGTTGAATAGAATTGAGTGGACCTAGCTGGGTGCTCCAGGGTCCAGTTCAACCCCACCATAAAGTGTTGTGGCAGGAGAGCTCATAACATAACCTGTGCAGACAACAATTTTTTTGCTGTTCTTAGAAAGCATCCAATACATTCTTAAAACAATCTGAGAATACCCATCTTAGTATGTGCCAGACATTTGACTTGTGATGTCTCATACCTACCCTATGGAATAGGTATTATGATGACCACTTTTATACAGATGAGAAAACTTGAAGCTCAGCAAAGCTGAACAAATTAACCCTTATAACACAGCTAGTCATAGAACCAGGATGGAAATTCAGCCCTATCTTGCTCTGTTTTTCTCACTGGATTGTGCTGTCTCTCTCTGGGGTATCTATTTCTGAATTTCACTCAGGTGCATCTTTCTTCACTTACGTGCTGAATCTTTAAAGCTGTAGACAAAATCACAAATTCACAAAGAGGGCCTGATACTTCCAAAGGGCCTTCAACTGCAAGAATTCCAATTGTCTGCCTGAGTTCTCCATGGTAGCTGTGTATAAGTAACCATAACCACACCAGTTCACTTCTCTTCCTCATAGGACACATCCGCACATACTGACTCCCACATGATCTCTGTGTCTGGTAAAAAAAAAAAAAAAAAAAAAAAATGCACAAAGAGTGAGAAGTCCAAACTTGTCCGAACTTGCTTCTGTCTTTGTTACCATTTTTCTGATACAAATTCAGGTCTCAGTTGCAAACTAAATTATCAACTTATTGTCAACTCTTTCTCACTCTGGAAGCAGCATTTTATTTGGAAGACAGATAGTCCCAGCCTCCTTCCTAATTTTTTAGTCTTTTGCTTGCTATCATTGTTTGTCTAGCTCTCTGTAAAACTGGGACACTGACAAGGGTATTGGTCTGAGACCCAGTTCTAGGTCTACTATTAATGCACCATTTGTCTTGGGCCAGTCACTTCATTTTTGTGGCCTCACTTTCTTTGTCTGTAAAATGGAAAGAATAAAACTTAGCTTATTTAATTCTCAGGGCAGGAATGTATATGTTCATAATGTGTGAGGCACTGTGCTAGCCCTTTGGGACAAAAGTGTCCAAGCTAGACTAAATCTATTTCCTCATGGAGATGAAAGAGAATATAATAATAAGAAAATTATATATATATGATATATATCATATATAAGCATATATCTATGTGTATATATATATATAGATACTTAGAGAGAGAGAGAGAGAGTGTGTTCATTATGGTCTTTGACTGGTTGGCTTTAATTGCAGGGAGCATAGTCAGTAGTAGAAGATGTACTCAGAGATGTGTTGGGAGCCAGATCATGTGAAGTCTTGTAGGCTATGATAATGATTTTAGATTTATTTTGAGTGTGATGGGGCTATTGGAGAGTTTTGAGCAGGTGATAAGATCTTATTCACATTTTGTAGAATCATTCTGGTTTCTGTGTGCAAATCAAATGAGATAAAGAATGTGAAAGTGTTTTGTAACCACTAATGTGCTGTAGATATCTGAGAAATTATTACCAGTGAGTTTACAGGTCAGGAAGATAATTAATATATATCAGTCGGAGTACTGGCAGGAAACAGAAGGCACACTAAAAATTTTGCAATAAATTTAATGAAGGAATATTTACAGAGACAAGGGAAGATTTAGGGGAATCAAGGAATCAAAAAGTGATGGTGAAGCATTCAGTTTCTAGCAATAGGAGGAAGCCATTATCAACCATAGGCCTTAAAGGACTTGAGAAAGAAATAGTCTTACTAGAATCTAAAGAAAGTTGTTAACTTTGGGAGAGGGGCTGCCAAACCCTCTGTATTCTATGGCTGTAGGTAGAAGAATACAGCCAATATCAAAGCTAATTTGACAGTGAGAGAGTGAAAGGGGTTGATCAACACACTGACTTCTCTCTCCTCATCTTCCGACCCTTAGCCAGGGTCTCCCATTGCCTGAAAACAACCAGAAACAAGAGGGCAAAAAAACTTTAGGTAATGAATCCTATAGAGATCAACCTCCAAGGACACAGAGCAGGAAGAAAAGGCTTAGAAATAAATTTGTAAAGGTAAGAACAGAAAACCAGAACAGAATGGTTATAAACATTAGCTATGAGACTGATTACCCAGTCATTGCTTTCTTAGATTACTGCAACAGTCTGTCACTGGATTTTTCCATTTGTAGTCTCTCTTTTTCATTATTATGTAGGTTTCAGAGACATTTTTCTAAAGCAGAGCTCTGATAAAGTGACTAACCTGCTCAGAATCTTTCTATAGCTCACTCCTGCCCTGTCAAAACCCTTAACCCAGCATCATGAGGTACTGTGTAGAGTATGTAGTGGGGGTACTCAGCAAATAGTTATTAAATGCCAGTTCCTGCCAATCCTTGACATGGCATCAGACTAGTTTTGTTTCATTTTCCTATATCTGACATATCCTATCCTTGTAAAGAAAGCTCTAGCTGAAAAGTCAATATGACCCCCAATATATCCTCACTTTTAAAAAAAATCTCTGTGCATTTCCTTGTATTGTACCACTCATCTGTAATGCCTTCTCTCCCTTTTCCACCTACAGAAAGCTGTCTCTAACTTGAAGAGCCAACTTAAGCCATTAAAAAATTCCTGAAATACCTTCAAGCATAAATAAAACTCCACTAGTCTTGCTTTGTTCTCCCAGGGACCTATTTAATGCTTTCCTTATAGCATGCACACAACCTCTCTTCAGCAATAATTATCTGCATAAATGCCTATCTACTTGGTTAAACTGTGAGCTTTTTTAAATGTGAGATTATAGTTTGCTTCCCTTTGTGTCTTTGTTGTTAGTTGACTAGTTCAGTGCCTGCTCCCCAAAAACTATTTGCTGAGTTAACACTGAATGAAACTTCCTGAAATCCTGTGTGTCAGCAGCTAAATTTCTCCACAATAAACCCAGAGATTCTAAAAGACCTCAAAATGCCTTATGACTCACCAAAGCAAAATTCAGTTAGCTTTCATATTGATCAAGTGTTTTGTGTATGCCATTACATCTCATTTTCTGAGATGTGATCACTCAGCTCTATTACACATAGCAACTCTTAGTCTGAACATTAATTACACTTGGCTCCTCAGGCCCCATTCCTGTCTCCTGTCATCAGGGCTCAGTGGTCACTGCTGTCCACCTACACATTACTTTTCAGTAGTTAAAAATGTTATTTTGTTTCCTGTTTGAGCATATATTCTGTCTCCCTGCCTCAGCACAAAGTTCACGATATGAGTAGTCCAGGTACTCTCCACACAGTAGGCACCCCCTAGAAAGTTATTGAGAGGCATAATTCTCTAGCACAGCTCCAGAACATGTGCTGGCTGCCTAAGCAAATGCTAGGTTGCGTAAAGGAGAAACAGAAATAAGAGGTTAGGTCCTGAGCCCTGGCTACTTATGGTTACAGGCAGAGTGAACCTTCCCAAGCAGGTTACTGGCCTTGGTCACTGGTGCCTTCCTACCTCCTCTATTGAGAGTCTGCTACATACTTCCTCTGCCACAGGCAGGACATGTTATTCACTGGATATTTACTGAAGACCTATCTCATAGCATATAATGTGCCCAGCACTGGATTGGTAGGGGAAGAGGAGGCAGAGATAGTGTAGGTAGGAACAAGGGTGGGCAGCAATTAATAAAGCACTGTCTTTGTATAATCTTTCACCTGGATATGTTGGACTTGTAAATGAATAAAGTTCACCTAACTTCAAATCTGTCTTCCATAAGCCTGCTTCAGAGCCTTAAATTCCAATCAATAAAGTGACCTTTGTGGGTAGTAGAATGAAGATCCCATATCCAGAATGTCTCTGTTAATTGTCATGAATCTCCTGATTCCTGGGAATCACTTTTGCCTCTACTCATTGTCTTTAGCCCTCTGAGGATACTGTCCTTTCAAAACATATCCCACATCCAACTACCTCCGGTACTAATACCCTAGTCTAAATCACCATCATCTCTTTCTTGGATTATTTCAGTGGCCTTCTAACTACCCTCCCTGTTTCTATGTTTGACAAAATATTTTCTATGCATCAGTTAGAGTAATCCTTTATTTAATAGGTCCATCAGATCAAGTTGCTCTTCAGCTCAAAACTCTCTCCCAGAATAAAAGCTAGGTTCCTACAATAGCTTCTAAGACCTACATGATCTTGTCTGTCATCTCCTTATCTCTTACGACTCACCCCCTCATTTATTCCACCCCACCTATATTGACCTTCTTGTGATTTGTGAAAAACAACCAGGAAGCTGCCCCTTTGGGGTCTTTGCATTTGCTGTTTTTCATGCCTGGAATGCTCTTTCTCCAGTATTTTCTTGGTTCACTCTTTCCCTTCCTTCATATTTTTGTTTTCAGATGTCATTGACCAAGATAAGTCTGTCCTGGCCATTCTGTTAAGAGGAATAGTCATCCCTTGGTCATTCTCTGTCTGCTTGTTCTTATTTTCTTTATAAGCCAAATCACTGTGTAGAATATATAATTCATTTGTATTTTTACTTCTTAAAGTAATTTTTATTTAATAAATAATAATTGTGTATATTTATGGGGTACAATGTGATGTTTTGATCTATGCATACATTGTAGAAAGATTCAACCAAGCTAATTAACATGTCTATTGCCTCATCAACTTACTAATTTTTGGTGGTGAGGATGTTAAACAATTCATTACTATTAACTGTTGTCACGATGCAGTGCAATATATCACAAAAATATCTCCCTCCAAGTCTGTCTGAAACTGTGTACCCTGTTGTATTTTTCATTATTTATTGTACATCTCCCCTTACTAAAATGTAAGCTTTATGAAGGCAGAGACTTTGTCTTCCTTTTTTTTAACCACTGTATCTTCAACATCTAGAATAGTACCTGACATATAGCAGATATTGTTGAATAAATAAACTACTTAATGAGTGGATGTTGCTATCAGGAGGAAGTGATTGTGTTAACTCTCAGTGGTATACAAGCCTATTGAACTTGGGGCCATATTAGACAGAGAGTCCTGACCTCTAACCAGCCTTTAACTGGAGATGTGATGGAAAGGACAGAAGTAAAAAGGTAAAAGAAAGTGATCACTGAAGGATTATAATCACTTTCTGTCTAACCTGGAATAGCTTGTGAACCATGTTTACAAGAACAGGCTATTCACAGCATTGAAATAGTAGCAAAGCTTAAGGGAAAAGTAGGGGCAAAGGAAAGAGAGGTACAAGGATGGAGAAAGAAAGAGAGAGCATAGGTGTGAGAAGAGGGGGTGAATAGGGAAGATTTGAGAGAGGTAAAGAGTGAGGAAAAAGAAAAAGAAAGGAGAGGAGAAGGAGGACTTACATCAGCTTACAGTTGGGATGTAATTCTGCTTCTTGCCAGTTTGAAAGGGAGTTTCATATGTGTGTGGGGGAGTCAGGCACTGGGAGATTTCCATCTGCCTTTTCAGAATTTCAGCTAGCTGGGGACACTGTGGCTTAGTGACATTGTAGCAGTGAGAAATAATGCACTACATAACAAAGAGGCAGTGGGGAAAAAAAAGATTTAACTAAAAAGCAGATATGCATTAGTGACTGGGATGCTAATCATGAAGAGAGTAACAACAGATTCATTTACTCCTACGTGTGTCAAATATATCATTGGCATAAAATGCCATAAGCCTTCCCTATGAGACTGAAATTTAATCCAGAGTGTGTTGTCATCATAATACTTAAAACGGCCTCTTGCTTACACATTTTCATGTCAGGGAGCTCACCACTTCTAAAATCAGCCTTCTGCCCATAGAAAACTGTGATTGCTTGAAAATTATTCCTTAAGTTGACCTTAATTTTGTCATCTTGTGGCTTCTGCCCATGGTTTCCAGGTTTGACATAGTTTCTGTCTTCTGTACTCTTTGCACTGTAATAGCTCCTTAGATGTTTGAAGGTATTAGTCATGTCTTTTATAAAATTCTCAGGGCCAAACTGATCCAACTCCTTCAAATGTTCCTCCTAGGATCTACATTTTACCCCTGTCTTCATCTTGCTCTCTCCAACATGTCACAGGTCTATCTGTGACTCTTTTTAAATGTGTGGAACCCATGACCGAAAGCATTAAAGTGAGTCATGATCAATTCAGAGGCAAGTAGAAAATTTTTTTCCACTTCTGGCCACTTTAAAAAATACATAGAGAGCCACAGGTTCTAAATGAGGAACACATTCAGAAGTAGGTTACAAAGTCTCAGCAAGATACTGCAGTGACATAAAAGTGACACAGTTTCGTATGTGATCTCCCTTGCATCACCCTTCACTGCAGCTTGGATTGTAAACCCGGGACTGATGGAGACCTAAGAAATTCCTAAACCCAACATGACCATAATCTTCTCCAGCTCCAGGATTTCCCATCTGCAAATACGTTGTAACCAGTTGCCCAGGCCCAACACTTAGAAGTATGCCTTAATTTATCTTTTTTCCTCACCAGTTTAAAAATAAAAATGTCCAGTAGGCTCTACCTCTAATATGTATCACTAATCCATTTACTTCTTGTTTTTTTTTTTTTTCTACTGACACCACCAGGGTCTGAGCCACTATATTCTGCCTGGATTACTGCAGCTGACTTTCATCTAGCTATCCTGCTTCCATGCACCATCACCCTTCCATCTCCTGCCCTACAATCTGTTTGCAACACAGAAGCCAGATATTTATTTTTATAAACTTAAGCCAAATAACGTAACTCTTGCTCAAAACGTTTCACTGAGTTTCCATCACATTTTGAGTATAAGTCAGACTTCACACAATCTACTTGATTTGGTTCCTTCTTGTCTCTTGAGATTTTATCTCTTACCCCTTCTTCCTTGATCGTTACATTACACTTCACTGGCTGCCCTTCCTTCCTTCCTTCCTTCCTTCCTTCCTTCCCTCCCTCCCTCCTTCCTTCCCTCCCTCCCTCCCTCCTACCCTCCTTCCCTCCTTCCCTCCTTCCCTCCTTCCCCCTTCCCCCCTTCCTTCCTTCCTTCTTTCCTTCTTTCCTTCTTTCCTCCCTTCCTCCCTTCCTTTCTACCTGAGATACAATTTACACACAGTAAAATAAGCATATTTTAAGTGTACAGTTTGATGCATTTTGAAAAAATATGTAAAGTGGTTTACCCACCACTCAAAGCAAGGCACAGATTTTCATAGCCCCAGATAGTTCCCTCATGCATCTTTTCAGTCAATTCCTGTACTTCAGCAGTAGGGGAAAACAATATACTGACCTCTCCCCCCACAGATTAGTTTTGCCTGTTCTTGAATTTTATATAAATTAAATCATACAATGTGTATTATTTTGTGTAAAGAATCTTTCACTCAGCAAAATGTTTTTGAAATTCATCCACGTTGTCAAATGTATCAGCAATTTTTTTCTGTTACTGAATCCACTAAACTTCTTTATGCTCAATATTAAATGTGATTCTTTTTTCCTGAAATGTCTTTCTCTGATCACTTGATATAAAGTAGCTTCCTCATCCCAGACATTCTTCATCACAATTCCTCATTCATTTTCTTTCATAGCACCCATAACAATCTGAAATTATCTTGTTCATATAGACTTGTTTCCTCATTTATTTTCTATTCGTTAATAAAACTCCACAAAAGCAGAGATTTTTATTTGTTTTGTTTGTTTACTGCTATATTCTCAGACACTACCACAGTGCCTGGCAGGTACTACAAGCACAGTAAATATTTTTGAATGAATACATGAAAAAGTCTATGGTATAGGCTTAAGGAATGTAACTGACATCTGGAATGTAAATGACAAAAGTAACAGTGCCTTACATGGGCACAAGCTGTCAGAGGTTACAAGGCTCTTTTCCATCTTTTAACTGACTTGATTCTGATGATAAGAGAAAGGAACATCAGTGGTCGATAATTCTATTTGATGTAGGAGAAAACAGAGGTTCAAAGATGTGAGATTACTACTTATTTGCCTAATGTCTCATCAAGTGGCAGAACTGGAAGTAAGAAGTATAATTTTTATGCTTTCTATTCAAATTACTCCTCAGCCAAAAAGATGTTAAGAAAACTACCTTACTCAATTGTGTTGCAACCTGGCTTATGTGTTTTTAACAGAGGAATGGGAAGAGGGTTCTTTGTGGAGGACAGGGAGAGAGAAGCAAGGAAAAGGTAATATATCATCATAACTTTGGTTCTGTCCAACTTGAGAGGCCACTTAATTTATCTCTCGACTTAGGCCGTAGAGACAAAACTTAAAACTGGGGAACATAATGTCTTCCAGATAGCTTGGCTTTGAAAAAATTCCCCATAGGAATTTCCAAACCCCATTTTCTTAATGCTTTACCCTCCTAGAAGTCTTCTTAGTGTAATTTGCTCTTCTGAGCAGACTCATCTTCTGGAGAGAGAACCTTTGATAAATGGGTTATGTCAGGGGCCCCGTCAGGCATATCTCTTGGGATTCATTAATAAGTTGGCTATGCTCTCTGCACTGAGTGCCACTGAGTTTGGGAAACATGAGTCAGTGCTTCTGATCTTATTCAACTTTGAGTGAACTGTTTAAATTGAGTTTGGGACCATGCAAAGCCAAGCCCTATTCCTTGTTGCCATGTATATCTGTCTGAAGCAGCTTTGAAGGCTCCCTTTGATAGTTGTTCTCTAATGCAGACATTAGGCTTCTATTAATACAATATAAAATCACATTCACCTTTTTGGTAGTCCCTTCTCACATGACTCACCCATAGCTTGCAGTCATCTCAAATCTCTTTACTAATTTTTCACTGAAAAATTAGTTGTCAAGTCACATGTCATCTCAAGCGACGATAAGCCTCACTCTAGAAACAGTGTATGTGTGTTACGGAGTTTTGGGGCTAGAGGAGAAAAGCAATTAAAAGTGCCATTCTGATTTCTAGGGGTTTCTAAACTAAGACAGTGGAAATTGATCCTTACTATTTTCTCAAACCCTTATTGAGCAGTTGTTTTGAGATAGTCATGATAGACGAGACTTTCACCTGCACTCTCTTTTTAACCTTTTTTTTTTTTAAACAATCTTGAGTAGTATAATAATAGCATCTTTAATTTACTGATGGGGAAATTGAGGATCAGCAAAGTTAAGTTGTTTTTCTACAGATCATACAGAATCTCAAGTTTGCCACTAACTGGTGCCTTGATTTTCAGTCTCTTTGGAACTTCGTTTATTTATAAAACTAAGACTTGGCAAGAGGATTTCTAGAAGACTTCTCTACTGGTTTTGCTGTAACTGGCTTACTTTTCTAAAATGTCAAGTTGGCATCTTGCATTCATACAGCAGGAATTTGCATTCCAAAACAGATAAGACAAGAACGTTGGTTTGAAATGAGCAAAACAAAAAGCAGTTTTTATTTCTTAGCTAGTGGTTCATAAAAGACAACTGATCCTTTATGTAATTATTCACTATCTCAACCATGGAGTATAGCTGTCCAGAGCATGGGCACCCCCAGCGTAACCTAGATTTCAGTGATAGCTCTGCCTTTTACTGGCTGTGGAACCATAGCAGATTATCTAACCTTTTGGGATTTGGTATCCTCATCTGTGAAATTAAGTTAATGATACCTGACTATTTAAAGCTGTTATGAAGATTAACCAAGATGTTTATCAAGTGCCCAGTAGAGTTCATTCTTACTAACTGCAATTGCCATTATTATTATTGTTATGATTATTAATTCATTCAATTTGGCAAATATTTACTGAATTCTTAGGATAAAAGTAGATATGAAAGAGCTTTTTAATCTATAAAATATAAGAAATTATTCACTGTTTAGCAAAATCCTAACCTATGATAAGGACAAAATAAATATTTGGTGAGTGAATAAATAAAGTTTTCACTCTGAGAAAAACTGGCTCAGAAAAATAATTTATGTATCTGTTCTAGCATGGTACCTAGTTTCCATGATCAGCTCTGTGCTTATATAAAAATATTAGGCTCTTATTTTAAATCAAAGTTTAATTGTTTTTACATTTATAGAAAACCAAATAAACAAAACAAAGGATCAGACACTGGAGCACAAAGTCTAGTGGAGGAGACAGGCAAGTTCCCAGATAACTCCAAAATGTAGTTATTAGTGTTGAAAAAAATAATAACTGAAGGATTAAGGGAAGAGGGTGGGGAGTGGAATGGGAAAGGGCAGATGAGTAATCATCTAGGAATCAAGTGAGCTTCAGAGAGTTGGTGTCATTTTAACTGAATATTGAAGGAGAAGATGATATTATAAGTGGACATGGGTTTAGAAAAATTATCCCAGTCAGAGGGAACAAGTGCGAGAGCACTAAGGAGTGAGAAAACTTGATGTGCTCAGGAAAGATAAACCATATTTGTATGGCATTAGTATAGGGTGGTCCTAGAGTGGTAATAAGCAGGTTTGAAAACATAAGCATAAACTACATCATGGAGGGGATGGTATGTGTTTAGTGTTTATCATTTTGTAGGTGAAACTGGCTTATAGAGTAGTCTCAACAGTAGGAATGGTAGGATAAAATGGTTTGAATTTATTATTCAGTCTTTAAAATGTTCTGTTTATTCTCACTTCTTGATGATACCTTGGATGGATGCTATATTTTTCTGGTTACTTGCAGTTATTAAGAGTAAGTCAAATCCAGTTTAAAATATAACTTTATATCCATTTTAAGTAGTATCTGCCCCCTTCCCTTGGCCCAGAAAAAGCTAATGGTTTAAAATACTTGGAGTGTGGAGGGGTCTACTTCCTCACTCTTACTCCCACTCTAGAACTTCAGGGTATGTAACAAATGTCAGCTTGTTGTGGCATATGTGTTACCCTCTATTTTAAAGGTCTCAGTCAGTCGTTGCAACCCTGTATTTCTCAGTGTCAAGGAAGGTGACTTTAAAACAGCCCAGCATTTCTACTTCTGTGTAAACTTAGCCAGCAGGAACAGACTCCTGTCTTTTAAAAAACACCCAGATGGCAGTGATTCCACCTACCCCTGGCCATCATAGCCAAGTAAGCCAAACCTGCTAAATCTTCCAGTCCAGTGTTTCCACATCTGCCTGAATTTGATGAGGAATGTGGGCTCCTCCTTTTGCCCTCATAACACCTGGATGGCATGGAAGACAACTCTACCCAATCCTGCCTCTTATAGCATGACAGGCTACACATGCTAGAGCTTCCAGCTTCTGCCAGAACTGTATAGGCAGGCACAACTCTGTGTTCCCCCCAAGAAGTACTTGGATAGCAGATTAGGGGTGACTTAGCAAGAATATGGTCTGTCTGCCAACTGTGGCCCCTGCCTGAGGGAGCGCTGTGGAAAAAAACACTCAACAAAAGACATGTGGGCATGGGGCCATGTAATCAGAGGGGCTACCCAAAGACCCAGGAGTGGACTAGAACCAAAACAAATCAACTGAGCTCACTATATACTACAATCAAGCCACCTAGGGTATCAAAGAAGAGAAAAACAAAAAAATCCATCCAAAGGACAGTAACTTCAAAAACTGAGGGAACATCAGCCCATACATATGAGAAAAAAACTAGCGCAAGGACTCCAGTGACTCAAAAAGCCAGAATGTACTCTTAACTCCAAACCATTGCACCGTTTCTCCAGCAATGGTTCTTAACCAGGCTGAAATGGTTGAAATGTCAGAAATAGAATTTAGAATACAGAAAGAAAAAAACAGATCATTGACATTTAGGAAGAAAGTTGAAACCTACTTCAAGGAATCTAAGGAATACAATAAAGTGAAACAGAAGCAAGAGATAAAATGCACATTTTAAGAAAGAACCAAACTGATCTGATAGAGCTAAAAAAAAACACTTCAAGAATTTTAGAATACAATCAGAAACATTAACAACAGAATTGACCAAGCTGAGAAAAGAATCTCAGAGCTCAAAGATTGTTTATCTGGATTAAGCCAGTCAAACAATAATAAAGAAAAAACAACAAAGAAGAATGAAGAAAAGTGAAATATAGGATTATGTAAAGAGACCAAATATATGACACATTGGTGTCCCTGAAAGACAGAGATAGAAAGTAAGCAACTTGGAAAACATATTTCAGGATATCATACATGAATATTTTCCCAACCTTGCTAGAGAGGCCAACATTCAAATACAGGAAATACAGAGAACTAATGTGAGATGCTCTACAGAGTAACCATCCCCAAGATGTATAGTCACCAGAATCTGCAAGACATAAATAAAAAAAGAATAAAGGCAGCCAGAGAGAAAGGGAAGGTCACATACAAAGAGAAGTCCATCAAACTAACAGCAGAGCTCTCAGCAGAAACCTACAAGCCAGAAGAGATTGAGGGCCTATATCTGGTATTCTTAAAGAAAAGAAATTCCAAACAAGAATTTCATATTCAGCAAAACTAAGCTTCATAATCAAAGTAGAAATAAGGTCCTTTTCAGACAAGCAAATAATGAGGAAATTTGTTACCACCAGACCTGCCTTACAAGGGCTCCTGAAAGAAGTACTAAATATGAAAAGAAAAGACTGTTAATAACCATTACAGAAACACACTGAAGTACACAGACCACTGACACTATAAAGCAACCACACAAACAAGTCTGCATGATAACAAGCTAACATCATGACAGGATCAAATCCATATATAACAATACTAACCTTGAATGTAAATGGGTTAAATGCCCCAATTAAAAGGCACAGAGTGGCAAGCAGTATAAATCACCAAGACTTATATGTATGCTGTCTGCAAGAGACCCATCTCACATGAAATGACACACATAGCCTCAAAATAAAGGGATGGAGAAAAATCTACCAAGAAAATAGAAAACAAAAAAAGTAGGGGTTGCACTCCTTGTTTCAGACAAAACAGATTTTAAACCAACAAAGTTTTAAAAATATAAAAGGAGGGCATTACTTAATGATAAACGGTTCAATCCAACAAGATCTAAACTTAATATGCCGCCAACACAGGAGCACCCAGATTTATAAATCAACTTCTTAGAGACCTTCAAAGATATGTAGGCTCCTACAAAATAATACTGAGAGACTTAAACACCACATTGACCATATCAGACATATCATCAAAACAGAAAATTAACAAAGTTATTCAGGACCTGAAATCAGCACTGGATCAAATAGACCTGATAGATATTGGGAGACTGCTCCACAAAGAGAATAAAATACCTAGGAATCCAACTTACAAGGGATGTGAAGGACCTCTTCAAGGAGAACTACAAACCACTGCTCAAGGAAATAAAAGAGGATACAAACAAATGGAAGAACATTCCATGCTCATGGGTAGGAAGAATCAATATCATGAAAATGGCCATCCTTCCCAAGGTAATTTACAGATTCAATGCCATCCCCATCAAGTTGCCAATGACTTTCTTCACAGAATTGGAAAAAACTACTTTAAAGTTCATATGGAACCAAAAAAGAGCCCGCATCACCAAGTCAATCCTAAGCCAAAAGAACAAAGCTGGAGGCATCACGCTACCTGACTTCAAACTATACTACAAGGCTACAGTAACCAAAACAGCATGGTACTGGTACCAAAACAGAGATATAGATCAATGGAACAGAACAGAGCCGTCAGAAATAATGCCACATATCTACAACTATCTGATCTTTGACAAACCTGAGAAAAACAAGAAATGGGGAAAGGATTCCCTATTTAATAAATGGTGCTGGGAAAACTGGCTAGCCATATGTAGAAAGCTGAAACTGGATCCCTTCCTTACACCTTATACAAAAATCAATTCAAGATGGATTAAAGACTTAAATGTTAGACCTAAAACCATAAAAACCCTAGAAGAAAACCTAGGCATTACCATTCAGGACATAGGCATGGGCAAGGACTTCATGTCTAAAACACCAAAAGCAATGGCAACAAAAGCCAAAATTGACAAATGGGATCTAATTAAACTAAAGAGCTTCTGCACAGCAAAGGAAACTACCATCAGAGTGAACAGGCAACCTACAAAATGGGAGAAAATTTTCGCAATCTACTCATCTGACAAAGGGCTAATATCCAGAATCTACAATGAACTCCAACAAATTTACAAGAAAAAAACAAACAACCCCATCAAAAAGTGGGCGAAGGACATGAACAGACACTTCTCAAAAGAAGACATTTATGCAGCCAAAAAACACATGAAAAAATGCTCACCATCACTGGCCATCAGAGAAATGCAAATCAAAACCACAATGAGATACCATCTCACACCAGTTAGAATGGCAATCATTCAAAAGTCAGGAAACAACAGGTGCTGGAGAGGATGTGGAGAAATAGGAACACTTTTACACTGTTGGTGGGACTGTAAACTAGTTCAACCCTTGTGGAAGTCAGTGTGGCGATTCCTCAGGGATCTAGAACTAGAAATTCCATTTGACCCAGCATCCCATTACTGGGTATATACCCAAAGGACTATAAATCATGCTGCTATAAAGACACATGCACACGTATGTTTATTGTGGCATTATTCACAATAGCAAAGACTTGGAACCAACCCAAATGTCCAACAATGATAGACTGGATTAAGAAAATGTGGGACATATACACCATGGAATACTATGCAGCCATAAAAAATGATGAGTTCATGTCCTTTGTAGGAACATGGATGAAATTGGACATCATCATTCTCAGTAAACTATCGCAAGAACAAAAAACCAAACACCGCATATTCTCACTCATAGGTGGGAATTGAACAATGAGAACACATGGACACAGGAAGGGGAACATCACACTTCGGGGACTGTTGTGGGGTGGGGGTAGGGGGGAGGGATAGCATTGGGAGATATACCTAATGCTAGATGACGAGTTGGTGGGTGCAGTGCACCAGCATGGCACATGTATACATATGTAACTTACCTGCATATTGCGCACATGTACCATAGAGCCTAAAGTATAATAATAATAATAATAATAATAATAATAAAAAGAAAAAAAAATAAAAATAAAAAAATTAAAAAAAGAAAAAAACAAAACAACAACAACAACAACAACAGAATATACCTCCTTTTCATTGCCATATGGCACATACTCTAAAATCATTCACATAATCAGAAGTAAAACGCCCCTCAGCAAATTCAAAACAAACAATCTCTCAGGCCACAACACAATCAAATTAAAAATCAAGACTAAGAAATTCACTCAAAACCATACAATTACATGGATATTTAATAACCTGCTCCTGGATGACTTTTAGGTAAATAATAAATTTAAGGCTTATATCAAGATGTTCTTTGAAACTAATGAGAACAAAGATACAATGTACCAGAATTTCTGGGACACAGTCAAGGCAGTGTTAAGAGGGAAATTTATAGCACTAAATGCCCACATCAAAAAGTTAGAAATATCTCAATTTAACAACATAATTTTACAACTAAAAGAACTAGAAAAGCAATAGAAAACCAACCCCAAAGCTAGCAGAAGACAAAAAAATAACCAAAAGCAGAATGGAACTCAAGGAGATTGAGACATTAAAAAAAATCAAAAGATCAATAAATCCAAGATGTGTTTTTTCTTAAAAATTAATAAAATATATAGACTCCTAGCTAGACTAGTAAAGAAGAGAGAAGATCTAAATAAACACACTCAAACACCAAGGGTGATAATACCACTAACCTCCACAGAAATACAAAAAAGCATCATAGAATGTTATGGCAACTCTATGCAGATAAACTAGAAAATCTAGAACAAATAGATAAACTTCTGAACACATACACCCTCCCAAGACTGAACCAGGAAGAAATTGAATCCCTGAACATACCAATAACAAGCTCTGTAACTAAGTCAGTGACAAATAGACTACCAACCAAAAAAAAGTCCAGGACCAGAAAGATTAACAGCTAAATACCACCAGTTGTAAAAAGAAGAACTGATGCCATTCCTGCTGAAACTATTCCAAAAAATTGAGAAGAGACTTCTCCCTAACTCATTCTATGAGGCTAGCATCATTCTAATACCAAAATTTGGTAGAGACACAACAAAGAAATAATACTTCACATCAATATCTTTGATGAACACTGATGCAAAAATCCTCAACAAAATGCTGGTCAACCTAGTCAAACCGCATATCAAAAAGATAATCCACCATGATCAAGTTGGCTTTATCCCTGGGATGCAAGGTTGGTTAAACATATGCAAATCAATAAATATGATTCATCACATAAGCAGAACTAAAGACAAAAACTACATGATTATTTCATTAGATGTAAAAAAGGCTTTCAATAAAATACAACACCCTGTAATCCCAGCACTTTGTGAGGCTGAGGAGGGTGGATCACAAGGTCAGGAGATCGAGACCATCCTGGCTAACATGGTGAAACCCTGTCACTACTAAAAATACAAAAAATTAGCCAGGCGTGGTGGCGGGTGCCTGCAGTCCCAGCTACTCGGGAGGCTGAGGCAGGAGAATGGTGTGAACCCAGGAGGTAGAGCTTGTCGTGAGCCGAGATCATGCCACTGCACTCCAGCCTGGGTGACAGAGTGAGACTCCATCTCAAAAAAAAAAAAAAAAAAAAAAAAAGAAAAGAAAGAAAAAAAATTCTAAACAACCTAGGTATTGAAGAAACATACCTCAAAATAATAAGAGCCATTTATGACAAACACACAGCCAGCATCATACTGAATGAGCAAAGGCTGGAAGCATTCCCCTTGAAATCCAGCATAAGACAAGTATGCCCTCACTCACCATTGGAGGTCCTAGCCAAGACAATTAGACAAAAGAAAAAAAATAAAGGTTCCAAATAGGAAGAGAGGAAGTCAAACTATCCCAGTTTGCAGATAACATAATTATTTATCTAGAAATCCCCATAGTTTCAGCCATAAAGATTTTTCAGCTGATAAGCAGCTTCAGTAAAATCTCAGGATACAAAAATCAATGTGCAAAAATCACTACCAATCATACACACCAACAGCAGTTATGCTGGGAGCCAATCCCATTCACAATTGCCTGCTCCAAAATAAAATAACTAGAAATACGGCTAACCAGGGAGGTAAAAGATCTCTACAAGAACTACCAAACATTGCTCAAATAAATCAGAGATAACACATATAAATGGAAAAAAATTCTATGCTCACGGATGGGAAGAGTCAATATAATTAAAATGGCCATACTGCTCAAAGCAATGTGTAGATTCAATGCTATTCTTATCAAACTACCAATGATATTTTTCACAAAAAGTAAAAAGAAACTATTTAAAAATATATATAGAACCTAATAGAGCCTGAATAGCCAAGGCAGTCCTAAGAAAAAAAAAAAAAAGCTGGAGGCATCATGTTACCTGACTTCAATGTATACTTCAGGGTTATAGTAACCAAAATAGCATGGTAGTGGTACAAAAACAGACACATAGACCAATAAAACAAAACAGAGAACCCAGAAATAAGGCCACACACATGCAACTATCTGATCTTTGACAAAGATTTAAAGAAAAAAAAAAAAAGCAATGGGGAAAGCCCTCCCTATTCAATAAATGATGCTAGGATAACTGGATAGCCATATGCAGAAGACTGAAACTGCACGTCTTCCTTTCATTCTCTGCAAAATTAACTCAAGATGGATTAAAGACTTACATGTAAATTTCTAAGCTATAAAAACTCTGAAAGACAACCTAAGGAATACCATTCTGAACATAGGAATGGACAAGGATGTCATGACGAAGTTGTCAAAAGCAATTGTAACAAAAGCAAAAACTGACAAGTAAGATTTAATGAAATTAAGGAGCTTCTGTACAGCAAAAGAAACTCAACAGAGTATGCAGACAACCTACAGAATGGGAGAAAAGTTTTGCAAGTTGTGTATCTGACAAAGGTCTGATATTTAGCATCTATAAGGAACTCTAACAAATTTACAAGAAAAATACAAACAACTCCATTAAAAAGTGGGCAAAGGACATAAACAGACACTCTTCATAAGAAGACATGCATGCGGCCAACAACTATATGAAAAAAAGCTCAATATCACTGATTATTAGAGAAATACAAATCAAAACTACAATGAGATACCATCTCACACCAGTTAGAAGGGCTATTATTAAAAAGTCAAGAAATAACAAATGCTGGCAAGGTTGCAGAGAAAAAGGAACACTTATACCCTGCTTGTGGGAGTGTAAATTAGTTCAGCCACTATGAAAGACAGTGTGGTGATTCCTCAGAGACCTAAAAACAGAAATATCATTCAACCCAGTAATTTCATTACTTGGTATATACCCAAAGGAATAAAAGTTGTTCTATTATGAGACACATGTACGCATATGTTCATTGTAGCACTATTCACAATAGCAAAGACATGGAACCAACCTACATGCCTATCAATGGTAGAATGGATTTTGAAAATGTGGTACATATATGCCATGTAATACTTTGCAGCCACCAAAAAGAATGAGATCATGTCCTTGGCAGAAACATGGGTGGAGTTGGAGGCCGTTATCCATAGCAAACTAACACAGAAACAGAAAACCAAATACTGCATGTTCTTACCTATAAATAGAAGCTAAATAATGGGCACACATGAACACATATAGAGGAACAACACACACTGGGGCCTATCGGCGGCTGCAGGATAGAAGGAAGGAGATGATCAGGAAAAATGACTAATGGGAGCTAGGCTTAATACCTGGGTGATGAAATAATTTGTACAACAAACCTCCATGACATAAATTTACCTACATAACAAACCTGCACATATACTCTGGAACTTAAACAAAAGCTAAATAAAAAAGAAGCTGGTAGTAGAGCACAGCAAGCTTCGGAAATGAAAGATTAGGAAGAGAAATGATAGATTTATCATTCAGGAAATCATAAAAAAAGGCAATAACACCAGGTTTCAATGAATAATTGCTTTTACAGGAAAAGAAAACAAAATTTATATTGTGTACTCATTTTTGTTTCTTTGACTCCTGGCCCATTCTAGAACACGGTTTTTCACATAACCATTTAAACAATAAAAATTTGAACTCAAAAAAAGAAAGAAGCAAATATCAAGTATTAACAATAGTAGCAGACACCTCTGGCATCAGTCAAATAGTCTTTACCAAAAGTCACCAGGATATTGCCAATGATATCTTACTGGGAGAGTGAAGTCAGAGACCAGCAGGGAATACTGAGACTGGTAAGCCAGGGTTTTCTTTTCTTTTCTTTTCTTTTTCTTTTTTTAAAGACAGTCTCACTCTGTTGCCCAGGATGGAGTGCAGTGGTGTGATCTCGGCTCACTGAAACCTCTGTCTCCCAGGTTCAACCAATTCTCCTCCCTCAGCCTCCCGAGTAGCTGGGACTACAGGTGTGCGCCACCACGCCAGGCTAATTTTTGTGTTTTTAGTAGAGATGGGGTTTCACCATGTTGGACAGGCTGGTCTTGAACTCCTAACCTAGTGATCCACCTGCCTCGGCCTCCCAAAGTGCTGGGATTACAAGCGTGAGCCACCACGCCCAGCTGCCAGGGTTTCTTATACTTGGAGTGGAGGAAGGCACCTAGAGCAGGAAATATCAATAGGGGGTGGCTCACAGTGATTCACCGTGAGAGATCACCTTGTCTTCTCCCTGAAACATTTTCCCCATTTGTCTATTGAAGGGCAGAATGAAGAGGGCAGTTGGAACACTCTAAGTGTTCTTGAAGTTCTAAAACCATTTGATTTTTATTATCTGTGGAGGAAACACATTGCTGGTGAAAGGGCTATTTAGTTTGAAAGACATCAAATCTGCAAACTATTCTTTTGCGTTGTGGATTCCTCTGGTTCTGCATTGCCCATTTCCTAGACCCAAGTCCGTGAAAGTACTAGCCTTCATTTATCTTCTACAATAGATGATAGAGCACTATCATCTATTTTAGAGGACAGAAAGGTAGTACAATGCACTTTTTAAGTATATGGGATTTAGAAAGCCTTCTTGTGTTCAAATCCTGTCTCTACTACAAACTATTTGGAATTATCAGGCAAGTAACTAGCTCTTTGTATTTCATATTGACCTTCTGTTAAAATGGTGATAATAGTGGAAACCTATCTTATATGATTGTTGTGAAGATTATATAAGATAATACAATGTAAAGTGCTTAGAATAGTGTTTTCATAAACATTGGATTTAAAAATTTACAGTACCATCCTGAAGCATTGAATGAGGCCTTAATATTCCACTGTGACTTAGCAGAACCAAGCAAATTCACCACCATGGCTTCCACATTAAATCTGCTTATTATCTTCATTATTCTATAATAGTGTCAATTTAATGTCTATCTGAGACAATACTATATTGAGATGCTATTCCAGGCGATGGAGATGCACCAAGGAACAAACAGGGCTTTGCCCTCAATGTAGTTTATAGCCTATCATCGTACAATCTATAATCCAGTTTGAGGACAGTTAATAAACAATGAAACACACACGCATACACAAACACACACACAAGCACACACATAAATATACATATATATATATAATATGTATATATATGTTAAAATTGAGAAAAAATCATGCTGTAGATCTCTAAGGCACTGACATTTAAACCAATCCCTGCAGGCCAGCAATGGGAAGAGGAGAAGGAGGACTATTCTAGTCACAAGGAATTTAGAACTTAAAATGGAGCAGAGTGGGCAAGAGGAAGAATAGCCTAAAGCAAGACTGAAGGAATTCCTTATTATTTAACAGTATATAGACCGCAATTAGAAGTTTGGATTTTATTTACCATGTAGTGGCATCTTTAGGACACCAGAGTTGTTGTTATTTTATTTTAATTTTTTTAGACGGAGTCTCTCTCTGTCACCAGGCTGGAGTGCAGTGGCACGATCTTGGCTCACTGCCACCTCTGCCTCCTGGGTTCAAGCGATTCTCCTGCCTCAGCCTCCTGAGTAGTTGGCACTACAGGTGTGCACCACCACGTCAAGCTAATTTTTGTATTTTTAGTAGAGACAGGGTTTCACCATATTGGTCAGGATGGTCTCCATCTCTTGACCTCATGATCTGGCTGCATCGGCCTCCTGGGATTACAAGCGTGAGCCACAGCACCCGGCCTTAGGACACCATATTTTTATTCAGAATGAATGGTTTTAGTAAGTGAGTCAGCGGTGGTGCTATATTTTGAGATAGAGAAAGCTAGATGAGGACCATGTTTAAGGAGAAAAGCAAGAGTTCTGTTCTGAACATGTTAATTTCTAGATGCCCATGAGACATTCATGAAGTGGTGTCAGGTAAACAGATGAATAAACACATGAGAAGTATGGGTGTGAAGGAATTGGGCTGGAGATATCCATTTGAGAGGCGTCAACATGTAGATTACGTTACCGGTTGAGGGTAGTTGTTCAGGTTCTCAGTGTTTTAAACAAAATGAACAAGCAAGGCAGCCAAAGCAGAGATTCATTTTAAACCAAAGTACACTCCACAGGTTGGGCATGGGCTCAAGCAAGCAGCTCAAGAGCTCTTGTTACAGAATTGTCTGGGGTTTACATACCCTCTAGAGGTTTCCCATTGGTTCATTATAGTGGCCCAATGACCAATCTGATTGGTTGAAGAGTAGGCCTGCAACCAGGCTGATTGGTTGCAGGAGGGGACTAATCAGAGGTACTTTCATTCTCCAACAGCCATGTAGCAACTGCCACACAGCAAAAGAAGGGGTTGCAACTGCCACGCAGCAACTGCCATGCAGAAATAGGAGAGTTGAAAATGGTGTAGCCTCTGATATCCAGTCAGCATGAGTCGACCTTAAGTTCCCTTCCTCCAGACCCTATTTTCCTGCCTCAGATTATGTTTAAAGCCATGAGACTTAATTAAATAACCTAGGAAGAGTGTGTTGAGCAAATAAGGACCGTGACTGAGTTCTGGGGAACTGCAGCATTTAAACGTCACATGGGGGAGATGAGTAGAAGGTAGGAGGAATCAAGAAAAGTGCAACACCAAGGAAGCAAAGAAAGGTGAATATATATATATATATATATATATATATATATATATATATATTTTTTTTTTTTTTTTTTGAGATGGAGTCTCACTCTGTTGCCAGGCTGGAGTGCAGTGGCACCGTCTTGGCTCACTGCAACCTCCACCTCCTGGGTCGAAGCAATTCTCATGCCTCGGCCTCCCGAGTAGCTGGAATTACAGGCACACACCACCACACACGCCACCACACCACACACTAATTTTTGGATTTTTCGTAGAGATGGGGTTTCACTATGTTGGCCAGGATGGTCTCGATCTCCAGACCTCATGATCTGCCCGCCTCGACCTCCCAAAGTCCTGGGATTATAAACGTGAACCACCACACCCAGCCAGAAAGGTGAATATTTTGAAAAGTAGGTTGTGGTTATATGTGTCATGTGCTACTGAGAGATGGAAGGAGTTTGGGAGAAAACTGCCTTTCCAAGTCCACTGACTCAAATGTTAATCTTCTTTGGCAACACCCTCATAGACATACCCATGAATAATACTTTGCATCTTTCAGCCTAATCGAGTTGACACTCAGTATTAACCACCACTCTGGTTTCATGATGCATTTTGTTGCTAAGTAGTAAACAGTATAAATGTGCTACAGTTTCTTTAAGCATAGCAAGCAAAGCTGTTATTAACATTCCGAGACAGGTTTTTGTGTGAACACAGTTTTTCATTTCTCCAGTGAAAATGTCCAAGAATGTCATTACTGAGTTGCAGATTATTTGCATACTTCATTTTCAAAAAATTGTCAAGCTGTTTTCCAGTGTGGCTATATTATTTTACATTCCCACCAGTAATGTATGAGTGATCCAGGATCTGTGCCTCCTCACCAGCATTTGGCATAATTATTAGTTATTTTTTTTTACCTTCGTCACCTTGACAGTGGCTATTTCAATGGAATGATAGGAACAGAAGTCAGGTTAGATGGACTGAGGAGTTAAAGGGAGATATGGAAGTGAATGTAGGGAGAGTCAGCAGCTGTTTTTGGAGGTTTGGGTATGAAGGAAACTAAAAAAATGAAATTTTTTAGCTGAAAGGGAATGTGGGATCTAGTGCGAATCTATTGTTGCTGAGAGTTTTTTTGACGTATAATTCATATATCATTCAATTCACCAAATTGAAGTGCATAATTTAATTGTTCAAATATATTAACAGAGTTGTGCAACAAACACCACTATCATAATTTAGAACATTTTCATCATCCCCAAAATTTGTACTACCTAGTCTTCCCACTTGCTGGTTCCTAGCAGTCACTGATCAAATTTTTGCCACAATGGATTTCCCTATTCTGGATATTTCATATTGATGGACTCACAGAATATGAAGCTTTTTTGTCTGTAGTCTTTCACTAAAGAATAAAGTGTTCATGGTTTATCCATGACGTTAAAAGTACATGTAGTGCATTCCTTTTTATTCTTAAATAAAATTCATTGTAAACTATACCAAATTTTAGTTATCAGTTAGTGGAAATTTTAGTTTTTTTATGCTTTTGGTTATTATGAATAATACTGCCATGAACATTCATGTACAAATTTTTGGGTAGACGTGTGTAGAATTCCTGCATCAATGGTAGTTCTGTTTAACATTTTGAGGAACTAATAAACTGTTTGCCAAAGAAGCTGCACAACTTTACATTTCCACCAGTAATATATGAGGGTTCCAATTTCTCCATATACTCACCAACATGTGTTATTGTGTGTCATTCTGATTATAGCCATTCCAGTGAATGTGAAGTGGTATTATGGTTTTGATTTGCTTTTTCTCTTATGACTAATTACGTTGAGCAGCTTTTCATGTGCTTATTGGCCATTGATATATTCTTTGAAAAATTTATATTCTAATTCTATTTTACTTTTTAATTGGTTTGTCTTTTTATTATTGATCTGTAAGGGCCATTTATATGTTTTGAATGCTAGGTCCTTGTCAGATATATGATTTGCAAATATTTTCTGTTTTGTGGGTTGTCTCTTCACTTCTATGACAGTGTCCTTTAATGCAAAAGTTTCTAATTTTGATGAAGTTCAATTTACTTATTTTTATTTTATCACCTGTGCTTTTGGTGTTGTCTCAAAAAAAAAAAACAGCCTAATACAAGGTAATGAAGCTTTAACCCTTGTTTCCTCTAAGAGTTTTATAGTTTTAGCTCTTACATTTAAGTCTTTGATCCATTTTTAGTTAATTTTTCTATGTAGTGTGAGGCAAGGGTTCAATCTGTTTGATTTACTTGTGGATGTTTAGTTGTTTCAGCACTATTTGTTGAAAAGACTACTCTTTTTACTTTTTTTTTTTCTTTGAGATGGAGTCTCACTTTGTCACCCAGCCTGGAGTGCAGTGGAATTACAGGCACCTACCATTTAACTTGGTTAATTTTGTTTATTTTGTTTTTTTGTTTTGTTTTGTTTTGTAGAGATGGGGTTTCACCATGTTGTCCAGGCTGGTCTCGAACTCCTGACCTCGAACACCTGACCTCAAGTGATCCTCCCACCTCAGCCTCCCAATGTGCTGGGATTACAGGTGTAAGCCAATGCACCTGGCCTGAGAAGACTATTCTTAACCTATTGAATAGTCTTTCACCCTTATTGAATATCAGTTGATCATAGATGTGTAAGGTTTCTTTTATATTCTCAAGTCTGTTCAGTTGATCTTTATATCTAGCCTTAGGCCAGTACTTGATGCCAGTCTTGATCATTGTAGCTTTGTAGTGGGTTTTGAAATTAGAAAATGTGAGTTCTTCAACTTTGCCCTTCTGTTTCAAGATTGTTTTGGCTACTATGGGTTCCTTAAATTTCTATATGCATTTTAAGTTCAGCATTTTCATTCCTGCAAAAAAATCTCAACTGGGATTTTGATAAAGATTAATTGAATCTGAATTGATTTGGGGAGTATTGCCATCTTAACAATATTAATTCTTTCAACACATGAGCATATAATATCTTTCCATTTATTTAGGTTTTCTTTATTTCGATAATATTTTGTAGTTTTCAGGTTACAAATTTCTTGCTTCTTTTGTTAAGTTTGTTACTAAGTATGTTATTCTTTTTGATACTATTGTGAATGGATTTTTTTTAGTTTCCTTCCATCATTGCTTATTACTAGTGTATCCGAGTAAAACTTATTTTATAAATACATTCATCTTATTTACCACAGTACTTGAAGTTTTAGACAGTTAAATAATGCAACAAAAAGAATAAAAAGCATATGAATTGGGAAAAAAGAAAAACATTATAAGCGTACTAAATTACACTGACTTTTCCATTTTAAACTTTTAATTTTATATTATGTGACTTTTACATTAATTTAAACAAAGAAAAGAGAAAAAAGAAAACAGTAAAAAAGTCAACCTAATATGAAAACGAGCAAAAAACATAAACAGGTGATATTTCACTGAAGATATACAGATGACCAATAAGCATAGGAAAAAATATTCAACATTAACAGCCATCAGAGAAATGCAAATTAAAAGCACAATGAAATACAACTACGCATCTCCCGTAGTGACGAAGGTAAAAAAAAAAATAATAATTATGCCAAATTCTGGTGAGGAGGCACAGACCCTGGATCACTCATACATTACTGGTGGGAATGTAAAATAATATAGCCACACTGGAAAACAGCTTGACAATTTTTTGAAAATGAAATATGTGAATAATCTGCAACTCAGTAATGACATTCTTGGACATTTTCACTGGAGAAATGAAAAACTGTGTTCACACAAAAACCTGTGTCAGAATGTTAATAACAGCTTCACTTGCTATGCTTAAAGAAACTGTAGCACATTTATACTGTTTACTACTTAGCAATAAAATACATCATGAAACCAGAGTGGTGGTTAATACTGAGTGTCAACTCAATTAGGCTGAAAGATGCAAAGTATTATTCATGGGTATGTCTATGAGGGTGTTGCCAAAGAAGATTAACATTTGAGTCAGTGGACTCGGAAAGGCAGACCCATCCTCAATCTGGGTGGGCACAATCTAATAAGCTGCCAGCATGGCCAGAATAAAAGCAGGGAGAATAACGTGGAAAAACTAGACTGGTTTAATATTCTGGCCCTACATCTTTCTGCCATGCTGGATACTTCCTACTATTGAACATTGGACTCCATCCAAGTTTTTCAGCTTTGGGACAGGGACTGACTTCCTTGATCCTCAGCTTGCAGATGGCCTAATGTGGGACCTTACTTTGTGATTGTGTGGGTCAATACTCCTTAATAAACTCCTCTTTATATATACTTCTATCCTATTAGTTCTGTCCCTCTAGAAAACCCTAATACAAACTTTGGTACCAGGAGTGATTCTAGAGGAACAGAGTTTTAAGGATGGAGTTCTTTCATTGGTTTTGGAGTTTATGGAGTTGGAATCTTAATATGATTACACCCCAAAATGCTAAGAACTCTACTTCTAATAATATAAAGAACACTGATAGTCCTTGGCATGAACTGTTTTGAGAGTTATGCAAAAGAAATGCATTTGATATTCCTGATTCTCCGCTCATGACAGGCAAAGAGTTTAGTGACTCTATACATAATATGACTTTATACATAATACCTTTGACCATATGTGGAGAACGAAGGAATATATTGAGGTTGGTTGGTTGCTCTTAAGTTCACTGGACAAAGTGATGAAAGAAAATGATAAACTCAGGGATTCTGTCTCCCAGCTTTAGAAGCACTTACTGAGCCTCAAATCTTCTAAGATTGCCCTGAGCAAGAGTCTTATCTCCTGTAGAAAAAGAGCTGAAATTGTGGAAAATCAGACACAAGCTCTTATCATGAGAGTGGGTGACCTGTAAGAAAAGGTGCATGCACAACCTCACCAGTTGTCTACCATTAAAGTGAGGTCATTGATTGGAAAAGAATGGGACCCTGAAACTTGAAGTGGGGACATATGGGAAGACCCTGATGAAACTGGGAGCACTGAGCTTGTAAACTTTGATAAGCCTTTATTGCCAGAGGAAAGAGTTTCCTTATCCCCAGTGGTGGCAACATCCCCTCCCTGATCCATGCTGCCATCAGCCTTTTTATTTTCATCTGAGGAGATAAACTCTGCACTACCTAAGACAACAGTAATAGTCTCCCTTGAGGCAATTTCCAGGCAAGACAATGTTGATTCTCCTCAGGACATGCACCCCACACCTGTTTGCTTCTAGACCTATAACTTGACTAAAGTCCCAACTAGCCCCTAGAGGAGAGGTTCAGAATATGACTCATGAGGAGGTTCATGACACTCCAAAAGAACTGGTTGAGTTTTCTAATCATATAAAGAAAGCAGAAACCTGAAGAACAGGCATGGGAATGGATATTAAGCATGTGGGGTAATAGGAACTTAAAGAATAGGAACTTAAAGTTGGATAAGAGTAAATTAATTGATTTGGGCCCACTAAGCAAGGATTCTGCATTTAATGTTGTAGCTTGGGGAGGTAAAAAAAGAGGTTCTAATAGTTAATTTGCTTGGTTAGCTGAAATATGGATTAACAGATGCCCCACTGTGAGCGAGCTGAAAATGCCTAATGTTCTTTGATTTAATGTAGAGAAAGAGATCCAAAGGTTTTGGGAGATTGGCATGCTGGAGTGGATTAGTCACGTTTAGACCTACTCATCCCAGCTGGGAGGGTCCAAAAGATATAGCCTTGACCAATGCTTTGTGGAATAGATTTGTGAAAGCAGCACCTGCATCCTTGAAGAGCTCTGTGATTGCTCTTCTCGGTATGCCAGATCTTAGAGTGGGAACCCCATCACTCAACTGTAAAATTTAAATGCAATGAAAATAATTGGATCCTAAGGTGGCAGGGTCCAAGTGGCAGCACTCAACCATTAAAGGCAAGGTGGGCGTAGCTACCATAATGGACAGCAGAGGCAAAGCAGCAATCAGAATAGTCTCACTTATGAAGAACTGTGGCATTGACTAATTAATCATGGTGTTCCCAGAAGTAAAATAGATAGGAAACCTACTGCATTCTTACTTAATTACATAAGCAGAAAACTTCCAGGTTGAGTGAACCAAAGGGTAATTTGAATTATAAAAGCAGAGTCATGGTCCTTCAATCAATTGTCAGACTTGAACCACTTTACAGACCCAGAATCCCTTGAATGAAGGAGAGGCCATATCCCTTTGAGGAAGGACCCCACTACATTACTGAAAATTTATGCTGTTAACTTTCCTCCCATCCTTCCCGAAGGACACCTCTGGCTTTTTACCAGGGTAACTGTGCATTGGAAAAAGGCAAATAATCAGACATTTCGAGGACTACTGGACACTGGCTCTGAGCTGACATTGGTTTCTGGGGACCCAAAACATCATTGTGATCCTCCAGTTAATGTAGAGGCTTATGGAGGTTAGGGAATTAATGGAGTTTTAGCTCAGGTCTGACTTACAGTGGATCCAATAGGTCTCCGGACTCATCCTCTGGTCATTTTCTCAATGCCGGAATGCATAATTGGCATAGACATACTTAGCAGCTAGCAGAACCCCCACATTGGCTCCCTGACTGGCAGGGTGAAGGTTATTATTGTGGGAAAAGACAAATGGAAGCCATTAGAGCTGCCTCTACCTAGAAAAAATCATAAATCAAAAACAATATTGAATCCTTAAAGGGATTGCAGAGATTAGTGTCACCATCAAGGACTTGAAAGATGCAGGGATGGTGATTCCCAGCACATCCCCATTCAACTCTCCTATTTGGCCTATGCAGAAGACAGATGGATCTTGGAGAATGACTGTGGATTATCATAAGTTTAACCAAGTGGTGAATCCAGTTGCAGCTGCTGTACCAGATGTGGTTTCATTGCTTGAGCAAATTAACACATCTCCTGGTAACTGATATGCAGCTACTGATTTGGCAAATGTCTTTTTCTCCATTCCTGTCCATAAGGCCCAGCAGAAGCAATTTGCCTTCAGCTGGCAAGATCACCAGTATACTTTTACTGTCTTACCTCAGAGGTATATCAACTCTCCAGCTTTGTGTCATAATCTTGTTCAGAGAGACCTTGATTGATTTTCCCTTCCACAAGATATCACACTGGTCCATTACATTGATGACATTCTAATTGGATCCAGCGAGTGAGAGGTAGCAAACACACTGGACTTATTGGTGAGACATTTGCATGCCAGAGGATGGGAAATAAATCCAACTAAAATTCAGTGAACTTCTAGCTCAGTAAAATTTTTAGGGGTCCAGTGGTTTGGGGCCTGTGGTGATATTTCTTCTAAGGTGAAAGATAAGTTGCTGCATTTGGCCCCTCCTACAACCAAGAAAGAAGCAGAACACCTAGTGGGCTTATGTGGATTTTGGAGGCAACACAGTCCTCATTTGGATGTGTTACTCTGGCCTATTTATTGAGTGACTCAAAAGGCTGCCAGTTTTGACTGGGGTCCAGAACAGGAGAAGGCTCTGCAACAGGTCCAGGCTGCTGTGCGAGCTTCTTTGCCACTTTAGTCATATGACCCAGCAGACCCAGTGGTTATTGCTTGATGCCTTTGGCAGGGCCCCATAGGTGAATCAAAGTGGAAGCCTCTAGGATTTTGGAGCAAGGCCCTGCCACCTTCTGCAGAAAACTACTCTCTTTTTGACAGACAGCTCTTGGCCTGTTACTAGGCCCTGGTTGAAAAATGGATATTTGACTATGGGTCATCAAGTCACCATGTGACCTGAACTGCCTATCATGAACTGGGTGCTTTCTGACCCATTTAGCCATAAAGTGGGTCATGCACAGCAACATTCTATCATCAAATGGAAGTGGTATATACGTGATCCAGCTTGAGCAGGTCCTGGTGGCACAAGTTACATGAGGAAGTGGCTCAAATGCCCATGGTCCCCAATCCTGCCACCCTGCCTTCTCTCCCCTAGCTTGCACTGATGGCCTCATGGGAAGTTACCTATGATCCGTTGACAGAGGAAGAGAAGACTAGGGTCTGGTTTACAGATGACTCTGCATAATATGCAGGCACCACCTGAAAGTGGACAGCTGCAACACTACGGCTCCTTTCTGGGAAATCCCTGAAGAGCAGTGGCAAGGGGAAATCTTCCCAGTGGGCAGAACTTTGAGCAGTGCACCATATTGTGCACTTTGCTTGGAGAAATGGCCAGATGTGTTGCTGTTTAGCATCCTTTAATTTCAATTCAGAGGACTCTAGTGTTTCTCATAAGTCAGATCTAGTGGTTATAAACTCCTCAGCTTTTATTTGTCTGAGAATGTCTTTATCACCTTCTTAATTTTTGAGGGACAAATTTGATAGGTATAGCATTCTTTGTTGGCAGGTTTTCTTTCCTGCAGCAGTTCAAACATATTAGCCAATTTCCTTCTGGCCTGCAGATTCCTGCTACAAAATATACTGAATCATGTGGGTATTTAAGTGGCTTTTATCTTGCTACTTCTAAACTATTTAATACTGTCCTTGTCTTACATTTTGACAATGTGATTGTAATAGGTTTTGATGTGAGTCTCCTTGGATTCATCTTAGTTAGTGTTCTTTGGGTTTCCTATGTCTAAATTTCTATTTCCTTCCTTAGTATTAGAAAATTTTCAGCCACTATTTCTTTGAATGAGCTTTATTTATTTTCTCTCTTTTCCTCTGGAATTTTTATAACATGTATATTGGCCTGCTTGTTGGTCTCTTATAAGTCTCTTCAGCTATGTTCACTCTTTTCATTTGTATTTTTGTTCCTCTGATTGGGTGATTCAAATGACATGTCTTCAAGTTCACTGATTCTTTTTTCTGTTGGATCTAGTCTTGCTTTTCAAACCTTATATTGAATTTTAAGTTTGGTTATTCTGTTCTTCAGCTTTATGATTTCTGCTTGGTATTTTTTTGTTTGTTTCTAGTTTCTAAACTCTTTGTTGAAATTCTCACTTTGTTCATGTACATTACTCTTGTGACTTCTGTGAGCTTCCCCCTGAGCAGTGAATTGTTTGGATCACACATATAGCACCTCAAATTTGTGGTTTTTACCCAAGAGCTTGGGTCCTAAATTACCTAGCTCTGGGAACTAAAAATGCTCTTCACTCTGAAGTTTCCCTACACCACAGAGAACAAAAAGGGGGTTTTAAACAGAAGTGTGATCACTTCCAGCAGCTATCACTCCACATTTAGCAAAGAAAGGACTGGCAAAAACTAGCAGCTCTCTCCAGAAGGCATTTATCTGCTTGGTGTTCCAGCTGCTGCCTGAGGGTCAGGCTTTTAACACGCTTGCATCTGGCAGCTGAAAGGGCAGGTAAACAACAGATTTCCATAAGCCTAGATAGGAATGTGGGCACATCCTGATACACCCCCTCCCAGTTCACTCCAGCAATAAAATCAGATCTCTAGATTTCTCTGAAAGGAGTTTGTTCACACATTGAGCACTGCAATTTTTGTAGTTTCCATCCCAAGAAGTGTCTTCTAAATCACTTAGCTATGGGAGCTGAGGGGCTTGCTTCTGTAAGTCTCCCAAATCATAGATAATAAAGAGAAGGATTTACTGGGCAAGTGAATATATGCAGCTGGTCTAGGCTCAGAAAGAACAGGCAAAAAATCCCTCTTTTCTATTTCTCACTGGAGGAGGTTTCACTACATACCTAACATCCCAGCTTTCCCAGCTGCTGCCTAGGCATTGGGCGTTTAATTACCCTACATCTGAGAGCTAATGGAGGAGGTAATATGTAACTCTCTGGGAACCATAACAGGTGCATATAAAACTTGTTGGCGAAGGTAAATTTGTAGACCAAAAAAAGTATTACCGTAATGTTGGTGGGTAAACCAATTATAAGTCAACTATAAAAGTTACAGACAAAAATATTCAAAACAACTACAAGTAAAGTATGTTACTGAATACACAATGTAAGCATATATAAATGGTGGCATCAGTAGCATATAATATGGGGAAGTGGCAAGGTAAAAGTGTATAGTTCTTGCATGGAAAGGAAATTAAGCTGATAGCTCTAAGGAAACTGTTATAACTATAGGACATTTCATGTTAGCCCCTTGACAGCCACAAAAATCATATAGAAGTTACACACAATTAAAAGAGAAAGCATTCAATACTTACCAATTAAAAAAACCACAAAAGGCAAAATAAGGCAACAGTAATAAAAAAGAGCAAAAGAACTACAAGACAAGTAGAATACAGTTAACAAAATGTCAATAGTAAATTCAGGATTCAGCCAATATGGTAAAGTGGACTTTATGTTCATAGCAATGGGCACATCTGACTCAGTAGAAAATAATGGATTCTCAGGGTTTTCATAATTGTGCCTGCACTCACAACCAGGAAATTAGTAGGCAAATAAGCCAGTCAGGTGTCTCTGCCTTAAATTCAGTTTATTCACTTAATGAAGAAGGAGATGAAGGGATCGAAGAAGCGAGAGAAGGAAGGAGGGAGAGAAAAAGAGAAAGAAAGATAAAAAGATTTGTAGATAAGTTTTCTAAATTTTTGTAAACTTACTGTACTTAATGACTGTATTTAATGGGGTAACTTATCTTTGCCCTTTATCACCATAAATAAAAACATCTTCTAAAGGCATTTTTTAAATAACTTAACCCACAGTTTTAGTGAGGAGCTAAAAGGAGTTATAGGGAGGGATGAAGTTGAAGTAATGTGTCTTATGACACAACTGAATATGTCCCAATTTAGGATGGCCAGATAGGACAAAATAGAAAAAGATAGGGCCAGAAAATGGTTCTATTTTTATATTTGGTCTTTCCTGAAGAACAGGCAGAACTAGCTGCAAATTTTAGAAGTCCAGTCTGGAGACAGGATAAAGTAACCAGAAGTTGGTATCTGAGGAGAAGAGACTCAGAGATATCCCCAGGAAGAAGCATAGCCTCTGGAACTACTTAGGGGCTGAGGCTCTGCTCTATGTCCTGAAGCCTAGGGATGGGGACAAAGTTAAGACCAAGGCAGGACCCAAGTCTTAGAGGCCCTAGGTTAACAGCTGTTTTGTCAAGTAAACTCTTGTCAACAAGGACAATCACTGATTATCAGAAGGGGGCACAAAGTCAGGGCTAGAGTGGTGGTAAGTAGCAAGTGATGACAGAGCTTTGATTTGAGGTTGAGCTTCTTCAGTTCCTCAGGCCCCAAGGTATGGATCCTGGGGCAGGACTGAGGCTTAAGTGTGAGTTTAGAGTTACCAGTTGGGTGGGAGATAGAGGAGTGAGACAAATTCTGGAAATCAGACATTCACATGCCATCTCAGCCTATGGGTAGGAAAATGAAGGCTTAAGAAGTGAAAGTAAACTTCATGAGTTTAGACAGCAAGTCACTGACATTTAATAACTTTCAGACAACATAGTATAATGTAAAGGGTGTGGGATTTGACATGACAAATATATGGATTTGAATTCTGATAATAGTATGGCCTTAGGAAAATTCTGTCTCATTTCTGAGCTTCAGTTTCTTCATCTGTAAAATAGGAATAATAATTCTTGTCTTCTAAAGTTGTGGTGGGCATTAATTTTTTTAAAAAAAATGATATAAAATGAGTTAGAATTTTTCTTGGTGTATAGTAGGACTAAACTAATGATAGTACTTCTCTCTGCCCTGAATTCTTTCCACTGTGCTTCTTCTCACCAAATTCTATCTTTTTTGATGTTGGCATTTTACTGATTCAAGACCAGGTTGACCACACCACAGTAGGTCACCTTTTTTGCTACCTTACTCAATTAGCCATCCATCCAGTTCACTTTCCCCATGCTCTATTATTGCCTGACCCAGGCATTCTCCATCTCCTTTTTTTCTTCCTCACCAGACTGTTCTGTTGTCTCTCAGCAAGGCTAGTGCGCAGTTGTTGGAACACTTCCCTTTTCTCTTGCAGGGATGCCTGGGAGCTATAAGTGGGGCTTGGGGAGCCTCTATGATGGTATCAGAGGATGTAAAGGAAACTTGTGACAGTTTAAGTCAATATACAGAATCTGCCTCCTCTTGCAATATGCCAACAACTTAGCTTTGAAGGGAAGATGCCAGTGGAAAGGTTTCCACAGAAGAGTGCCCCATTTTCCTGTTAATAGTGACTTTAGAATTATACCCTTCTTCATATTCCCTATTACCATATCCTTTATCTTTTTAGGAAGTATCTTGCCAGAGCTACTTCCATCCGTGACAGTCTTCATAAAGGCAACGACACTTACGGATGTTGATGTGAGCACCAAAGCTACAAATTGTTCACAAGGTAGATATGTATGTTGGATTCGAAGTTTGGCCTCCAGATATATTGATTCCTGGTACTTCCAGTCAGGAACTGTCTCCAGTTCTTTTATTTCAGTCTTTATTTCTATTTTAGACTATCACTGAGAAACATAAGATATTGCTTTGACAAACTTCTGTTTTTCTTTTTATGGTTTTTCTTGGCAGACAGACTCAGCAGATTTTCAGTTACTGTATTATACAAATTATAGATTCTTTCAGTGGTTCTCAAACTTGATTGTGCATGGGAATCCTTTGGGGGATTGTTAAAACACAGATGGCCAGTTCACCTCCAGAAGTTTTAATTCAATAAATCTGAAGTAAGACTCAATGATATGCATTTCTATAAACTTGGATGATGACGCTGATGACACTGGTCCACAATTTAAGAACTACTGGTCTAAAGGGTTTCAAGGTTGAATTACACCAAGCATTTAAAGAAGAATTAATGCCAATACTTTTCAAGCTCTTTCAAAAACTGAAAAGGAGAGGGCACTTCCAACTCATTTGACAAGGCCGTCATTACCTTTATGTCAAAGCCAGTTAAGAACACTACAAAAAAATAAATTGCAGGCCAATATCTCTGATAAACATAGATGCACAAATATTTAATAAAGTATTAACAGATCAAACTAAACAGCACATTAAAATAATTAGACACCATGATCAACTGGAATTTATCCCTGGAATGCAAGGATGTTTCAACATATACAAAACAATATATATGATACACCACTTTATCAGAATGAAGATAAAAGTCATATAATCATCTTAATAGATGTAACTAAAGCACTTGACAAAAGTCAACATGAAAGCTCTCAAAAATTAAGTATAGGATAATACTTAATAATATGTATTAAGTGTTACACATTAAGTGTTAATAATACTTATGTTAAGTAATGATACTTGTGTTAATAATATTTAAGTAATTTAATAATTATTAGTATACTATACCTAATATATTATTAACATATTAAGTATAATAATATACTTAATATATTATTAAGTATAGGATACTAATACCTAATAATAATATTAAGTAATTTTAAGTTAACATAATAAAAGCCATATATGTCAGGCCCATAGTTAACCTCATTCTCAATAGTGAATAGCTTAAAGTTTTTCCTTGAATTTCAATGTAATCATTAATTTTAGGTGTCAACTTGACTGGATTTAGGAATACCCAAATAGCTGGTTAAGTGTTATTTCTGAGTATGTCTGTGAGGTGGTTTCTAGAAGAAATTAGCATTTGAATCAGTGGACTCAGGAGAGAAGATCTAGCCTCATAGAATATGGTCAGGCACCACCCAATAAACTGAAGGAGCAGATAGAACAAATAGGAAAAGGAAAGCAAATTTGCTTTATTCCTCCTTTCTGGAGCTAAGACATCTTTTCTCCTGTCTGTGGACATAGAACTTCAGGTTCTCCTGCCTTTAGACTCAGGGACTTATGCCAACACTCCTCTCCATTTCAAGACCTTCAGCCTTAAGTGGAGAGTATATTATCAGCTCCTCTGATTCTGTGGCCTTCAGACTTGGACTGAGTCATGCTGCCAGTTTCTCTGATTCCCCAGCTCACAGGTGGCCTATGATGCAACTTGTCAGCCTCCATAATCACATGAGCCAATTCCCTTAGTAAATGCCCTCTCATATATCTATACTCCATATTTATGTTTCTCTCTCTCTCTCTCTCTCTCTCTCTCAATCTCTCTCTCTCTGTCATCTATCTGTTTCTCCTATTGGTTCTGTCTCCTTGAAAAACTTTGACAAATATCAGAAACAAGACAAGAGTGATTACTCTTGCTACTTCTATTCAACATAGTATTGGCAGTCCTAGCTAGAACAGTTCCATAAGAAGAAAAATAAAAGACATCCAAATTGAAAAAGAATAAATAAAATTGTCTTTGTTTGAAGATGGCATGATCTAATATACAGTTGATCTTTGAACAACATGGGAGTTAGGGGCAGTAACCCTTTGTGCAGTCAAAAATAAATATATAACTTTTGACTATCAAAAACTGAACTACTAAAAACCTATGGTTGACTGAAAGCCTTGCTGGTAACATAAATAGTTGATTAACACATATTTTGTATGTGTATCATATACTGTATTTCTACAAAAAGCAAGCTAAAAAGAAAATGTTACAAAGAAAATAATAAGGAAGAGAAAATGTATTCACTATTCAGTAAGTAGAAGTGAATCACCATAAAAGTCTTTCTTGTTTCTTTTCACTTTTCTTTTTATTGTATTTCTTTTTTTGTTTTTTTGAGGCAGAGTCTCACACTGTTGCCCAGATTGGAGTGCAGTGTCATCATCTCAGCTCACTGCAATCTCTACCTCCTGAGTTCAAACAATTCTCAGGCCTCAGCTGCCAAAGTAGCTGGGATTACAAGTGTGCACCATCATGCTTGGTTAATTTTTGTATTTTTAGCAGAGACAGAGTTTTACTGTGTTGGCCAGGCTAGTCTTGAACTCCTGACCTCAAGTGATCTGCCTGCCATGGCTTCCCAAAGTGCTGGGATTATAGGCATGAGCCACTGTGCCTGGCCATAAAAGTCTTCATCTTTTTCTTTGCATGAGTAGACTGAGGAAGAATAATAAGAAGAGGAGGAGTTAGTCTTGTTGTCTCAGATGTAGAACAGGTGGAAGAAAATCCACTTATGTGGATTTGTGCTGTTCAAACCATTGTTGCTTAAGAGTCAATTGTATAGAAAACCTTACATATGCCACCAACATTTTTTAGAACTAATAAACCAATTTAGTAAAGTTTCAGGATACAAGAGGAATATACAAAAATCTGTTGTATTACTATGCACTAACAACAAACTCTCTTAAAAAGAATACAAGCAAATTATCTCATTTACAATATCACCAATATAATGAAGTACTTATGAATCAATTCAACGAAAGTTAAAAATCTTTACACTAAAAACTATATCAATGAAAGAAATTGAAAAACTATGCAAATAAATGAAAAGATACCCTGTGTTCATAGATAGGAAGAATTAATAATTTAAAAATGTTGCTATCACCCAAAGGATTTCCAGATTTAGTGCAATCCCTATCAAAATCCTAGTGTCGGCAGTACCAGGGGATCATGGCAGATGAGAGGCAGGACTAGATTGCAGCTCTGGACAGAGCACCATGAGAAGGTTTGCATTGTGAATTTTAGCTCCAGATTGATTGAAAGAACAAACCTGTAATCCCAACAGGACCCACAGACTTGGAAGGAAACGGACTGCTCCTGCAGGACCCAGGAGACAACCCAAATGCTGTGAGTGCCCAACTGCAGAAGTGGGAAAGGGAGACTCTCCTCTCTTGAACATACACCCCCGCTGTAGAAGCCAAAGTTCTCTTTGTTGGAGAAGTTTCCAACTTTACCTGAGGCTTAGTCAAGTTAGAGAGCTGAGAAAAATACAGGGGTAGAGTAAGCAGCAGAAAGGCCCTGGGAGCTTGCTGGGTCACTAAGCAGCCCATTCCTGGCTGGCACCACAGTGATCCATCCGGAGGGTGGCCAGAGGAGCAGGGGTAAAACTCCAGAGGAAGAAGGAATTCTCTAGCTGAACTTCATAACAATTTGAATGGGGGAAGAAGCCTCCTGGCCACAACTCGGGGGAGGGCATGAATCCAGCATAGAGGCTTCACAGGTAGGCGAAGAACTAAAGATTTTTTCTCTCACAGCTGGGAGGCAGATAGCCTTGGGCAAATTTTCAAGCCCTTCTCATCCTCTGCCAGGAAACAGACTCAAGACTGTTGGTGGGGGCAGAGTGGGAGCGAGACTGGCCCTTCAGTTTGCATGGGAGCTAGCTTTCCCCACTTCTCTGACAACACGCATGACTCAGCAGAGGCAGCCATAACCCTCCTAAGTACACAACTCCAGTGACCTGGGAATCTCACCCCCATTCCCCACAGCAGCCTCAGCAAGATCCACCAAAGAAGAGTCAGAGCTCAGACATGCCTAGCCCCAGCCCCACCTCATGGTCCTTCCCTATCCCCACTGGTAGTGGAAGACAAAGGGCATATAATCTTAGGAATTCTAGGGCCTCATCCACTGACAGTCCCTCTCCACACTACTATAGCTGATGCTTCCTGGAAAGCACCACTCCTGGCAGAAGGCCAACAAGCACAAAAATAGAGCATTAAACCACCAAAGCTAAGGACCTTCATGGAGTCCATTGCACCATCCACCACCTCCACCAGAACAGGCACTGGTATCCATGGCTGAGAGACCCAAAGATGGTTCACATCACAGGACTCTGTGCAAACAACCCCCAGTACCAGCCTGGAGCCAGGTAGATTCACTGGGTGGCCAGACCCAGAAGAGAGACAACAATCACTGCAGTTCAGCTCACAGTGTTGGATATAAAATGCTCCAGAAATAAATGCTCAGTGCTGCAAAGTAAAACCAGCACTCAGGCAAAAGTTTAATTCTCTCAACAAGGCAATTTACTTCTGCAGGAGGGTACCACTCACATCAATGAAGATCACAAGAGCACAGAGAACAGAGGAGACCAAGGGGGTTTATATACTGAAAGCAATCCCTATCTCTGTGTCATTCCCCATGGGATGGGGTTGGACCGCACAACCTGAGCTGACCAATTTGGCTACTTGTAAATATTTTTCTAAATATAAAAGGGAAGAGGGACTTGAGGTACAGGGGTGGAATGTGTGAGATGTGCACACACGTCTCACAATGGGTACAGGTAACCAAGGGAACAGATGTGAGTTATTGGTTAGAGCTCACAGGAAGGGGGTAGGCTGTTTAAAGTAACTGAGGGCAAAAAAGAGCAAGAAAGTTGAGTTTGAGAACAAAGGATAAGGAAGTTAACAGGCTAAACCTTTTGAAGAGAAACTCAGAAAGATTTATTGTATCTTACAACAGGAAGCCACATCCAAAGGAAAAGGAGGAGAGGACTACATCAAGGGAAAACCCCATGGGACAAAAGAATCTGAACAACAGCCATCAGCCCTAGACCTTTTTCTGACAGAGCCTACCAAAATGAGAAGGAATCAGAAGACTAACCCTGGTAATATGACAAAACAAGGCTCTTCAACACCTGCCCCCCACCCCCACCACACACACACAAAATACACTAGTTCATCAGCAATGGATCCAAACCAAGAAGAAATCCCTGATTTACCTGAAAAAGAATTCAGGAGGTTAGTTATTAAGTTATTAAGCTAATCAGGGAAGGACAAGAGAAAGGCACAGCCCAATGCAAGGAAATACAAAAAATGATACAAGAAATGAAGGGTGAAATATTCACAGAATAGATAGCTTAACAAAAAAACAATAAAAAGTTCAGGAAACTTTGGACACACTTTTAGATATCCGAAATGCTCTGGAAAGTCTCAGCAATAGAATTGAACAAATAAAAGAAAGAAATTCAGAGCTCAAAGACAAGGTCTTCACATTAACCCAATCCAACAAAGACAAAGAAAAAAGCATAAGAAAATATGAACAAAACCTCCAAGAAGTCTGGGATTATGTTAAATGACCAAACCTTAGAATAATTAGTGTACCCAAGGAAGAAGAGAATTCTAAAGGACTGGAAAACATATTTGGAGGAATAATCAAGGAAACCTTCCCTGGCCTTGTGAGAGACCTAGACAGCCAAATACAAGAAGCACAAAGACGACCTGGGAAATTCATCACAAAAAGATCTTCGCCTAGGCACATGGTCATCAGGTTATCCAAAGTTAAGATGAAGAACAAAATCTTAAGATCTGTGAGACAGAAGCACCAGGTAACCTATAAAGGAAACCCTGTCCAATTAACAGCAGATTTCTCAGCAGAAACCCTACAAGTTAGAAGGGATTAGGGACCTATCTTCACCCTCCTCAAGCAAAACAATTATCAGCCAAGAATTTTGTATTCAGTGAAACTAAACATTATATATGAAAGATACAGTCATTTTCAGGCAAATACTGAAAAGATTCACCATTACCAAATCACCACTACAAGAACTGCCAAAAGGGACTCTAGATCTTTAAACAAATCCTAGAAATACGTCAAAACAGAATCTCTTTAAAGCATAAATCACACAGGATGTATAAAACAAAAATACAAGTTATAAGCAAAAAACAAAACAAACAAACAAAACACCCACAAGAAACTAAACAGGCAACAAAGAGCACAATGAAAGCAATGGTACTTCACATTTCAATACTAACATTGAATGTAAATGGACTAAATGCTCCATTTAAAAGACAAAGAACCACAGAATGGATAAGAACTCACAAACCAACTATCTGTTGCCTTCGGGAGACTCACCTAACACATAAGGACTCACATAAACTTAAAGTAAAGGGGTGAAAAGTGGCATTTTATGCAAATGGATGCCAAAAGTGAGCCAGGGTAGCTATTCTTATATCAGCCAAAACAAACTTTAAAGCAACAGTGGTTAAAAGAGACAAAGAGGGACAGTATATAATGGTAAAAGGCATTGTCCAACAGGAAAATATCACTATCCTAAACATATATGCACCTAACACTGCAGCTCCCAAATTTATATAACAATTACTAATAGACCTATGAAATGTGAAACACAGCAACACAATAATAGTGGGGGACTTCAATACTCTACTGACAGCACTATACAGATCATCAGGAGAGAAAGTCAACTAAGAAACAATGGATTTAAACTATACCTTGGAATATATACAGAACATTTTATCCAACAACCACAGAATACACATTCTGTTCAACAGTGCATGAAGCTTTCTCCAGGACAGACCATATGATAGATCATAAAATGAGGCTCAATAAATTTAAGAAAATTGAAATTTTATAAAGCACTTGCTCAGACCACAGTGGAATAAAACTGGAAATCAACTCCAAAAGGAACTTTCAAAACCATGTTAATAAATTGAAATTAAATAATCTGCTGCTGAATGATCATTGGGTCAAAAACAAAATCAAGATGCTAATTAAAACATTCTGCTAACTGAATTACAATAATGACACAACCTATCAAAATTAGGATCCAACAAAGGCAGTGCTAAGAGGAAAGGTCATAGCCCTAAATGCCAGTATCACAAGGACTGAAAGAGCACAAACTGACATTCTATGGTCACACCTCAAGGAATTATAGAAACAAGAACAAACCAAACCCAACCCCAGCAGAAGAAAGGAAATAACTAAGATCAGAGCAGAACTAAATGAGATTGAAACAAACAAACAAAAAATACAAAAGATAAATGAAACAAACAGCTGATTCTTTAAAAAGATAAATAAAGTTGACAGGCCATTAGCAAGATTAACCAAGAAAAGAAGAAAGAAAATCCAGGTAATCTCACTAAGAAACAAAACAGGAGATATTACAACTGACACCACTGAAATAGAAAAGATAATTCAAGGATACTATTAACAACTTTATGCATATAAATTAGAAAACCTAGAAGACATGGATAAATTCCTGGAAAAATACAACCTTCCCAGCTTAAATCAGGAATAATTAGATACCCTGAACAGATGAATAACAAGCAGTGAGATTGAAATTGTAATTAAAAAATTACCAACAAAAAAAGTCCAGGACCAGACAGATTCACAGCAGAATTCTACCAGACATTCAAAGAGAATTGGTACCAAATATTTTGACACTATTCCACAACATAAAGAAAGAAGGAAACCTCCCTCATTTATTTTATGAAGCCAGCATCATCCTAATACCAAAACCAGGAAAGGACATTACCAAAAAAAGAAAACTACAGACCGATATCCTTGATGAACATAGGTGCTAAAATCTTTAAGAAAATACTAGCCAAGCAAATCCAACAACATATCAAGAAGATAATCCACCATGATCAAATGTGTTTCATACCAGGGATACAGGGATGGTTTAACATACACAAGTCAGTAAATGTGATACACCATATAAACATAATAAAAAACAAAAATCATATTATCATCTCAATAGATGCAGAAAAAACATTCAACCAAATCCAGCATCCCTTTATGATTAAAACTCTCAGCAAAATCGGCATACCAGGGACATACCTTAATGTAATAAAAGCCATCTATGGTAAACCCACAGCCGATGTAACACTGAATGGGTATAAGTTGAAAGCATTCTCTCTGAGAACTGGAACAAGGCAAGAATGCCCATTCCCACCACTCCTCTTCAACCTAGTACTGGAAGTACTAACCACAGCAGCCAGACAAGAGAGAGAAAGGGCATCCAAATCGGTAAAGAGGAAGCCAAACTGTTACTGTTTGCTGATAATATGATTGGTTACCTTGAAGAACCTAAAGACTCCTCCTGAAAGGTCCCAGAACTGAAAAATAATTCAGCAAAATTTTTGGATACAAACTTAAAGTGCACAAATCAGCAGCTCTTTTATACACCAACAGCGACCGAGCAGAGAATCAAACCAAGAACTCAACCCCTTTACAATAGCTGCAAAAAAATAAAATACTTAGGAATATACCTAACAAAGAAACCAAAAACCTCTACAAGGGAAACTACAAAACACTGCTGAAAGGAATCATAGATGATACAAACAAATAGAAATACATCTCAGGCTCATGGATGGGTAGAATTAATATTGTGAAAATGACCATATTGCCAAAAGTAATCTACAGACTCAATGCAATCCCCATCAGAAAACGACCATTATTCTTCACAGAATTAGAAAAAAAAAAATCTAAAATTTATATGGAACAAAAAATGAGCCCACAAAGCCAAAGCAAAACCAGGCAAAACAAACAAACAAACAAACAAAAAACCAAAAAAACAAATCTGCAGGCAGCACTCTACCTGATTTCAAACTATACTATAAGGCCATAGTCACCAAAACAGCGTGCTACTGCTATAAAAATAGGCACATGGACCAATGGAACTGAATAGAGAACCCAGAAATAAACACAAATACACATGACCAACTAATCTTTGACACAGCAAACAAAAAGTGGGGAAAGGACACCCTTTTCAACAAATAGTGCTGGGATAATTGGCTAGCCACATATAGGAGAATGAAACTTGAAACTTGATCCTCATCTCTCACCTTATACAAAAAAAAAAAAAAAAACTGAAGATGGATTAAGGACTTAAACATATGACCTGAAATTGTGAAAATTCTAGAAATTAACATTGGAAAAACTCTTCTAGGCATTGGCTTAGGCAAGGATTTTAATGACCAAGAAACCAAAGGCAAATGCAATACAAACAAAGATAAATAGCTGGGACCTAATTAAACTAAAGAGTTTCTGTATGGCAAAGGGAAAGTTAGCAGAGTAAACAGACAACCCACAGAGTGGGAGAAAATCTTCACAAGGCATACATATGACAAGGGACTAATATCTAGAATCTACAATGAACTCAAACAAATCAGTAAGAAACAAACAAACAATCCCATCAAAAAGTGGGCTAAGGACATGAATAGACAATTCTCAAAAGAAGATATACAAATAGCCAACAAACATATGAAGATATGCTCAACACCACTATTGATTGGGGAAATGCAAAACAAAACCACAATGCAATACCTCCTTACTCCTGCAAGAATGGCCATAATAAAAAAATAAAAAAACAATAGATGTTGGCGTGGATGTGGTGAACAGGGAACACTTCTACACTGCTGGTGGGAATGTATACTAGTATAGCCACTATGGAAAACAGTGTGGAGATTCCTTAAAGAACTAAAAGCAGAACTACCATTTGATCCAGCAATCCCACTACTGGGTATCTACCCAGAGAAAAAGAAGTCACTATTTGTAAAAGAAACTTGCACACGTGTGTTTATAGCAGCACAATTCACAATTGCAAAATCGTGGAACCAACTCAAATGCCCATCAACCAACGAGTGAATAAAGAAACTGTGATATATATATATATGTATATACATATATATATGTATATACATATATATATATGTATATATTATGATGGAATACCACACAACCATAAAGCAGAATGAATCAACAGCATTTGCAGTGACCTGGATGAGATTGGAGACTAGTATTCTAAGTGATGTAACTCAGGAATGCAAAACCAAACATTATATATTCCCACTTATATGTGGGAGCTAAGCTATGAGGACACAAAGTCATAAAAATGATAAAATAGACTTGGGGGGTGGGAAGAGTGGGGGGAAGCATAAAAGAGTACAAATATGATGCAGTGTATACATAGGTGATGGGTGCACCAAAATTTCACAAATCACCACTAAAGAACTTACTCATATAACCAAAAACAAATCCTAGTGTAATTTTTCACAGAAATAGAAAACATGATTCTAAAATTTATATGGAACCACAAAGACCCAGGATAGCCAAAAGAATCTTGATAAAGAACAAAGCTGGAGCCACTTCACTCCCTGATTTAAAATTATATTAGGAAGCCATAGTAATAATAAAAACAAAATGGTATTGGCATAAAAGCAGACACATAAATGAATAGAGCAGAGAGTAGAAATCCCAGTAATAAACCCAGGCATATATGGTGACATAATCTTTGACAAGGGAGACAAGAATACACAATGGAGAATAAATGGTGTTTGGAAAACTGAATATCTTCATGCAAAAAAAATTAAATTGGACTCTTTTCTTAAACCATAAAAAAACTCAGAAAGAATACAAGACTTAAATTTCAGATTAGAAAACATAAAACTCTCAGAAGAAAACATGAAGGGAAAGCTTCTTGACATTGGTCTTAGCAATAATTTTTTGGCTATGAACACCAAAAGCATAGGCAAAAAAGCAAAGATAAACCTGTGGGACTACATCAAACTAAAAAGCTTCTGCACAGCAAAGATAATTATCAAAAAAATAAAAAGACAACCTGTAGAATGGGAGAAAATGCTTACAAATATGCATATACATATAGATGAATATTCAAAATATATAAGAAACTAAGCAACTCAATAGTAGGAAAGAAAAACAACAACAACAGAAAAAAGCAAACTAAAACTAAATGACCCAATTGAAAAAATTGGAAAAAGACCCAAATAGACATTTCTCAGAAGTAGGCATACAAAAGGCCAACAGGAATACCTAGTAATACATGTAACCAAGGAGGTGAATAATCTCTACAAGGATAATTACAAAACACTGCTGAAAGAAATCAGAGATGACACAAACAAATGGGAAAATATTCCATGCTCATTGATAGGAAAAATCAATATTGTTAAATTGATCATACTGCCCAAAGCAATTTAAAGATTCAGTGCTATTCCTATTAAACTACCAATAACTACCTATTAAACTACCAATAACATTCTTCTAATAGAATTAGAAACAAAAACTATTCTAAATTCCATATGAAACCAAAAAGAGCCATAATAGCTCAAGCAATCCAAAGCAAAAAGAGCAAACCCAGAGGTATCACACTACCTGACTTCAAACTATACTACAAGGATACAGTAACCAGAGCAGCATGACACTGTTACACAAACAGACACATAGACCAATAGAACAGAATAGAGAATGCAGAAATAAAGCTATGCATCCACAATTATCTAATCTTCAATAAGGTCTACAACAACAAGCAATGGGGAAAAAACTCACTATTCAATAAATGGTGCTAGAATATTTGGCAAGCCATATGCAGAAGAATAAAACTGGACCCTTACCTGTCACCATATAGAAAGACTAACTAAAGATGAATTAGACTTAAATGTAAGACCTCAAACTATAAAATTCCAGAAAATACCATTCTGGACTTTGGTCTTAGCAAATAATTTATGACCAAGTTCTCAAAAGCAATTGCAACCTAAAATAAAAATTGACAGACTCAACTAGACAAAAGAGCTTCTGTACAGCAAAAGAAATGATGAACAGAGTAAACAGATAACTTACAGAATGGGAGACAATATTTGCACACTATGGATCTGACAAAACTTTGATATCCAGAATCTATAAGAAACTTAAAAAAATTGAACAAGCTAAAACCATATAACCCCATTAAAAATGGGCAAAACACATGAACAGATACTTCTCAAAAAAAGACATACATATGGCCAACAAACTTATAAAGATGCTCATCATCACTAATCTTTAGAGGAATGCAGATCAAAATCACAGTAAGAAAGACACCATCTCATACCAGTCAGAATGGCTATTATTAAAAAGTCAAAAAATAACTGATGTTGTCGAGATTGTGGAGAAAAGGGAATGGTTATATACTGCTGGTGGGAATGTAAATATTTCAGTCACTGTGGAAAGCAGTTTGAAGACTTATCAAAGAACTTAAAACAGAACTACCATTAACCCAGCATTCCCATTATTAGGTATATACCTAAAAGAAACTAAATTGCTCTACCAAAAACATACATACACTCATATGTTCATCACAGTGCTATTCAAAATAGCAAAGATATGGAATCAATCTAGATGCCTAGATGGTGGATTAGACAAAGTGACAAAGAAAATATGATACTTATACATGAAGGAATACTATGCAGCCATAAGAAATGAAATCATGCTTTACAACAACATGGAGATAGCTGGAGGCCATTATCTGAACATATTAACACAGTTAATTACCTTCCTAAAAGTGGGAGGAAAACACTGACTACCCAAGGACATAAACATGGGAACAACAGACACTTGGGACTGCTAGAGTGAGGAGACTAGGAGGGGACAAAAATATCTACTTATTGGGTTCTTTGCTCACTACGTGGGTGACAGAATCATTCATTCCCCAAACCTCAATGATGCACAATTTGCTCATGTAACAAATCTGCCCATGTACCCCCTGAAACTAAAATAAAAGTTGAAAAAATATGGCCAACAGGTACATAAAAAAGTGTTCAACAGCACTAAACATTAGGGAAATGCAAATTAAAACTCAGTGAGATATCTCATCACCCCTGTTAGGATAGCAGTTATTAAAACATAAAAGATAAGTGTTGGCAAGGGTTTGGAGCAAAGAGAATACTTATACACTGTTAGTGGCAATGTAAATTGGTAAATCTATTATGGAAACAGTATGAAAGTTCCTCAAAAAATTAAAAATAAAACTATCATATGATCTATCAATCCTATTTTTGGATATGTGTCCAGAGCATATAAAATCAGTATCTCAAAGGGATATCTGCACACTCATGTCCATTGCAGCATTAATCACAATAGCCAAGCTATGGCAACAATCTGAGTATCCATCAATGGATGAATGTATAAATAAAATGTGGTATGTATACATTTATAAGCATATAAATATAAGTATATACAATGGAATATTATTAACTCGTAAAAATAAGGAGCTCTTGTCATTTATGACATGGCTAAACCTTGAAGACATTATGCTAAATAAAACAAGCCAGACATAGGAAGACAAAGACTATATAGTCTTACTTACATGTAGAATCTAAAAACATTGAACTTACAGAAGCAGAGTACAATGGTGGTGGCCAGGGACTGAGGATAAGGGGGAATGGAAAGATGTTGGTTAAGCAATACAAAGTTAAGTTACAAGATGAATAAATTCTGTGGCTTTAATGTTTAGAATGGTGACTGCAGTTAGTAATACTGTATTGTTTCTTTAAAATTTGATAAGAAAGCATATTTTAATGTCCTCACCAAATATACACACACATGCACAGTGGTAAATATGTCTGGTTATGTATGTGTTAATTAACTATACTATAGTAATCATTACACAGTGAATAGATATATCTAGTTATTATGTTATATATTGTGACTCACATATACAATTTTTATTTGTCAAATAAATATTTTAAAATTAAAAAAATCAGTCATCTAGAATATTATCCCCTCTTCTCACAGCTTGACCACTTGATCCTCCCTAATTACAGAAAGGATTAACATTGCCTGCAGCTGGAACCATCTGGTCCTTCTAGTTACAGTATCAGCACTACCACTAGCTAGCTATATCTTTACTTGATCTGAAGAAACAACTTTTAAGACGTTAATTGCAATTTGTGGCCAGAATGGCCTTGAGAGGGATCAATCGGATAGCTGGAATGGAGTTCGTATATTCAACATTTTGTACAAGACTTTGAGTTGAGGTTGCTTTGAGGTTTGTGTGGTAGGTAAACCAATAACAAAGGAACCAACTTCTTATTTCTGACTGAGGCAGAACAATGATTCCCAACAATGTTTGGAGAGAATGGCTGTCTACCAAACTCAGAATGAGAGTAAGGGAGAGGTAAGAAGGGGGATTTCTAAGATACTGGAAGATGTAAAAATATGATAAGTATGTGAAATTGTGAGATACAAAGACAGATTTTCATAAGAGAGAGTTCAAAAGATGGAGTTGCTAAACAGTAGTAAAATTCAGAGTATATGTTGCAGACAGAGCTGAGAGGGTTTGCTGATAGATCATACATGATATAAAAGAAGGAGGCTGAAGCATGGATGGCTACAAGTTTGGTTTGCCTATGCAAATACAAATATGAAGATTCCATTAATTCATATGTGGAAAAAGAAAGCAGTATGAGGGTTTTTTTTTCTTTTTTTTTTTTAGTGGGGACTTTAGGAGCTCAGTTTTGTATATAATAAGGCTGAAATGCCCCTTAGACATTGAAGTGGAAATATTAGGTAGTTACTCTAGAGTTCATGTGAGAGGTTTGCGTGGAAGATATCAATAGTTGTCAGCTTATATTCGGCTTTTAAGCCATGAAACTAAATGAGATCATCAAGATTAAGGAGCATAAATAAAGAGAAAAGATGTAAGGACTAAGCCTGGGTCACTGAAAATGGTATAGTAAAGAGGAGATGCCAGCAAAAGAGGCTGAGACTGAGCAGCCAGAGCTATAAGAGGAAAAATAGAGAGTGTGTTTTTCTGAAAATAAAGCACATAAAGTGTTTTAAGCAGAGAATAATCATCTGTGCCAAACACTGCTGATACTTTAAATAAGATGAAGAATGAGAACTGATGTAACAACATAGAGGTTATTAAAACTTTGAGAAGAGCAATTTAAATGAAGTAGTAGGGATAAAACCCAAATTGTGCAGAATTTAAGGAGAAAAAAATGGAGAAAATTATTATAGAAAATTATTTTATGAAATTTTGTCTATAAAGGAAAGGGGAGAAATGGAGCTGGAGGAGGGAGTGAGGTCAAGAAAGGATTTTCAGGATGGAAGAAATATTAGTGTATCTTTATGATTATGGGAAAAATCTAGTAGTGGAAAAATAAAAGATATAATTATGAGATTGAAGAATTGCTACAGCAATATTTGTGAGTTAGCAAGGGGGAATACGACGTAGTACAGAAGTCAAAGGATGAGGACTGGCTCTTAGCATGGAATATGGAAATTTCACTCATAAAAATAGGATAAAAAGGAGAGTACACTGGCATATGTGAAGATAAATAGGAAGATGTGGTGGTAGAATTTTGTGAAATTTATCTTTTAGTTAACTTTTAGTTCAGGTTTTCTCAATAAAATAACAAGTAAGTTTTGGAGATTTGAAAATAACATAAGATAAAATATAAAAAAAAATGAGACCAGGTTAGTAGCAGTAGAAAGGGTGAAAAGTGGTTAGGTTTTTATTATATTTCAAAGATCAATTTTGGGAATTTTCTAATAGATTGGATGTGGGTTTTGGCCTAAGAAACTGGGTAAATGCAGTGCCATATACTAAGATAGAGAACATTGGAAATGAACTAAATTTGCGTGAAGGTGGAAAAGTCACTCTATTTTGGACATTTTACATTTGAGATGCCTATTGGACATTTTAATAAAGTGAGAGTGAAAAAAGTGGTTATGTACATCTTAAATGATTATGTTAAATACTTACATAATATCTTTGATTTTGCTTCATGGCCTTAAAAACCTAAAATATTTTCTATTTGGCACTTTTAGAAAAAATTTGCCAAATCCTGATCTAGAAGCTTGCTACTTAAAATGTGGTCTGTGCACCGACAGCACAACATCATCTGTTAAGATTGTTGGAGATCAAGAATATGCATTTAACCAAGACACCACAACGATTGCATTAAATTAATGAAAGAACCACTATTCTAGGGCACAAAGTACCAGAAAAAAAAATACAAATTCTGATGGCATTTGAGACTGGGGTCCAATTGTTCCTAAAATCCTGCTGCATTTCCTACATTCCCATGACTAGAATTCCAAGTTTGGGATTATTTGAGCCAATGAACTTCCTTTTCATGGCTTAAAATAGTTTGTTTTCTCTCACTTAAAACCAAAATGCCCTATTTATATCAGTTGATATGCTTTCAGTTCCAATTAATAGAAAACGTAAAAGAAATTGGCTTAATGGATAAAAGAAAATTAATGGCTCATGCAACTAAAATGGTTGAAGGAGTTTTGAGTTCCAATCTGTCTAGGCTCATCTCCCTTTCTATGAAGTTTTTCTCAGCTCTTCCTTCTTTTACCTGTTAATATATTTTCATGTTGATTTCTCTTGTGGTAATAAAGTAACTGCAGCAGTCCCAGACTTCACATTATCACACTAAATTGTACAGAAGTCAAGGAAATACCCGTGCCTCAGAATTCCCAGCAAAAAATTCTGGTATTTTCTCTGACAGGATCTACGTAGGTCACATGCTTACTCTTGAACTAATTATTTTGTCCTGGGAGAGGGACTGTGCTGCTTGACATGTGCTCTGCTCTTAAAGGTAGCATGACCTGGTAGTTTCCACAGAACCACTGAAAAAAATCAAGGCTGAGATTATAGGAAGGAGAAAGGAGAGTGACTTCATAGGAGAAGGCATATAAAAGTTTTCCATTGCGCTGATAAACCATTCTCTGCAATGGAGGCAAGATGATGCATTTGATAGCAGTGTGATGTCCATTCTAGCCTAAGAAGGCTATGCCTTAGCCATAGCCAGTCATGTTAAACCCAAAGTTTAAACTACATGCATTTGAATTCTGTCAGAAGCCCTGGAGAAAAAAGATAACAGAATGTAAAAAAATCTGTTGATATTCCAAACAAATAGATTTTATATGCCCTTCTGTATATTCCAAATTTATTTATTTATTTATTTATTTATTTATTTATTTATTTATTTATTCATTTATTTATTTTGAGATGGAGTTTTGCTCTTGTCACCAAGGCTGGAATGCAATGGCGCTATCTTGGCTCACTGTAACCTCAGCCTCCTGGGTTCAAACGATTCTCCTGCCTCAGCCTCCAGAGTAGCTGGGATTACAGGAGACCACCACCACACCTGGCTAATTTTTGTATTTTTACTAGAGATGAGGTTTCACCATGTTGGCCAGGCTGGTCTCGAACTCCTGACCTCAGGTGATCCACCTGCCTTAGCCTCCCAAAGTGCTGGGATTACAGGTGTGAGTCACCGTGCCTTGCCTGTATATTCCAAATTTAATAAACATGTATTATTTGTGAATGAGAAAAAATGTTTTTCAAAAAAGTATTTTTGTCTGTCAGCCCAGGACCTTCCTTCCTATCTCTCTTTAAAATGTATTATTCACACAATTATGCCTTTGGGGTCATACACAAACTTGATACAGTCTAGAGATCCAGAGGGCTGTAAAGAATGCTAGACTAGGATTTCAGATTTGGTTCCCATCTCCAATATCTACTCACTGTGAGACCTTAGGTTGAATACTATAATCTTCAGGTTTTTGTTTGCTCATCTATTAAAAAGTGTTTTCAGAAAAGAGCACAGGATTGAGAATGTGAATACCCAACTTTGAAATGTAGCTCCTCTATTTCTTGGCATGTGACTATATTCTATTCTGTCTCTCTGAATGCTGGGTTCCCATCTATGCAATGAGAGAAAAACTGGATCAGTGTTCTTAAACATTTTTGAAAAACTAATGGAAGTCAAGGTCACTCCCCCCATAAAAGTGCACATATAACAATGCTTTACTTAAATCATAGGGGTATCATGGACCCTAAAGTCCATATATATCCTAGGGCACAGAATAAAAATTTCTCAACTTTACTGGTTTGATTTTCTATTGTTTTGTGTTCAAAACTAATGCAATAGAACAGAATCTTCACTGCTCTTGTACGTCAAAGAAGGAGAGTGCTGATGCTGAAAGCTGGTTAGAGATTCACAGGAGACAGTGTGCTATAGTTTGAATGTCCCTCCAAAACTTGTAGTGACATTTAATTTTCATCATAACAGTATGAGGAGGTGAGACCTTTAAAAGTTAACTAAGTAGTGAGGGCCTTGCCCTTATTAATGTACTAATGCCATTATTATAGGAGTAGGTTAATTGATACAGAAGGTCAGCCTCCTTTTCCTCTCTATCTCAAATGCTTACTTGGTCTACCACCATGTTATGATGCAACAAGAAGTTTCTCACTAGGTGAGATATTTGACTTACAAGCCTCCAGAACGATGAGTAAATTAAATATTTATTTGTTTATTAATTACCCAGTCTTTGATATTGTGTTCTGGCAAGAGAAAGAAGACAAAGACAGAAAATTGTTATCAAAAGGAAGATTGTTGCTATAACAAATATAAAAATTTGGAAGCAGCTTTAGAACGGAATGATGAGTAAAGGATGGAAAATTTTGATGAAGCAGGCTAGAAAAAGCTTGAATCATCATGAGCATTAAAAGCAGTTCTGGTGAAGGCTGAGAAGAAGAGGGCTGTAGGGAAGGTCAATATTTTTAGAGAAACTTAAATGATCATGACCAGAATGCTGATAGAAGAAATGTGAACATAAAAGGCCATTCTGATGAGGTCTCAGATGAAAATGAGAATAAAGGTATTAGAATAACCAGTCTGTAGTATTCTGTGTTACAACAGTAGAAAACAAACTAGGACAGAGGTTTTTTGTTTTTGTTTTGATTTTAAGAATATATTTTGACATCTCTTCTATGATAAGCCTCAGGCAAGTCACTTTTACATCCCCTTGTGTCCTTTAAACCTCAAAACATGTCATTATTACTGTTTTACTGTAAAGTCAGAAAGATTAAATTACTTGCTCAAAGTCACATAGCAAGCAAGTGGTAGGAAGAGACAGGGTAATTGAAACTCACATGTATGTAAATGTAAAATAAAACTCATGCTATTTTTCATTACACCATGCTGCTCCTGCCCAGGGAAGAGCCACCTTCTTATTTTATGATTCCCTTATTATTTTTACATGTTCACTTTGCTCAACTCATCCCCTCTGCCAAATCCACCTAACTTCTGATATCTTATTTATTCATTGCCATTATAGAATTAATAAAGTCTGCTTGCCCCCCACAACCATGTATACCAATTTGTAAAAGCAATTTTGAACAAGGAGAACTAGGCTGCAGGAATCACATTTTCTAATTCTAAAATATGTTACAAATTTACAGTAATAAAAAGAGTATGGCACTGGCATAAGAGCAGACATATAGACCAATGGAACAGAACAGACAGCCCAGAAATAAACTCATGCACATACAGTCAACTTATCATCAACAAGGGAGCCAATAATACACAATGAAGAAAAAATAGTCTCTTCAATAAATGACATTGAGAACACTGTATATCCACATCCAAAAGAAAAAAAAGGACTCTTTTCTCACTGTGTACACAAATCAACTCAGAATGTATTAATTATTTAAACATAAGACCTCAAACTGAGAAATGCCTATAAGCAAATGTAGGGAAACAGCTTTTTGACATTGACTTTTGGCATGATTTCTTAGATATGACACCAAAAACTCAGGCAACAAATTCAAAAATAAACAAGTGGGATTACACCAAACTTAAAAACTTCTGTGTAGAAAAGGAAACAATGAACAGAACAAAAAGACAAAATACAGACTGAGAGAAAATATTTTTAAACTGCATATCTGATAAAGGGTTAATGTACAAAATATATTAGAAGCTAATATAAATCAATAAAAAGGAAATCTAACTTAAAAATTTCCAAAGAACCTGAATAGACATTTTTCCAAATAAGACACACAAATGACCAATGGGTGTATTAAAAAAATTTCAACGTTACTAATAATTAGGGAAATGCAAGTCAAAACAATGAGATATCACTTCACACCTATTAGAACAGCTATTATCAACATAACAAAAGGTAACAAATATTGGTGAGGATGTTGAAAAAAGGTAATCTTTGTATACTGTGGGTGGGAATGTAAATGAATGCCACCACTGTGGAAACCAGTGTAGAGCACCCTCAAAAAATTAAAAATAGGACTACCAATAATACAGAAATCTTGCTTCTGTTTAGATAACCAAAGATACTGGAATCAGAATTTTGAAGAGACATCTGCACCATGTTCATTGCAGCATTTTTCACAATAATGAAGACATGGAAGCAAACTAAATGTCTATTGACAGAAGAATGGATAAAGAAAATGTAGCATACAAAGGGTAGGACACCAAGTGGGTTCCCGGGGTTCCTAATTCCAGGCCTTGGCTTTTGAATGGAATTTATGGACCTGTCTTGGGGCAGAGGGGAGCCCCCTGCCATTAAGTATGAGTCCCAGACCAGGCAACATTCACCACAAGCTGATTGTAAACCTACTGGGCTTTAAGAGAACATTGGCAGTAGTCTGACAGTACTCTCTGTAGGCCTGCAGTGGCCGTGGCCATGGGGCAAGGATCCTCTTTTCAGAAAGCGGGAGAAAAAGTGGGAAGGACTGTTTCTTGTGAATTGAGAGCCAGTTCAACCACAGTAAAATAAAACCCCAGGTAGACTTCTGAGGTTTTTGACTCTAGTCCGTGGCTCCCACATGGCAACTCTGGCCTCACATGTGGCCTGGGAACACACAACACCCTGAAGGGAAAGACACAGGCCTGATTCACTTTTGCACCAGCTGACTGTGGAGCCTTAGAGACTTCAATGAAGATAAACAGTAGCTAGGGACTGATTGCAGTGTGCCTGAGTAAGACCTAGTGTTAGGCTGGCTTCAGGTCTGACCCAGTGCAATCCTAGTGGTGGTGGCCAAAGGTCTGCTATTGGCACTCCAACCCAAGCACCAGATGGCTCAGAAAAGAAAGAGTCTGCTTGGAAGAAATTAGGGGAAGAGAACAAGAGTCTCTGCAAAGTAACTCAAAAAAATTTTTCAGGTCTCCTTCAAGACCATCAAGCAGGTATGTCTATAAGTCTGCAAGAATTATGGCATTACTAGGTTTGTGGTGCCTAGCAGATACAGCTTAAATCACAATACTCAAGTCTTTTTAAGTATTTGGAAACCCTTCCCAAGAAGATGGGTACAAGCAAGCCCAGACAGAGAAGACTACAATAAACATCTAACTCTTCAATGCCCAGACACAGATGAACATCTACAAATATCAAGACCATCCAGGAAAACATGTCCTCACTAAATGAACAAAATAATGCACCAGGGACCAATCCTGCAGAAACAGAGATATGTGACTTTTCAGACAAAAAATTCAAAATAGCAGATTTTAGGAAATTCAAAGAAATTCAAGACAGCACAAAGAAGAAAATCAGAACTATCTATTAAAATAAAAGAAATTAAAATAATTACACAGAATCAAGCAGAAATTCTGGAGCTAAAAAAAAGCCAATTGGCATAGTAAAAAATTTATCAGAGTCTTTTAGTAGCAGAATTGATCAAGAAGAAGAAAGAATTAGTGAGCTTGAAGACAGGCTGCTTGAAGATAGTAAGAAAAGACTAGAAAAAAAAGAAGAAAAATCAATGAGGCACACATACAGGATGTAGAAAATAGTCTCAAAAGGGCAAATCTAAGAGTTATTGGATTTAAAGAGATGGTAGAGGAAGAGACGGGGTAGAAAGTTTATTCAAAGGGATAATAACAAAGAATTTACCAAACACAGAGAAAGATATCAATATTTAATATGATTTGTATTTGTGTCCTCACCAAAATTTCATGTCAAATTGTAATCCCCAATGTTAAAAGTGGGGAATGGTGGGAGGTGATTAGAACATGGAGGCGAATATCCCACTTTGGTGCTGTTCTCATGACAGAGTCTCACAAGATCTGGTTGTTTAAAAGTGTGTGGCACCTCCCGCTCCTTTCTGCCTGCTCTGACCATGTAAGAGGAGTCTACTTCCCCTTCACCTTCAGCCATGATTGAAAGTTTCCTGAGGCCACCCTAGAAGCTGCTATGCTTTCTGTACAGGTTACAGAGCCATGAGCCAATTAAACATCATTTTTTAATTAATTACTCCATCTCAGGTATTTCTTTGTAGCAGTGCAATAATGGATTAATACAGAACATTGGTAGCTGAAGTGGGGCACATTGATACAAATATAACTGAAAATGTGGAAGCAGCTTTGGAATTGGGTAACCAGCAGTGGTTGGAACAGTTTGAAGGGCTCATAAGAAAACAGGAAGATGAGGGAAAGTTTGGAACTTCCTAGAGACTTGTTGAATGGTTGTGACCAAAATGGTGATAGTGATATGGACAGAGATGGCCAAGCTGAGGTGGTCTCAGATTGAGATGAGGAAATTATTGGGAACTGGAGCAAAAGTCACTTATGCATTAGCAAATAGGTTAGCCTGCATTGTGCCCCTGCTCTAGGGATCTATGGAACTTTGAACTTGTGAGTGATGATTTAGGGCATCTGGTGATATAAATTTCTAAGTGGCAAATTAGTCAACAACCTGTGCTCATATGAATGAGCAAAGAAATGACCTGAAAGTGGAACTTATATTTAAAGGGGAAGCAGGGTATAAAAGTTTGCAAAATTTTCAGCCTGGCCATGTGGTAGAAAAAAATGCGTTTACTGGGGAGGAATTCAAGCTGGTTGCAGAAATTTGCATAAGTAAAAAGGAGCCAAATGTTGATAACCAAGACAATGGGGAAAAATGCCTTGAATACATTTCAGAGACATTCAGGGCAACCCCTCCATCACAGACCCAGAGAACAAGGGGGGAAGAATATTATCCTGGGCTGGGACCAGGGCCCCACTGCCCTGCACAGACTCAAAACACTTTTTTCTCCATCCCAGTCACTCCAACTCAGACCATGGCTCAAAGAGGGACAGGTATAGCTGAGGCCACTGCTTCACAGCATGTAACCCATAAGCTTTCACAGTTTTCATGTGGTGTTCAGTCTGCTGGTAAATAGAGTGCAAGAGTTGAAGCTTGGGAGCCTCTGCCTAGATTTTCGAGGGCGTATGGAAAACCTAGATGCTCAGGCAGAAGCCTGCTGCAGAAGTGGAGGCTTCATAGGGCAGTGCAGAGGAAAACTGAGATTAGAGCCCCCACATAGAGTCCTAACAGTGGCACTGCCTAGCGGAGCTGTGAGAAGAGAGCCACCATTGCTCTTCTCCAGACCCCAGAATGCTAGATCCACTGGCAGCTTGCAACCTGAGCCTGGAAAGGCTGTAGGCACTCAACACCAACCGTTGAGAGCAGCCATGGTGATTGAACACTGCAAGGGCACAAGTGCAGAGCTTCCCAAGGCTTTGAGAGCCCACCCATTGCAACAGGAGGCCCTGGAAGTGGGATGTGGGGTCAAAGAGATAATTTTGGAGTTTTTAGATTTAATGACAGCCCTGCTAAGTTTTAGACTTGCATGGGGCCTGTAGCTCCTTTCTTTTGGCTGATTTCTTCCTTTGTGACAGGAGTATTTACCAATGCCTGTATGCTCATTTTATCTTGGAAATAACTAACCAGTTTTTTTTTTTTTTTTTTTTTTTTTTCAGACTAAGTGGCTAAAGGGACTAGTGTTTTCTCAGATGAGACTTTGGAGTTTGGACTTTTTGTTTTTATGATGTAATAAGTTAAGGCTTTGGGAAACTGTTGGAAAGGCATGATTAGATTTTGCAATGTGAGAAGGACATGAGATTTTGGAGAAGCCAGGGGTGGAATGATAAGGTTTGGATCTGTACCACCACTCAAATTTCATGTCAAATTGTAATCCTCAATGTTGAAGGTGGGGCCTGGTGAGAGGTAATTGGATCATGGAGCAGTTGCTCATAAGTGGTTTAACATCATCCTCCTATTGCTGTTCCCATGATAGCATTCTTACAAGATCTGGTTGTTTATAAATGTGTAACATTTCTCTTCCTGTTGCTCTGGCCACGTGAGGCATCAGCTCCTTTGCCTTCCACCATGATCATAAGTTTCCTGAGGCCTCCCCAGAAGCCATCATGCTTCCTGTACAGCCTGAAAAACCATGAAGCAATTATACCTATTTCTTTATAAATTACTCAGTTTCAGGTATTTTTTTCTAGCAGTGTGAGAACTGACTAATACAATATCCAACTACAAGAAGGTTATAAAACATCAAGCAGACTTAACCCAAAGAAGACTACCATAAGGCACTTAATAATCATTCAAGTTGCAAAAAGTCAAGGATAAAGAAAGGATGTTAAAAGCAGCAAGAGTAAAGAAACAAATAGGATATAATGAAGCTTCAATATGTCTTGCAGTAGACTTTTCAGTGGAAACTTACAAGCCAGAAAAGAGTGGCATGACACATTTAAAGTACTGAAGAAAAACAAAAACAAAAACCTTTTACCTTTTAATAGTATATCTGGTGAAAGTATCCTTCAAACATGATTGGCAAGGCACAGTGGCTCATGCCTGTAATCCCAGCATTTTGGGAGGCTGAGGTGGGCAAATTGCTTGAGCTCAGGAATTTGAGAGCAGCCTGGGTAACGTGGTGATACTTCATCACTACAAAAATACAAAAATTAGCTAGACACAGTGGTGTTCACCTGTAATCTCAGTTACTTGGGATGCTGAGATGGCAAGATGGCTTGAGACTGGGAAGCAGAGGTTGCAGTGAGCCAAGATTGTACCACTGCACTCCAGCCTTGGCAAAAGAGCCCAACTTTGTCTAAAAACAAAAACAAAACAAACAAACAAACAAAAAAACAAACAAAAAAGCATGAAGGAGACAAAAAAAATTTTACTATATAAACAAAAGCTGAGGAATTTTACCAACACCAGATCTATTCCATAAGAAACGCTATGTTCCTCTCCTTGTGTCCATGTGTTCTCATTGTTCAACTCCCACTTATGAGTGAGAACATGCAGTGTTTGTTTTCTGTTACAGTGTTAGTGGGGCAAGAGGACAGAGAGCATCAGGACAAATACCTAATGCATGCAGGCCTTAAAACCTAGATGGTGGGTTGATGGGTGCAGCAAACCACCATGGCACATGTATATCTATGTAACAAACCTGCACATTCTGCACATGTATTTCAGAACTTAAAGTATAATAAAAAAAAATTAAAAAAAGAAAAGAAAACAAATATTTTCTTCCATTCTGGAGGTTGTCTGTCCACTCTGTTGGTGGTTTCCTTTGCTGTGCAGAAGCTCATTAGTTTAAGTAGATTCCAAGGGAGAAAAAGAATGCCAAAGGGAGTACTTCAAGCAGAAAGAAAAAAATGTTAATATGTAATAAGAAATCATCTGAAGGTAAAAAACTCACTGGTAGTAGTTAGTATACAAAAAAACCACAGAATATTATAACACGGTAACTGTGGTGTGTAAACTACTCTTAAGTATGAAAACTAAATAATGAACCAATCAAAAATAATAACTGCAACAACTTTTCAAGCCACAGACAGTACAATGAAATATAAATAGAAACAACAAAAAGTTTAAAAAGTGTGGGGTCAAGATTAAGGGAAAGAGTATCAGTTTAGTTTGTGCTTGGTTGGGTGTTTGTTTATGCAAACAGTTTTAATTTGCTATCAGTTTAAAATAATGGTATGTAAGAGTATTTGCAAACTTCATGGTAATTTCAAACCAAAAAGCATACAACAAATACTCAAAAATTAAAAAACGAGAAACTAATTCATACCACCAGGAAACTCAACCTCACTAAAAGGAGGACAGGAAGAAAAAAGAAGACCCCAAACAACCAGAAAACAAATAAAAAAATTGCAGGAGTATGTCCTTACTTATCAATAGTAAAAATGACTGTAAATGGACTAAATAAACTCTCCAGCCAAAGACATACAATGGCTGAATGGATATAAATATATGACCTAATGGTCTGTTTCCTACAAGAAACACACTGTCCCTATAAAGACACACATAGACTAAAATCAAGGGATGGAAAAAGATATTCCACGCTAATGGAAACATAAAAAGGGCAAGAGTACTAAACTTATGTCAAACAAAATAGATTTTAAGACAAAAACTGTAACAAGATACAACAAAGGTCCCTATATAATGATAAACTGGTCAATTCAGCAAGAGGATGTAATAATTTTAAATACATATGCACCAAACACTGGATCAGCCACACACATAAAGAAAATATTATTAAAGCTTAAAAGAGAGATAATAACTGGATATTTCAACACCCCACTTTCAGCACTGGACACATCTTCCAGATGGAAATCAACAACAACAAAAATCAGACTTAATCTACACTATAGACCAAATGGATCTAACAGATATTCACTGAACATATCATACAACAGCTGTAGAATACATATTATTTTCCCCAGGACATGAATCAATTTTAGGAAAAGATCATGTGTTAGGTCACAAAACAAATCTTAAAATATTTTTTAAAAATGAAATAATATCAAGCATCTTCTCTGACCACAATGCAATAAAACTAGAAATCAATAACAAGAGGAATCTTGGAAACTATACAAATAAATGGAGATTAAACAATATGCTCCTGTATGGCCACTGGGTCAATAAAGATATTGAGAAATAAATCTTAAAAGAATTATTGGAACAAATGATAATGGAAACACAACTTATCAAAATCTGTGGAATACAACAAAAGCAATACTAAGAGGGAAATTCAGAGCTATAAGTGCCTATGTCAAAAAGAGAAAAACGTGAAATAAACAAACTGAAGATACATCTTAAAGGACTAGAAAAGAAAGAGCAAATCAAACTCAAAGTAGTAGAAGAAAAAAATAATAAAGCTCAAAGCAGAAATAAAATTGAAATGAAGAAAACAATACAAAAAATCCATGAAATAAAAGGTGAATTTTTGAATTTTTTGAAAAGTAAAACTAAATTGACAAACATTTAGCTAGACTAAGGACAAAAAGAGAGGAGGTCCAAATAAATAAAATCAGAGGTGACAAAGGAAACATTACCATTGATACTGCAGAAACTCAAAGAACCATTAGTAGCTATCATGAGCAACTATATACCATTAAATTGAAAAATCTAGAAGAAATGAACAAATTCCTAGATATATACAACCAACCAGGTTGTATGCCTTTTGGTATTTTGATAGGGATTGCATTGAATCTGTAGATTGCTTTGGGTAATATTTGCATTTTAATAATATTAATTCTTCCAATTCATGAACATCTTTTCAATCAGGAAGAAATAAAAAAACCCTGAAAAGATTGATAACAAGTAATGAGATTGAAGCCATTATTAAAAGTCTACCAGTAAAGAAAAGTACAGGAACCAATACCTTCACTGTTAAATTCTACCAAAAATTTAAAAAACTAATACCAATCCTACTTAAACTGTTCTGAAAAACAGAGGAGGAATATTCATTCCTTTCATAGTCATTTTGTGAGGCTAGTATTACTGATACCAAAACCAGACAAAAATACATAAGAAAACAAATTTACAGGTTAATATCTCTGATGAATATTGATGCAAAAATCTTCAGCTACATAATGGCAAGTCAAATTCAACAATACATTAAAAAGATAATTTATCACAACCAAGTGGGATTTATTTTTTTTGATACAAGGATGGTTCAACACATGCGCATCAGTCAATGTGATACATCATATCAAAAAGAATGAAGACAAAAAAGCATATAATAATTACAATTGATGCTAAAAAAGCATTTGATAAAATTCACCATCGCTTCATGATAAAAATCCTCAAAAAAGAACTGTATAGAGAAGGAACATACCTCAACATAATAAAAATCATATGTGACAGACCCACAGCCAGTATCATACTGAATACAGAATAACTGAAAGCCTTTCCTCTAAGATCTAGAACATGACTAGGATGCCCACTTTCACCACGGTTACTCAACATAGTACTGGAAGTCCTACATAGAGCAATCAGACAAAAGAAAAAAATAATAAAGGGCTTTCAAACTAGAAAGGAAGAAGTCAAATTATCCTTGTTTGTGGATTGTATGATCTTATATTTGGAAGATTCCACCAAAAGATATTAGAATTCATTTAAAAATTCAGGAAAGTTACACAACACAAAATCCACATACAAAATTTAGTAACATTTCTAGGCCAGGCACGGTGGGTCACATCTGTAATTCCAGCCCTTGAGAGGCTGAGGTGGGTGGATTACTTGAGATCAGGAATTGGAGACCAGACCAGCCAACATGGTGAAACCACATCACTACTAAAAACACAAAAATTAGCTGGGCATGGTGGCACACGCCTATAATCCCTGCTACTTGGGAGGCTGAAGCAGGAGAATCACTTGAACCCAGGAGGCAGAGGTTGCAGTGAGCTAAGATTGTGCCACTGCACTCCAGCCTATCTCAAAAAAAAAAAAAAAAAAAAAAAAAAAGCAGCATTTCTGTATACCAACAGTGAACAATCCAAAAAATAAAAATTAAAAAAAATCCCATTTACAATGGTCACAAATAAAATTAAATATCTGTAAAACACAGGTGAAAGAAATTGAAAAGAACACCAAAAAATTGAAAGACATTCCATGTTCATAAATTAAGAATCAATATTATTAAAATGTCCATATCACCCAAAGCTATCTACAGATTCAATGCAATCCTTATTAAAATCCCAGAGACTTTCGAAACAGAAATAGAATGAACACTTTCTAAAATGCATATGGAAATGCAAAAGATCCAGAATAAATAAAACTATCCTAAGCAAAAAGAACAAAACTGGAGGAATCGCATTACCTGATTTCATGTTATACTACAGAGGTATAGTAATCAAGGCAGCATGGTACTGGCATAAAAACAGACACATAGACAAATGGAACATAGTAGAGAACCAAGAAACAAATCCACACACCTACACTGAACACATTTTCGACAAAGGTGCCAAGAATATACTGGGGAAAAGACAGTCTGTTCAATAAATGGAGCTGGGAAAACTGGGTATTTATATGCAGAAGAATAAAACTAGACCATTTTCTCTAACCTTGTTCAAAAATCAAATCACTATGGATTAAATACTTAAATCTAAGACTTCAAACTATGAAACTACTACAACATAATCCACTGGGGAAAACTTCCAGGGCATAGGTCTGGGCAAAAATATCTTCAGTAATATTGCACAAGCACAGGCAACCAAAGAAAAAATGAACAAATGAAATCACATCAAGTTAAAAGGCTTCTGCACAAAAAAGAAAACAATAAACAAAGTGAAGAGACAACCTACAGAGTGGGAGACAATATTTTTAAACTCCCTATCTGATGAGTGATTAATAATCAGAACGTATAAGGAGCTCAAACATCTCTATAGAAATAAAATCTAATAATCTGACTGAAAATGGGCAAAATATTTGAACAGACATTTTGCAAAATAAGACATACGAATGGCAAACAAGCATATGAAAAGGTGTTAAACAACATTGGTCATTAGATAAATGCAAATCAAAACTTTAATAAGATATATCATCCGAGTTTAAATGGCTTATATCCAAAAGACAGGCATTGATAAATGCTGGCAAAAATGTGCAGAAAAGAGAACCCTCATAAACTTTTGGTGGGGATGTAAATTAGCACAACTACTGTGGAGAACAGTTTGGAGATTTCTTAAAAACTCAAAATAGAGCTACCATAAGATCCAGCAATTCCATTTCTGTATATATACTCAAAAGAAATGGCATCAGTATATTGAAGAGATATCTGCAGTCCCATATTTGTTGCAGCACTGTTTGCAATACCCGAGATTTGGAAGCAACCTAAGTGTCCATCAACAGATGAATGAATAAATAAAATGTGCCATTTATACACAATGGAGTACTATTCAGCCTTAGAAAAGAATGAGATGCTGTTATTTGCAACAACATGCATGTAATTGGAGAACTGGAGGTCATTATGCTAAGTGAAATAAGCCAGGCACAGAAAGATAAAGACTTCATGTTTTCTTTACTTGTGGGATCTAAAAATCAAAACAATTGAACTCATGGAGACAGAAAGTAGAAAGAGGGTTACCAGAAGTGGCGAAGGAGTGTGGGTGTGGGTGGACATGGGGATAGTTAATGGGTACAAAAATAGAAAGAATGAATAAGACTTACTATTTGGTAGCACAACAGGGTGACTACAGTTAATAATGATTTAATTGTACATTTTCAAATAACTAAAATAATTGGATTGTTTTTAACACAAAGGATAAAAGCTTGAGGGGGTGGATATCCCATTTTACATGATGTAATTGATACAGTGCATGCCAGTATCAAAACATCTCATGTACCCCTTAAATATATACACTATGTACCACCCAAAATTAAAACTAAAAATTAAACTGTGGCATACACATATAATGGAATATTATTTAACCTTAAAAATAAGAAAATTATATCATTTGTTACTATATGGATGAACCTGGAAGACATTATGCTAAGTGAAATTAGCCAGATAGATAAACATAAATACTACATATCACTGGTATGGAGAATCTAAAATAGTAAAATTTATAGGAGTAGAGATAGAATGGTGGCTGCCAGGGGAAAAGGGAGGAAAAAAGTGGAGGAATTAGTCAAATAATATAAAGTTTCAGTTATACAATATTTAACAGTCTCAGAGATGTTAAATTGTGCCTATAGTAAATATTGTATTATATACTTAAAATTTTGCTAAGAGGGTAGGTCTTATGTTAAGTGTTCTTATGTCTCTCTCTTGCACACATAAGAATCATAAATAAAGAGGGTGGGAGGAAACTTTTGGAGAGGGTAGATATGTTTATTACATAGATTGTGGTGATGGTTTCATGGGTATATACATACCTTCAAATTCATTAAATTAAATACATTAAATACATGCAGTTTTATGTATGCCAGTTATAGCTCAGTAAAGTAGTTTTAAAAATAAATATTAATAAGTCTTTTCCATGAGTGCATGTATAATCTCTTCAGTTACAGCCTCCAGGCAAAGCATCAAAGAGATCTTCTATTTCATTTCTTTCCATCCCTCACTGACATATTCTCCCTTCTCAGCACTGAGTTCACCACACAGAGCATTTAATCGTCCTTTTTAATTCATCCAATGATATGATCACTGTGGAGTGGGATGACCCCTGTTCTGTGTGTGATTTAGGGAAAGTGAATTTTCTTCTCTGGGTTTCAGTTTCCTTGTCAGTTAAATCAAGAGAGGCATTCAACTCAATCTAATATATTATGTAATGTAACGTTGTCTTACAATTTACTTAGTTGTGGGGGTGAATTTGGGGGAAGGCGAGCACCATATAATAGTAAGGTGTAGACTTTGGAGTCAGACCATCTTATGTCCAAATCTCAGCCCTACCACTTTCTAGCTTTGTGAAGTTAGGTTAAGTCCCTTCTCTTTGCTAAGCCTCTGTTTTCACTTTTCACATCTTTAAAATATGAATAATTACACTGTATGGAATATTTGTGAGGTTCAAATGCATCAGTTTTTCTCTCTTTCTCCCATTAATATCTTAGTGGTAAGTTTGTCCCCAGTGTCCCCTCCTTGATAGCCTTCACACAGGCTGGACTCTCTGGTTATATTGAGGACAACCCTCTCTGTGCCACTATTCTTTTGGTGAAGAGAGGTATAACACTCTAAACATGGGGCTTAGTTTTTCCACTTGTAAAATTTGCAAGAAGGCTCAAATGAAACTTTCTAACGACCTTATGGCTATGATATTTTCGGCATCTGTGAGCCTTTACCCATCTCTCACTCTTTCTCCCCTTCAAACTCTTATATTTAAGCCTGTCATCTTTCCCTCATCCCTAGAAGCTGAACTGAAAAGTGAGGGTGAGTCCAATGGCTCCAGAGGAAGGGAAGGAGGGGAAGAAGTAGATGAAGTTGGAACACTTTGGAGTTCAATCTTAATTCACATGTTTTGGCCTCCCTGTAGGCACTTCACAGCAGAGCACGTGCTCCTTCTAAAGGTTTTTACTTATTAAATTCTAACTGCTGCTCTGCTGGTTTTCAATCAGTTTCCATATATTTCTATCTTTTAACTGTAGGACTTCGAACCATTAGTCTGAGCTCACATTTTTATTTTCTCCAAGTTCTTATAATCTCCAGACTCTAAGCTCCAGGAAAAAAAAAAAAAAAACACACAATGTAGCAGAGGTGATAGCATGGATGGGGGTTGTAGAAGGAGAGCTAGAGCCAGACCTCAATAGTTTTGGTACTAACCTTTGCATGCACACAGTGTACATAACCTTATGCTGAGGCATTTGCTTCTTCAGCCAGGGCAGTGTTCCAGTGCTCAGAGCCCTAGCTCAATCTAGCTTCTACCATTGAACTCTTTCCATAGAGGGAGACTATGGCCACCCATAATGCTGGACTGAGTCATCTACTGCTTTCCAAATGAACAGAGTCAGAAGAACTTTATGACCTCTGCTAATGTGAGATAAAATTTGAAGGCTCTGACAAGAATCTGGTTTGACCCTGAATTCATAAAATAGGTTAGGACTGTGTCATTTGATGGGTGACACTAGACAAGTGCGTTACCCTCTCTGAGCCCCAGACACCTTATCTGTAATATCAGGGAAAGGATGTGGATGGTCTAGAAGGGCCTTTCTGGATGGTATATATATAAAAAAGAAGACATGTAGGGCTGTCCAACTTAAAGACAGGAGGTGAAGTGAGATCTTTGGGGATGAAATGATAATAATAGTATTAATGAATAATATAGTGAACAAAGGTGTACTTATTTATTCAACCAATATTTGAATGCCTACTATGCATTGTCATGGAGCTAGGCATTGGGGATACATGGGTGGATAAAATGGACAAAAACTTTTATCCTTATGATTTATATTCTGATTGGGATAGAGAAAGACAAAAATAGTAAAACAAAATATTTAGTTTATTAGATGGTGCTAAGTGCTATGGAAAAACTAAGCAAGGTAAAGGATATGGCCCATCATAATTTTAAGTAGGTTCTCACTGACAAGATATCTTAAGCACTTACTATGTGCCAGCCACTGTTCTAATCATTGAACATACATGAACTCATGGAAGCTACTTATTATTATAGCATTTATTTCACAGTTGGTAAAATAGCATTGAATGGTAAAATGACTTGCCCCAAATCACAGACTTAGTAAAAGACAGTTCCATGATACAACCCAGGCAGTCTGGCTTTAGAGGCCATGTCTTAACTTCTACACAATACATCCTCAAGGTGGGTTTATATTCTCAGTGGACCCACTGTAGGAGGCATAACAATAATGAACACATACAGTGGTGCATGCCTGAAGTAGCTGTGGATTAGGGAAATATTCACTTGCTTTGGATTCCAATAATTACGGGTTTGATTTCGGGTTCTACCACTTAACTAGCTATTAGACTTTGGAAAAGTCACTTAAACTCCGTATGCCTCCGTTCCCTAATTTGTAAAATAAGCATAATAAGATAGACTCTATTGACTTTTCATTAAGATTAAATGAGCTAAGGCATGCACTCATTTATTCCCTCATTCAATAAATATTTAAGTACTTACAAAACAGGCAGTGTATAATAATGGTTAAAGCTTACAACCTATGCCAGACTATCTACTTTCTAGCTGTATGACCTTCAGCAACTCACTTAACCTGTTTTAATCAACAGTAAAATGGAGCAGTGGCATTAGCTGTTACTATCATGAGCTAGTGACTGGAAATATATAATGAGTAAAAACAAAGTCCTAGTTTCTGGGTGGGGGGTGGGGGGGAGAGGGGGAGAGAGAGAGAGAGAGAGAGAGAGAGAGAGAGTGTTACTTTGCTTTATTAATGCAAGGATTCATTTATTTCACAGATACTTATAGAGTACCACGTGACATATTCTGGCCTAATCACTTAAAAATATTAACTCATAATGTTTAAGCCAACCTCAAGGCAATTATTATTAAACTCTTTTTATGGAAGACAAAATCTCTATGAGAGAAGTTAAATGAAACTTGTCCAAGTTCTTGCAGTCTATAAGAGAAAACACCAAGATTCAAACCCAGGCAATCTATCCCATTGATTATTAACCACTACGTTATGCTGCCTCTTCCAACAAAGGAAAACCAAAAATCACCCAGGATCTCACCACTGAGATAAAATCTATGACTTTCTATACAAGATGAATGCTTTACATTTATTTTACTTCTTTTATGTTTCCAGCTAAAACTTCCAATACTATGTTGAATATCATTCATACAAGCACATCTCCTTGCCTTGTTCCTGACATTTCTTTCTCAGTATTGCTATAAGTTTATCAATTTTACTGATTGTTTTTGAAGAACCAGAGTTCTGTGTCATTAATCATCTCTATTGTCTATTTTCAATTCTATTAATTTCCACTCATATGTTTATTATTTTCTTCCTTCTGCTTGCTTTCATATTATTTCACTCTTTTTCTTCTAGGTTTTTGAAGTAGAATTTTAGATTATTGATTTGAGACCTTTATTTTACTCTAATGAAAACATTCAGTGTGATAAATCTTCTTAGGATTGCTACATCTACATCCAACTATTTTTTTTTAATTTTCAGATTTTATTTTAGGTTGAAGGGGTAATCTGCAGGTTTCTGACATGAGTACATTGTTTGTCATAGAAGGTTGGTGTATAGATAATTTTGTCACCCATGTAATCAGCATAATACCCAATAGGTAAATTTTCAATCCTCACCTTCGTTCCACGCTCCACCCTCAAGAACACCCTGGTGTCTACTGTTCATTCTTTCGGTCCATGGGTACTCAATGTTTATCTCCCACTTAAAAGTGAGAACATGGAATATTTAGCTTTCTGTTCTTGTGTTAATTTTCATAGGATAATGATTTCCAGATCCATGCATGTTTCTGCAAACATGATCTTTTTCATTTTAAGGCCGCATGATATTCCAATGGCGTGTGTGTATATCTATATATACACACACACATACATGTATATGTATATACATATATATACATACGTATGTATGTATATATACACATACATATGTGTATATATATACATATGTATGCATATATGTGACAATATATACATATATACATACATGTATATATCACATATCACATATATACATATACGTATATATCACATATATACGTATATACATATATAAACATATATACATATATATCACATATATACATATATGTATATGAAAACATATATGTGATATATATCACATTTTCCTTATCTAGTCCACTGTTGATGAACATCTAGATTGATTTTATGTATTTCCTATAATAAAGAGTTCTGTAATGAACATGCATGTGCATGTGCCTTTATAGTAAAATTATTTATATTTTTGTGTATATAACCAGAAATGTAATTGCTGAGTGGAATGGTAGTATTATTTTAAGTTCTTTAAGAAATCACACTGCTTTCCACAATGGCTGACTTAATTTACATTCCCACCGGCAGTGAATAAGCATTCTCTTTTCCCTGCAACTTCGCTAGTATCTGATTTTTTTGTTTGTTTGTCTTACTTTTTAACAATAGCAATTCTGACTGGTGTGAAATGGTTTCTCATTGTAGCTTTTATTTGTACTTCCTCCAACAATTAGTGATATGTACCATTTTTTTTCATACGCTTGCTGGCCACATGTATGTCTTCTTTTAAGAAATATCTGTTCATATCCTTTGTCCATGGTGTTTTTTGGTTCTTGCTTGTTGATTTGTTTAAGTGTCCTACAGATTGTGGATATTAGACCTCTGTTGGATGCTGGCTTGGAAATATTTTCTCTCATTCTGTAGGTTTGTTTATTTTGTTGTTAGTTTTGCTGTGCAGAAGGTTTTTAGTTTAATTAAGGTTCCACGTGTCAATTTTTGTTTTTGTTGAAATTGCTTTTGGAGTCTTTGTCATTAAGGCTTTGCCAGGGCCCAAGTCCAGAATAATATTTTCTAGATTTCCTTGTATCACTTTTATAGCTTTAAGTTTTACATTTAAGTCTTTAATCCACATTGAGTTGCTTTTTGTATATGATAAAAAGAAGATGCCACATTTCAATCTTCTGCATGTGGCTAGTGAGTTATCACAGAACCATTTACTGAATAGGGAGTATTTTTCCCATTGCTCTTTACTGTCAGCTTTGTTGAAGAGCTGATTGTTGTAGGTGTATAGCTTTACTTCTGGATTCTCTGTCCTATTTATTGGTATATGTGTCTATTTTTATACCAACAGCATGCTGTTTTGGTTATTGTAGCCTTGCAGTATAGTTTGAAGATGGGTAACGTGATACCTCCAGCTTTGTTCTTTTTGCTTAGGATTGCCTTGGATATCCAGTTCCTTTTTTGGTTCCAAATGAATTTTAGAATTTTTTTTTCAAATTCTGTGAAAAATATCATTCATAGTTTGATAGAAATAGCACTGAATCTGTACATTGCTTTAGGCAGTATGGCCATTCTAACAATATTGATTCTTCTTATTCATAAGCATGGAATGTTTTTCAATTTATTTGTGTTGTCTCTGATTTCTTCCAGCAGTAATTTGTGATTCTCATTGTAGAGATTTTTCTTTTCCCTGATTAGCTGTATTCCTAGATATTTTGTTATTTTATGACTTTTGTGAATGACATTGTATTCTTGATTTGGCTCTCAGATTAAATGTTACTGATACATAGAAATGCTACTGATTTTTCTACATTAATTTTGTATTCTGAAACTTCGCTGAAGTTGTTTATCAGATCTAGGAGCCTTTGGACAGAGACTGTGGGGTTTTTGTAAGTATAGAATTATATTGTTTGTAAAGACAGATAGTTTGATTTCCTCTCTTCCCCTTTAGATGCCTTGTATTTCTTCCTCTTGCTTGATTGCTCTCGCTGAGACTTCCAGTACTAGGTTGTATAAGAGCGATGAGAGCACATTGATTTTGTATCCTGAGATTTTGCTGAAGTTGCTTATCAGCTTAAGGAGGTTTGGGGCTGAGACGATGGGGTTTTCTAGATATACAATCATGTCATCTGCAAACAGGGACAATTTGACTTCCTCTTTTCCTAATTGAATGCCCTTTATTTCCTTCTCCTGCCTGATTGCCCTGGCCAGAACTTCCAACACTATGTTGAATAGGAGTGGTGAGAGAGGGCATCCCTGTCTGGTGCCAGTTTTCAAAGGGAATGCTTCCAGTTTTTGCCCATTCAGTATGATATTGGCTGTGGGTTTGTCATTGATAGCTCTTATTATTTTGAGATACTTCCCATCAATACGTAATTTATTGAGAGTTTTTAGCATGAAGCGTTGTTGAATTTTGTCAAAGGCCTTTTCTGCATCTATTGAGATAATCATGTGGTTTTTGTCATTGGTTCTGTTTATATGCTGAATTACGTTTATTGATTTGCGTATGTTGAACCAGCCTTGCATCCCAGGGATGAAGCCCACTTGATCATGGTGGATAAGCTTTTTATGTGCTGCTGGATTCGGTTTGCCAGTACTTTATTGAGGATATTTGCATCATATTCATCGGGGATATTGGTCTAAAATTCTCTTTTTTTTGTTGTGTCTCTGCCAGGCTTTGGTATCAGCATGATGCTGGCCTCATAAAATGAGTTAGGGAGGATTCCTTCTTTTTCTATTGATTGGAATAGTTTCAGAAGGAATGGTACCAGCTCCTGCTTGTACCTCTGGTAGAATTCGGCTGTGAATCTATCTGGTCCTGGACTTTTTTTGGTTGGTAAGCTATTAATTATTGCCTCAGTTTCAGAGCCTGTTATTGATCTATTCAGAGATTCTTCCTGGTTTAGTCTTGGGAGGGTGTATGTGTCAAGGACTTTTTCCATTTCTTCTAGATTTTCCAGTTTATTTGCATAGAGGTGTTTATAATATTCTTTGATGATAGTTTGTATTTCTGTGGGATCGGTGTTGATATCCCCTTTGTCATTTTTTATTGTGTCTATTTGATTCCTCTCTCTTTTCTTCTTTATTAGTCTTGGTAGCGGTCTATTAATTTTGTTGATCTTTTCAAAAAAACAGCTCCTGGATTCATTGATTTTTTGTGTCTCTATTTCCATCAATTCTGCTCTGATCTTAGTTATTTCTTGCCTTCTGCTAGCTTTTGAATGTGTTTGCTCTTGCTTCTCTAGTTCTTTTAATTGTGATGTTAGGGTGTCAATTTTAGATCTTTGCTGTTTTCTCTTGTGGGCATTTAGTGTTATAAATTTCCCTCTACACACTGCTTTAAATGTGTCCCAGAGATTCTGGTATGTTGTGTCTTTGTTCTCATTGGTTTCAAAGAACATCTTTATTTCTGCCTTCATTTTGTTATGTATCCAGTAGTCATTCAGGAGCAGGTTGTTCAGTTTCCATGTAGTTGAGTAGTTTTGAAAGAGTTTCTTAATCCTGAGTTCTAGTTTGATTGCACTGTGGTCTGAGAGACAGTTTGTTATAACTTCTGTTCTTTTACATTTGCTGAGGAGTGCTTTACTTCCAAGTATGTGGTCAATTTTGGAATAGGTGTGGTGTGGTGCTGAAAAGAATGTATATTCTGTTGATTTGGGGTGGAGAGTTCTGTAGATGTCTACTAGGTCTGCTTGGTGCAGAGCTGAGTTCAATTCCTGGATATCCTTGTTAACTTTCTTTCTGTCTCGTTGATCTGTCTAATGTTGACAGTGGGGTGTTAAAGTCTCCCATTATTATTGTGTGGGAGCCTAAGTCCCTTTGTAGGTCTCTAAGGACTTGCTTTATGAATCTGGGTGCTCCTGTATTGGGTGCATATATATTTAGGATAGTTAGTTCTTCTTGTTGAATTGATCCCTTTATCATTATGGAATGGCCTTCATTATCTCTTTTGTTCTTTGTTGGTTTAGAGTCTGTTTTATCAGAGACTAGGATTGCAACCCCTGCCTTTTCTTGTTTTCCATTTGCTTGTTAGATCTTCCTCCATACCTTTATTTTGAGCCTATGTGTGTCTCTTCACGTGAGATGGGTTTCCTGAATACAGCACACTGATGGGTCTTGACTCTTTATCCAATTTGCCTGTCTGTGTCTTTTAATTGGAGCATTTAGCCCATTTACATTTAAGGTTAATATTGTTATGTGTGAATTTGATCCTGTCATTATGATGTTAGCTGGTTATTTTGCTCGGTAGTTCATGCAGTTTCTTCCTAGTATTCTCAAAGGGTCTCCTTACTGCTTTTGCCCATTAGGTACAATGTTGAATATGGGTCTGTCATAGTTGGCTCTTATTATTTTGAGGTATGTTCCCTAGATGCCTAGTTTTCTGAGAGTTCTTAGCATGAAGGCATTTTGAATTTTATGGAAAGTCTTTTCTGCATCTGTTGAGATAACCAAGTGACTTTAGTTCTGTTTGTGTGATGAATCACATTTTTTATTTGTGTATGTTGAAGGAAACTTCAGCCCCAGAATAAAAGTCTTCTTGATCATGGTGGAATCCTTTTTTAGTGTGCTGTTGGATTCAGTTTGCTAGTATTTTATGAAAAATTTTTACATCTATGTTCATTAGGGATCATTAGGGATATTAGCCTGAAGTTTTTGTTTTGTTTTGTTTTGTTTTGTTTTGTTTTTCTGTGTTTCTGCCAGCCTTTGGTATCAGAATGATGATGGCTTCCTAGAATGAGTTAGGGAGGAGTCTCTCCATCTTGATATTTTGAAATAATTTCTGTAGAATTGCTATAAGCTCTTGTTTATATGTTTGATAGAATTTGAATGTGAATCCATTTCGTCCATAACATTTTATTTTTTTTGTTTGGTAGATTTTTGTTTTCAAGTGATTCAAATTTGGATCTTGTTTTTAGTCTGTTCAGGTTTTCAATGTTTTCCTGGTACAATCTTGAAAGGTTGTATGTTTCCAGAAATTTATCAATTTCTTCTAGATTTTCTACTTTCTAATAATCTCTGAGTTTTTTTCTTCTATTTCATAAGATCAGTTGTATTGTCCCTTTTACCATTTCTGATTGTATTTATTTGCCTATTGTCTCTTTTTTCTTTATTAGCCCAGCTATTGATCTATCAGTCATTTATTATTTAAAAAGAAAAATTTTTGTATGTTTTTTCTCATCTTCACTTCATTCCGTTTTGTTTATTTTGATTTATGTTATTTCTTTTCTCCTACTCGCTTTGGGTTGGTTTGCTCTTGTTTTCTAGTTTTCATAGGTGTGATATAAGGTTGTTATATTAAGAGCTTTCTACCATTTGATGCTATAAACTTCCCTCTTAACACTGCTTTAGCTGTGTGCAAAAGATTCTGGTACATTATAACTTTGTTATTATTAGTTTCAACTAATTTCTTGATGTCTGTCTGCCTTAATTTCAATGTTTACCCAAAAGTTATTCGAGCATACTATTTAATTCCATTTATTTGTGTGGTTTTCGGAGATCTTCTTGGCATTGATATATATATATATAATATATATATAATATATATATATATACACACATACACACATATATACACACATATATATGCATATATACACACATATATACATATATACACATATATACACATATATATGCACATATATATACACACATAACAGTATGTTGTTTAATGGTATATATGCATATATATGTGTGTATATATGTGTATATATATGTATATATATGTATATATGTGTGTATATATATGTTTAACTTTAAGTTCTGGGATACATGTGCAGAACGTTCAGGTTTGTTACATAGGTATAACTGTGCCATGGTGGTTTACTGCACCTATCAACCTGTCATCTAGGATTTAAGCACTGCATGCATTATGCACTTATTCCAATGCTCTCCTTCCCCTTTCCCCCACTCCCCGACATGCCCCAGTGTGTGATGTTCCCCTCCCTGTGTTCATGTATTCTCATTTTTCAACTTCCATTTATGAATGAGAACATGTGGTGTTGGTTTTCTGTTCCTGTGTTAGTTTGCAGAGAATGATGGCTTCCAGCTTTATCCATGTCCCTGCAAAGGACATTAGCTCATTCTTTTTATGGCTGCATAGTATTCCATGGGTTATATGTGCCATATTTTCTTTATCCAGTCTAATGTTGATGGGCATTTGGGTTGTTTCAAAGTCTTTGCCATTGTAAATGGTACTGCAATAAACATATGTGTGCATGTGTCTTTATAGCAGAATAATTTATAATCCTTTGGGCATATACCAAGTAATGGAATTGCTGGGTCAAATGGTATATGTGGTTTTCGATTCTTGAGGAATCACCACGTTGTCTTCCACAATGGTTATGCTACTGTACACTCCCACAAACAGCATAAGAGTGTTCCTATTTCTCCACAGTCTTGCCAGCATCTGTTGCTTCCTGATTTTTTAATAATTACCATTCTAACTGGTGTGATGTGGCATCTCATTGTGGTTTTGATTTGCATTTCTTTAATGACCCATGATGATAATCTCTTTTTAATGTTTTTTGGCCACATAAATGTCTTCTTTTGAGAAGTGTCTGTTCATGTCTTTTGCCCACTTTTTAATGGATTTGTTTTTCTCTTGTAGATTTGTTTAAGTTCCTTGTTGATTCTGGATATTAAACTTTTGTCAAGTGGATAGATTACAAATTTTTTATTTCATTCTGTAGGTTACCTGTTCACTCTAATGATAGTTTATTTTGCTGTACAAAATCTCTTTAGTTTGATTAGATCCCATTGATCAATTTTGGCTTTAGTTGCAATTGCATTTGGTGTTTTAGTCATGAAGTTTTTGCTTATGCCTATGTCCTGAATGGGATTGCCTAGGTTTTCTTCTAGGGTTTTTAAGGTTTTGGGTTTTCCATTTAAGCCTTTGATCTATCTTTAGTTAATTTTTGTATAAGGTGAAGAAAAGTGGTCCAGTTTTCTGTTTTCTGCATATGGCTAGCCAGTTTTCCCAGCAACTTTTATTAAACAGGGACTCCTTCTCCCATTGCTTGTTTTTGACAGGTTTGTCGAAGATCAGATGTTTGTAGATATGTGGTGTTATTTCTGAGGTCTCTGTTCTGCTAAATTGATCTATATATCTCTTTTGGCACAAGTACCATGCTGTTTTGGTTACTATAGCCTTGTAGTATAGTTTGAAGTCAGGTAGCATGATGCCTCCAGCTTCATTCTTTTAGCTTAGGATTGTCTTAGCTATAGGGGCTTTTTTCTGGTTGCATATGAAGTTTAAAGTCATTTTTTCTAATTCTGCAAAGAAAGACAATGGTAGCTTTATGGAAATAGTATTGAATTTATAAATTACATTGGGCAGTGTGGCCATTTTCATGATATTTATTCTTATCCATGACATGGTATTTCTTTCCATTATGTTTGTGTCCTCTCTTATTTCTTTGGGCAGTGCTTTGTAGTTCTCCTTGAAAAGGTTGTTCATGTGCCTTGTAAGTTGTATTTGAGGTATTTTATTCTCTTTATAACAATTGTAAATGGGAGCTCACTAATGATTTGGGTCTCTGCTTGTCTATTGTTGATGTACAGAAATGAATGTGATTTCTGCACATTGATTTTGTATTCTGAGACTTTGCTGAAGTTGCTTATCAGCTTAATTAGTTTTGGGACAGAGATAATGGGGTTTTCTAAATATACAATCATGTCATCTGCAAACAGAGACAATTTTACTTCCTCTCTTCCTGTTTGAATACCCTTTATTTCTGGAAGTTCTGGCCTGATTGCCCTGGCCAGAACTTCCAACACTATGTTGAATAGGAGTGGCAAGAAAGGGCATCCTTGTTTTGTGCCAGTTTTCAAAGGGAAGACTTCTAGCTTTTCCCCATTCAGTATGATGTTGGATGTGGGTTTTTCATAAATAGCTCTTATAATTTGAGTTATGTCTTATCAATACCTAGTTTATTGAGAGTTTGTAATAAGAAGGGATGTCAAATTTTGTTAAAGGCCTCTTGTGCCTGTATAGAAATAATCATGTGGTTTTTGTCATTGGTTCTGTTTATGTGATGGATTATGTTTATTGATTGGCGCATGTTGAAACAGCCTTGCATCCCAGGGATGAGGCCAACTTTATCGTGGTGGATAAGCTTTTTGATGTGCGGCTGGATTTGATTTGCCAGTATCACATTGAGGATTTTCAAATCGATGTTCATCAGGAATATTGGCCTGAAATTTTCTTTTTTTTGTGTGTGTGTCTTTGCCAGGTTTTGGAATCAGGATGATACTGTCCTCATAAAATGAGTTAGGGAAGCGTCCCTATTTTTCTATTATTGGAAATAGTTTCAGAAGGAATGGTACTAGCTTCTCTTTGTACCTCTTCTAGAATTTGGCTGTGAATCTGTCTTGTCCTTGGCATTTTTGGTTGGTAGGCTATTAACTACTGCCTCAATTTCAGAACTTGTTATTGGTCTATTCAGGGATCTGACTTCTTCCTGGTTTAGTCTTGGGAGGGTGTATGTGTCCAGGAATTAATCCATTTCTTCCAGATTTTCTAGTTTATTTGCATAGAGGTATTTATGGTATTCTCTGATGGTAATTTGTATTTCTGTGGGATCGGTGGTGATATCCCCTTTGTCATTTTTTGATGTCTACTTTATTCTTCTCTCTTTTCTTCTTTATTAGTCTAGCAAGTGGTCTATATTGTTAATCTTTTTTGAAAAAAAAAAAGCTCCTGGATTCATTGATTTTTTTGAAGTATTTTTCGTGTCTCTATCTCCTTCAGCTCCTCTCTGACCTTAGTTGTTTCTTGTCTTCTGCTAACTTTCAAATTTGTTTGCTCTTTTTTCTCTACCTCTTTTAATTGTGATGTTAGGGTGTCGATTTCAGGTCTTTCCAACTTTCTGATGTGGGCATTTAGTGCTATAAATTTCCCTCTTAACACTGCTTTAGTTGTGTCCCTTCTGGTACATTGTCTTATTGTTCTCATTGGTTTCCATAAACTTCTCGATTTCTGCCTTAATTTCATTATTTACCCAGCAGTCATTCAGGAGAAGGTTTTTCAATTTCCTTGTACTTTTGCCGTTTTGAGTGAGTTTCTTAATCCCGAGTTCTAATTTGATTGCACTATGGCCTAAGAGACAGTTTGTTATTATTTCTATTTGTTTGCATTTGCTGAGGAGTGTTTTACTTCCAATTATGTGGTTGATTTTAGAATAAGTGCTATGTGATGCTGAGAAGAATGTATATTCTGTTAATTTGGGGTGAAGAGTTCTATAGATGTTTATTATGTCTGCTTGGTACAGAGCTGTGTTTAAGTCCTGAATATCCTTGTTAATTTTCTGTCTCATTGATCTGTCTAATATTGACAGTGGGGTTTTAAAGCCTCCATTATTATTGTGTGGGAGTTGAAGTCTCTTTGTAAGTCTCTAAGAACTTGCTTATGAATCTGTATGCTCCTGTATTGGGTGCATATATATTTAGGATAGTTAACTCTTCTTGTTGCATTCATCCCTTTACCATTATGTAATGCCCTTCTTTGTCTTTTTTCATCTTTTTTGGTTTAAAGTCCATTTTATCAGAGACTAGGATTGCAACCTCTGCTTTCTTTTTGCTTTCCATTTGCCTGGTAAATATTCCTCCATCTGTTTATTTTGAGCCTATGTGTGTCTTTGCATGTGAAATGGGTCTCCTGAATATAGCACAAATGGGTCTTGACTCTTTATCTAATTTGCCAGTCTGTGTCTTTCACTTGGGGCATTTAGCACATTTATATTTAAGTTTTGTATTTTTATGTGTGAATTCAATCCTGTGATCATGTGCTAGCTGGCTATTTTGCATATTATTTGATTTGATGCAGTTTCTTCATAGTGTCGTTGGTCTTTATATTTTGGTGTGTTTTTGCAGTGGCTGCTACTCGTTTTACCTTTCCATATTTAGTGCTTCCTTCAGGAGCTCTTGTAAGGCAGGCCTGGTGGTGACAAAATCCCTCAGCATTTGCTTGTCTGGAAAGGATTTTATTTCTCTTTCACTTATGAAGCTTAGTTTGGCTGGATATGAAATTTTTAGTTGAAAATTGTATTCTTTAAGAATGTCAAATATTGGTCCCCACTCTCTTCTGGCTTGTAGGGTTTCTGCAGAGAAATCTGCTGTTAGTCTGATGGGCTTCCCTTTGTAGGTAACCTGACCTTTCTCTCTAGCTGCCCTTAACATTTTTTCCCTTGTTTCAACCTTGGAGAATCTGACAATTATGTGTCTTGGAGTTGTATCTTAGTGGTATTTTCTCTGTATTTCCTGAATTTGAATGTTGGCCTGTCTTGCTAGGTGGGGAAATTTCTCCTGGATAATATTTTGTAGTGTGTTTTTCAACTTGGTTCCTTTCTCCCTGTCACATTCAGGTACACCAATCAATCACAGGTTTGGTCTTTTCACATATTCCCATATTTCTTGAAGGCTTTATTTGTTCCTTTTCATTCCTTTTTTTTCTCTCTAATCTGGTCTTCATGCCTTATTTCAGTAAGATGATCTTCAATCTCTGATATCCTTTCTTCCACTTGATCACTTCTGCTGTTGATACTTGTGTAAGCTTCACAAAGTTCTCATGCTGTGTTTTTCAGCTCCATCAGGTCATTTGTGTTACTCTCTACACTGGTTACTCTAGTCAGCAATTCCTGTAACCTTTTATCAAGGTTCTTAGCTTCCTTGAATTGGGTTAGAACATGCTGCTTTAGCTCAGAGGAGTTTGTTATTATCCACCTTCTGAAGCCTACTTCTGTCAATTTGTCAATCTCATTCTCCATCCTGATTTTTAGTCTTGCTGGAGAGGAATTGTCATCATTTAGAGGAGAAGAGGCATTCTGGTTTTTGTAATTTTAAGAATTTTTGAGCTGGTCTTTTCTTATCTTCATGGATTTAGCTACCTTTGATGTTTGAGGCTGATGGCCTTTAGATGGGGTTTTTGTTTGGGTGTCTTTTTTGTTGATGTTGATGTTGTTGCTTCCTGTTTGTTAGGTTTTCTTCTCTTAGGCCCCTTTTCTGCAGATCTGCTACAGTTTGCTGGAGGTCTAATCCAGACCCTGTTCACCTAGTTATGACCAGTGGAGGCTGCAGAACAACAAAGATTACTGCCTGCTCCTTTTTCTGGAAGCTTCTTCCCTAAGCAACACCAGACTGATGTCAGCCAGAGCTGTCCTGTATGAGTTGTCTGTCCACCCCTCTTGGGAGGTGTCTCCCAGTCAGGTGGCACAAGGTTCAGGGACACACTTGAGAAGGCAGTCTGTTCCTTAGCAGAGCTGGTGTGCTGTGCTGGGAGAATCATTCTTGTCTTGATCAGCTGCCTTCTTCAGAAATGACAGGCAGGAAAGTTTCAATATGCTGAAGCTGTGAGCACAGCTGCCTCTTCCATTAGGTGTTTTGTCCCAAGGAGATGAGAGTTTTATCTGCAAGCCCCTGACTTGGACTGCTGCCTTTCCTTCAGAGACACCCTGCCCAGTGAGAAGGAATCTAGAGAAGCAGTCTGGCCACAGCTGCTTTGCCACGCTGTGCTGAAATCCACCAAGTCCAAACCTCCCATCCTCCTTAGCACTGTCAGTGGAAAACTGCCTACTAAAGCCTCAGTAATGGTGGACGCCCCTCCCCCCAGCAAGCTCTATCATCCCAGTTTGACTTCAGACTGCTGTGCTGGCAGTGATAATTTCAAGCCAGTGGTTCTTAGCTTGCTGGGCTCCATGGGAGTGAGACCTGCTGAGGGAGGCCTTTTGGCTCCCTGGCTTCAGCATTTTTTACAGGGGAGTAAACAGTTCTGTCTCACTGGATTTCCAAGCACCACTGGTGTATGATAAAAACTCCTACAGCTAGCTCAGTGTCTGTCCAAACAGCTGCCCAGTTTTGAGTTCAAAACTCAGACTCCTGATGGTGTAGGCACACGAGGGAATCTGTGGATCTGCAGATTGTAAAAACCATGGGAAAAGCACAGTACCCATGGCTGGGTAGCACAGTCCCTCATGGATTCCCTTGGCTGGGGAAGGGAGGTCCCCCAGTTTCTTGCCCTTCCTGGGTGAAGTGAAGCCACACCCTTCTTCTGCTCACCCTCCATGGGTGGCACCCACTGCCTAACCAGTCCCAATGAGATGAACTGGGTACCTCAGTTGGAAATGCAGAATTCACCCACCTTCTGCATTGATCTCGCTGGGAGCTGCAGACAGAGCTGTTCCTAATCAGCCATTTTGGCTTCTCCTGGTTCTCTTATAACTTGCATTTCTTTGATAAAATTTTGGTTTTCTAACTGTTTCAAGAAAATTCATAATTCCTTATTGAATAATTTTTTATAACGACTTCTTTAAAATCCTTGTAAGATAATTTCAACATCTGTGTCATCTCAGTGTTTGCATATGTTGATTGTCTTTTCTCATTGGAGTTGAGGTTTTCCTGATTCTTAGTATAACTAGTATTTTTCTATTGTATACTGAACATTTTAGATACTCAGTAGTGCTTTCTGGATATTATTTAAATCTCATGTTTTAGTAAGCACCTCCAACACTACACTGGGTATTTTTTTCAGGGTTCCCAATCTATCTTTTTTGCTCATGGTGTCTGGTTTCCTGATGTTCTCAGAGGTACTCTTATTCAATTGGAAGAGAAAAGAGCCTACCTGGTTAGCCTTTGATTGATTTGTGCTTAGAAAATGTCATTTCTAAACAATCTTTTTCTTTTGGGTTTAATTAGTCATAGAGTTATAGGTCCTCTAGTCTTCGTCCTCTAGTCTTTGATTCTATAACTATGTTACCCATTTTTTCCCACCAATCAGAACTCTCCATTTGTTGTCTATTGTGTTATTTCAAGATTTCTTAGTGTACTAATCAGGGAGAAGCAGGGAAAATGAGTCTACACCATTCACTCCTGACAGGCAATCCCAAATATAACCTATTGACATGTAAAATAGTCAGAAATATAGAAATGCAAGGGATATAACCTATTGACATGTAAAATAGTCAGAAATATAGAAATGCAAGGGAGATGCAAGATGTAGGACTAGAAAAATCCAGACACTTGCTCTTCCATGAATACAACAAATAAATAAAAACAGATTGACCAACATAGCTTTGTGAGAACTCTAGACTGGTTAAGAAGCTGCAAAAACCAAGAAAACACCTAACAAAAAAAAAAAGCTGCAATCAAAATGGTAGAGGATTTGTGGAACTTTAGTTCCTCTTTGCCCCACCCCTTCTCTGGTACAGCAAGGTGCAGACAGGAGGAAGCCAAACAATTTATGGATCCTCCCTGAGAATGAAATAAAAAGAAGCAACCTGCTTGCAGCATTATGACTTGTTTGAAAGCTGTCTGAGGGATTAGCTTTTGTCTCATCTGACTTAAAGTACTGATAGGAATCATGGCACTGTTTAAATAACAGATTGGAGACCACTGAAAGCAGTGGAGACATAATGAGTAAGAATAATGAGCCCAACAAGTGGATTCACAGCTAGTAAGGCCAATAACTAATAAGAAGATTGAATCTATAACCAAAAACCTTCCAAAAACACAATAACAAAATACTAGAAACAGATGCTTTCACAGGTGAATTCTCCCAAACATACAAAGAAGAATTAACATCAAATTTTCCCAAACTTTCTTTGGAAGATGACAGAAAACACTTCTAAACTCATCCTTTGAAGTCAGCATTACCCTGCTGTTAATGCCAGACCAGGACAAAAGAAACAATCAAACCCTTCTGCCCAATATCTCTGATAAATACAGATACAAATATCCACAGCAAAATACTTGCAAATAGAATTTAAGAGGGCATAAAAGGATTATACATCATGACAAATTGAAAGTTATTTCTGGAATACAAAGATGGTTCATCATATGACATTAATCAAATAATATATAATAAAAAAGGAAGATAAAACCATGATTCTCTCAATAAATTCCACAAATAAAAACAAAATTCAATAATTTGATGCCCTACCACAATGAAAACACTTGACAAACAGTACAAGAGAACTACCTATATATAATAAAAGACAGATTAGAAAAGTTTACTGTCAACATTATGCTCAATGGTGAAAGTTGGAAGGCTTTTATTCTAAGATCAGGAGCAAAAAAATGGTGCTCCATTTTACCTCATTAACTTAATATAATCTAGAAGTCCTAGGTAGAGCTATGTAGAGCATTTAGATGAGAAAAAGAATAGGCATCCAAATGAAAAGGAGCAATTAAGATCATGTTTGTTCACAGATGGCAGAAACATATGTAGAAACCTCTCATGATTCAACAAAAAGATGTGTAAAAACTAATAAATTCAACAAATTACAACATACAAAATTAACACACTAATTCAGTAGTTTTTATATCCACCAACAGCGAACAATCTGAAAAGAAAATTAACAAAACAATTCCACTTATAATAGCATCAAAAAATTGAGATACTAACAGAATTCATTAAGAAGATGAAACAGTTGTACACTGAAAGCCACAAAACATTACTAAAAGCATTAGGAAATATACCTAATGCTAAATGATGAGTTAATGGGTGCAGCACACCAGCATGGCACATGTATACATATGTAACTAACCTGCACATTTTGCACATGTAACCTAAAACTTAAAGTGTAATAATAATAAAATTAAAAAAAAGAAATAAAAAGTCACTAGTAAATGGAAAGCCATCTTATTTTTGTAGATTATAAGACTTAATATTGCTAAGCTGTCAACATTATCCAAAGAAATCTACAGATTTAATAAAACTTGTTGTCAAAATTTTAATGACCTATTTTTTTGCAGAAATACACAATTTTATTCTAAAATGTATATAAATTTCAAGGGGTAGTGAATAGTCAAAACAATTTTGATGAAGAAAGTTAGATGACTTACACTTTCTGATTTCAAAAGTCATTGCAAAACTACAGTAATCAAAACAGTGTGGTACTAGCATAAAGACAGACATACAGACCAATGAAATAGAATACATGACCTGGAAATAAGTCCTTAAATATGTGACCAAATAATTTTTGACATGGGTGCTAAGATTTTATTAAGAAAGAACAATCTCAACAAACAATTTCTGGAAAAACTGAATATCCACATGCAAAAAAATGAAGTAGGACCTTTACCTTATACCACATGCAAAAATTCAAAGTAGATCAAAGAACAAGTTATAATAGACCTAAAACTGTAAAATACTTAGAGAGAAACGCAGAGGGAAAGCTTCAAGGCATTAGAAATAACAATATTTTTATTGCATATGACACCAAAAATAAAGGCAACAAAAGCAAAAATAGGTAAATTGGATTACATCAAAAGAAAAAAATTATCTGCATCAAAGGACATAATTAGTAGAGTAAAATGGCAATCTATGGAATGGTGGAAAATATTTTCAAGCCATGATATATGTTAAGGGGTTAATAGCTAAAATATATAAAGAATTCCTACAACTCAACAGTAAAAAACTCACAAAACCTATTTTTTTTAAATGGGCAAAGAAGTTGAAAACACTTCTCCAAACAGTATATGCACAAGGCGAATAAATATATAAAAGATGCTCATCTTCACTTATTATTAATGCAAATCAAATTACTATGATATATTGTCCCACACCCCTTACAATGGCTACTACTAAAAAATCAGAAAAAAAAAAACTAGCTTTGGTGATGACATAAAAAGAGTGGAATCCTCATGCATTATTAGAGGAAATGTAAAATTGTGTAGCCACTATAAAAATAGTGTGACAGTTTATAAAATAATTTAAAAATAGAAAGTGACATCAGCAAGAGACAGAATAGGAGATTCCAGCCCATATAAACTCACACAAATGTTGATTTTGACAACCTTCGTGGATGGGGATATTTTTAAGGGAATGCAAGAGTCAAATATACTCTAGCACTGTATTTAAGGAACAATTTAAGAATAGACACATTGAAAGGGAAATGAAGAACAATTCACTTTATCCACATAATTCTTCTCACAAGGTGTCACATCTCACTACTAAGGGAGACCTCTCAGCCTGGGATTTTTTTCCATGGATAACAGTGACTATGGAGTAAATGGCCAGCTTCCCTAGCCTTGCAGAAAGCTGCTCAAAAGGACTATTTCTTCCTCACAGCACCCAGATCACTGACTAGGTTTGTATGGCTGAATAGTCTAAGGGAGATAAACACAATAAAAAGGAGTGAGAAGTTATGACAATAACCACATGTATTTCAAAATCTAACTGAAGATCTTACTTACATGTTCATGGACTTCACCAAGAGGCCAACTAAAAAACCCCGTAAGACATATCATCTAAAGCATTCCCCAGTACTGCTTGAGGCATGTCCCCAGCACTCACAAGTGTCCCTGAGACAGTAAATGTGAGCCTCTGCAGACAATATGCAAGTGATTTTGCAGATGGCAAACATGAAACTCCATTAAAATAAGATGTAAGAAAACCCCCATAGAGAGGACACAGATATCAGCAGCTGGCATGATGCTGTGTGATTGGGTAAAGGTGTACAAACTTGAAAATGTGGGGGCATTCCCCTGGGAAAGATAATTAAGAGGCTTTCATCACCTGTTCTGACTTTGTAGAACTGAGAGAAGACACACAGTCCTAAGACGTCTTCTCAACAGTGGAAAAAAATAGTGGTGCAGGCACATCAAAAGAAAAAGCCTGAGAGACTCCCCAGACTTCTAGCTAGGCTGAATGGTGAAGGTCTTGCTTTTCTAAAGTCATTCAGTAAACACTGAAGGAGTGAACTGTTTTTTTCATCAGAGAATACAGCAAGTTAAGACTTCAGTGGACATAAAAAACAAAACAACAACAACAACAAAAAACATTTCCATGAAAGGAACAAAATGACAGTTCTAATGGCTAACCCCCCAAAATGGAGATCTAAAAATTGCCCGACATAGAATTCAAAATAATTATCTAAGGAAGCTCAGTAAGCCACAAGAGAACACAGAAAAGTTAATAAAATTCAGAGAAATAATACATCAACAAAATGATAAATTCAACAGATATAAAACATTTATAAAAACAACCAAATGGAAATTCTGAAGCTGAAGAATACACTGAATAAACTGAAAAAAATTAGTTTTATCAGCAGACTTTATCAAGTAGAAGAAATAATCAGCAAACTTGAAGACAAACTATTTGAAATTACCCAGTCATAGGAACAACAACAAAAGAAGACTAAAGAAAGCCAAAGGCACTACAGGACACCATCAAGTGAAACAAAATACACATTATGGAATTCTTAATAGAAGCAGAGAAGAAGAGAAAGGGACAGAAAACATATTTAAAGAAATAAGGACAAAAATTATTCAATCTAGGGGAAAAGTGAACATTCAGATCCATGATGCAGAAAGAAACGCCAATAGGCTGAACGTCAAGAGATCTTTACCAAGTGATATTATAATCAAATTATCAAACATTCAAGACAGTGAAATGATCTTGAGAACAGAAAAAAATCATATGCAAAGAATCCTCAAAAGGATATCAGCTGACTTTTCAAATGAAACCTTGCAGGCCAGGAGGGAGTGGAATGATGTATTCAAAGACACAGAAAACTTATATTTAAATTTCAACAGTATAATCAAATTTTGACACATACATATATTTTAATAATGTGTTTATAAAATGTAAAAAACACTAGGGTTACAAAGTTTCAGTTATGTAAGATGAATAAGTTCTGGAGTTCTAATATATTGTCTGGTGACTATAGGTAATAATACTGTGTGCTTGAAATTTGCTTAAAAATGGATGCTAAGTATTCTCAACACAAAGAAAGAGAAGGTAATATGTCAGGTGATGACCATGTTAATTTAGGTTGATTGTGATGATTATTTCACAATGTATACTTATATCAAATAATCTATTTGTATACCATAAGATATAATAAAAACAGAAAACATAAAAATAGAATTAACACATGATCTATCAATTCCATTTTATGGTATTTACCCAAAAGAATTATAAGCAAGGTCTCAAAAAGATGTTTGTACGGTATGTTCATAGCAGCATTATTCATAATAGCCAAAAGATGGAAGTAATCAAAGTGTCCACCGGTAGATGAATGGATAAACTAAATGTAGTATATATGCAATGGAGTATTATTCAACCATAAAAAGAAAGAAATTCTGGTGCATGCTACAATGTGGATGATCCGTGAAGACTTATGCTAAGTGAAATAAGCCAGACACAAAGGAAATAATATATATTGTATAATTCCACTTATATGAGTTTTCTACAATAGTCAATGCAAGAAGATAAGGTAGCTTCCAAAGCCCAGCACTGCCTTCAAACCTGTCACTGTTGAGGCAAGGACTGACACTTATTGTCACTCCATTTGCTAAGAAATAGGAACAAAAAACCATTCAAAACATCAATAAATACAGGAGGTTTTTTTTTTGTAAAAAATAATGAAATAGACTGCTAGATATACTAGTAAAGAAGAAAAGAGAGAAGATTCAAATAAACACAATCAGAAACAACCTGGAGAATATAACCCTGACCCCCACAAAAATATAAACAACCAACAGAGAATATTATAAACATGTCTATGAATATATACTAGAAAATCTAAAAGAAATGGATACATTTCAGGACACATAACCCCCCCAAGACTGAACCAGAAAGAAATTGAATCTCTGAGCAGATCAATAACAAGTTCTGAAATTGATGAAGTAATAAATAGCTTACCAACCAAAGAAAAAAAAGAAAAAGCCCAGGACCAGATGAATTCACAGCTGAATTCTACCAGACATACAATGAAGACCGGGTACCATACCTACTAAAACTATTTCAAAAAAATTGAGGTGGAGGGACTTCTCCATAACTCATTCTATCCTGATACAAAAACCTGGCAGAGATACAACAACAAAGGCAGTTTCATTGATGAACATCTAAGCAAAAATCCTCAGCAAAATACTGGCAAACCGAATCCAGCAGCACATCAAAAAGCTTATCCACCATGATAAAGTTGGCTTCATCCCTTGGATGCAAGATTGTTTCAACATACACAAATCAATACAGGTGATTCATCACATAAGCAGAACTAAATACAAGAATCATGTGATTATCTCAATAGATGCAGAAAAGACCTTTGATGAAATTTAACATTGCTTCATGTTAAAAACTCTCAATAAGCTAGGCATTGAAGGAACATACTTCAAAATAATAAGAGCCATCTATGAAAAACCCACAGCCAATATCATACTGAATGGGCAAAAGTTGGACACATTCCCTTTGAATACCAGCAAAATACAAGGATGCCCTCTCTCACTACCCCTATTCAACATACTATTGGAAGTTCTGGCCAGGGCAATCAGGCAAGGGAAAGAAAAAAAGGGCATCCAAATAGGAAGAGAGGAAGTCAAAATATCCCTGTTTGCACATAACATGATCCTATATCTGGAAAATTCCATCATCTCAGCCTAAAAATTTCTTAAGATTGTAAGCAACTTCAGCAAAGTCTCAGGTTACAGAGGCAATGTGCAAAAACACTAGCATTCCTGTACACAAAAAACAGACAAGCTGAGGGCAAATCAGGAATGAACTCCCATTCACAACTGCCACAAAAATAATAAAATACCTAAGAGTGCAACAAAGTAGGGAGCATTAGGAGATATACCTAATGTTAAATGACGAGTTAATGGGTGCAGCACACCACCATGGCACATGTATACATATGTAAGAAACCTGCATGTTGTGCACATGTACCCTAAAACTTAAAGTATAATAAAAAAAAAGAAAAATCTCTACAACAAGAATTACAAACCACTGCTCAAAGAAATCAAAGATGACACAAACAAATGCAGAAACAATTCATACTCATGGGTAGGAATAATTAATATTGTTAAAATGGCCATACTGCCCAAAGCAATTTATTGATTCAATGCTATCCCCATTAAACTACCACTGACATTATTCACAGAATTAGAAAAAACTATTTCAAAATTCATATGTAAACAAATGACCCAAAACAGAAAAGATAATCCTAAGAAAAAACAACAAAGCTGGAGGCATCAGGCTACTCAACTTCAAAGTATACTACAGGGTAACAGTAACAAAAACAGCATGGTATTGGTACTGGTACAAAAACAGACACGTAGACCAATGGAACAGAATAAAGAACCCAGAAATAAAACCATCCACCTGCAACTATCTGATCTTTGGCAAACCTGACAAAAGCAAGCAATGGCAAATGTATTCCCTTTTCAATAAATGGTGTTGGGATAGCAGAAGATTTGAACTAGACCCCTTCCTTACACCATATACAAAAATCAACTCAAGATGGATTAAAGATTTCAATATCAAACCCCAAAGTATAAAAACCCTGGAAGACAACTTAGACAATACCATTCAGGACATAGTCATGGGCAAAGATTTCATGATAAAGATGCCAAAAGCAATTGCAACAAAATCAAAAATTGACAAATGGGATCTAGTTAAACTAAAGAGCTTCTGCACAGCAAAAGAAACTATCAACAGAGTATGCAGACAACCTACACAATGTGAGAAAATTTTAGCAAATTATGCATCTGATAAAAGTCTAATATGCAGCATCTATAAGAAACAAAAAAATTTACCCCATTAAAAATGTGGACAAAAGACATGAACAGACACTTCTCAAAAGACATACATGCTGCCAACAATCATATGAAAAAAAAGCTCAACATCACTGATCATTAGAGAAATGCAAATCAAAACCACAATGAGATACTGTCTCACAGCAATTAGAATGACTATTATTAAAAAGTCAAAAAACAACAGATGCTGGCTAGGTTGTAGAGAAAAGGTTTGCTTATACACTGTTGGTGGGAGTATAAATTAGTTCAGCCATTGTGGAAAACAGTGTGGTGATTCCTCAAAGACCTAAAGACAGATACACCATTTGACTCAGAAACCCCATTATTGGGTATATAACCAAAGAAATATAAATTATTCTGTTATAAAGACAAATGCACCTGTATGTTCATCACAGCACTATTCACAATAGCAAAGACCCTAAATTTCTGTAAATGATAGACTGGATAAAGAAAATGTGGTATATATACATTATGGAATACAATGCAGCCGTAAAAATTAATGAAATCATGTCCTGCGCAGAGACCTGGATGGAGCTGGTGGCTTAGCGAACTGACACAGGAACAAAAAACCAAGTACCACACGCTTTTACTCATAAGTGGGAGCTAAACAATAAGAACACATGGACACATAGAAGGAAAAACCCCACATTGGGGCCTCTCAGAGGGTGGAGGGTAGGAAGAGGGAGAGAATCAGGAAAACTAACTGATAGGTACTAGGCTTAATGCCTGGCTGATAAAATAATCAGTACAACAAATCCCTATGACACAAGTTTACCTATGTAACAAATCTACTCTCGTAACACTGAACCAAAAATAAAAGCTGAAATAAAGAAAATGCAGTACATATACACAATGGAGTATTATTCAGGCACAAAAAAATAAGATCCTGTCATTTGCAACAGCATGTGTGGCAATTGAAGTCATGTTAAGTAAAATGAGCCAGGCACAGAAAGATAAACTGCATGTTTTCACTTATATTCTAGGAGCTAAAAATTAGAACAAACTAATGGAGATAGAGAATAGAATGATGGTTATCAGAAGATAACAAGAGAGGCAGTGTGAGGTGGGGGGAGTGGGGATGATTAATGGTTACAAAAATATAGTTAGTGTATCTAACTGTAATGAATAAGATCTAGTATTTGATAGCACAACAGGGTGTCTATAGTTAATAATAATTTAATTACACATTTTAAAGTAGCTAAAAGTACAATTAGATTTTTGCAACACAAAGAAATGATAAACACCTGAAGTGACAGATATCCCGTCTACACAGATGTGATTATAATGTACTGCATGCCTGTATCAAAATATCTCTTATACCCCATAAATATATATACCTAGCATGTACCCACAAAAATTGAAAATAAAAAAGAACAAAATTGAAATACATCAAAATGTTAAAAACACACACAAATATTTACTCACGGTAGGATATTCTGGCATTAACTGTAGCTGAGTTTATAAGAAATAGAAAAATCATTAATATTTATAAGATATTTAAAAAATAATCATTTACATCAAGTGGTTAAAAGCTCTAGATAAGAAAAGCAATTCTCCACTTTCTAATAACACCTAGGGTTTATATTGCGTAATACAATTAAAACAGCATTCTGACCAATGATAAACAATTTATAGAAAATTTACTTGCTTAATATTTCACTATAAAGTTAATATTTTGACCAATATTAAAGATTTTAAAACTCTATTCTGATATTTCTAGAAGTATTAACTTAGTAAAATAATATTTATAATGCTATTTATTAAGCTGAAAGAAGAGATGATACATTCTGGGTTTTACTTGAAAGGATATTTAACTCACTAATTTGATTTGTTACTGTTTGAAAACTACATTTTCTTCTTCTGTCCTGGATGACAATGAGGTGAAAACAGCTTTCCTAGTTCTGAACTTCCCTTTAATGGAAAGCATTATGGAATTTCAGCGGGGACTATCATCTGGTTTCTACTCAAATCCCAGCTTCAAGAAAATGTGAGAGAGGATCTAGTATATAAATTCTGTTTAAGGCAGGAAGTTTCCAATCTCAAGTATTTCATGCCAACAACTTATGTTATACTAGCTGTTCCACCATTGAATACTAAATGATTATTCAAAACAAACAAAAATAACAGTACCTTATAATGGTAACAGTTATAGGTTAAAGCCATTGCCATCATTCATTACTAATTTTACATAAACTGTCCAAAAATATGCATATAAACATTTATGCAGATAAACTAGTGTTAATAATAAAAATGTGCAGTAACATCCACAAGTGTCCTCTCTGTGTTCTAAAATCTATACAATTGTTTTCAAGAAGGGAAATCTGAACACCCTGGCTACACATCAGAAACACATCTGAATACACATATGCTGTGGAGAATGCCAAAACTGAACATCTCATAAAAGCAAAACCAAACTTATTGTGCTTTTGTTATTGTTTAATCCTCTAATTAGACTGAAAGGAGACCACTGAATACTAAAATCAGGTATTTACTAAATAGTGTTGATTTATACTAGTCAAAGTTACCCCTCACAAACCAACAGTTGAATCAGGATAGTCTTTTGCAGTTCATTGTCTATTAGGAGTTTGTTATATTTCCAATTAAAGCCTTCATTTTTCCTGTTGACTTCAACATGTGTAGCGCAAACAACTCTGTATCTGAGGTGGCCTCTGATTCAGACTTTGGAACTCCTTTTTCAACTTCATCTTGGGTATACCAATAAGCCTATTGGTATACTACTTTGATACCGATAAGCAAATTTTTCTTTTTTAGAGACTCTGCTATGAGGGGAGCAGGTCCAGCAGCATCCACTGGCTTGGGCTGTACATCTTGCTCTGAAATTTTTACTGACTAAAGTTTTACACTGATCATATCTTTAAGAATCTCTAGCATTTTTGGCATGTCAGCTTTTTTTTGGATTGTTCTTAACCAACGTCTTTCCAGAATTGGCTTTTCTCCCTCCTCACTCTCTAATCAGATCGATATCAGATATACTTTCGTGGAGTCCCAGTGGAGAGGGGGGGCAAGAGTGGTGGGAGAGGTGGAGGGGATGGTGGTGTGGTAACAGATGTGGTAAAATCTAAGTCACTTGCAATTAGATTTTCCTGCTATTGCTGAGTCACAATTTTGGTTATCTGAGCTCTGAGAGCAGCAAATTCATTTTCAAGAGCACAAATCTTCTGCAGTGCTTCCTCATTTACCAGGCTGGAGTCTTCAGCTGAGGCTCCTCTTGAGACAAGTCTGGTAAGGAAATCTGTCTGCTTGGGGCCTTCTCAAAGAAAAGGTCATCCTGAAAGGATAGCCTTGACCTGGCCTCTGTTCTTAGTCTTGTTGAACACTCTCCTTTGGCTACCCATTCAACAGCCACAAAAGACAACACTGCATCCTCTCCTGGGTGGTTGGGACGCGATTCTGTTGCATGGCAGGTAAGCTTGGACACCGCATCACAGATAAATTATTAATAGTAACAATTTTCTTCCTGATACTTAGAGACAAACCATATGGCTTCCCAGGCCAAAATACCGATTTCATGCTTACTCCAACTTGTTGGAAAATCATCCTAATTAGGCTATTAACCCAGCCAAGCATTTAGATGCAAAGTGTCTTCAAGTACTTGAGGCATACATAGCAGTGCATGGTCCAACCATCACACTCAGACATGCAGCAGCCAGCACCTTCTCTCTTTCTTGTCTTGTTTTCCTTGATTTTTTAGATATAGTTTTCTTCACCTCTCTAAACATATTTTATTTTTATTTCTTGTTGGTACGTAATAGCTGTACATATTTTTGAGGTATATGTGATACTTTATTACATGTGTAGACTTTGTAATGATCAAGTAATGATATTTGGGGTACCATTGCCTGAAGTATTTTTTTATTTTTATGTATTTAAAATATTTCAATTCCTCTCTTCTAGCTATTTTGAAATATACAATGCATTGTTGTTAACTATGGACACCTTACCTTGCTATCAAGCATTAGAACTTCTTTCTTCTGTCTAACACTATTTTTGTACCCATTACTGAACCTCTCTTTATCACCCCAACCCCAACCCACACAAGTTTCCCAGCCTCTGGTATCTATCATTCTATACTCTACCTCCACAATATAAACTTCTTTAGTTCCCACATATAAATGAGAATATATAATATTTATCTTTCTATGCCTGGCTTATTTCACTTAACATAAGGACCTCCAGGTTCATCCATGTTGCTGCAAATGACATGATTTTATTCTTTTTCATGTCTGAATAATACTCCCTTGAGTATATACACCACACTTTCTTTATCCATTAATTCATTGATGAACATTTTGGTTAATTCAGTATCTTTGCTATTGTGAATAGTGTTGTAATAAACATGCAAGTGTGGGTATCCCTTTGATATACTGATTTATTTTACTTTGGATAAATATATAATACTGAGATTACTGAATCGTATGGTAGTTCTATTTTTAGTTTCAGTTTTTTTTAAATCTCCATAATCTCCATACTCTTTTCCATAGTGGCTATACTAATCTACATTTCAACCAACAGTGTATAAGAGTTCCCTTTTTTCTCTATACTTACCAGCATTTGTTATTTTTTCTTATTTTAATAGTAGGCATTCTTATTGGAGTATAATGATATTTCATTGTGACTTTTATTTGCACTTTCCTGGGGATGAGTGATGTTGAACATTTTTTTATATACCTGTTGATCATTTCTGTGTCTTCTTTTGCAAAATATATTCTTATGTCCTTTGCCCACTTTTTCATAAGATTATTTTTGTTTTTTTACTGTTGAGTTGTTTGAGTTTCTTGTAATATAATCCCTTGTTGAATGAATAGTTTGCACATATCCAATTCAAGGCGTGGACTCTTCACTTTGTTGATTATCTCCTTTGCTGTTCAGAAGCCTTTTAACTCTGGCGTTTTTACTGACACATTCATCTATTTTTTTGTTTTTGTTGCCTGTGCTTTTGAGGTCTTAGCTATGAAATATTGGGGCCTAGACCAATGCCCTAAAGTGTTATTCTTATGTGTTCTTCTAGTAGTTGTGCAGTTTTGGGTCTTATGTTAAAGTCTTTAATCCATTTTGAGTTGATTTTTTTTATATGGTAAGAGATAGGGATCCAGTTTCATTCTTCTGCATATGGGTGTCCAGTTTTCTCAGCACCGTTTATTGAAGAGGGTACCCTTTCCTCAATGTATGTTCTAGTTGCCTTTGTTGAAAATCAGTTGGCTTTAAATATGTGGCTTTATTGGATTCTTTTTTCTGTTCTGTTCTGTTGGTTTGACATGCCTGTTTCTATACCCAAACAATGCTGTTTGGGTTATATAGCCTTGTAATATATTTTTTAAGTCAGGTAATATAATGCCTCTAGCTTTGTTGTTTTTTTTATCAGGACTACTTTGGCTAGTCAGCCTCTTTTTTTCTATCCATATGGATTTCAGAAATTGTTTCCAATTATATGAAAGATAACATTGGCATTTTGATAAAAATTGTATTGAATCTGTCAATTGTTTTGGTCCATGTGACCATTTTAATGATATTAATTTTTCTGATCTATGAGCATGGGATGTCTTTCCATTTGTTTGTGTTGTCTTCAATTTCTTCCATCAGTGTTTAGTAGTTTTTCTTGTAGTGTTTTTTATCTTATTTGTTGAATTTATTTGTAGGTATTTCTTTTGCAGCTATTGAAAATTTGATTAATTTACTGATTTATTTCTCAACTTGTTCATTATTGGTGTATATAAATGCTACTGATTGCTGTATATTGATTTTGTATCCTGCAACTTTACTGAATTTGTTTATCATATCTAAGAGTTTTTTGACAGAGTCTTTAGTTTTTTCTTGATATAAAATTATGTCATCTGCAAAGAGGGACAATTTAACTTACTCTTTTGCAATTTTAATGCCTTTCATACTTTTTTCTTGCACGATTGCTCTGGCTAGGACTTTGCTGAATAGAAGTGGCAAAAGTGGGCATCCTAGCCAAGTTTTGGTTCAGGCGAGCAATAACAGTACCCGATTTTAACTTTATATCTTTGAAAGGGATATTGAAGAGGGTCGAACAGAAAGTCCTGAATTGCTGAGTCCATTTATGTCTCATCCTCCAGCAGTGGTTGTGTGGCACTGAGAGTCTGTGCACTTTTGGGAGAGATAGCACAGTGGCTGGGAGACTTTACATGTAACTCAGTGCTGCCCTGTCATGGCTGACTTCTGGATGGGTTATTTTTGTGGGTTTTTTTGTTTTTCTTCTTGTTTTCTGATTGTTTACTTTTATTTTTACAGTCTGGCCATTCTTCTATAGGGTTGGTGCAGTTGCATAGAGTCTGCTAGAGACTCTAGTTACCTCAGATTTTCCTGTACCTGGAGGTATCACCAGTGAAGGCTGCAAAACAGCAAAGATGGCATGCTGCCCCTTCCTCTGGAAGCTATGTCCTAGGGGGTTACTGACCTATTGCCAGCCTGAAAGCACCTGTAGGAGGTGGCTGGAGACCCCAGTTAGGAGGTTTCACCCAGTCAAGAGGAATGGAATCAGGGATCTGATTAAAGAAGCAGCCTGGCTGATTTTTGATAAAGCTGCTGTGCTGTGTTGGGGATTCCTTCAGCCCCTGATTAGTGTGGTCTCTCTAAGGCCCACAGGCTGGACTGGCTGAAATATCCAAACAGCCAAGGTGGTGTCCTGCCCCACCCTCTTAGTACTCCATCCTAGGGAGAAATTAGAATTCTGTAATAGAACACGGGCAGGGGTGGCCAGAGGCCCTGGCTGTGAGTACCCACATCACAAGGAGGAGTGGATCAGGGTCTTGTTTATAGAAGCAGTCTAGCCATGCCTCGACAAAATATTCATGTCATGCTTGGGAACCACCTCTACCCATGTCAGTTTAGACACTCCAAATCCCGCAGGCTGGAACAGCTGAATCATCCAAAAAACCAAGGTGGCAGTCTGCCTCTCTCTGGGCACTCTGTCCCAGGGAGAGTTCAGCACTCTACCTGTAGAATACAGGCAGGGTTGTGGGAGGGCCCAGGTGGGAAGTCCTCCCCAGTGAGTAGGAATGGATCAGGGTCCCATTTTAAGAAGCAGTCTAGCCATGATCTGGCAAAGCAGCTGTGCTGTGCTGTGCTGTGGGGAACCTTCCTCATCTGGACCATTTGGACTCTCCAAAGCCTGCAGACTGGAACAGCTGAGTCAATCAAGCAGCATAGGTGGCTGCCTGCCCCACCTCCCAGGGGCTCTGTCCAGTCTCAGGCAGGCTCTACCCTGTTGCCGGTGTCTGGCTGGAATTCCAAATCCGTGGGTCTTATCCTGTAGGATGCCATGGAAATGGGGTCTGCTGACCAATGCTGCTTGGCTCCCTGAATTTAGGCCCCTTCCTAGGGGTGTGTACTGACTTCTCACCTTGCCTGAGTTGCAGATAACTTTGTTGTGGATCCTGGGGCTGAAGTATGTAAAGCTCCCAGGTCTCTGCATGCCTGAGCAGCTGCTCTGATGAGACTCCACATAGCTGTGTGTGTCGGACCCAAGGCCCTGTTGGCATGGGCTCGCTAACGGATCTCTTGATCCATGGGTTGCAAAGATCCATGGGAGAAGTGTGGTCTCCCAGGGTTGCACAATTACTCGCCACTTCCCTTGACTGGGGTTGGGGATTCCCTTGGCTCCGTGTCACTCCCTGGTGGGCCATCACCCTGTCCTGCTTTTCTTCATTCTCTGGGGGTCAAGTTGATTTCCTGATCAGTCCCAATGCACATGAGAACCTAGATATATCAGTTGAATGTGCTGTATTCACTGGCCCCTTTTCTTCCTCTCAGTCATGTGTTTATGTTACCTTAACAGTGGAGCTATTCATGATTTCTCTTCAGAAATAATTAATCTCTCTTTTCTTTTTGTTCTCTCAACACCTTTCTCATATTTATAATTAACACTTATTTACTTTGTGTTGTTAAATGTGTTTACAAGTCTGTCTTTTAAAGACTGTGTTCTCATTGAGGATGGGAACTGTATTTTTGTGTGTTTTTCATGACTCACATGGTGCATAATATGGCATAGGTGCTCAATACGTTTTAAATCAATGGCATAATCAAAATAAATATTTTATGAGTTAAATCGCTAGTGATACTGTTTCCAGGGTAACTTTTAGTGTTTATTTACTCTTATTCCATTTTCTCAAATCTTCCAGGGAAGATCTAAATAAACTCTAAAAGTTAGCCTGACTTGCAGCTCAGGCTGCCCAAATCATATTTGCTATGGCATTAATTTTATGATACTAATTTTAACAGGGACTTTCTCTAGCCTTACAAAGTATTGTGAATTTTTGTGGACTGTGAATGTGTTTTGTGTGTATTTATGTGTTTGAGTCATGTAAGTGTGTACTGTGTGGTGGTATTGAAACAGGAGGAGGTGAAGTTGTTTTTCCATCTACTTAGCTATCCAAATCATCCAGAAATGTTTTTCTAGCTTGTTATTCTACTTCATTTTTTGTATATTTTTGTTGCTTTTTAATTGTTCTTAATGGAAATTTTGAAAATTTTACTTTTATTTTGTTAGTTGTGGTAGTTTTCATTAACTTGGCACTATTCATTTATTGGCTTCTTTTTTGAGGTAGCTCTTAACTACGACTCCCCAAAATCCTCTTGGAGAATAATTAATTCTAATGGAGCATGATGTTTCCCTGTAATTTCTCATTTTATACCCAGTGATACAGACAAGTGGGAGGCAATTCAGAACTTGTTTGTTCATGGCTGCATGAAGGGTCATTAACTAAGTAAATCTCTCCACTGTGTTCTCGAAAGTTATTGGCAATATAGCCCCTGCTTTGCAAAGCTGGGATCTAAGGCTTCCCATGCCCAGCTCATCAGGAAACTGAGTATAGGTCCCCTCTGGAGCTTCTGTTTTCTCTGCTTGCAGGGTTCCTGAAGGCAGGTGGAATGGAGACTGCCATCCAGCCAATGAGCTTGCCCACAATTTTCAGCACTCTGCTGCTTTTGGATGAGATTCATGGCAATCCCATAATCTATGAAAGAATCTGGAGCATAATGGAAAGACTATTGGAACTTCTGTTAGCCAGACTTAGGCTCTGGCCCTGATTTACCTCTGCTATTTATTAGCTATATGTCCTTGAGTAACTCTCTTGACCTTCCTGGAATTCTATTCTTTCACTGAACTAAAACTTAATGAGACTTAGGGTGCATGAAGGGAAAATTAATATGAAGTGGAAGTGAGGACAGAAGTTACTAACATTGATTGAGTACTTACTATATGCCAGGTACTATGTTTGTAGTTTATGTACATTTATCTTATTTAATTCTCAATAAGATTTGGTGATATAGGAGACATTATTTTTATGTGACGTATAAAGAAACTGATGCTCAAAGAGATGAAACACTTGGCTTAAATATCACATGACAGGTGAGTAGCAGAGATATAATTTGAATCGAGAACTATCTAAAACCAAACCCCATATTCTTTCCATTACATTTTTATGCTTGATTCCTTTTGCTAGTCCTGCTCAATGCCAGTAGTCTTCCATACAGACAGGTTGATGGGGCCCAACTTGTTGCTATAGTTTCTATAGACCCATTTGAAGAACTCAACCATTTATCCAATGCTGGAGGCAAAATAAATGAATGTTGAAGCATCTTAATAACCATTTAAAGATTTGGGAGGTCAGTAAGCTATCGCAAGAACAAAAAACCAAACACTGCATATTCTCACTCATAGGTGGGAATTGAACAATGAGAACACATGGACACAGGAAGGGGAACATCACACTCTGGGGACAGTTGTGGGGTGGGGGAAGGGGGAGGGATAGCAATGGGAGATATACCTAATGCTAGATGACGAGTTAGTGGGTGCAGCGCACCAGCATGGCACATGTATACATATGTAACTAACCTGCACATTGCGCACATGTACCCTAAAACCTAAAGTATAATAATAATAAATAAAAATAAAATAAAATAAAGATTTGGGAGGTACGTTTTGATAGAATCCACTTCCCCAATGCCTTGGAAGAAATTCTTCCTTTGAACTGGACTGTCTTATCACCATGAGCTCCTGGGAAATTTCTCAATGAGCCACCTAAGATTTTACCAATAGAGGAAAAAATGTGGGATACACTACTGAATCTGCACTAGACCATAATCCTGAGTAGCCTGGTGAAGTCAACCTCTTCACCAAGCTGAGGAGCATGGCTCACATGTCATTCCATCATTCCCATCCTCAGACCATTAAACTTTGGGGGAAAAGTGGCTTACTGGTGATGTTTTCCCTTTTTCAACATCTCTAGCTTTTGGCATTAAATGCTGCAGAATCACTTTGACTGTGGTGTAAATTCTGTGTCCCTGTTCTACTGGAGACCATCCAGAGCCTCTTCTACTGGATATTGATCCTAACAGTCACCCCAGTTGCCATCATTATCACACCAGTGGTATTTCAGCCCCCTCAACAAGCTGAGATCAGTTGATAAATTCGATAGTTCATGTGCCTTATACAATGTTAATATGGGAGTTCTATGGAACACTTTCTTAGAAGCTTAAAAAATCCTTCACAGATCCCGAAAATTACATATGTTCTCATCATTTCTGATAGCTTACAGTCAAGTTCCAAATAGGTCAGATGTCTTCTCTCCCCATCACCCTGTAATTTTGATCCAGATGATTATCTTTTAAGCCAATAGCTGTCACACTAGATTGAATGTGGATATTCAACCCAGAACTTTGGGCTTGCTCGTGTTCTACTACTTGGCATGGCAGAGAAGGAAGCTGGGTTTCCTGCCAATGGTGATAGCCAGAGAAACAGCAGGTGTAGCTTCTCTGGTGTTGGCCTGAAGCTGACATAAATGGCCTTTTAGTTCAACCATTATGGAAGTCAGTGTGGCGATTCCTCAGGGATCTAGAACTAGAGGTACCATTTGACCCAGCCATCCCATTACTGGGAATATACCCAAAGGACTATAAATCATGCTGCTGTAAAGACATATGCACACATATGTTTATTGCAGCATTATTCACAATAGCAAGGACTTGGAACCAACCCAAATGTCCAGCAATGATAGACTGCATTAAGAAAATGTGGCACATATACACCATGGAATACTATGCAGCCATAAAAAATGATGAGTTCATGTCCTTTGTAGGGACATGGATGATATTGGAAATCATCATTCTCAGTAAACTATCACAAGGACGAAAAACCAAACACCACATGTTCTCACTCATAGATGGGAACTGAACAATGAGAACACATGGACACAGGAAGGGGAACATCACACTCTGGGGACTGTTGTGGGGTGGGGGGAGGGGGAGGGATAGCATTAGGAGATATGCCTAATGCTAAATGGAGAGTTAATGGGTGCAGCACACCAGCATGGCACATGTATACATATGTAACTAATCTGCAGATTGTGCACATGTACCCTAAAACTTAAAGTATATAAAAAAAAAAGAGATGAGTCCTTTTTGCTCAGAAACTTCAAATTTGTTCTCCCCACTGCCTTCTTCCTCCACCCCCCAAAAACCTACTATATTTTACATGTCCAAAACATCATTCTTTCCCTTATTGTCAATGTCTTCAGTTTGGCTGATTTCCAGCAAAGATGCCTCCCACCTAACTTTGCCTTTCCCCAGCCATGTTGGCACTGTCTTGGAAGCTCATGTACACACTCAAACAACTTAATTTAAATTAGGTTACCAGAAGTGTAATTATGGACAAGCTACTTGACACTTTTTGCCTCAGCTCTCCATCAGTAAAATAAAAATAATTTACCTCACAGGGTTATTATGCTTGTTATAACATTATGAGTGTTAAAATCCAAGCATAATGTCAGGTTCTTAACCTTTTCTTCTCTTACTCCTGTTATACTTCCTCTTCCTTCCTTTCTTTCTGTAAGCCAGAAAGTGAAACATAACAACAATATAAGTGATCTGTTTAGACTTTTGTCTCTTTTTGCTAGAGGAAAGAGGCTGGGAACTTCTTGCTGATAGTTGTCACTATCAGCAAGTGTCCGAAGAAAATGTTAATAATAGACTTGAATAAAATCTTAGGGTCTCACTCATGAGTAGAACAGACCCAAATGTAAATCAGTAGCCTTTTCAAAGTAAAGACAAACATCAAAGATTAGTTAATTAATGAGTTTGTATTGAGCAACTACTGTTTGATATGTTCAGTGTTAGGCAACAGAAGAAGGTAAAGCCTTTGCTCTATTCCTTTGAGAAAGACAAAAGATGTATGAAGACATTGAGGGAAAGGCCAATGTATGGTTATTTGTGTGTTGTACTGCATCATAGAATGATAGATACTCATAGCCAGAAACAGCATCTACGATATACCAGTCACTGTATCTCATCTACACCTCAGAACAACTCTGCAGTGCAAACACCATATTAGTACCTAGCGTACAGAAGGAACCTTTTAAATTTTCACCATGATAAAGGAAGTATTTGAACCCAGCTATGTCTAGCTTTCAAACATGTCATAGTACTACTGCACTACTGTGCTTCCAAAGCATAAGGTGGGCTGGAACATTTTGAGAGCTCTATGAAATAACTGTATGCCTTTCACATCCCTTTAATTGCTGGCCTCAGCAATTATGTCATCTATTGTAAATGATTTTTATGTGTCTTATACATTATTACATGCAGAAACTTGTTGTAAATTGTAAATATTCTAACTTAGATCATTTCACACATTACTTCTCTTGTTGAATGGGCCTAGACTATGCTTTATACCTGAGAGCAATATGAAGATATTTATTTGATCAGTCTTAGATTTTGATTCTTTGTTAAGTGTATCCATTGTTCTCAACCCTAGCCGTGTGACTTGCCATGTAAATAATCTCATGGCAGTGTTAGTAAGACTGCCTTGGAAATATTTTTTCATTAAGTGGCTGTTTATCTTGTATTGTTTCCTGTCTAGTTCACGTCTTTCAACTTTCTTTCCCTTTGTTCCTCCCACCACCTGACTCTGCTTACAAAGATGTACACAGTTGATAGTGGACATGTGAAAGATAGAAAAATGTCAGGAGAAAATGGATTTGGGATGGAATGGTGGAGTGACACTGACTTGTGCTCTCTCCTCCATTATATTCCTAATTTCCAGAGAGAAATATTTTCTTGTAAACTGTCATTGCTCCTTTTGCGTCATGTCACCCCCATCTCAGCAAAACATTTCTGCTGTAATTACTTCTATGTCAAGTTAAATGTATCACAGCAAAGCTTCTTGCTGCATTTCTTGTGGCAGAGAGAGAAAGAGAGAGATAGAGAGAGAGATGGCAAGAGGTATCAGGGAAATGGAAGGTCCCCGTGGACTCAGTGTGGAAACACCAGTTATCCATAACACTTTCTTTAACTGTACAGGAAGGAGTGGCAGAGAGGTTGGGTGAAATCCACTTATTCTGTCTTGCGATAAATTCAACACTCTATTGCTTTGCAGTGAGTGAGGAGTTAAGAGGGTTAACAGGGATGCATTCTTGTTTTCAGTTTAAGTACAAAGTATCTGTGGAAGGTTTACTGCAAATTGGAAAGATGAGGCAACATACACGTGAGACAATAAAGTGATATCAGGCAGCCTAGGAGTAGATGCAAAGACTACTGACAGCCTTTGCAATCTTGAAGGCTCTGGAGAGAGTGCACTACATGTTAGCTGGGGTGAGGAAAATGGCTTACTAGATAGAAAAGGGTTCCAGCTAGGGCTGAAAGGAAGCATTTGGAAAGTCAGGGCAGTGGTTGACATTTCAGGGCAGGGAAATGGAGAATCTCAGCAGAGTCAAAGGCTGTACAAGTGATGGCTGAAGTTTTTAAGTAGGCTGAAGACTGATAAGTCAATACTGGGACCAGCCCAGCTATCTTTTGGTAGTGGGAGTTATTATTGTTATCAATGATCACAACTGACTATTTTCTACATACAAGGAACTGTGCTAGATGTTTTACATATTTTCACTTTAATTTCATGAGGGCGATGAACCTGATTTCTCTCTATTTTACAGATAAGCAAAATGAGGATCAGAAAGGTGCAGAGACTTTTCCAAGGTTCTTTAGCTTAGTAGAAAAACAGTCTTGAAACTCAAGTAACCCTAATCTATCTGACTTTAACTAATCTAGGTGGAAAATTCTCACAATGTCACTCTTTAAAGAATTGTTACCTTCTGCACTGGAAAATATGGATGCAGGTATCTTGGCTCAAAAACTCTTGAGGGGTCTTGGAAGAGCCTGACATGCTGCATGAAAGGAGTTTCTGCTCCACAAATCTAGTCTCCTCTCCCAGATAGATTGGTGCAGGGACCCATGACATGGGCTCAGAAATACTTGTGGGCCACTCTTTCTTTTATACACAACAGCCCAGAAGGTCTACAGGCATATGCTGCTGCTTTCACTCAGAAAGCAAAGTTGGTACCTGGTAATAAACATTGGGACCTGAGGGGTTTGCAGTTAATTGGTTGGATCATTCTTCATTTGTAATCTGTAGAAGTTTTGAGAGTGAGGGAGAGTACTATAATAAATGTGCTGGGACAAGTAAAGAAAGAAACTGTCTTTGAGAAAACTAGGAAATGTGGGCATCCTACTTTTGTCTCGGCCTTTCTTCTGTCATCAGCTCATTGAATGACTTGGTCCTTTTTCACCTTCAGGCTCACTTGATACTTCCTTAAAGAGGTCTTCCATGCCTGCTCTGAATAGGCACCATACTCTCCCCTTAAAATTATTTTATATTACTGTGTTCTATTTATTTATATTTTACAACTTATGAAAATCTGTATTTATATGTTTATTTTTTTAATTATTTAATGCTTGTCTCCAACACTAAACTATAAATTCAAGAGAGCAGGGGCCTCGTCTGGTTTACTTACAAATATACACCTAGTGTTCAGCATAATGCCTGGCACACAGCAATAATAAGAATTAATATTAATTAAAGAAATAGAAGTATGTTTGTGTCAAAGAGACCAAACAATTTCGACTGTTGAATAATTCCACCTATACAGCATGAAAGAGAGAAAGGAGGGCATAGTATTTCCTCCATGTCTAAAGACTCCAGGTCAACTAGGATGTGGTACCCTTTAAGAAAACTGCCTCCTAAGTGCCCAGCCCATAAGGTGGCAAATTTTAGATGAGACAGATTTCATCTTCTCTCAGTGCCCCCTTTGGCTGCTCCAAGAATTGGGTTTGGAACTACAAGAGGGGATAACCCAAAGCTATTTGCATAGGTGACTAAAGGATAAAACTAAATGGGCCAGGCATGAGGATCTTGAAGTATTTATCCAATTCCACCTTGAGAGCTCTGTTCAGGTTTAGAAGCTTCCCTGAGCATATACATATCTGTACCTGTGCTTAGGACTAGGACAAGAGGAGGACACCATAACACTGTTATTTCTTCATCAGCTTCATTGTGTTACATTAGCTTCCTTTTGTTGGAGGGATGGTGTGGTTGAATACTCAGAGTAAGAGGGAAAGTGAATAGAATCAGTTGATATGCATTTTTTTTTTCTTTTATTATTATTATTATTATCATTATTATACTTTAGGTTTTATGGTACATGTGCGCAATGTGCAGGTAAGTTACATATGTATACATGTGCCATGCTGGTGCGCTGCACCCACCAACTTGTCATCTAGCATTAGGTATATCTCCCAATGCTATCCCTCACCCCTCCCCCCATCCCACAACAGTCCCCGAAGTGTGATGTTCCCCTTCCTGTGTCCATGTGTTCTCATTGTTCAATTCCCACCTATGAGTGAGAATATGCGGTGTTTGGTTTTTTGTTCTTGCGATAGTTTACTGAGAATGATGATTTCCAATTTCATCCATGTCCCTACAAAGGACGTGAACTCATCATTTTTTATGGCTGCATAGTATTCCATGGTGTATATGTGCCACATTTTCTTAATCCAGTCTATCATTGTTGGACATTTGGGTTGGTTCCAAGTCTTTGCTATTGTGAATAATGCCGCAATAAACATACGTGTGCATGTGTCTTTATAGCAGCATGATTTATAGTCCTTTGGGTATATACCCAGTAATGGGATGGCTGGGTCGAATGGAATTTCTAGTTCTAGATCCCTGAGGAATCGCCACACTGACTTCCACAAGGGTTGAACTAGTTTACAGTCCCACCAACAGTGTAAAAGTGTTCCTATTTCTCCACATCCTCTCCAGCACCTGTTGTTTCCTGACTTTTGAATGATTGCCATTCTAACTGGTGTGAGATGGTATCTCATTGTGGTTTTGATTTGCATTTCTCTGATGGCCAGTGATGGTGAGCATTTTTTCATGTGGTTTTTGGCTGCATAAATGTCTTCTTTTGAGAAGTGTCTGTTCATGTCCTTTGCCCACTTTTTGATGGGGTTGTTTGTTTTTTTCTTGTAAATTTGTTGGAGTTCATTGTAGATTCTGGATATTAGCCCTTTGTCAGATGAGTAGGTTGCGAAAATTTTCTCCCATTTTGTAGGTTGCCTGTTCACTCTGATGGTAGTTTCCTTTGCTGTGCAGAAGCTCTTTAGTTTAATTAGATCCCATTTGTCAAGTTTGGCTTTTGTTGCCATTGCTTTTGGTGTTTTAGACATGAAGTCCTTGCCCATGCCTATGTCCTGAATGGTAATGCCTAGGTTTTCTTCTAGGGTTTTTATGGTTTTAGGTCTAACATTTAAGTCTTTAATCCATCTTGAATTGATTTTTGTATAAGGTGTAAGGAAGGGATCCAGTTTCAGCTTTCTACATATGGCTAGCCAGTTTTCCCAACACCATTTATTAAATAGGGAATCCTTTCCCCATTTCTTGTTTTTGTCAGGTTTGTCAAAGATCAGATACTTGTAGATATGTGGCATTATTTCTGACGGCTCTGTTCCGTTCCATTGATCTATATCTCTGTTTTGGTACCAGTACCATGCTGTTTTGGTTACTGTAGCCTTGTAGTATAGTTTGAAGTCAGGTAGTGTGATGCCTCCAGCTTTGTTCTTTTGGCTTAGGATTGACTTGGCGATGCGGGCTCTTTTTTGGTTCCATATGAACTTTAAAGTAGTTTTTTCCAATTCTGTGAAGAAAGTCATTGGTAGCTTGATGGGGATGGCATTGAATCTGTAAATTACCTTGGGAAGGATGGCCATTTTCATGATATTGATTCTTCCTACCCATGAGCATGGAATCTTCTTCCATTTGTTTGTATCCTCTTTTATTTCCTTGAGCAGTGGTTTGTAGTTCTCCTTGAAGAGGTCCTTCACATCCCTTGTAAGTTGGATTCCTAGGTATTTTATTCTCTTTGAAGCAATTGTGAATGGGAGTTCACTCATGATTTGGCTCTCTGTTTGTCTGTTATTGATGTATAAGAATGCTTGTGATTTTTGCACATTGATTTTGTATCCTGAGACTTTGCTGAAGTTGCTTATCAGCTTAAGCAGATTTTGGGCTGAGACAATGGGGTTTTCTAGATATACTATCATGTCATCTGCAAACAAGGACAATTTGACTTCCTCTTTTCCTAACTGAATACCCTTGATTTCCTTCTCCTGCCTAATTGCCCTGGCCAGAACTTCCAACACTATGTTGAATAGAAGTGGCGAGAGAGGGCATCCCTGTCTTGTGCCAGTTTTCAAAGGGAATGCTTCCAGTTTTTGCCCATTCAGTACGATATTGGCTGTGGGTTTGTCATAAATAGCTCTTATTATTTTGAGATACGTCCCATCAATTCCTAATTTATTGAGAGTTTTTAGCATGAAGGGTTGTTGAATTTTGTCAAAGGCCTTTTCTGCATCTATTGAGATAATCATGTGGTTTTTGTCTTTGGTTCTGTTTATATGCTGGATTACATTTATTGATTTGCGTATATTGAACCAGCCTTGCATCCCAGGGATGAAGCCCACTTGATCATGGTGGATAAGCTTTTTGATGTGCTGCTGGATTCTGTTTGCCAGTATCTTATTGAGGATTTTTGCATCAATGTTCATCAAGGATATTGGTCTAAAATTCTCTTTTTTTGTTGTGTCTCTGCCAGGCTTTGGTATCAGGATGATGCTGGCCTCATAAAATGAGTTAGGGAGGATTCCCTCTTTTTCTATTGATTGGAATAGTTTCAGAAGGAATGGTACCAGCTCCTCCTTGTACCTCTGGTAGAATTCGGCTGTGAACCCATCTGGTCCTGGACTTTTTTTGGTTGGTAAGCTATTGATTATTGCCACAATTTCAGCTCCTGTTATTGGTCTATTCAGAGATTCAACTTCTTCCTGGTTTAGTCTTGGGAGGGTGTATGTGTTGAGGAATTTATCCATTTCTTCTAGATTTTCTAGTTTATTTGCATAGAGGTGTTTGTAATATTCTCTGATGGTAGTTTGTATTTCTGTGGGATCGGTGGTGATATCCCCTTTATCATTTTTTATTGCATGTATTTGATTCTTCTCTCTTTTTTTCTTTATTAATCTTGCTAGCAGTCTATCAATTTTGTTGATCCTTTCAAAAAACCAGCTCCTGGATTCATTTATTTTTTGAAGGGTTTTTTGTGTCTCTATTTCCTTCAGTTCTGCTCTGATTTTAGTTATTTCTTGCCTTCTGCTAGCTTTTGAATGTGTTTGCTCTTGCTTTTCTAGTTCTTTTAATTGTGATGTTAGGGTGTCAATTTTGGATCTTTCCTGCTTTCTCTTGTGGGCATTTAGTGCTATAAATTTCCCTCTACACACTGCTTTGAATGCATCCCAGAGATTCTGGTATGTTGTGTCTTGGTTCTCGTTGGTTTCAAAGAACATCTTTATTTCTGCCTTCATTTCGTTATGTACCCAGTAGTCATTCAGGAGCAGGTTGTTCAGTTTCCACGTAGTTGAGCGGTTTTGAGTGAGATTCTTAATCCTGAGTTCTAGCTTGATTGCACTGTGATCTGAGAGACAGTTTGTTACAATTTCTGTTCTTTTACATTTATTGAGGAGAGCTTTACTTCCAAGTATATGGTCAATTTTGGAATAGGTGTGGTGTGGTGCTGAAAAAAATGTATATTCTGTTGATTTGGGGTGGAGAGTTCTGTAGATGTCTATTAGGTCCGCTTGGTGCAGAGCTGAGTTCAATTCCTGGGTATCCTTGTTGACTTTCTGTCTCGTTGATCTGTCTAATGTTGACAGTGGGGTGTTAAAGTCTCCCATTATTAATGTGTGGGAGTCTAAGTCTCTTTGTAGGTCACTCAGGACTTGCTTTATGAATCTGGGTGCTCCTGTATTGGGTGCATATATATTTAGGATAGTTAGCTCTTCTTGTTGAATTAATCCCTTTACCATTATGTAATGGCCTTCTTTGTCTCTTTTGATCTTTGTTGGTTTAAAGTCTGTTTTATCAGAGACTAGGATTGCAACCCCTGCCTTTTTTTGTTTTCCATTTGCTTGGTAGATCTTCCTCCATCCTTTTATTTTGAGCCTATGTGTGTCTCTGCACGTGAGATGGGTTTCCTGAATACAGCACACTGATGGGTCTTGAGTCTTTATCCAATTTGCCAGTCTGTGTCTTTTAATTGGAGCATTTAGTCCATTTACATTTAAAGTTAATATTGTTATGTGTGAATCTGATCCTGTCATTATGATGTTAGCTGGATATTTTTCTCATTAGTTGATGCAGTCTCTTCCTAGTCTCGATGGTCTTTACATTTCGGTATGATTTTGCAGTGGCTGGTACCGGTTGTGCCTTTCCATGTTTAGTGCTTCCTTCAGGAGCTCTTTTAGGGCAGGCCTGGTGGTGACAAAATCTCTCAGCATTTGCTTGTCTGTAAAGTATTTTATTTCTCCTTCACTTATGAAGCTTAGTTTGGCAGGATATGAAATTCTGGGTTGAAAATTCTTTTCTTTAAGAATGTTGAATATTGGCCCCCACTCTCTTCTGGCTTGTAGGATTTCTGCCGAGAGATCCGCTGTTAGTCTGATGGGCTTCCCTTTGATGGTAACCCGACCTTTCTCTCTGGCTGCCCTTAACATTTTTTCCTTCATTTCAACTTTGGTGAATCTGACAATTATGTGTCTTGGAGTTGCTCTTCTTGAGGAGTATCTTTGTGGCGTTCTCTGTATTTCCTGAATCTGAATGTTGGCCTGCCTTGCTAGATTGGTGAAGTTCTCCTGGATAATATCCTGCAGAGTGTTTTCCAACTTGTTTCCATTCTCCCCGTCACTTTCAGGTACACCAATCAGACGTAGATTTGGTCTTTTCACATAGTCCCACATTTCTTGGAGGCTTTGCTCGTTTCTTTTTATTCTTTTTTCTCTAAACTTCCCTTCTCGCTTCATTTCATTCATTTCATCTTCCAGGGCTGATACCCTTTCTTCCATTTGATCGCATCGGCTCCTGAGGCTTCTGCATTCTTCACGTAGTTCTCGAGCCTTGGTTTTCAGCTCCATCAGCTCCTTTAAGCACTTCTCTGTATTGGTTATTCTAGTTATACATTCTTCTAAATTTTTTTCAAAGTTTTCAACTTCTTTGCCTTTGGTTTGAATATCCTCCCGTAGCTCGGAGTAATTTGATCGTCTGAAGCCTTCTTCTCTCAGCTCGTCAAAGTCATTCTCCGTCCAGCTTTGTTCCGTTGCTGGTGAGGAACTGCGTTCCTTTGGAGGAGGAGAGGTACTCTGGTTTTTAGAGTTTCCAGTTTTTCTGCTCTGTTTTTTCCCCATCTTTGTGGTTTTATCTACTTTTGGTCTTTGATGATGGTGATGTACAGATGGGTTTTTGGTGTGGATGTCCTTTCTGTTAGTTTTCCTTCTAACAGACAGAACCCTCAGCTGCAGGTCTGTTGGAGTACCTGGCCGGCCGTGTGAAGTGTCAGTCTGCCCCTGCTGGGGGGTGCCTCCCAGTTAGGCTGCTCGGGGGTCAGGGGTCAGGAACCCACTTGAGGAGGCAGTCAGCTGGTTCTCAGATCTCCAGCTGCGTGCTGGGAGAACCACTGCTCTCCTCACAGCTGTCAGACAGGGACATTTAAGTCTGCAAAGGTTACTGCTGTCTTTTTGTTTGTCTGTGCCCTGCCCCCAGAGGTGGAGCCTACAGAGGCAGGCAGGCCTCCTTGAGCTGTGGTGGGCTCCACCCAGTTCGAGCTTCCCGGCTGCTTTGTTTACCTAAGCGAGCCTGGGCAATGGCGGGCGCCCCTCCCCCTGCCTCGCTGCCGACTTGCTGTTTGATCTCAGACTGCTGTGCTAGCAATCAGCGAGACTCCGTGGGCGTAGGACCCTCTGAGCCAGGTGCGGGCTATACTCTCCTGGGGCACCGGTTCCTAAGCCCGTCGGAAAAGCACAGTATTCGGGTGGGAGTGGCCCGATTTTCCAGGTGCCGTCTGTCACCCCTGGAAAGGGAACTCCCTGACCCCTTGCGCTTCCCGAGTGAGGCAATGCCTCGCCGCTGCTTCGGCTGGCGGACAGTGCGCTCACCCACTGACCTGCGCCCACTGTCTGGCACTCCCTAGTGAGATGAACACGGTACCTCAGATGGAAATGCAGAAATCACCCGTCTTCTGCGTCGCTCGCGCTGGGAGCTGTAGACCGGAGCTGTTCCTATTCGGCCATCTTGGCTCCTCTCCCTGATATGCATTTTTAGCTCTCTATCTTCCAGGTTCACTTCTTGTCATCTTCTTTCCATAAACCTGAGCATATCATACCTGGCCTCATTCATACCAGGACAGCATCAGCTCACCCCTTAGCAATATTTAGAGTGTATGGGAAGCTTGGGACCACGGGAAGGAATAAAATTGAAGAGAGGAGTAATATGGTGTTGGGTCACTTGGCCAACTGATAAACTTATATATTAATTTTATATTATGCCCCCCTTTTTAAGTCAGTCAGTTGGGCTTCATTTCTTCCCAAGGCCATGCACACTTTTAAGAAAAGTGTGCATACTTGAGGAAAAAAAAAATCTAACTCTATTTTCAATGCAATTTCTTTTATTTATTTATTTATTTATTTTATTATACTTTAAGTTCTAGGATACGTGTGCACAACGTGCAGATTTGTTACATATGTATACATGTTCCATGTTGGTGTGCTGCACCCACTAACTCGTCACTTACATTAGGTATATCTCCTAATGCTTTCCCTTCCCCATTCCCCCTTCCCCCAGCTCACAACAGGCCCCAGTGTGTGATGTTCCCCTTCCTGTGTCCAAGTGTTCTCATTGTTCAATTCCCACCAATGAGTGAGAACATGCAGTGTTTTGTTTTTAGTTCTTGCGATAGTTTGCTGAGAATGATGGTTTCCAGCTTCATCCATGTCCCTACAAAGGAAATGAACTCATCCTTTTTTATGGCTGCATAGTATTCCATGGTGTATATGTGCCACATTTTCTTAATCCAGTCTATCATTGATAGACATTTGGATTGGTTCCAAGTCTTTGCTATTGTGAATAGTGCCACAATAAACATATGTGTGCATGTGTCTTTAGAGCAGCATGATTTATAATCCTTTGGGTATATACCCAGTAATGAGATGGCTGGGTCAAACGGTATTTCTAGTTGTAGATCCCTGAGGAATCACCACACTGACTTCCACAATGGTTGAACTAGTTTACAGTCCCACCAACAGTGTAAAAGTGTTCCTATTTCTCCACATCCTCTCCAGCACCTATTTCCTGAGTTTTTAATGATCACCATTCTAACTGGTGTGAGATGGTATCTCATTGTCATTTTGACTTGCATTTCTCTGATGGCCAGTGATGATGAGCATTTTTTCATGTGTCTTTTGTGTCTTTTGGCTGCATAAATGTCTTCTTTTGAGAAGTGTCTGTTCATATCTTTCACCCACTTGTTGATGGGGTTGTTTGTGGCTTTTTTTTTTTTTTTTTTTGTAAATTTGTTTGAGTTCATTGTACATTCTGGATATTAGCCCTTTGTCAGATGAGTAGATTGTAAAAATTTTCCCCATTCTGTAGGTTGCCTGTTCACTCTGATGGTATTTTCTTTTGCTGTGCAGAAGCTCCTTAGTTTAATTAGATCCCATTTGTCAATTTTGGCTTTTGTTGCCATTGCTTTTGGTGTTTTAGACATGAAGTCCTTGCCCATGCCTATGTCCTGAAGGGTATTGCCCAGGTTTTCTTCTAGGGTTTTTATGGTTTTAGGTCTAAAGTTTAAGTCTTTAATCCATCTTGAATTAATTTTTGTATAAGGTGTAAAGAAGGGATCCAGTTTCAGCTTTCTACATATGGTTAGACAGTTTTCCCAGCACCATTTATATAGTCAATCCTTTCCCCATTTCTTGTTTTTGTCAGATTTGTCAAAGATCAGATGGTTGTAGATGTGTGGTATTATTTCTGAGGGCTCTGTTCTGTTCCATTTGTCTATATCTCTGTTTTGGTACCAGTACCATGCTGTTTTGGTTACTGTAGCCTTGTAGTATAGCTTGAAGTCAGGTAGAGTGATGCCTCCAGCTGTGTTCTTTTGGCTTAGTATTGTCTTGGCAATGTGGGCAATTTTTTGGTTCCATATGAACTTTAAAGTAGTTTTTTCCAATTCTGTGAAGAAAGTCATTGGTAGCTTGATGGGGATGGCATTGAATCTATAAATTACCTTGAGCAGTATGGCCATTTTCACGATATTGATTCTTCCTATCCATGAGCTTGGAATGTTCTTCCATTTGTTTGTATCCTCTTTTATTTTGTTGAGCAGTGGTTTGTAGCTCTCCTTGAAGAGGTCCTTCATGTCCCTAGTAAGTTGGATTCCTGGTATTTTATTCTCTTTGAAGCAATTGTAAATGGGAGTTCACTCATGATTTGGCTCTCTGTTTGTCTGTTATTGGTGTATAAGAATGCTTGTGTTTTTTCCACATTGATTTTATTTCCTGAGACTTTGCTGAAGTCGCTTATCAGCTTAAGGAGATTTTGGCCTGTGATGATGGGGTTTTCTAAATATACAATCATGTCATCTGCAAACAGGGACAATTTGACTTCCTCTTTCCCTAATTGAATACTCTTTATTTCCTTCTCCTGTCTGATTGCCCTGGCCAGAACTTCCAACACTATGTTGAATAGGAGTGGTGAGAGAGGGCATCCCTGTCTTGTGCCAGTTTTCAAAGGGAATGCTTCCAGTTTTTGCCCATTCAGTATGATATTGGCTGTGAGTTTGTCTTAGATAGTTCTTATTATTTTGAGATATTTCCCATCAATACCTAATTTATTGAGAGTTTTTAGCATGAAGCATTGTTGAATTTTGTCAAAGGCCTTTTCTGCATCTATTGAGATAATCATGTGGTTTTTGTCTTTGGTTCTGTTTATATGCTGAATTATGTTTATTGGTTTGCATATGTTGAAACAGCCTTGCATCCCAGGGATGAAGCCCACTTGATCATGATGGATAAGCTTTTTGATGTGCTTCTGGATTTGGTTTGTCAGTATTTTATTGAGGATTTTTGCATTGATGTTCATCAAGGATATTGGTCTAAAATTCTCTTTTTTTTTTTTGTCGTGTCTCTACCAGGCTTTGCTATCAGGATGATGCTGGCCTCATAAAGTGAGTTAGGGAGGATTCCCTCTTTTTCTATTGATTGGAATAGTTTCAGAAGGAATGGTACCAGCTCCTCCTTGTACCTCTGATAGAATTTGGCTGTGAATCCATCTGGTCCTGGACATTTTTTGGTTGGTAAGCTATTAATTATTGCCTCAGTTTCAGAGCCTGTTATTGGCTTATTCAGAGGTTCAACTTCTTCCTGGTTTAGTCTTGGGAGGGTGTATGTGTCGAGGAATTTATCCATGCTATATTTTAGTATGAACGTTCTCCTGATAAAAAGGCAATGACAGATCCAGGCCCAATATCCCCCACTTATCAACATCCAGAGGTATTAAAAGAGACTGTTTCTTGCAAAAATTTATGTTTAAAATGAAGAAAAACTTTTCTCAGTGAATCTCCAGTGGACTTATAGTGTCTAACTGACCAGTTTTTTTTTCATGCCAATACCTAAACAAATCATTGACAAAAATATATGTCCTCATGATTGGCTTAACTCCATTAGGATTTATTCCATAAGGCTGTTGAGAGCACCATCCTTTGAAACACATGAAATAAAAGTATTAAAAAAAATCAGAATTGTTTTACCGAAAAAGTGGGTAATGACTCTTAAGTAGGAACACAACAGTATTTACTACACAGGGCACAATAAAGTTACAGCCCTGGCAGCCCACAGCTCCAATAGGCTGGCTAATAAGAAGTAGCAAAATTTCAAGGTGAAGGAGCCAGTTGTTCCACTAGGTGGGCAGCGATAATAACCAGCAAAGCGAACAATTGACACTGGGAAGGGGTAGCATAAGGTAGGAATTCAAAGCACGGAATTTGAAATCAGACAGATTTAGTCTCAAAATCGAGCCCTTTATTAGTAGCTGCATAAATATCATGTCATTTACCTCTTCCCTATATTAGTCCCCTTTATTTATAAAAATGAGAAGACGATCAGTTTACCTGTTCCAGAAAGTGTTTTAGATCATTTAATAAGATAATTGTGAGTAAAGGTTGTTATCTCCATGTACAAAGTAAATGCTCAAGACCTGTTTTTGTTTGGTTTAGTTGTATTTTTTCCTGTGGATGCCACCACTATTATTCTATGGAAAATCCATCAATTTGAAGTTGAAAAGCAAAAGTCTAGTCTACTTGAAGCCAGAGATGAAATAAAGTGGATATAAAGGTGTTCTACAGATAATGAAATAAAGACGTGAGAAAGGAAATAAATTAGAAAACCATTATCCAAAAACAACAACAGTAAGTCACAATCATCCTTATTGTAAAAGTTAATGGATGACCTCATCATGATGGTGGAATAGTGCAATGATCTGATTGTTTGTGTCCTCCCTTCCCAAAATTTACAAATCAAAACCTAATCTCCGATGTAATAGTTTCAGAAAATGGTGTTTTAAGAAATTATTAGGTCATGAGGGCAGAGCCCTCTAGAGTGGGATTTGTGACCTTATTAATAAAAGACTCCAGAGAGCTAGCTAGCTCCTTCTACTGTGTGAAGACACAAGTAGGAGATGCCAACTATGAGACGGAAGGCCTTCACTAGACATAAAATCTACTGGCAACTTGATCATGGGCTTCTCAGCCTCCAGAACTGTAAGCAATATATTTCTGTTGTTTATAAGTTATCGAGTCTCAGGTATTTTGTTATAGCAGCCAGGATGAACTGAGGAAACTAGGAAATTTCAGAAATTCAAACTCTTTGTCATTCTATGAAAACATATTTTTTATAAATCTGAAGATTCTCTAAAGCTTCTTTAAAGGAGCTCTAGAAAACAATAAAAAAGAACTACAACAACTGATAAGGTTTGGCTCTGTGTCCCAACCCAAATCTCATCTTGAATTTTTTCCCATAATTCCCATGTGTTGTGGGAGGGACCCAGTGGGAGATAATTGAATCATCGGAGCAGTTTCTCCCATACTGTTCTCCTGGTAGTAAGTAAGTCTCACAAGATCTGATTTTTTTTAAAGTGGTTTCTGCTTTCACTTCCTCCTCATTCTCATCCCTTGTCTGCTGCCATGTGAGATGTGCCTTTCACCTTCTGCCATGATTGTGAGGTCTCCCCAGCCATGTGTAACTGTAAGTCCATTAAACAACTTTCTTTTGTAAATTGCTCAGTCTGTGATATGTCTTTATCAGCAGCATGAAAATGCACTAATACAGTAAATTTGTACTAGTACAGTGGGGTACTGCTGAAAAGATACCAGAAAATGTGGAAGTGACTTTGGAACTGGGTAATGGGCAAAGTGGAGTTTTACCTCAGGTCTGACATACAGTGGGTTCAGTGTGCCCCGGACTCATCCTGTGGTCATTTCCCCAGTGCTAGAATGCATAATTGGCATGGACATACTTAGCAGCTGACAGAACCCCCACACTGGCTCCCTGACTAGTAGAATGAGGGCTACTATGGTGAGAAAGGAAGCCATTAGAACCTGCCTGTACCTAGAAAAATAGTAAATCAAAAACAATATCACATCCCTGAAGGAATTGTGGAGATTAGTGCCACCATCAAGAACTTGAAAGGGGTAGAGGTGGTGATTCCCACCACATCCCTCTTCAACTCTCCTATTTGGCCTTTGCAGAAGGCAGATGAACCTTGGAGAATTACAGTAGATTATCATAAGCTACCTCAAGTAGTGACTCCAATTGCAGATGCTGTACTAGATGTGGTTTCATTGCTTGAGCAAATGAACACATCTCCTGGTACCTGGTATGCAAACATTCACTTGGCAAATGCTTTTTTTCCTCCATTTCTGTCCACAAGGCCCACCAGAAGCAATTTGGCTTCAGCTGGCAATATACCTTTACTGTCATACCACAGGGGTATATCAACTCTCCAACTTTGCATCATACTCTTATTCAGAGAGAATTTGATTGCTTTTCACTTCCACAAGATATCACACTGGTCCATTACATTGATGACATTATGTTGATTGAATCCAATGAGCAAGAAGTAACACATTAAATTTATTGGTGACACATTTACATGACAGAGGATTGGAAATAATCTGACTAAAATTCAGGGACCTTCTAACTTGGTAAAATTTGTAGGGGTACAGTTGCATGGGGACTGTTGAGGTATTTCTTCTAAGGTAAAGGATAAGTTGCTGCATTTGTCCTAGAACGAGAAAGAGGCACAATGCCTAATGGGCCTATTTGGATTTTGAAGGAAACACATTACTCATTTGGGTGTGTTACTCTGGTCCATTTATTGAGTGGCCTGAAGGGCTGACACTTTTAAGTGGGGACTCAGAACAGGAGAGTACTCTGCAACAGGTCCAGGCTGCTGTACAAGCTGATCTCCTACTTGGGCCATATGACTAAGAAGATCCAATGGTGGTTGAGGTGTCAGTCACAGATAGGAATGCTGTTTGGAGCCTCGGGCAGGGTCCCATAGGTGAATCACAGCAGAAGCCTCTAAGATTTTGGAGCAAGGCCCTGTTGTCTTCTGCAGATAACTACTCTTTTTTTTTTTTTTTTTGAGAGACAGCTTTTGGCCTGTTACTGGGCTTTGATGGGAACTGAATGTTTGACTATGTGTATTCAAGTCAGTATGCAAACTGAACTGCCTATATTGAACTGGGTGTTTTTTGACCCATCTAGCTATAAAGTGGGTTCTTCACACAAGCATTCCATCATGAACTGGAAGTGGTATATATGTGTTTGTTCTTGAACAGGTCCTGAAGACACAAGTAAGTTACATGAGAAAATGTCTCAAATGTCCATAGCCTCCACTCCTGCCACCCTGTCTTCTCTCCTCCAGCCTGCACTGAAGGCCTCATAGGGACTTCCCTATGATCACTTGATGGAGAAAGAGAAGACTAGGGACTGGTTCACAGATGGTTCTGCACGAAATGTAGGCACCACCCAAAAGTGGACAGCTGCAGCACTACAGCCCCTTTCTAGGACATCCCTGAAGGACAGCAGTGAAGGGAAATCTTTCTAGTGGGCATAACTTCAAGCAGCACACCTGGTTGCATACTTTTCATGGAAGGATAAATGACCAGATGTGTGATTACATACTGATTCATAAGCTGTAGCCAAGTGTTTGGCTGGATGGTCAGGGACTTAAAAGAAGCATGATTGAAAAATTGATGACAGAGAAATTTGTGGAAGATATATGTGAATGGACCTCTCTGAGTGGTCAAAAACTGTGAAGATATTTGTATCACATGTGATTGCTCACCAACAGGTGACCTCAGCAGGGGTGGAGTTTAATAATCAAGTGGACACTACACAGCCTCTTTCCCCAGCCACCCCTGTCATTGCCCAATGGACCCATGAATAAAGTGGCCATGGTGGCAGGGATGGAAGTTACACATCCGCTCAGCAACATGGACTTCCACTCACCAAGGCTGACCTGGGTATGGCCACTGCTGAGTGCCCAATTTGCCAGCAGCAAAGACCAACACTGAGCCCTCGATATGGCACCCCTCCTCGGGGTTATCAGCCAGCTACCTGATCGCAGGTTGATTATATTGGACCTCTTCCATAATGGAAAGGGCAGAGTTTTGTCCTCACTGGAATAGACACTTAACTCCAGATATGGGTTTGCCTATTCTGCATGCAATGCTTTTGCCAAGACTACCATCTGTGGACTCATGGAATGCCTTATCCACTGTCATGGTGTTCCACACAGAATTGCCTCTGATGAAGGCACTCACTTTAAGGCTAAAGAAGTGCAGCAGTGGGCTCATGCTCATGGAATTCACTGGTCTTACCATGTTTCCCAATATCCTGAAACAGCTGGATTGATAGAATGGTGGAATGGCCTTTTGAACTCATAATTACAAGCCCAAGTAGGTGACAATACTTTGCAGAGCTGGGGAAAAGTTCTCCAGAGAGCCATGTATGCTCTTAATTGGCTTCCAGTGTATGATACTCTTTCTCCCATCGCCAGGATTCAGAGGTCCAGAAATCAAGGGGTGGAAGTGGGAGAAGCACCATTCACTATGACCTCTAGTGATCCACTAGCCAATTTTTTTGCTTCCTGTTCCAGTGACATTATGTTCTGCTGTGCCTAGATTCTTAGTTCCAGAGGAAGGAATGCTGCAACCAGGAGACACAACAATGATTCCATTATACTGGAAGTTAAGATTGCCACCTGGACACTTTGGGCTTCTCCTACCTTGAAGTCAACAGGCTAGGAAGGGAGTTACAGTGTTGACTGGGGTGATTGACCCAGACTCTCAAAATGAAATCAGTCTACTACTCCACAACGGAGGTAAGGAAGAGAATACATGGAATATAGGAGATCCATCAGGGCATCTCTTAGTACTACCATGCCCTGTTATTAAGGTCAATAGAAAGCTACAACAGTCCAAGCTATAAAGGACTACAAATGGCCCAGACCCTTCAAGAATGAAGATTTGGTTCACTTCACCTGAAAAAAAAATGACCTGCTGAGGTGCTTGCTGAAGGCAAAGGGTTACAGATTGGGTAGTATAAGAAGGCAGTCATCAATATCAGCTATGACCACGTGACTAGCTGCAGAAATGAGGACTGTAATTGTCATGAATATTTTCTCTTTCTTTAGTTAAAAACAGGTTTGTACATGTATATACACTTATACTAAGAAAATATCTTTTTATTTTCTTTATCCTTTATCATGTGACATAAGATTAGCTGATGTCGTATCAACATGAAAGTATTGTTAAGTTTATGTTATAGTATTTGGGTTGGATATTGGTGTATTTTTGGTTGTATGAAGGATAGTAGTATATTGTTTGGTGTAATTATGACATTATTATTGTATTTATTTGAAGGTTATGTATGATCTCAGGAGATATGTATGGGTTCAAGTTTACAAGAGGTGTACTTGTGATGGTTAATACTGAGTGTCAGCTTGATTGGGTTAAAGGATGCAAATTATTGTTCATGGGTGTGTCTGTGAGGGTGTTGCCAAAGGAGATTAACATTTAAGTCAGTGGGCTGGGAAAAGCAGACCCACCCTTAATCTTGGTGGGCATGATGTAATCAGCTGCCAGCATAGCTAGAATATAAAACAGACAGAAAAATGTGAAAAGACTAGACTGGCCTAGCCTCCCAGCCTACACCTTTTTCCCATGTTGGGTGCTTCCTGCCCTCAAACACTGGACTCCCAGTTCTCCAGTTTGGGACTTGGAATGGCTTTCCTGGCTCCTCAGCTTGCAGATGGCCTATTGTGGAACCTTTTGATCATGTGAGTTAATACTTAATGAACCCCCCTTTATATCTATCTATGTATATCCTATCAATTCTGTCTCTGTAGAGAACACTAACTAATACAGAGGGGTTTAACAGCAGATTTGAATAGGTGGAACAAAGGATCAGCAAACCTGAAAAGAGCCTAAGAAACATTGAAACACCATCAAGCAGATGAATATACACATTATACATGTTTTAGGAGTAGAAGAAAGAGAGAAATGAGAAGAGGTTTTAACTGAGAAATAATGGCCGAAAATCTTCCATATTTGAGGAAGGATATAGATCTACAAATCCAATAAGTCTAACCAGCTGCAAGTGGAATGAAAGAGAAATATTCACACTAACACATATTATGATCAAACTGTCAAAAACCAAAGTCAAAGAGAAAATTTTAAATTCATTGAGAAATAAAAATGACTCATTAAGTACAAAAAAATCTATATAATACTCTTAGTAGATTTCTCATCAGAAATCTGGAAGGCCAGAAGGCAATGGGATGATATATTTAAAGTGCTGAGAATAAGAAACAAATGGCAACCAAGAATTTTATATCTGAAAAGAATTGTTCTACTAAAATGGAGTATAAACTGATAACTTCCCAGATAAACAAAAGCTGGGGGATTTTATTTCCACCAGACATACCATGTATGAAATCATAAAGGGAGTAATTGAAATTAAAATTAAAGGACATTGGACAGTAATGAATCCATATGAAAATATAAAGTCCTTTGGTAAAACAGGGCACATAAAAAATATTTTTGAAAGTGTTATTTTAATTTTGATTTGTAACTGCACTTTTTAATTTTTTATTTTATTTTATTTTCTACAAATTTAAAAAAATAAATACATAAAAATAATTATAAACTTATGGGTATGTAATACATAAAGATGTAATTAGTAATATCAATAAAATCAAGGCAGGAGCGGAACAGTAAAGGGGTAGAGTTTTTGAATGTAATAAAGTTGTGTTGGTATTAATATAAAACAGGTTATAACTTTAGGTGTTATATGTAATCCTCAGGTTAGCTACAGAGAAAATATCTACAGAAATGAGAAGAAATTGAAATGTGCTACCACAAAAATCAACTAAACACAATGAAAAGTAGTAATAGAGGCAGGCAGAATAAAAAAAGCTGTAATATATACAGCAACAAGTAAAAAAATGGTAAAAGGAAGTCATTCTCTATCAGTAATTACTTTTAATAAAATTGATTAAATTCCAATTTAAAATATATATATTATCAATCTAACTATATGCTGTCTACAAGAGATTCAATTTAGATGCAAAAGCTTAAATAAATTGAAAGTATGAAAAAACATATTCCATGCAAAAAGTAATCAAAAGAGAACATGGGTGGCTATCTTGCTAAAATAGAGTTTAAGTCAAATCTATTACAAGAGGCCAAAAAAGATACTAGATATTTATAAAAGAATCCATTTACCAAGTAATATTTATTATAAATATATATACACAAAACTCCAAAATATGTAATGTAAATATAGACAGAATTAAAGTGAGAAATTGACATCTCTTTATTAATGGTAGCATACTTCATTATCCCACTTTCAATAATGAATAGATAACCAGGTAGAAAATCAACAAAGAAAGAGAGGACTTAAATAAGAGTATAGAGAAACTTGACCTAACAGACATACTCCAGCCAGCAACAGAAGAATACACATCTTTCTCAATACACACAAGGAGCATCCTCCAGGATATTGTACATGCTAAGCCAAAAAACAAGTCTTTAAGTTTTTTAAAATATTGAAATAAAGAGTAGCTTTTGAAACTAAATGGAATAAAGCCAGAAATCATTAATAAAAAGATGGGATCTTGAAAATCAGTGGAAATTAAACAATGTACTTTGTTTATTTTTTTAAACTTCTATTTTAAGTACAGGGGTACATGTGCAGGAAGTGCAGGTTCGTTACATAGGTGAACATGTGTCATAGGGGTTTGTTGTAATCATTATTTCATCACCCAGGTATTAAGCCTAGTAACCACTGGTCATTTTTTTAAATCCTCTGCCTCCTCCCACCCTCTACCCTCTGATAGGCCCCAGTGTGCATTGTTTCTCTCTATGTAGCCATGTGTTCTCATCATTTAGCTCCTACTTATAAGTGAGAATACATTGTATCTGGTTTTCTGTTCCTGTGATATTTTTCTAAGGATGATGGCCACCAACTCCAACCATGTCCCTGCAAAGGACATATCTTACTCATTTTTATGGCTACATAGTATTCCACGGTGTGTATGTATCACATTTTCTTTATCCAGCCTATCATTGCTGGGCATTTGTGTTGATTCCATGTCTTTGCTATTGGGAATAGTGATGCAATAGACATATGTGTGCATGTGTCTTTATAATAGAACAATTTATATTCGTTTTGGTGTATACTCAGTCATGGGATTGCTGGGTCTAATGGTATTTCTGACTTTAGGCCTTTGAGGAATCACCACACTGTCTTCCACAATAGTTGAACTAATTTACACTCTCACCAACAATGTATAAGCGTTCTTTTTCCCCACAACCTTGCCAGCAACTGTTATTTCTTGACTTTTTATTAATAGCCATTTTGACTGGTGTGAGATGTTATCTCATTGTGGTTTTGATTTGCATTTCTCTAATAGTCAATGATGTTGGGCTTTATTTAGTATGCTTGTTGGCTGCATGTATGTCTTCTTTGAAAATTGTCTGTTAATGTCATTTGTTCACTTTTTAATGATTTTTTTTGAAAATTTGTTTAAGTTCCTGATAGATGCTGGATATTAGACATTTGTCAGATACATACTTTGCAAAATTTTTCTTCCATTACATAGGTTGTCTATTTACTCTGATGATAATTTCTTTTGCTGTGCAGAAGCCCTTTCGTTTAATTAAATCCCATTTGTCAATTATGCTTGTGTTGCAATTGCTTTTGGCATCTTCATCATGAAATCTTTGCCTATGCCTGTATTCTGAATGGTATAGCCTAGGCTGTCTTCCGGGATTTTCATAGTTTTGGGATTTACATTTAAGTTTTAATCCATCTTGAGTTGATTTTTGTTTGAGGAAGAGGTCCAGTTTCAATTTTCTGCATATCGCTATCCAGTTTTCCCAGCACCATTTATTGAATAGGGAGTCATTTCCCCATTGCTTGTTTTTGCCAGGTTTGTTGAAGAATGGATAGTTGTAGATGTGGTTTTATTTCTGGCTTCTCACTTCAGTTTCATTGTTCTATGTGTCTGTTCTTGGACCAGTACCATGCTGTTTTTGTTACCGTAGCCCTGTAGTACCATTTGAAGTTGTGTAGCACGATGCCTTTAGCTTTGTTCTTTTTGCTTAGGATTGCCTTGGCTATTTAGGCTCCTGTTTGATTCCATCTGAATTTTAAAATAGTTTTTATCTAATTCTGTGAAGAATGTCAATGGTAGATTAATGGGAATAGCATTGAATCTATAAATTACTTTAGAGAATATGACCATTTTAACTATACTAATTCTTCTTATTCATGGCCATGGAATGTTTTCCTATTTGTGTCATCTGGAAACAAGAATATTTTGACTTTCTCTCTTCTTATTTGGATGCCCTTTGTTTCTTTCTCTTGCCTGATTGCTCTGGCCAGGACTTTCAATACAATGTTGAATAGGAGTGGTGAAAGAGGACATCCTTGTCTTGTGCCAGTTTTCAAGGGGAATGCTTTCAGGTTTTGCTTATTTGGTATGATGCTGACTGTGGGTTTGTCATATATGGCTTTCATTATTTTGAGGTATGTTACCACAATATCTAGTTTATTGAGAGGTTTTAACATGAAGGGGTGTTTAATTTTATTGAAAGAGTTTTCTGCATCTATTGAGATAATCCTGTGGTTTTGTCTTTAGTACTGTTTATGTGATGAATCACATTTATTGATTTGCTTATGTTGAGCCAACGTTGCATTCCAGGGATAAAGCCTCCTTAATTGTGGTGAGTAAACTTTTTGATGTGCTGCTTGACTCACTTTGCCAGTATTTTGTTAAGGATTTTGCATCAACGATCATCAAGGGTATCGGCCTAAAGTTTTCTCTTTCTGTTTTGTCTCTGTCAGGATTTGGTATCAGGATAATGCTGGACTCATATAATGAGTTAGAACGATATCCCTTCTTTTCAATTATTTGAAATACTTTCAGCAGAAATAGTTCCAGCTCTTCTTTGTACAGCTGGGAGAATTCAGCTGTGAATTCATCTGTTCTTGGGCATCTTCTGTTGGTAGGCTGTTTATAACTGACTCAATTTTAGAGCCTGTTAGTGTCTATTTAGGGATTCAATTTCTTTCTGGTTCAGTCTTGGGAGGGTGTATGTGTGCAGGAATTTATCCATTCATTTTTAGATTTTCTAGCTTGTGTGCATTCATAATATTCTTTCTTTATTTGTATTTCTGTGGGGTCAGTGGTAATGCCACTTTTTCTTTCTGATTGTGTTTATTTGAATATTCTCTCCTTTCTTTTTTATTAGTCTCACTAGTGATCTATTTTATTATTCTTTTTCAGAAAACCAGTTATTGGATTTGTTAGTCTTTTTGAATGGTTTCTTGTGTCTTAATTTTTTTCAGTTCATCTCTGATGTTGATTCTTTCTTGTCCTCTGCTACCTTTGGGATTTCTCTCTTGGTTCTCGAGTTTTTTTTAGTTATGATATTAGGTTGTTAAATTGAGATCTTTCTAACTTCTTTATATGAGCATTTAGTGCTGTAAATTTTCCCTTAACACTGCCTTAATTGTGTCTCAGTGATTTTGGTATGTTGTATTTACCTTCTTATTAATTTCAAATAACTTCTTGATTTCTGCCTTACTTTTATTGTTTACCCAAAAGTCATTCAGGAGCAGGTTATTCAATTTCCATTTAATTGTATGGTTTTGGATGAATTTCTTTGTCTTGATTGCTAATTTGCTTGCCCTATGGTCTGAGACATTGTTATCATTTCAGTTCTTTTGAATTTGCTGAGTAGTGTTTTATTTCTGATTATGTGATTCATTTTAGAGTATGTGACACATGGCAATGAGACTAATGTATATTCTATTTTTTTGGGTGGAGCATTCTCTCCATGACTATCAGGTCCATTTGATCCAGTGTTGAGTTCAGATCTTGAATATATTTGTTAATTTTCTGTGTCAATTATCTGTCTAATATTGTCAGTGGGGTGTTAATGTCTTCCACTATTACTGTGTGGGAGTCTAAGTTTCTTAAGGTCTACAACAACTTGTTTTATGAATCTAGGTCCTCCTGTGTTGGATATATATATATATATATATATATATATATATATATATATATATATATGGTTAGGTCGTCTTGTTGAATTAACCCCTTTACCATTATATAATGACCTTCTTTGTCTTTTCTGATCTTCATTGGTTTAAAGTCTGTTATGCCTGAAAGTAGGTTTGCAACCCTTGCTTTTTTACGTTTTCCATTTTCTTAGTAGATTTTTCTTCATCTCTTTATTTTGAGCCTATGGGTGTCATTGCATGTGAGATAGGTCTCTTAAAGACAGCATACAAACGTGTATCTTGGTTCTTTATGCAGCTTGTTACTCTGTGCCTTTTAATTGGGGCATTTAGCCCATTTACATTCAAGGTTAATATTGGTATGTGTGGATATAATCCTGTCATCTTAATTTTATCTGGTTATTTTGCAGAATAGTTTATGTGGTTGTCTTATAGTGTCACTGGTCTGTGTACTTTAATGTGTTTTTGTAGTGGCTGGTAACAATCTTTCCTTTCCTTTCTATATATAGTGCTTCCTTTAGGAGCTTTTGAAAGGCAGCTCTGATGATAACGAATTTCCTCAGCATTTGCTTGTCTGAGGTGGATCTTATTTATCTTTTGTTTATGAAGCTTAATTTGCCTTGTTATGAAATTCTGAGTTGGAATTTCTTTTTTTTTAAAGAATGTTAAATATTGTCTCCAAATTTCTTCTGGCTTGTAGAGTTTCTGCTAAGATGTCCACTGTGATTGGCTTCTCTTTGTAGGTGACATGAGCTTTCTCTCTTGTTGCCTTTAACATTTTTTCATTTCATTTTGACCTTGGAGAACCTGATGATTATGTGCCTCGGTGATAATCTTTTTAGAAAATATTTTACTGGGGTTCTCTGTATTTCCCAAATTTAAATGTTGGCCTCTCTAGCTAGGTTGAGAAAGTTCTTATGAATGATATACTGAAATATGCTTTCCAAGTTGGTTCTCTTCTCCCCATCATTTTCAGGGGCACCAAAGAGTTGTAGATTTTGTCTCTTTACCTAATCTCATATTTCTCAGAGTTTTTTTTCCTTCATTCTTTTTGTTCTATTCTTATCTGACTGTCTTATTTCAGAAATAAGTTTTCTGAAAACTTATTTGAAACTTATTTGAAAATTCAGTTTTCAAGCTCTGAGATTCTTTCCTCCACTTGGTCTATTCTGCTATTACTACTTGTGATTGCATTATGAAATTCTTGTAGTGTGTTTTTCAGCTCTATGATGTTGGTTATGCTTTTTTCTATACTGTTCATTTTGTCTGTCATCTCTGCATTGTTTTATCATAATTTTTCTCTTTCTTGGATTGTGTTTCATTGTACTTCTATAGCTGAATGATCTTTACTTTTATCCATATTCTGAATTCTTTTTCTGTAATTTCAGCCATCTCAGCTCAGTTCAGAAGATCATTTGGAGAAAAGAATGCACTATGGTTTTTTAGTTGTCAGGATTCTTGCACTGATTTTTTTTTTTTTTCATTTTTGTGGGGTTACCTTTCTTCAATCTTTGAAGTTGGTGATGTTTGGATTTTTTTTGTTTTATCTTATTTGATAAACTTGAGGGTTTGATTATGGTATAAGGTGGATTCAGCTGAATGGTTTCATTTCTGGAAGATTTTTGGGATCTAAAGCTTAGCTCCCAACTCCAGACTGCATGCTCTAACTCTGGGGGACTTGTATTGGGCCCCGACTTTGTTCTCTGGCTCTTTGAGGTTAGAAATTCACTGTGCTGGGGGTACAAAGTGCTCCCAGACAGCTGGTCCCTGCACTTCGATGGGTGGCGCCAGCCAAAGCATTTCATTGAGCAGTGACAGTGAAATCCATTCTCATTTGCACATGCCAGCATCACCAGCAGTATCGGCAGCTGCAGCAGAGTGCTAGTAGATGCTGGTGTGTCTGGCTACCTGTGGGCTTTCACAACAGTGATGGAGGCAGCACAGCTAGGATGAGGGGGTACACTGCTAGCTAGTGTGTGTGGTCATGCTGGAGGTGGTGGTGGCTTGGTGGGTGGGCACTGATGGGTGCAAGTCTGGGTGCCTTCCCTATGGCCTACAAGCGGGAATAGTTGTTCAGGACAGGAGATCATCTTCTGTACTCTGTGCATTGTTAGTGTAAGGATGGAATGATGGAAGTGATGGGGCTGACTGGATTTTTCCCGCCAATGGTTTGTCTGCAATGCAAGTTGGGGTGAGGTGGTTCAGGCTGTACCTCTGCATGCTGGCAGGGAAAGGAAAGCAAAACCCACCTGCACAGATATGTGCCAACAAAGCAATGTGGGAATTTTCCATCCCAGGGGAAGGTGCAGTATGGGGAGGGAGCATGTGGGCTTGCATGGCCCTAGGGACTTTCCTGCTGAAGCTCTCTGCCGGTCAGACATGGTCCACAAGTGCGGAATGTATAGTCTGTGCCCCTAGGGCACCCAAGGCTGCCCTGGAAGCAGGTGTGGCCAGATGAGACCCCAGGACAGGCCAGCAGATCAAAGGGTGCTGAGGTCTGACCTGCTCCTTCTGATTGGCAAGACCACTCTGCAGAGTTCAGAACTGATAGTTCCCCTAAGACTAACATCTCCTACAGGAGCAAGTTGAGCCTAGGAGGATGGCTGTCTCTGGCCATTCTCTATACAGATGCTCCTGCATCAAAGCCTCTGGGTTCCACATTAGCTGGTTTGCTGCTCCTATCACTTATCTAAGAAGCTCTTCCTGCCAACTGGAGTGTCTGTGGTGGTCAAGGGGTCTCCTGCTGCTGGGGTCCCAGGGCCTATGTTGAAAGTGGATTGCTCTTTACCGTTCAACTCACCTATTCCCCTGGAGCCATTGTTGACCAGGAATAAGTCTGGGTGCACTGCAGCCCTGCCTAGTGTTCCCAGCTTTCTTCCAATTCAGCCGAGCTTCTGTGTCTTCCTGACATCCACTCCTGTTGCCTTCTCTGTGGAGATCTATTAGGAGCACCTCCAGTCATCTCAGTTCCTTGGTAGGAGCTGTTTCACCTGGCTGTGTCTAGTAGGCCATCTTGCCCTCTCCGTGGTTTCTGCAACATACTTCTAAACAACCATTCAGTCAAGGAAGAAATCACAAAAGAAATTAGGACATATCTTGAAATACATGAAAATGAAAACACAACATACCAAAACTTAGGTATAATGTGAAGACAGTCCTAGGTTAGAAATGTATAGCTATAAATGCTTACATTTAAAAGAATAAAGACCTCAAATCAACAACTTAACATTACACTTTGATAAAATACAAAAAGAACAAACAATTCAAAACTGGTAAAAGGAATAAAATAATAAAGAGTGGAGCAGAGATAAGTAAAATAGAAAATAGTAAAATAGGAAAAATGAAGTGTTGGTTCCTTGCAATTATCAACAAAATTGACCAAATTTTATCTAGATTGACTATGAAAAAAAGAGAAGACTCAATAAGCAAAGTAAGAAATAAATGAGGGGAAATCACTACCATTTATAAATTAAAGCAATCTACTCCTAGGTATATACCCGAAGAAACTGAAAGCAGAGATGTGAACAGATACTTATATGCCAATGTTTATTGAACTATTATTTGTATTATTTAAAAGGTTAAAACAACACAAATGTCTGTCAACAAATGAATGAATAAACAAAATGTGATATATACATACAATGGAATATTATTCAACCATTAAATGAATAATGTTCTGATATTTTCTAAAGCATGACTAAAACTTGAAGACACTGTTCTAAGTGAAATAATCTAGACACAAAAGGACAAATATTATATAATTCCACTTGTATGAATCACATAAAATAAGCAAATGTATAGAGGCAGAAAGTAGATTAGAGGTTAGCAAAATTATAGAGAAAGGGGAATGGGGACTTAGTGCTTAATTAGTACAGAAGTCCTGTTTGTAGTAAAAGAGTCTTGGAAATTGATAGTGGTGACTGTGGCAAAATCTTATAAATGTAATTAATGCCACTGAATTGTACACTTATAATTGGTTAAAATGTCTAATTTTGTATCCAATGTATAAGCATATTTACCACAATTTTAAAAAATTAACAATGTAGGTGATACCCAATGTAGGTGTTGTCCCTTCTAAATCTCATGTTGAATTGTAACCCCCAACGTTGGAGATGGGGCTGGCTGGGAGATGTTTGGATCATGGTAGTAGATTTCTCATGGCATGGTGCTATCCTTATGATAGTGAATGAGTTTTCATGAGATGTGGTTGTGTAAAAGTGTGTGACACCTCCCTCTATTCTCTCTCTCTTTTTTTGCTCCTGCTCTTGTCATGTGATGTGCCTGCTCACCTTTTAAATATAAATTTCAACTTTAAGTCACTGATTGGCCCTCACATCTGAGCATAGTTTGTTAGAAGCAGCCAGGCTGCATCTTGAACACTTTGCTGGTTAGAAACTTTTATTCAACAGATGCTCGAAGTCATCACTCTCAAGTTCAAACTTTCACAGATACTTAGGGCATGAATACAATACAGCCAATTTCTTTGTTAAGGCATAAAAGAGTGACGTTTGATCTAGTTCACCAAAAGTTCTTCATTTCTTTCTGACTGATATCTCATAAGCCTGGACTTTACCATTCACATTACCATAAGCATTTTTGTCTCCATGATTTAATTAATTTTAAGGAGTTCAAGATTTTCCTTTATTTTCCTATCTTCTTCTGAGCTCTCCAAACTTTCCAACCTCTACCTGTTACCCAGTTTCAAAGTTGCTTCCACATTTTCAGGTATCTTTTCAGCAATACCCCACTCTTGGTACCAACTTTTTATGTTAGGCCATTCTTGTATTGCTGTAAAGAAATACCCGAGGCTGGGTAATTCATAAAGAAAACAAGCTTAATTGGCTCACAGTTCAGAAGACTGTACAAGCATGGCACCAGCATCTGCTTGGCTACTGGGGAAAGGGCTTTTACTCATAGCAGAAGGTGAAGGAAGAGAAGGCACGTAACATGGTGAGAGCAGAAGCAAGGGAGAGAGTTGGAAAGTGAGGTTCCACACACTTTTAAACAACCAGAGCTCGTGAGATCTTACTCACTATCATAAGGACAGCACCAAACCATGAGGAATCAACCTCCATGACCCAAACACCTCCCACCAGGCTCTAACTCCAACACTGAGGATCACAATTCAACATGAGATTTCAAGGGAATAACATCTAAACTATATCAGTGATATACCAAAATCCTTTAATTTATACATTTTAGATTAGTGAATTGCACCTCAAAATAAAGCTGTTAAAACAAACAAGCAAAAACAAGAAAGATATGAGCCTGTGTCAGGGTAGACAAATAGACCCCAATGAGTGTAAGTGTTCTCTGCAAGGTAGAAACCTTTCACATAATTTATATGGGATCTTACATAACATAATCTTTCTTTCCAGGCCTCAGTTTCTCCACTTCTTGAAAATGGAAAGGTTAGAGCAGATTATCTTAAAGATCCCCCTGAAGCTCTGACATTTTAGGATTTCGTAACTCAAAGGTGATACTGCTTAAGCGAGAATCTTGTTTGGTTTCATGAGGGACGGGGTTAGGATATGTGGATCAAAGATTGAGAGTCCTGGATGACAGGCCACCCTTTGTGGAGATTGATAGTTTTGGAGTATGGCAGAGGGGAATCCAAAACCATTGTTTTCAGAAAACCAGGTAGACTGATGTAAATGGTGAATAGGTACTACTTTAAAACAGAAGAAAAACAAAACAAAACAAAACAAAAACAAAGGAAGAAAATTAAAGCAGGACGGCTTGAAGGAACTTGGTATATGAGAGCCACATATCAAGATGAGTAGAAATAGAGGAGGTCATTGCTCCCAAGAGTCTGAGATTGAGGTGGAGCGTCCATATATTAGGAGGCAAAATTTTGAAGACTGAGAAGATTTTCACCAATGTTTTAGCATGTGCTAAGTTATTCAGTAGGAGGCATGTTTGTTACTAGTAAGAGATTAAAATATTAATTATTTGGTATGACAATAGCACCAACTAATGACAGGAAATATGATCATTCGGAATTGCCACAAACCCTAGATAACAGGTAAGATTGTACTGGCATGTACTGGCTGAACTTCTGATGTGTTTGTGCTATGGGTAGGAAGTCTCCAATTGAATGGACTGTGTATACACTGAGCTCTAGTAGGCAGAGTAGGGGCACATCTTTGAAGGCATAGTTCAGAGGAATCTCTAGGGGCCCAGGGTAATATCAGGGTCAGAAAAAAATTACTCAAAGTGGAAGAGGAAATGTTAACCCAAAGAGTTTCTTGTATGGGCTGTTCTAGGGTTACATTTCAGGACTTCACATTTTTGCCCTGCTAGGGAACTTGATAGAGTACAACTGTGATCCATGGGTCTTCAGAAATTTGAAGTCAAGTCAAGACTGCAAGAAAGAAAGAGCAGACAAACGGAGCCAGTTCCGGGTCACACTGGGAAAACTTAAAAAGATGAGAAGTGTCTGGGAGACATAAGTACAGTGAAACAGAAGGCTTGAAACCAGAGTTCCTGCCAGGTAAACATTGTGATAAGTAAGCATCCAATGGGAAATGGTTAAAAAACAATGAGAGACCTTTGAAGTTCTGGGTAGGTCAGACTTCTTTAGGCCTAGCCTTTTTGCTTCTTAAATTGACCAAAGTCCAATTCTAGGCTGAGGTTAGTGTTTTAGACAGTCTGTATTTGACACCTGCCTGCCCCCAAATGCAGATGCAACTCCATGGGAAGAAGGTTAGAACATACGGATGAAAAATTGAGAGTCCTGGATGACAGTGAATGCTTTCCCAGGTTGTTTTGTTTTCCAGAATTCTGAGGAAATTTTTTCAGCCTTCTGAGATCCCACATGTGTTGCTTGGGGATTCCCATGTGGAGACTGGATTTAACCAAAGCCACATATAGTTTGTAGTTTCTTTCTTTTCTTTTCTTTTCTTTCTTTCTTTTTTTTTTTTTTTTTTGAGACGAAGTTTGTCTCTTTTCACCCGGGCTGGAGTGCAATGACGCTATCTCGGCTCACTGAAACCTCCGCCTCCCAGGTTCAAGTGATTCTCCTGCCTCAGCATCCTGAGTAGCTGCGATTACAGGCAATGGTCACCACGCCCGACTAATTTTGCAATTTTAGTAGCGACAGGGTTTCACCATATTGGCCAGGCTGGTCACAAAATAATTTGTATTTTCAACAGATCTGCCCTATAAAGCACTGATTCAAATGGATACACTGGAAGTGCTGGAAGCACTGGATCTTTAGGAGCATGATGGATTTTCTGGCTGGAAATATATGATGAATGCTAGATTTCCTAGAATGTTGTCTGGCATTCCTTAGGCTCTGAAGAAGAAAAGAGAATTTCTGTAGAAAAATCTAGATGCCAAATGGAATGGGGACTACTGATCACATGTTCTTGCTTATTTCTCCCTTGTGTGTGTGTGTTCTATTGCTGCTTCTCTATCTCTGTCCATCTCTTTTTGTTTTCTCCATCTGTTTCTCTGTCTTTCCATTTCTGTCTCTTTTGTGTTTTACTTTAGCCACATTTAGCTCTGTCTTTTGTTCCCCTACCCACCTCCTCTCTAAATACACACTACATATTGCTATCCACATCTGCTGGACAGTCATCTCTATAATTCTTGAGAAAGCTCCTGGGACTTTTTATTTTTTTCTAAATTATTATTATTATACTTTAAGTTTTAGGGTACATGTGCACAATGTGCAGGTTAGTTACATAAGTATACATGTGCCATGCTGGTGTGCTGTACCCATTAACTCACCATTTAGCATTAAGTATATCTCCTAATGCTATCCCTCCCCCCTCCCCCCACCCCACAATAGTCCCCAGAGTGTGATGCTCCCCTTCCTGTGTCCATGTGTTCTCATTGTTCAATTCTCATCTATGAGTGAGTACATGCGGTGTTTGGTTTTTTGTCCTTGTGATAGTTTGCTGAGAATGATGGTTTCCAGCTTCATCCATGTCCCTACAAAGGACATGAACTCATCATTTTTTATGGCTGCATAGTATTCCATGGTGCATATGTGCCACATTTTCTTAATACAGTCTATCATTGTTGGACATTTGGGTTGGTTCCAAGTCTTTGCTATTGTGAATACTGCCACAATAAACATACGTGTGCATGTGTCTTTATAGCAGCATTATTTATAGTCCTTTGGGTATATACCCAGTAATGGGATGGCTGGGTCAAATGGTATTTCTAGTTCTAGATCCCTGAGAAATCGCCACACTGACTTCCACAATGGTTGAACTAGTTTACAGTCCCACCAACAGTGTAAGAGTGTTCCTATTTCTCCACATCCTCTCCAGCACCTGTTGTTTCCTGACTTTTTAATGATTGCCATTCTAACTGGTGTGAGATGGTATCTCATTGTGGTTTTGATTTGCATTTCTCTGATGGCCAGTGATGATGAGCATTTTTTCATGTGTCTGTTGGCTGCATAAATGTCTTCTTTGGAGAAGTGTCTGTTCAAATTCTTCACCCACTTTTCGATGGAGTTGCTTGATTTTTTCCTGTAAACTTGTTTGAGTTCTTTGTAGATTCTGGATATTAGCCCTTTGTCAGATGAGTAGGTTGTGAAAATTTTCTCCCATTTTGTAGGTTGCCTGTTCACTCTGATGGTGGTTTCTTTTGCTGTGCAGAAGCTTTTTAGTTTAATTAGATCCCATTTGTCAATTTTGGCTTTTGTTGCCATTGCTTTTGGTGTTTTAGACATGAACTCCTTGCCCGTGCTTATGTCCTGAATGGTAATGGCTAGGTTTTCTTCTAGGGTTTTTATGGTTTTAGGTCTAACGTTTAAGTCTTTAATCCATCTTGAATTAATTTTAGTATAAGGTGTAAGGAAGGGATCCAGTTTCAGCTTTCTACATATGGCTAGCCAGTTTTCCCAGCATCATTTATTAAACAGGGAATTATTTCCCCATTGCTTGTTTTTGTCAGGTTTGTCAAAGATCAGATAGTTGTAGATATGCGGCATTATTTCTGAGGGCTCTGTTGTGTTTCATTGATTTATATCTCTGTTTTAGTACCAGTACCATGCTCTTTGGTTACTGTAGCCTTGTAGTATAGTTTGAAGTCAGGTAGCTTGATGTCTCCAGCTTTGTTCTTTTGGCTTAGGATTGACTTGGTGATGCAGGCTCTTTTTTGGTTCCATATGAAATTTAAGGTAGTTTTTTTTCCAATTCTGTGAAGAAAGTCATTGCTAGCCTGATGGGGATGGCATTGAATCTATAAATTACCTTGGATCAACAAAATTGATAGACTGCTGGCAAGACTAATAAAGAAAAAAAGAGAGAAGAATCAAATAGATGCAATAAAAAATGATAAAGGGGATATCACCACCGATCCCACAGAAATACAAACTACCATCAGAGAATACTACAAACACCTCTACTCAAATAAACTAGAAAATCTAGAAGAAATGGATAAATTCCTCGACACATACACTCTCCCAAGATTAAACCAGGAAGAAGTTGAATCTCTGAATAAATCAATAACAGGATCTGAAATTGTGGCAATAATCAATAGCTTACCAACCAAAAAGACTCAAGGACCAGATGGATTCACAGCCGAATTCTACCAGGGGTACAAGGAGGAACTGGTACCATTCCTTCTGAAACTATTCCAATCAATAGAGAAAGAGGGAATCCTCCCTAACTCATTTTATGAGGCCAGCATCATCCTGATACCAAAGTCTGGCAGAGACACAACCAAAAAAGAGAATTTTAGACCAATATCCTTGATGAACATTGATGCAAAAATCCTCAATAAAATACTGGCAAGCCAAATCCAGCAGCACGTCAAAAAGCTTATCCACCATGATCAAGTGGGCTTCATCCCTGGGATGCAAGGCTGGTTCAATATACACAAATCAATAAATGTAATCCAGCATATAAACAGAACCAAAGACAAAAACCACATGATTATCTCAATAGATGCATAAAAGGCTTTGACAAAATTCAACAACCCTTCATGTTAAAAACTCTCAGTAAGTTAGGTATTGATGGGATTTATCTCAAAATAATAAGAGCTATCTATGACAAACCCACAGCCAATATCATACTGAATGGGCAAAAACTGGAAGCATTCCCTTTGAAAACTGGCACAAGACAGGGATGCCCTCTCTCACCACTCCTATTCAACACAGTGTTGGAAGTTCTGGCCAGGGCAATTAGGCAGGAGAAGGAAATAATGGGTATTCAATTAGGAAAAGAGGAAGTCAAATTGTCCCTGTTTGCAGACGACATGACTGTATATCTAGAAAACCCCATTGTCTCAGCCCAAAATCTCCTTAAGGTGATAAGCAACTTCAGCAAAGTCTCAGGATAAAAAATCAATGTACAAAAATCACAAGCATTCTTATACACCAATAGCAGACAAACAGAGCGCCAAATCATGAGTGAATTCCCATTCACAATTGCTTCAAAGAGAATAAAATACTTAGGAATCCAACTTACAAGGAACATGAAGGACCTCTTCAAGGAGAACTACAAACCACTGCTGAAGGAAATAAAAGAGGATACAAACAAATGGAAGAACATTCCATGCTCATGGGTAGGAAGAATCAATATCGTGAAAATGACCATACTGCCCAAGGTAATTTATAGATTCAAAGCTCCTGGGACATTGAATCAAACCCAAACACAGCTCATTGCCAATAAGTTGGGAGTCAAAGCCCTCTATATGAGTTTCAGATGTAATTCAAGGAACTCTCATCCCCTGGGCCTGTGTTGAGGAAGAACAATATAGATTGGTAGCCACACGGTATGATTTAAAAACTGCTCCAAACTATGTCGCTCACTAGACACTGTGGGATATGAAATTATACTAATCAGAACTCATTTGTTTAGGGTTAACACTGTTGGAGTACTATGGACCTCTTTAAATGCAAATTTCCTTGAAAAGGGGTAACATATTTGGCTTATTCAATGTTACAGTATCAGGCTGGATGTGATCTTAGAAATAACTTTATTCAATCCCATCAGGTCCTAACTTCATTTCTCATTTCATAAGCTCTCCACCTACTACACACTACCGTTGTAGGCATTTCTCTGTAGTGGTTCTCAGCCTTGATTGCACATTGGAATTACCTAGGGAACTTAAAAGAATCTCTATGCACATGCTACACTCAAAATTAATTAATCAGAATCTCTGGGGATGGCAGCTAAACACTGGCTCCTAGATGATTAAAATGAGCAGCTAGGATAGAGTAAAAGGTAAGTTGATAGCTCCTCATCCCTCATCTTCTGAGACAAGGAGCTTTCCAAAGCAGCCTATTGCATCTGTGGACAGCATTGCCTCTTCTAAAATTTCTCTTCCACTTGAGTCAAAATTTATCTCAACTGTAGTTTCTACTCATGAGTCCCAGCTCTGCCTCCTGGGGCCACACTTATTGTTTTCTCCCCCGTGACAGCCTTTGAGAGGTCTGAGGGCTGAGACTATGACCCCTGAGTCATCTTCTTCAGGATAATCAGTCATGAATTCATTCAACTGTTTTCCATCCTCAGAGCATTCAAAAACTCACCGTTTCACCAACTGACTCTTGTATCTCCAACAACTAATTGTGGATTTTGAACTTGGAAATATCCAGTGAGGTAGAGCTCACTATTTTCTGAGGCAACTCATTTTATCTTTGAATAACTTTAACTATTTAGTTCTTCCCCTACAGCCACACAGGTCCTGTATATTATTTCTTTCCCATGATGACCCTTTGGAGGTCTGAATACAGAGCCCACATCCAATCTCTACCTTCCTCCATCTTTTTCACAGGCTAAATATCCCCAACCTCTTTAACTGGTCCTGGCAAAATCTTGGATCCATCCTAATTGTTCTCTTATAGATAAGATCAGCTTTTTGCAGGTCCTTGTCTAAGCATGGGGCTAGGGCTGCCAAAAGTGCTCCGGGTAAAGCCTGAGCTGCTTGGGGTAAAGTGGGGCCATCACTACATTTGTTCTGGGACCCAATATCCCATGAATGCAGTTTTTTTTCCATTTGCTTTGTTGGCAGCATCAGCCATAGCTGACTCCAATTAAACTGACTATCACCTGAAATCATAAGTCATTTTGTCTGTGCTGCTCCTAAGCCCCATATTCTTTTACTCTGGGCTGCTGTACCAGATAAATCCAAATTCATCAAGCATATGATTATTTTGAATCCCACACCTCTGACTGTAGAAATCTGTTGTGTGTGGGAGAGTATGTATAAAAACATAAATGTGGAGTCTGTACTTTGTGCCTTCCTGTTCCTATCTCTTCCTTAACAGTCTGTATTTATCTCTTCCTACCATTCTTTATCCCCAGATGGCTCTGACTTCAACCTGCTCCTCTTCAATAGCATGCTTAGTACCAAGACCAATGGCTTTTACTTTTCACAGTGCCTGGTTTTATTCTCCCTCACCTATAGTCTTGTCTGGCCCAAAACTTTCAAATTTAAACCAAAACAGTCCACAGATCTGCTTCCCTTGTTTTTAGTAACATTGTGTTTTCTCAAACTCTTTATTCTGGTTGCTACTTTTCCATCACCTTCATTGCTTTCTTGTCCTAGTGGTGACACCCACCTAAACTGTGGACATTCTGCCATCTTAGGAAATAATTCTCAGCTTTTGGCTTAAATTTGGAGAAAGTATGTAAGTTGCTATGCTAGCATTGACTCTCCATTAACCTCCTGTAGGAAAATTGCATAACCACTTTTATTGGTTCCTGGCAGCTGTTAAATCTGGTGCAGATGCTTTACCTGGAAGGTGACTGATTACTTGTTTCTACTACTCTCAGGAAGACTGTGAATGAATGCCAGACCAATCAGTAGTAGGAAGCTAGATGCCCTCTTGTGCTACCCATTAACTCCTGGTTTCCTGCGTCAATGATGGGAGATGTGGCATGGATTTCCTGGATTCTATTTACCTGTCCATAAACTTATCTTTTATATTGTATATAATCAAGCTAATTAATACATCATCACTTCACATAAGATAGCTTTCAGCACATAGGACTCAAGAAAATACTTGTTTAATGGTAACTGTTGCAATGTATTCATCTCATTCCATGTCCTGATGACCTAAGAATGAAACATCAACTTTTAAGGAGCCTGGGTTAGAAAGTAAATCAAAAGAGGGTAGGGAAAAACACACTCCTGTAGCTTCCTGGGTGAGATTGCACAGGTAGAGATCATGGTTTGAGCTAATGGAGTCAAAAGTCAGAACCAAATGCTTGAAACACACAACTAGAATGGTTAGTTAAGTAGAATCCACTGAATTATGAGGATTTGTAGACTATCTGTGTCCAATATTGCCCTTTCCTGACAGTACAACATGTACATTATCTAAGGAAGCTTGGGCAATGGAGTACCACTTTTCTGCAAGCTGGCCTTTATATTTCTCCACCTCACATACATGAGTTTATGATTCCTATGGGGCAGAAAGTTATTGTTGATATGCCCCCCTCCATCATACTTCTTTTTACTGAGCCTGGCATGCCCAAGGAGGTGATTAATTGTCTAAGATAATCCTTACAGCACATCAAGTTACTAAAGAACTTCACAAGGTAGTTGTAAGAAAAGGACACCAATTTGCAGCTATTAGAAGATAGAAAAATTTATAATAACTTGCTATGTGATCTTTGGCAAGTCGTTAACCTATTAGAATCTCAGTTACAAAAATGTACAGTAATAACAGTTCTACTTTGCTTGTGCCATATGGTCATTTGAAAGATCAAATGGAATTATGTGACTGTGGTTTGTGAAATATGAAGCCCTATTCATTGAACATACCAAATATTGCCCTGCCTCAGGGTCTTTGTACTTTCTGTTGGCTCTGCCTGGAATGATCTTCTCACAGATATCCTCATGGCTTACTCACTTCAGTTCTCTGTTCAAAGGTTACATCCTCAGAGGCTTTCCTGACCATCTAATATAACACAACCCCCAAATCATCACTTTCTATTCTTCTTAATCAACTTTTCTTTCCCTTAGCAATGATCACCACCTGATATAGTATACATTTATTATTATTGTATCTCTTCTCATTAGTTTATAAGCTCTTAGGGAGCAAAAATTCTCAATATTTTGTTCACTTCTCTACACACAGAATCTCATATAGTACTTTACACATAGTAAACTCCTAGTAAATATCTGTTGAATTAATTACTCAAACGAAAAGTTTTTAATAAATTAATGTTTGGACAAAATCTATCTCCACTTGACGCCCCCACCCCGTCCATGTGGGCCATGGTTTATCCATTTGGATTATGTGGGGCATGGGCCAAGTAGTATCTAGTAGGGGCATCCAAAATTTGCCATTTCAATACTCTCTGGTGAATGCAGTCTGGAGTGGTTAAAGACTATTTTCTGTAGAAAGCTAAATTTGAGTTACTTCGGTGTAATTATGAGTGGAGAAGTTAGAGGCATTTGAGACTAAAGTAGCAGTTAAGACATCTGAAATAACTCAATTTAGTGGCATAAAGGAAGACCTTTCTTATCTTAGAGTCCACAGAACTGCCTTGATGCATAGGAATGCATCCTGGTCTAGGAGGTAGAAAACCTTGCCAGGCATTGCAGTGTAGTGTAATGGTTATTCGTGAATCAAACTACCTGAGTTTTAATCCTGGTCCTGAAACTTACTAGCTGTGTGACGCCAGACAAGTGACCTTTTCTTTTGAATTGTCCTTCCCACTAGGAAGAGTGTTCATATTTGATGGTTTTCTTTCTTTAGGAAGTATAATTAACAAATACAAATTATATTTATTTACCTTACACAACATGATGTTTTGATTATGTCTACAATAATAAAAATTATTACCATAATCAAGCTAATTAATATATCCATCACTTCACATAAGACAAAAAAAATCTTTTTGTTAACCTCACATTTCACATAAGACAGCAAAAAGTTTTTTTTTTTTGTGGTGAGAACATTTAAGATTAGAAATTTTCAAGTATACAAGGCACTATTATGAATTATAGTCACCATTCTGTACAATAGATACACAGACATTTTTCATCATGTCTACCTGAAACTTTGTTCCTCTTGACCAATATATCCCCACACTCCAACCCCTAGCCAAGCCCAGCAACCACCATTTAACTCTCTGTTTCTGTAAGTTCAACTTTTTTAGATTCCACATATAAGTGAGATTATGCAGTATTTGTATTATGTGCCTGGCTTATTTCACTTAGCATAACGTCAGACAAGTTACTTAACTTCTATGTGCTTCAGTTTCCTCATCTGTAATATGGAGATAATTGTTGTTATTACCTCCTAGATTGATACATATAAAGTACTTAAAATAGTGTCTGGCAACAGATAAGTACTATATAAGTATTAGCAGTTACTGTTGTTGTCTCAGCTCTGCTATAGTTGGCTGAAGCTTAGTAAGTCCTATCACCTCTTTTAGTCCTCCATACACAATTAGAAGTTTAAAATAGGCAATATCTCTTCTATCTGTCTCTTCCCCAATCTATTCTCCATAAACAGGTGAATGGTTAAACTGTATTATTCCAATATTACTCAGCAATAAAAAGGAATGAACTATTAATACACACAACTTGAATGGGGCTCAAAGATAATTATACTAAGTGAAAAAGTCAATCTCCAAAAATTGCTTACTGTACGATTCCATTTATAAGACTTCCTCAGAATTACAAAATTGTAGTTATGAACAAATCAGTAGTTACCATTGGTTAGAGTTCTAAGAGGCTGTGTTTATAAAGAAGTAGCACAGGGAATTTCTTTGTCATAATGAAAGAGTTGGATATTCTGATTGTTGGGGTGGTTACATAAATCTATAAACATGATAAAAATTTCATAAGACTACACAGAAATCCACACAGAAATTGCATGTAAAAACTGATGAAATGTCTTTAAGATGTGTAGTTTAATTAATAGGATTAAGCCAATGTCAGTTTCCTGGCTTTGATAATATACTATGACTATGCAAGTTGCTATCATCAAGGAAAATTAAACAAAGGGTATATGGAAACTCTCTGTAACATTTTGTAACTTTTATGAGTCTAAAATCCTTTCAAAATAAAAAATAGTGAATAAGAATCTCCTGAGGGTAAAGATACTGGATATTTTGCTTATGAAGTGGGAGTGAACGGCCTGGACCTCAGAGATAGTCCACTGGAGTTGGGGTCAGGAATATCTGGGGTAAAAATCCCAGCTCTGCTACTTTCTAGTTATATGATCTTGGACAAGTTGTTTGACTTCTAGACACTTTAGTTTATTCATCTGTGAAATGAAGATAATAATAGTTTCTTCCCTGGCTGCATTGAGATTTAAAGTACCCAGAGCATAGTGAGTGCTCAGTATCTGTTCCCTTTCCAGACCTTTCAAGCCTTTCAAAAAAAAGCTATTATTTAGGATTTAGGATTCCCAACTTTGTTGGTTGATTCTGGGATTCACGGAAGAACAACTCAAAGAACAACTCAGGCAAAGACTTCAAAGTTTTAGAGAATTTTCATATATTAAATATCTACCAGATGAAGAGAGTAGTAAGTCAGATTTGCACTTCAGGTATTTTGCTACCCAGGATAAGGTGTAGATTTAAGAGATCTGGGCCTCCTCAGATCCTTGCATTTATGACAATTTTCTTCCCAAAAGACAAACACTGATGGTTTACTTCTTTGCATATTTGATGGTGGAATTTTGTTGCATTGACCTGACTTTTGGACATAGTGACAGCTTAGAAGGCATCTCGTGACAGACCCATCATTTGGTAATTGAAGGTTTTGTATAGCATCTCTGGTGGAAAACCGTCTAGTATCTGTGATAAAACCTCATGCATTATTTACCAAGGCATCCAATTCCATCTCAGGAGAACTCAAGCTATTGGAAAGTGCTCCTTTATCTGACACCTTGGAGCACTACAGAAGTCATGTGTTTCTTCTACCGGATAGAGGCCAGGTGCCCTTGAGTCCTTAATGAGCCCCAGATCTTCCATTTTACTTCATTCCTTTCTGAAAAGCAGATCTCTATATCAAGTGGCCGAATTGAATTTTCACTTAGGATATAACATATCCTCCTCCATCTAAGCATTGTTCAACATAGTCTTGCTTCCCAAATCTGATTCTTTTATGGGCTTCTCCTCAGTGTAGATGGCTTTACCGTCTACCTAGAGACCTGGAAGTCATTGTTGACATTTCCTTCTCCTTCACACACATACTCAATCTATTGCATCATCCTGTCAGTGACACCTGTCTCTGAAATATCTCTTTAATTTATTATTATTTCTAGAATATTTATAATAATATTATTTCCAGTCTTACTGCCACAACTCTATTCTCTCACTTAGACTTCTAAAATGACCTCTCATTAATTATATCTGAATTAATGCTTTTGAATTTGTTCTTTGCACTGCAGCCTAAGTTATCTTCCCAAAACATGAATCTGATAATATCACCCACCGTTATCCTTTCTTAGAAACACTTTAAGAGCTTATTTCTTTTACTTTTAGTATGATGTTCAAAATCCTTACTATGACCTGAAGGCCCTGCATGGACTGGCCTAGCCTACCACTGCAGCTGTACTTTTGCTATGTTTTTTCACATTTTCTAGGCTCCAGCTTTATTGCCCTTATTTCAGTACCTTGAATACATCTTGCTGCAGGGCCTCTGAACATACTGCTGTATCTGGAACATTTTTTCCCATCCTTATAAACACATTTTCTTTACCTGGTGGTCTTCTGTTGCTTCTTCAAATTTTAATTTATGTGACTTGCTCAGAGAAACCTTCCCTGATATCCCTAACTAAAGAAAGGTTCACTTTTTAATACACATTCATAGCACCATGTACTTCTTCCCAGCACTTATTCTACCTGTAATTTTACTTTCATGTGTGTGACTTTCAAAATTAATTTGTTTTTCCTGAAGTAAAATGTAATCTCAGTGAAGAAAAGAACCAAGTCTGTTTTGGTTCATGATTGATTCTATCTCCAGCAACAAGCACCATACCTGGCATATATTAGGTATTTAAACATTTTTGGTAAGTACAATAGATTAAAATTGTGAAGAAGACAGGGCCTGTTATGGGCTGGGGTGTTTATAATGATTTTGGGAGGTAAAATGTGTAAAGAAGGCAAAGGTGAAAGTATTTGTTAAAGAGTTATGCCAGTAGGAACCAGGAAATGGCAAGTAGCCAGGAATAATGGGTTGTGAACCCTAACATTCCTGAGAAGTCAGACACCACCCGTGTGCAGTTATTCAAGATATCTTTTCTTTTATTATTATACTTTAAGTTTTAGGGTACATGTGCACAACATGCAGGTTTGTTGCATATGTATACAACTGACATGTTGGTGTGCTGCATCCATTAATACGTCATTTACATTAGGTGTATTTCCTAATGCTATCCCTCCCCCCTTTTCCCACCCCACAACAAGCCCCAGGGTGTGATGTTCCCCCTCCTGTGTCCAAGTGTTCTCATTGTTCAATTCCCACCTATGAGAGAGAGCATGCAGTTGATTTTTTGTCCTTGTGATAGTTTGCTGAGAATGATGGTTTCCAGCTTCATCCATGTCCCTACAAAGGAAATGAACCCATCCTTTTTTACGGCTGCATAGTATTCCATGGTGTATATTTGCCAAATTTTCTTAATCCAGTCTATCATTGTTGGACATTTGGGTTGGTTCCAAGTCTTTGCTATTGTGAATAGTGCCGCAATAAACATATGTGTGCATGTGTCTTTATAGCAGCATGATTTATAATCCTTTGGGTATATACCCAGTAACGAGATGCCTGGGTCAAATGGTATTTCTAGTTCTAGATCTCTGAGAAATCGCCACACTGACTTCCACAATGGTTGAACTAGTATACAGTCCCACCAACAGTGTAAAAGTGTTCCTTTTTCTCCACATTCTCTCTAGCACCTGTTGTTTCCTGGCTTTTTAATGATCGCCATTCCAACTGGTGTGGAATGGTATCTCATTGCAGTTTTCATTTGCATTTCTCTGATGGCCAGTGATGATGAGCATTTTATGATGTGTCTTTTGGCTGCATAAATCTCTTCTCTTTAGAAGTGTCTGTTCATATCCTTTGCCCACTTTTTGATGGGGTTGTTTGTTTTTTTCTTGTAAATTTGTTTGAGTTCTTTGTAGATTCTGGATATTAGCCTTTTGTCAGATGAGCAGATTGAAAAAGTTTTCTTCCATTCTGTAGGTTGCCTTTTCACTATGATGGTAGTTTCTTTTGCCGTGCAGAAGCTCTTTAGTTTAATTAGATCTCATTTGTCAATTTTGGCTTTTGTTGCCATTGGTTTTGGTGTTTTAGACATGAACTCCTTCCCATGCCTATGTCCTGAATGGTATTGCCTAGGTTTTCTTCTAGAGTTTTTATGGTTTTAGGTCTAACATTTAAGTGTTTAATCCATCTTGAATTAATTTTTGTATAAGGTGTAAGGAAGGGATCCAGTTTCAGCTTTCTACATATGGCTAGCCAGTTTTCCCAGCATCATTTATTAAATAGGGAATTCTTTTTCCATTGCTTGTTTTTGTCAGGTTTGTCAAAGATCAGATAGTTGTAGATGTGTGACATTATTACTGAGGGCTCTGTTCTGTTCCATTGGTCTATAACTCTGCTTTGGTACCAGCACCATGCTGTTTTGATTACTGTAGCCTTGTAGTATAGTTTGAACTCAGGTAGCGTGATGCCTCCAGTTTTGTTCTTTTGGCTTAGGATTGACTCGGCAATGTGGGCTCTTTTTTGGTTCCATATGAATTTAAAGAAGTTTTTTTCCAATTCTGTGAAGAAAGTCATTCGTAGCATGATGGGGATGGTTACCATCTCCATCAAATATTTAATTGATCTGACAAAGGGCTAATATCCAGAATCTACAAACAATTCAACCAAATTTACAAGAAAAAAACAAACAACCCCATCAACAAGTGGGTGAAGGATATGAACAGACACTTCTCAAGAGAAGACATTTATGCAGCCAAAAGACGTGAAAAAATGTTCATCATCACTGGCCATCAGAGAAATGCAAATTATTTAATTGATCCCCATCAACTATTTAATTATAGATTACCTTGGGCAGTATGGCCATTTTCACGATATTGAGTCTTACTATCCATGAGCATGGAATGTTCTTCCATTTGTTTGTATCCTGTTTTATCTCATTGAGCAGTGGTTTGTAGTTCTCTTTGAAGAGATCTTTCACATCCCTTGTAAGTTGGATTCCTAGGTATTTTATTCTCTTTGAAGCAATTGTGAATGGGAGTTCACTCATGATTTGGCTGTTTGTCTTTTATTGGTGTATAAGAATGCTTGTGATTTTTGTACATTGATTTTGTATCCTGAGACTTTGCTGAAGTTGCTTATCAGCTTAAGGAGATTTTGGGCTGAGATGATGGGGTTTTGTAGATATACAATCATGTCATGTGGAAACAGGGACAATTTGACTTCCTCTTTTCCTAATTGAATACCCTTGATTTCCTTCTCCTGCTTGATTGCCCTGGCCAGAATTTCCAACACTATGTTGAATAGGAGTAGTGAGAGAGGGCATCCCTGTCTTGTGCCAGTTTTCAAAGGGAATGCTTCCAGTTTTTGCCCATTCAGTATGATAATGACTGTGCGTTTGTCATAAATAGCTCTTATTATTTTAAGATGCGTCCCATCAATACCTAATTTATGGAGAGTTTTTAGCATGAAGGGCTGTTGAATTTTGTCAAAGGCCTTTTCTGCATTTATTGAGATAATCGTGGTTTTTGTCTTTGGTTCTGTTTATAAGCTGGATTACATTTATTGATTTGCATATGTTGAGGAGAGCTTTACTTCCAACTATGTGGTCAATTTTGGAATAAGTGTGGTGTGGTGCTGAAAAAAATGTATATTCTGTTGATTTGGGGAGGAGAATTCTGTAGATGTCTATTAGGTCCGCTTGGTGCAGAGCCGTCTTCAATTCCTGGGTATCCTTGTTAACTTTCTGTCTCATTGATCTGTCTAATGTTGACAGTGGGGTGTTAAAGTCTCCCATTATTATTGTGTGGGAGTCTAAGTCTCTTTGTAGGTCACTCAGGACTTGCTTTATGAATCTGGGTGCTCCTGTATTGGGTGCATATACATTTAGGATAGTTAACTCTTCTTGTTGTATTGATCCCTTTATTATTATGTAATGGCCTTCTTTGTCTCTTTTGATCTTTGTTGGTTTAAAGTCTGTTTTATCAGAGACTAGGATTGCAACCCCTGCCTTTTTTTGCTTTCCATTTGCTTGGTAGATCTTCCTCCATCCTTTTATTTTAAGCCTATGTGTGTTTCTGCACGTGAGATGGGTTTCCTGAATACAGCAGACGGATGCGTCTTGACTCTTTATCCAACTTGCCAGTCTGTGTCTCTTAATTGGAGCATTTAGTCCATTAACATTTAAAGTTAATATTGTTATGTGTGAATTTGATCCTGTCAATGTGATGTTAGCTGGTTATTTTGCTCCTTAGTTGATGCCGTTTCTTCCTAGTGTCGATGGTCTTTACAATTTGGCATGATTTTGCAGTGGCTGGTACCGGTTGTTCCTTTCCATGTTTAGTGCTTCCTTCAGGAGCTCTTTTAGGGCAGGACAGGTGGTGACAAAATGTCTCAGCATTTGCTTGTCTGTAAAGTATTTTATTTCTCCTTCACTTATGAAGCTTAGTTTGGCTGAATATGAAATTCTGGGTTGAAAATTCTTTTCTTTAAGAATGTTGAATATTGGCCCCCACTCTCTTCTGGCTTGTAGAGTTTCTGTTGAGCGATCAGTTGTTAGTCTGATGGGCTTCCCTTTGTGGGTAACCCGACCTTTCTCTCTGGCTGTCCTTAACATTTTTTCCTTCATTTCAACTTTGGTGTGTCTGCCAATTATGTGTCTTGGAGTTGCTCTTCTCCAGGAGTATCTTTGTGGCGTTCTCTGTATTTCCTGAATCTGAATGTTGGCCTGCCTTGCTATATTGGGGAAGTTCTCCTGGATAATAACCAGCCTTGCATCCCAGGGATGAAGCCCACTTAATCATGGTGGATAAGCTTTCTGATGTGCTGCTGGATTCGGTTTGCCACTATTTTATTGAGGATTTTTGCATCATTGTTCATTAAGGATATTGGTCTAAAATTCTCTTTTTTTGTTGTGTCTCTGCCAGGCTTTGGTATCAGGATGATGCTGGCCTCATAAAATGAGTTAGGGCAGCCTAACTTTTCTATTGATTGGAAAAGTTTCCCTCTTTTTCTATTGATTGGAATAGTTTCAGAAGGAATGGTACCAGCTCCTCCTTGTACCTCTGGTAGAATTTGGCTGTGAATCCATCTGGTCCTGGACTTTTTTTGGTTGGTAAGCTATTGATTATTGCCTCAATTTCAGAGCCTGTTATTGGTCTATTCAGAGATTCAACTTCTTCTTGGTTTAGTCTTGGGAGGGTGTATGTGTTGAGGAATTTATCCGTTTCTTCTAAATTTTCTAGTTTATTTGCATAGAGGTGTTTATAATAATCTCTGGTGGTAGTTTGTATTTCTGTGGGTGTGGTGATGATATCCCCTTTATCATTTTTTATTGTGTCTCTTTGATTCCTCCCTTTTTTCTTCTTTATTAGCCTTGCTAGTGGTCTATCAATTTTGTTGATCTTTTCAAAAAACCAGCTCCTGGATTCATTGCTTTTTTGAAGGGTTTTTTGTGTCTCTGTCTCCTTCAGTTCTTCTCTGATCTTAGTTATTTCTTGCCTTCTGCTAGCTTTTGAATGTGTTTGCTCTTGCTTCTCTAGTTCTTTTAATTGTGATGTTAGGGTGTCAAATTTAGATCTTTCCTGCTTTCTGTTGTGGGCATTTAGTGCTATAAATTTCCCTCTACACACTGCTTTAAATGTGTCCCAGGGATTCTGATATGTTGTGTCTTTGTTCTCATTGGTTTCAAAGAACATCTTTATTTCTGCCTTCATTTCATTATGTACCCAGTAGTCATTCAGGAGCAGGTTGTTCAGTTTCCATGTAGTTGTGAGGTTTTGAGTGAGTTTCTTGATCCTGAGTTCTAGTTTGATTGCGCTGTGGTCTGAGAGACAGTTTGTTATAATTTCTGTTCTTTTACATTTGCTGAGGAGTGCTTTACTTCCAACTATGTGGTCAATTTTGGAATAAGTGCAGTGTGTTGTTGAGAAGAATGTGTATTCTGTTGATTTGGGGTGGAGAATTCTGTAGATGTCTATTAGGTCCACTTGGTGCAGAGCTGAGTTCAGTTCCTGGATATCCTTGTTAACTTTCTGTCTCGTTGATCTGTCTAGTGTTGACAGTGGGGTGTTAAAGTCTCCCATTATTATTGTGTGGGAGTCTAAGTCTCTTTGTAGGTCTCTAAGGACTTGCTTTATGAATCTGGGTGCTCCTGTATTGGGTGCATATATATTTAAGATCGTTAACTCTTCTTGTCAAATTAATCCCTTTACCATTATGTAATGACCTTCTTTGTCTCTTTTGATCTTTGCTGGTTTAAAGTCTGTTTTATCAGATACTAGGATTGCAATCCCTGCCTTTTTTTTTGTTTTCCATTTGCTTGGTAGATCTTCCTCCATCCCTTTATTTTGAGCCTATGTGTGTCACTGCACATGAGATGGGTCTCCTGAATACAGCACACTTATGAGTCTTAACTCTTAATCCAATTTGCCAGTCTGTGTCTTTTAATTGGAGCATTTAGCCCATTTACATTTAAGGTTAATATTGTTATATGTGAATTTGATCCTATCATTATGATGTTAGCTGGTTATTTTGCTCCTTAGTTGATGCAGTTTCTTCCTAGCTTCGATGGTCTTTACAATTTGGCATGCTTTTGCAGTGGTTGGTACTGGTTGTTCCTTTTCATGTTTAGTGCTTCCTTCAGGAGCTCTTTTAGGGCAGGCCTGGCGGTGACAAAAATCCCTCAGCATTTCCTTGTCTGTAAAGGATTGTATTTCCCCTCACTTATAAGCTTAGTTTGGCTGGATATGAAATTCTGGGTTGAAAATTCTTTTCTTTAAGATTGTTGAATATTGGCCCCCACTCTCTTCTGGCTTATAGAGTCTCTGCTGATCGATCAGCACAAAGGGCTTCCCTTTGTGGGTAACCTGACCTTTCTGTCTGGGTGCCCTTAACATTTTTTCCTTCATTTCAACTTTGGTGAATCTGACAATTATGTGTCTTGGAGTTGCTCTTCTCGAGGAGTAACTTTGTGGCATTCTCTGTATTTCCTCAATTTGAATGTTGGCCTGCCTTGCTAGATTGGGGAAGTTCTCCTGGATAATATCCTGCAGAGTGTTTTCCAACTTGGTTCCATTCTCCCCGTCACTTTCAGGTACACCAATCAGACATAGATTTAGTCTTTTCACATAGTCCCATATTTCTTGGTGGCTTTGTTCATTTCTTTTTATTCTTTTTCCTCTAATGTTCTCATCTCACTTCATTAAATTCATTTGATCTTCCATCACCGATACCCTTTCTTCCAATTGATTGAATCAGCTACTGAGGCATTTGCCTTCATCATGTAGTTCTTCTGCCATGGTTTTCAGCTCCATCAGGTCCTTTAAAGTCTTGTCTGCATTGGTTATTCTAGTTAGTCTTTTGTCTAATCTTTTTTCAAGGTTTTTACCTTCTTTGCCATGGGTTCAAAATTCATCCTTTAGCTTGGAGAAGTTTGACCATGTGAAGCCTTCTTCTCTCAACTCGTCAAAGTCATTCTCCATCCAGTTTTGCTCCATTGCTGGTGAGGAGCTGTATTCCTTTGGAAGAGAAGAGGTGCTCTGATTTTTAGAATTTACAGTTTTTCTGCTGTGTTTTTTCCCCATCTTTGTGGTTTTATCTATCTTTGGTCTTTGATGATGGTGGTGTACATTTGGGGTTTTGGTGTGGATGTCCTTTCTGTTTGTTAGTTTTCCTTCTAACAGTCAGGACCCTCAGCTGCTGGTCTGTGGGAGTTTGCTGGAGGTCCACTCCAGAACCTGTTTGCCTGGGTATCAGCAGCAGAAGCTGCAGAAAAGTAAATATTGCTGAACAGCAAATGTTGCTGCCTGATTGTTCCTCTGGAAGTTTTGTCTCAGAGGTGTACCTGGCTTTGTGAGGTGTCAGTCTGCCCCTACTCGGGGGTGCCTCCCAGTTAGGTTACTTGGGGCTCAGGTAACCACTTCAGGAGGCATTCTGTCCATTCTCAGATCTCAAGCTGCATGCTGGGAGAATAACTATTGTCTTCCAATCTTTCAGACAGGGACATTTAAGTCTGCAGAGGTTTATGCTGCCTTTTGTTTGGCTATGCCCTGCCCCCAGAGGTGGAGTCTACAGAGGCAGGCAGGCCTCCTTGAGCTGCAGTGGGCTCCACTCAGTGTGAGCTTCTGGGCCGCTTTGTTTACCTACTCAAGCCTCAGCAATGGTTGGCGCCCCTCCCCCAGCCTTGCTGCTGCCTTGAAGTTTGATCTCAGACTGCTGTGCTAGCAATGAGCAAGGATCTGTGGGTGTACAACCCTCCAAGCCAGGCGTGGGATATAATCTCCTGGTGTGCCATTTGCTAAGACCATCTGAAAAGCACAGTATTAGGGTGGGAATGACCCGATTTTCCAGGTGCTGTCTGTCACCCCTTTCCCTGGCTAGAAAAGGGAATTCCCTGACCCCTTGTGTTTCCCAGGTGAGGTGATGCCTTTCTCTGCTTCGGGTCACACTCGATGTGCTGCACCCACTGTCCTGCACCCACTGTCCGACAGTCCACAGTGAGATGAACCCACTACCTCAATTGGAAATGCAGAAATCATTTGTCTTCTGTGTCGCTCATGCTGGGAGCTGTAGACTGGAGCTCTTCCTATTCGGCCATCTTGGAACTGCCCCCTATTCAGGATATCTTAAGCCACATTATCTCTGCATCATGCCAGGTGGTTCCAAGTATCAAGACAGTAAGACAAGAAAGAAGCGTAGTTAGTAATCTTGGTCCGTTTGAAGGCTTAAAGACATATAACTCTCTCCTATTCTGAATTACCACCACTTGAAATACACTAGATGTTTTATTGGAGGTCAGATAATTCAAGTCCTCATTTTAAAAGTGGAAGGGGGTCTTTTACAATATAATGTAACTTAGAAGCAGAGTTGTCACTAGCTCAGTTTAGGCACCAAATCCTTCATGAAGCAACCCCAGATTATCAGTGCCCCCTATAACTGTGGATATGCCTTTATTATACCCCACTGCAATAATCTGTAGACATTTCTGTGACATCATTGGACAGGGATTCCTCAAAGTCAAAGATTTTGTCTTAGTTATCTCTGTACTCTAAGGTTAAAGATGGGGCCTGGCATAGGTGAGATACTCAGTAAATTCTTTTGGATTCAAGGAATGTGTAAACAAATGAAGAAAACCCAAGTCTCTTGATTCCTCAGTGCAAAGTTATTCCATTGTAGGGTTGCCCTTTATTCAAATTTCCAAAACAAAACCTCTTGAGGGTAATCTGCCTTTATGAAAAAAAGCTCTAAATTATTTACCAGATTTACACATATTTAATGCCTCTTTTGTACTTAGTAGCCTTGTGATTTTAGATATTACATTAACCTCTGTGTCTCATTTCCTGAGACTGAAAAATGGGAGCAATAAATTCTACTTTGCCTCCTTTCCAGGATTGTAAGGCCTTGAAACAGTGGCCTTTAAAAGTCCTTCTTTCAATTCTAAAATGCTTCATATGTATTGGATTAGAATTTTGGTGGCCACACAACTACATGGAAATTGAATAACCTGTTCCTGAATGACTCTTGGGTAAGTAATGAAATTAAGGCAGAAATCAAGACGTGCTTTGAAACTGAAGAGAACAAAGATACAATGCACCCAGAATCTCTGGAATGCAGCTAAAGCAGTGCTAAGAGGGAAATTTATAGCACTAAATGTCCACATAAAAAAGCTAGAAAGGTCTCAAGTTAACAACCTAACCTCAAAACTAAGAGATCTAGAGAACCGAGAGAAAACAAGCTCCAAAGCTAGCAGAAGACAAGAAATAGCTAAGATCAGAGCTAAACTGAAAAAGATAGAGACACAAAAAACCTTCAAAAATCAGCAAATTGAGGACCTGTTTTTCTGAAAAAAAAAATAAATAAAACAGACCACTAGCTAGTCTAATAAAGAGGAAAAGAGAGAAGAACAAAATATATATAATCAGAAATGACAAGGAGGATATCACCACCTACTTCACAGAAATACAAATAACCATCAGAGAATACTATAAACACATGTATGCACATAAACCAGAAAGTCTAGAAGAAATATATGAATTCCTGGACACATACACCCTCCCAAGACTGAAACAGGAAGAAATTGAATCCCTGAATATGTCAATAATGAGTTCTGAAATTAAGATAGTAATAAATAGCCTACCAACCAATAAAAGCCCAGGACCAGATGGACTCACGGCTGAATTCTACCAGACTTACAAAGAAGAGATGGTAACACTCCTACTGAAACCATTCTAATAAATTGAAAAGAAAGGACTTTTCCCTAACTCATTCTATCATGATACAAAAGTATCACGATAATGCTGGCCTCATAGAATTAAAGACTTAAATATGAACCCCAAAACTACAAAAATCCTAGAAAAAAAATCAAGGCAATACCATTTAGGACATTGGCATAGGCAAAGATTTCATGACAAAAGTGCCAAAACAATTGCAACAAAAGCAAAAATTGACAAATGGGATTTAATTAAACTAAACAGCTCTGGGCAGCAAAAGAAATTATCATGAGTGAACAGACAACCTGCAGAGATAGAGAAATTTTTTGCAGTCTTTTCTTCTGACAAAGGCGCAATATCAAGAGTCTACAAGGAACTTAAACAAACGTACAAGAAGAAACAAACAACCCCACTAAAGCATTGGTAAAAGACATACGATTCTTTGCAAAAATTGAGGAGTTTTGCAAAGGGCTTCTCAAGAGAACGCACACATGCAGCCAACAAACATATGAAAAAAGGCACAACATCACTGATAATCAGAGAAATGCAAATCAAAACCACAATGAGATACCATGTCATATCAGTCAGAATGGATATTATTAAAAAGTCAAGAAACAACAGATACTGGCAAGGTTGCAGAGAAAAAGGAACATTTTTACACTGCTGGTGGGAATGTAAATCAGTTCAACCACTGTGAAAGACAGTGTGGCAATTCCTTAAAGATCTAGAGGCAGAAATACCATTCAACCCTGCAATCCCATTACTGGGTATATACCCAAAGGAATATAAATCATTTTATTATAAAGACACATGGATGTGTTTGTTCATTGCCTTATTATTCACAATAGAAAAGAGATAAAATCAACCGAAATGCCCATCAATGATAACCTGGATAAAGAAAATGTGGTATATATGCACCATGGAATACTATGCAGCCATAAAAAGGAATGAGATCATGTCACTCTCCAGGACATGGATGAAGCTGGAACCCATTATCGTCAGCAAACTGACACAGGATAAGAAAACCAACCATACTGCATGTTCTTACTTATAAGTGGAAGCTGAATGATGAGAACATATGGACAAATGGAGGAGAATAACACACACTGGGGCCTGTTGTGGGGGGAAGGGAGGAAAATCATCAAGAAGAATAGCTAATGGATGCTGGGCTTAATACATAGATGGTAGAATGATCTGTGCAGCAAACCACCATGGCACTTGTTTACCTATGTAACAAACATGCACAGCCTGTACATGTACCCCTGAACTTAAAATAACACTTTGATATGATTTGACTGTGTCCCCACCCAAACCCCAACTTGAATTGTATCTCCCAGAAAACCCATGTGTTGTAGGAGGGACCCAAGGGGAGGTAATAGAATCATGGGGGTGTGCTTTCCTGTGCTATTATTGTGATAGTGAATAAGTCTCACGAGATCTGATGGATTTATTAGGGATTTCTGCTTTTGCTTCTTCCTCGTTTTCCCTTGCCACCACCATGTGAGAAGTGCCTTTTGCCTCCTGCCATGATTCTGAGGCCTCCCTAGTTATGTGGAAATGTGAGTCCAATTAAACCTCTTTTCTTCCCAGTCCTGGCTATGTCTGCTGTGTGAAAACAGACTAATACACAGTTGAAGGACAAAAAGAAAAAGCCACCCCACAAAAAAATAAAGAATTGTGGTTGCACTTGTTTCCCTCTTGCCTCCTATACACGCAGCCCTTAAGACCAAGGAAAGACTTTCTGACTTCCATCCACCAGCACAACTGGAGTACCCAGTACACAAAGAGCCCAATCACTGCCATAAAAGAAAAATATAAAGCCACACTTCCAACTTTGGGGAAACTCTTAACCTGGTGAGACACTGTAATCAGAGTAAAATTTGGGGCTGGGGCAAGAGGTCGTGGGCACTACCTCCATGATTCATGAGGCACCTAGTAGAGCTGCTGCTGTAAGCAGTCTTTTTATGGCCCCAAAAGAAGTATAAAACCTCCCAAGTTTGTTGGCATAATAAGGCAGGTACCAGTAAAATTCATGAAAGTGCAATATTTTATGTTGTTACAAGCCAACAGATGAACTAATTTTTATTCAGTTAATTGATGTTAAATACTGGACTGCCTGTGAGTCCCCCTAACACTCATCACAATGAAATCAGAGTGACTGAAGGACAAGTGTGGGTTTTATTATTCTATGTGACTTTATTAACAAGTCTTCATAAAAGGCAATAATTAGTGAATACTTATGGATCATTAGCAGACAAAACTTTAGATCTAAACCTTTTAACTGCTTACATGACTTTGACCAAGTCCCTTTTGTGTTTTGGGTCTCAGCTCTTTCACCCTTTGATCACTGAGGCATTTTCAGGTTTGGGCAATCAATGCTTCTTTCCACTTTGGAAACCTTTAAGGCTCTTTATGAGGAATGATCATGGACAGAATGATTGGCAGACCTGACTAAGTATAGTAAATCCAAGGACTTTTTTCCTGTGAACTTTCATTATTTCAGTGTTTAGTTAGTTTTGGCTTCCAGTGATTTTTTTTTCACCTCATTTGTGGGTTTTTTGTTTTTTTGTTTTTGGAGTTCATTGCCTTGTAATAAGCCAGGGCAGGTCCTGCTAGCTTACAAGGTGCAACTGAGATTAGCAAGCCACATAGAAAGGGGACAGAACAAATAGGCTGATCTTCAGGGTGGCAAAGAACAGACATTCCTCTCAAATAGTCTGTGAAAACTAAGTCAACAATGAATTCTGACAAAATACAGAATGGTGCTTTGTATTTCTTTTCTATTTCAATTGAATGCATTTTGAAAAACATAAGTATCTGCCTTGTACAAGGCATGTGCCAAGGATTCAGGAAGTATAGAGAAGGAGCAGTACAAGGATGAGCAAGATCCAGGCCCTGTCCTCCAAGAAATAAGACTCTTTTAGTAGCGATGTCATGGGAAAAAAAAAAAAAAAAACTAAAATAAGGCAAGCAAGAAGTGAATGAAAGTACATGTAGCATGCTGCTAATTGAGCTCTCACTGAGGCCAATTTGACTCAGTATGGCTATTGGGGACTGGTTGTAGAAGGTTCATTAGACATCAGAGAGGAGGATCCTCCATGTACCTTTTTAACTCAAGGTGTAGAATAACTTAATTATGGTTATTAAAATGAAAAGAAATGGTAAGTTAAGGACAGGCCTCTTCTGCCCTAAATATGTTATTATTTTGCATTTAACAAGTCCCCTCTCTGGCACTTTTTTTTTTTTTGAATCCAGAATTTTCTCCATGCATTGTCTACTCTTAATGATTCTTAATTCCTCTTTATTCTAAAAAATATAATCTAAGTATTCTAATTAAAACAAGCATCTTGTATGCTCATATGAGCTACTTTTACACAGCATTTCTCATGCATTGCAATGGTTGTCAAATTTAGATGCATATTAGCATTACCTAAGGAGCTTTTAAAAATTCCCAATATCCAAACTCCTAAAAGACCAATATATGTAGATTTTGGAGGTTGGACTCAGGCATCAGCATTATTTAAAGTTACCTGTGTGATTTTAATTTGTGGCCACGGTTGAAAAAACTATTGACAAGTTGTTATTTACAAGGCTAATTCACTTCCCATTTATTCCATTTAAAACAAGCATCCATTAAAAACCATGGATGCCCATTTGAACTTGTGGGTTAAGGCAAAGTTTCTCAAGGATGTTTTTAAAATGCAGATTCTGACTCAGCAAGTCTTGTAGTGGGGCCAGAGATTGTGCATTTCTAATGAGCTTCCAGGTAATGTGGATGTTGCTGTTCCAGGGACCCCACTTAGAGTTATAAGGGGTTAGTGGTTATCTGCAATGCTGATTTCCTGAGGTGAGAGAAAAGAATTATTCAAAATATTTATCTGTCAGTGTCAGTTATCTTCATTTTATTCTCTTATTTTTGGATCTCACGTAAAAAAAAAAAAATAGTTAATCTCATTCTTCAGTTCATGGCAGAGCAATCTCCATGATCAACATCTATCATCCACCTCTCTCAGAGATTAGAAAATAATTTCTGAATTCAAAAGTTAAAATGCTCAAGGCAGGGAAATGAGTAGCTGACACAGAGGCATGCAAGAATTAGAGAGATGCCAAACAATTGAGTAAATGTACAATGATAACAGTCTTATATTGTTAAACAGTGCTTCCCTATATATAAAGATATATGAGCCTCAGAGCCATCTTATGAGGAAAGCAGTGAAGAGATGATTATGCTCATTTTACTGCTGAGCAAATCAAGAATTAGAGATACTTGGTGAGTTAGCTTATATAGGGAGAAAGAAACCAGGAGGAAACCAAAACCCCTGGTCTTCTTGGCAGCAAAGACTAATGTTCTTTTTTAAAAAAACCAAACATCAAGTTCAGCAGTGTGAAAGAGAAAGGATAAATGTTCCCAATCTGAAAAAATTTAATAACTATTGCCTTTTCAAAATACAGAAATGTAAGATAATAATAACCTGCTTAAATCTCCATTTATCAGCTAAGGGAAGATAATGGGCAGATGGCTGTTTGGTGAGCTCTTGTGCAAAAAATATGAATCACATCATAAATCATTTTATTATAAAGATACATGGATGTGTTTGTTCATTGCAGTACCATTCACAGTAGAAGAGAGATAGAATCAACCCAAATGCCCATAAATGTTAGACTGGATAAAGAAAATGTGGCACATATACACCACAGAATACTATGCAGCCATAAAAAATGATGAGTTAATGCCCTTTGCAGGGACATGGATGAAGCTGGAAACCATCATTCTCAGCAAACTAACACAAAACAGAAAACCAAACACTGCATGTTCTCACTCAAAAGTGGGAGTTGAACAATAAGAACACATGGACACAGGGAGGGGAACATCACACACCAGGGCATGTCAGGGGGTGGAGGGCCAGGGGAGGGATAGCATTAGGAGAAATACCTAATGTAGATGCCAGGTTGATGGGTGCAGCAAACCACCATGGCATGTGTATACCTATATAACAAAACTGCACATTCTGCACATGTACCCAAGAACTTCAAGTATAATAATAATAAAAATCTTTAAAGCTATTTGAAAAAGTATGGATTCAATGGCAGAAGCTCTCTGCCAAACACACCACCCTCTCTAGACACCATGATTGGATGTTGAATTACCATCACCAAATCTATAACAGCAATTTTTCAGCCCAATTTCCCTAACTTGTGGTCATAGCCAGTTCCTACTTGCAGTTGTAAGGACCACTGACACAATAAGGGCTGAATCCCACTAGCATAGATAGTAAGTCTACTTAGCCAATGCAGAAATCTGTGGCTGTGCTTTATGCCTTGCTGATCTCTTCAAGCTCCCAACCTGGCCTGCCTGTCAGTTGGCCAGGCTTAGAGAAAAACCAGCTGCAACATTACAGGTGGCTAGGGAGAAGGTGAAAAAATGTATGAGACTAAAAGTCTGAATAAATAAATAAGCAAGCAAATAAAACCTGAATTTTGGTAAATCTTATCTGGCTGAACAAGTACATGTGACTTTCACGTTTCTAGCCTCACGTGCCCAGCCAGTAAAATGAATATAACTTTATATACCTACATGGTTGCTGTTACCATCAGATAAAATAATGATTAAGAAAGTGCTTGAAGGATTGTAGATGCTCTACTCTGGTAAGGGCCTGTTATTATGATCCCTTTTGCGTTTTGAGAAGAACTCTCTCAAACCACTTCTTGCTTGTTATCTACTGATCTTCTTCCCGTTTCTTTACTATTACATGAAAATCCTATTCCAAGCCAAATTTTACTCTTGCATTAGTTTATTAATGTTAATCCTAATTTGTTTAAATGAAACCTTATAAATGATTCCATCTAATCTTAATCAATTTGACCATGAGGTGAAAACTTTACAAACCTTCTATAACCTCGTTTACTAAAGGACAGATTAGTGTCTTAAGACAACCTTGTTGTGTTTGCGTTTCAATGCTTAATGTATTGCAGCATTATTCACAACAGCAAAGACTTGGAACCAACCCAAATGTCCAACAATGATAGACTGGATTAAGAAAATGTGGCACATATACACCATGGAATACTATGCAGCCATAAAAAATGATGAGTTCACGTCCTTTGTAGGGACATGGATGAAATTGGAAATCATCATTCTCAGTAAACTATCGCAAGAACAAAAAACCAAACACCGCATATTCTCACTCATAGGTGGGAATTGAACAATGAGAACACATGGACACAGGAAGGGGAACATCACACTTTGGGGACTGTTGTGGGGTGGGGGGAAGGGGGAGGGATAGCATTGGGAGATATACCCAATGCTAGATGACGAGTTGGTGGGTGCAGCGCACCAGCATGGCACATGTATACATATGTAACTTACCTGCACATTGCGCACATGTACCATAGAGACTAAAGTATAATAATAATAATAATAATAATAAAAAGAAAAAAAAAATAAATAAATAAAAATTAAAAAAAATAAATAAATAAATAAAAAGGAAAAAAAAAAAGAAAAGACCACATAATACCCTTTTGAATGTAGTTAATGTTTATACATTTTTTGCAAGATTAATTTTTACAATCTTTCCACAACTTACTTAAACTTTTAGTTTTATCTTATTAAATTTAAAATAATCCCTGGGAAAAATTTACATTTCCATACTTTCTTATAATCTTTTACTAAAAAAAAAAACATTTTACTGTTTTAAATGCCTTGCATGTAAAACTGTTTAATGATATCAAATACATGTTACATTGTTAACTCTTAGCAACTTTTTCTTTTGTTGAAAAACCTGGTTAGTAAGCAATTTTAATTATGTACCAGCTTGAACATTAAAGTCACATGAACTAAAACACATTTGATTTATTTTGCGTGGCTGACAAGGTGGCGGAATAGGAACAGCTGTGGTCTGCAGCTCCTAGCGAGATCAACACAGAAGGCAGGTGATTTCTGCATTTTCAACTGAGGTACACAGCTCTTCTCATTGGGACTGGTTAGACAGTGGGTGTAGCCCACGGATGGCAATACAAAGCAGGATGGGGCATCACCTTACCTGGGAAGTGCAAGGGGTCAAGGAACTCCCTCCCCTAGCCAAGGGAAACCTTGAGGGATTGTGTTGTGAGGGATGGTGCTTTCTGGCCCAGATACTATGCTTTTCCTACAGTCTTTGCAACCCACAGACCAGGAGATTCCCTCAGGTGCCTACACCACCAAGACTCAGCGTTTCAAGCACAAAAGCTCTTTGGGCAGACACCGAGCTAGCTGCAGGAGTTTTTTTCATACCCCAGTGGTGCCTGGAATGCCAGCAAGATAGAACCATTCCCTTCTCTGGAAAAGAGGCTGACACCAGGGAGCCAAGTGGTCTTGCTTAGTGGATCCTAATCCCACAGAACCTGGCAAGCTAGATCCACTGGCTTGAAATTCTCCCTGCCAGCACAGCAGTCTGAAGCCGATCTGAGACACTCAAGCTTGGTGGAGAAAGGGGTGTTTGCCATTACTGATGCTTGAGTAGGCAAGTTTTCCCCTCACAGTGTGAACAAAACAACTGGGAAGTTCAAACTGGGCAGAGGCCATCACAGCTCCAAAAAACCACTGTAGCCAGACTGACTCTCTAGATTCCTCCTCTCTGGGCAGGGCATCTCTGAACAAAAGGTAGCAGCCCCAATCAGGGGCTTATAGATAAAACTCCCATCTCCCTGGGACAGAGCACCTGGGGGAAAAGGCAGCTGTGGGTGCAGCTTCAGCAGACTTAAATGTTACTGCCTGCTGGCACTGTAGAGAGTAGTGCATCTCCCAGCACAGCGTTCAAGCTCTGCTAAGGGAGAGACTGCCTCCTCAAGTAGGTCCCTGACCCCTGTGCCTACTGACTGGGAGACACCTCCCAGCAGGGGTTGACAGCCACCACATACAGGAGAGCTACAGCTGGCATCTGAGGGTGTCCCTCTAGGACAAAGCTTCCAGAGGAAGGAACAGGCAGCAATCGTTGCTGTTCTGAAGCCTCTGCTGGTGATACCCAGGCAAACGGTCTGGAGTGAACCACCAGCAAATTCCAGCAGACTTGCAGCAGAGGGGCCTGATTATTAGAAGGAATACTAACAAGCAGAAAGGAATAGCAACAACATCAACAAAAAGTACTTCCACACAGAAACCCCATCCGAAGGTCATCAACGGCAAAAACCAAAGGTAGATAAATCCACGAAGATGAGGAATAACCAGCGCAAAAAGGCTGAAAATTCTAAAAACCAGAACGATTTTCCTAGAAAGTATCACAGCTCCTCACCAGTAAGGGAACAAAACTGGACAAAGAATGATTTTGATGAATTGACAGAAGTAGCCTTCAGAAGGTGGGTAATAACAAACTCCTCCAAGCTAAAGGAGCATTTTTTTTCCCCAATGCAAGGAAGCTAAGAATCTTGAAAAAGGGTTAGAGGAAATGCTAACTAGAATAACCAGTTTAGAGAAGAACATACATGACCTGATGGAGCTGAAAAACACAGCCCTAGAACTTCGTGAACCATATGCAAGTATCAATAGCCAAATGAATCAAGCAGAAGAAAGGATATCAGAGATGGAAGATCAACTTAATGAAATAAAGTGTGAAGACAAGACTAGAGAAAAAAGAATTAAAAGAAATGAACAAAGCCTTCAAGAAATATGGGACTATGTGAAAAGACCAAACCTATGCTTGATTGGTGTACCTGAAAGTTTCAGGGAGAATGGAACCAAGTTGGAAAACACTCTTCAGGATATTACCCAGGAAAACTTCCTCAATCTAGCAAGACAGACCATCATTCAACTTCAGGAAATACAGAGAACACCACAAAAATACTCCTCGAGAAGGGCAATTCCAAGACAAATAATCATCAGATTCACCAAGGTTGAAATGAAGGAAAAATTGTTAAGGGCAGCCAGAGAGAAAAGTCGGGTTACCCACAAAGGGAAGCCCATCAGATTAACAGCGGATCTCTCTGCAGAAACGCTACAAGCCAGAAGAGAGTTGAGGTCAATATTCAACATTCTTAAAGGAAAGAATTTGCAACCCAGAATTTCATATCCAACCAAACTAAGCTTCATAAGCAGAGGAAAAATAAAATCCTTTACAAACAAGCAAATGTTGGGGATTTTGTGATTACCAGGCCTGCCTTACAAGAGCTCCTGAAGGAAGCACTAAGCATGGAAAGAAACAAATCGTAGCAGCCACTGCAAAAACATACTAAATTGTAAAGACCATCAACACTATGAAAAAACTGCATCAACTATCAGGCAAAATAACCAGCTACCATCCTAATGACAGGATCAAATTCAAACATAACAATATTAACCTTAAATGTAAAAGAGCTAAATGCCCCAATTAAAAGACACAGACAGGCAAATTGGCATACATACAGACATAGCTGTGCTGTATTCAGCAGACCCATCTCACTTGCAAAGACACACACAGGCTCAAAATAAAGGGATGGAGGAATATATACCAAGCAAATTGACAGCAAAAAAAAAACAAACAAACAAACAAACAAACAAACAAAAAAAACAAAAAAACAAAGTTTGCAATCCTAGTCTCTAATAAAAGACACTTTAAACAAACAAAGATAAAAAATACAAAGAAAGACATTACATAATGGTAAAGGAATCAATACAACTAGAAAAGCTAACTATTCTAAATATATATGCACCCAATACAGGAGCACCCAGACTCATAAATCAAGTTCTTAAAGATCTACAAAGAGAATTAGACTGCCACACAATAATAGTGAAAGTCTTTTTTTTTCATTTCATATATTTTTATTTTTATTTTTATTATACTTTAAGTTTTAGGGTACATGTGCACAAAGTGCAGGTTTGTTACATATGTATACATGTGCCATGTTGGTGTGCTGCACCCATTAACTCGTCATTTAACATTAGGTATATCACCTAACACTATCCTTCCCCCCTCCTCCCACCCCACAACAGGCTCCTGTGTGTGATGTTCTCCTTCCTGTGTCCATGTGATCTCATTGTTGAATTCCCACCTATGAGTGAAAACATGCGGTGTTTGTTTTTTTTGTCCTTGTGATAGTTTGCTGAGAATGATGGTTTCCAGCTTCATCCATGTCCCTACAAAGGACATGAACTCATCATTTTTTATGGCTGCATAGTATTCCATGGTGCATATGTGCCACATTTTCTTAATCCAGTCTATCATTGATGGACATTTGGGTTGGTTCCAAGTCTTTGCTATTGTGATAGTGACACAAGACACATACGTATGTATGTGTCTTTATAGTAGCATGATTTATAATCCTTTGGGTATATACCCAGTAATGGGATGCCTGGGTCAAATGGTATTTCTAGTTCTAGATCCCTGAGGAATGACCACCCTGACTTCCGGAATGGTTGAACTAGTTTACAGTCCTACCAACGGTGTAAAAGTGTTCCTATTTCTCCACATCCTCTCCAGCACCTGTTGCTTCCTGACTTTTTAATGATCGCCATTCTAACTGGTGTGAAATGGTATCTCATTGTGGTTTTGATTTGCATTTCTCTGATGGCCAGTGATGATGAACATTTTTTCATGTATCTTTTGGCTGCATAAATGTCTTCTTTTGAGAAGTGTCTGCTCATATCCTTTGCCCACTTTTTGATGGGGTTGTTTGTTTTTTTCTTGTAAATTTGTTTGAGTTCATTGTAGATTGTGGATACTAGCCCTTTGTCAGATGAGTAGATTGCAAAACTTTTCTCCCATTCTGTAGGTTGCCTGTTCACTCTGATGGTAGTTTCTTTTGCTGTGCAGAAGCTCTTAAGTTTAATTAGATCCCATTTGTCAATTTTAGCTTTTGTTGCCATTGCTTTTGGTGTTTTAGACATGAAGTTCTTGCCCATGCTTATGTCCTGAATGGTATTGCCTAGGTTTTCTTCTAGAGTTTTTATGGTTTTAGGTCTAATATTTAAGTCTTTAATCCATCTTGAATTAATTTTTGTATAAGGTGTAAGGGAGGGATCCAGTTTCAGCTTTCTACATATGGCTAGCCAGTTTTCCCAGCACCATTTATTAAATAGGGAATCCTTTCCCTGTTGCTTGTTTTTGTCAGGTTTGTCAAAGATCAGATAGTTGTAGATGTGTGACATTATTTCTGAGGGCTCTGTTCTGTTCCATTTGTCTTTATCTCTGTCTTGGTACCAGTACCATGTTGTTTTGGTTACTGTAGACTTGTAGTATAGCTTGAAGTCAGGTAGTGTGATGCCTCCAGCTTTGTTCTTAAACAACATGATTATCTCAATAGATGCAGAAAAGGCCTTTGACAAAATTCAACAGCCTTTCGTGCTAAAAACTCTCAATAAATTAGGTATTGATGGGACGTATCCCAAAATAATGAGAGCTATCTATGACAAACCCACAGCCAATATCATACTGAATGGGCAAAAACTGGAAGCATTCCCTTTGAAAACTGGCACAAGACAGGGATGCCCTCTCTTACCACTCCTATTCAACATAGTGTTGGAAGTTCTGGCCAGGGCAATTAGGCAGGAGAAGGAAATCAAGTATATTCAATTGGGAAAAGAAGAAGTCAAATTGTCCCTGTTTGCAGATGACATGATTGTATATCTAGAAAACCCCATCGTCTCAGGCCAGAATCTCCTAAGCTGATAAGCAACTTCAGCAAAGTCTCAGGATACAAAATCAATGCGCAAAAATCACAAGCATTCTTATACACCAATAACAGACAAACGGAGAGCCAAATCATGAGCGAACTCCCATTCACAATTGCTTCAAAGAAAATAAAATACCTAAGAATCCAACTTACAAGGGATGTGAAGGACCTCTTCAAGGAGAACTACAAACCATTGCTCAATGAGATAAAAGAGGATACAAACAAATAGAAGAACATTCCATGCTCATGGGTAGGAAGAATCAATATTGTGAAAATGGCCATACTGCCCGAGGTAATTTATAGATTCAATGCCATCTCCATCAAGCTATGAATGACTTTCTTCACAGAATTGGAATAATGCAAGTTTTTAACACCCCAATGTCAATATTAGACACATCAATGAGACAGAAGATTAATAAAGATATTCAGGACTTCAACTCAGCTCTGGATCAAGCGGACCTAATACACATCTAAAAAACTCTCCACCCCAAATCAATAGAATATACATTCTTCTCAGCACCACATCACACTCTCAGACCACAGTGCAATCAAATTAGAACTCAGGATTAAGAAACTCACTCAAAATCGCACAATTACTTGGAAACTGAACAACCCGCTCCTGAATAACTACTGAGTAAAGTTAAGGCAAAAATATATAAGTTAAGGCAAAAATAAGTTAAGGCAAAAATAAGTTAAGGCAAAATAAGTTAAGGCAAAATAAATTAAGGCAAAAATAAGTTAAGGCAAAAATAAATAAGTGTTTTGACACCAATGAGAACAAAGACACAATGTACCAGAATCTCTGGGACACAGCTAAAGCAGTTCTTAGAGGGAAATTTATAGCACTAAATTCTCCCTGGGGAAAGCAGGAAAGATACAAAATTGACACCTAACATCACATTTAAAAGAACTAGAGAAGCAAGAGCAAACAAATTCAAAAGGTAGCAGAAGACAAGAAATAACTAAGATCAGAGCAGAACTGAAGGAGATACACACACAAAAATCCTTCAAAAAATCAGTGAATCCAGGAGCTGGTGCTTTGAAATTATTGACAAAACAGATAGACTACTAGCCAGACTAATAAAGAAAAAAGTAGAGAAGAATCAAATAGACACAATAAAAAATGATAAAGGGGATATCACGATTGATCCCACAGAAATACAAACTACCATCAGAGACTACTATAAACACCTCTATGCAAATAAAATAGAAAACCTAGAAGAAATGGATAAATTCCTGGACACATAAACCCCCCAAGACTAAATCAGGAAGAAGTTGAATCCCTGAATAGATTAATAACAAGTTCTGAAATTGAGGCAGTAATTAATAGCTTACCAACCAAAAAAAGCCCAGGACCAGACGGATTCACAGCCGAATTCTACCAGAGATACAAAGAGGAGCTGGCTGCTGAAACTATACCAAACAATCCAAAAAGATGGACTCCTCCCTAGCTAATTTTATGAGGCCAGTGTCATCCTGATACCAAAACCTGGCAGAGACACAACAAGAATATTTTAGGCCAATATCCCTGATGAACATAGATGTGAAAATCCTCAGTAAAATACTGCAAACCAAATCCAGCAGTACATCAAAAAGCGTATCTACAACGATCAAGTTGGCTTCATCACTGGGATCCAAGGCTGCTTTAACATACACAAATCCATAAATGCAATCCATCACAAACAGAACCAATGGCCAAAACCACATGATTATCTCAATAGATGCAGAAAAGGTCTTTGAGAAAATTCAACACCGCTTCATGCTAAAAACTCTCAATAAACCAGGTATTGATGAACTGTATCTCAAAATAATAAGAGCTATTTATGACAAACCCACAGCCAATATCACACTGAACGGGCAAAAGGTGGAAGCATTCCCTTTGAAAACCGACACAAGACAAGGATGCCTTCTCTTACCACTCCTATTGCACGTATTATTAGAAGTTCTGGTCAGGGCAATCAGGCAAGAGAAAAAAGTAAAGCGTATTCAAATAGGAAGAGAGGAAGTCAAATTTTCTGTTGCAGATGACATATTATCTGAAAACCCCACAGTCTCAGCCCAAAATCTACTTAAGCTGATAAGCAACTTCAGCAAAGTCACAGGATAAAAAATCAATGTGCATAAATCCCAAGCATTCCTATACACCAATAATAGACAAACAGAGAGTCAAATCATGAGTGAACTCCCATTCACAATTGTTAAAAAGAGAATAAAATACCTAGAAATACAAGTTACTAGGGATGTGAAGGTCCTTGACCATTGCTCAAGGAAGTAAGAAAGGACACAAACAAATGGAAAAATATTCCATGCTTATGGATAGAAAGAATCAATATTGTGAAAATGGCCATACTGCCAAAATTAATTTATAAATTCAATGCTATCCCCATCAAGCTACAATTAACTTTCTACACAGAATTAGCAAAAACTACTTTAAATTTCATATGGACCCAAAAAAAGAGCCTGTATAGCCAAGACAATCCTGAGCAAAAAGAACAAAGCTGGAGGCATCACGCTACCTGACTTCAAACTATGCAAATTTACAAGAAAAAAAAACAAACCCCATCAAAAAGTGGGTGAAGGATATGAACAGACATTTCAGAAGAAGATATTTATGTGGCCAACAAACATACGAAAAAAAGCTCATCATCACTGGTCATTAGAGAAATGCAAATCAACACCACGATGAGATTTCATCTCATGCCAGTTAGAATGGTGATCATTAAAAAGTCAGGAAACAGCAGATGCTGGAGAGGATGTGGAGAAATAGGAATGCTTTTACACTGTTAGTGGGAATGTAAATTAGTTAAACCATTGGGGAAGACAATGAGACAGAGTGGCAATTCCTCAAGGATCTAGAACCAGAAATACCATTTGACCCAGCAATCCCATTACTGGGTATGCACCCAAAGGATTATGAATCATTCTACTATAAAGATACATACACAGGTATGTTTTTTGCAGCACGGTTCACAATAGCAAAGACTTGCAAATGACCCAAATGTTCATCAGCGATAGACTGGATAAAGAAAATTTTGCACGTATACACCATGGAGTACTATGTGGCCATAAGAAATGATGAGTTCATGTCCTTTGCAGGGACATGGATGAAGCTGGAAACCATAATTCTCAGCAAACACAAGAAGAAATATTGAACATTGAATGTTCTCAAACATAAGTGGGAGTTGAACAATGAGAAGACATGGACACAGGGAGGGGAACATCACACACTGGGGCATGTCCGAGGGTGGAGGGCTAGGGCATGGATAGCATTAGGAGAAATACCTAATGAAAATGATGGGTTGATGTGTGTGCCAAATCACCGTGGCATGTGTATATCTATGTAACACACCTGAACATTCTGCACATGTGTCCCAGAACTTAAAGTATAATAATTTAAAAAAATTGATTTAAGTGCTTATTTTTCTCTAACCCAATTAATTTCAGCTCTTTTTATAGACATTACAAATAATACAAACAGACAGAAGATTCAGCACTTATAAGATTTTTTATTTGCCACTTTCTGAATTGGATTACTGGCTTTAGGGTGGAGCTTTTGCAGGAACAGGGCCAGGACACTATGCATTTTTAGGGCCTAATAAGCAAGCACAGCTGAAGGCAAAGACAGATTCCCAAAATTAAAGGTACCATTTTATACTGGATTTTGGATCCTCAACAGGAGGGAAAGCCATCTCTTAAAATGTATTTCCTACGTAAATATTACACACCAAAGCTGTCTCCTAATGTGAAGTAATTTGATACCCCAAAACTCAAAAAGGTCAGATAACACAATAGAAAACAGAACAGAGTCTTTGATTTTAAGAGGGAACTGTCTGCTTTTAATTCCTGGGGTTTCATAAGGAAAACAGAGTTTTTTTTTGTTTGTTTCTGTTTTTCCCAAAACATACGGTCTGTGGCATCTCCTCTGTCTTGCCATGGAGTCCCATGCTACCAGAAGTTATCTTAGGGTCTCTCATGCATGCATTAAGAGAGGCAGAAGAGAAAACCAGAGAAAAATAATTCAGTTGACTGAGAAGAAAAAAAAAACAAAAAAAACCTTTTTCCAGAAAAACAAGATCCAAGAAGAGAAAAACACAAAGACATTTTAAATGTGCCTATAACTTGAATATCCTCTTTTAATTAAGCTGAACACTCTTTAAGAAAATCCTTTTAAATCTCTTGTTACTCTATTTTAGCCATGCTAAGCAGTTAAGATTTTTGGCTTTTGAACTTTACAAAAAGTAACCTTACAGTTAAAACCAACAAGCCTTAATTAGGTTATGACTTAACCATGAGTGTATGAGGTAGTTGCAAAGGAGGTTATAAGCAGCTTTTGAAACCATCATTGCAAAGTTGTGAATGAGATAGTGAAGGACATCCAACCCAACCAACTCCATTTTGTTTCCAGACTCCAAGTTGTCCTTCCCTATCCGTGGGCATAGGCCGAACCAACTTTGGGAGGATCCTTGTTTACAGATTATAGTCCAAAACAAAGATGATACTAACCCCTTCTTAAGATATGCTTCCCTTTTGCCTGGAAACCAGATCAAAAAACTAGCCATAAATTTAAAAACCATGGCTTAGGAGTCATGGAGCTGGTGGCTACAAGATTCTGACCCTCCGTTAACTACTCTCAAGATCAATGCTTAAGATATTTTGTAAACCCTGCCCTTGATCGATCAGATGGCACCACCCAGATTGACAAACTGGCTTATCTGGTCTTGTGGCCCTTACCCAGGAACTGACTTAGCACAAGAAGAAAGCCACCATTATAAAATGGCAAAGGCTAAAGCAAAATATTGCCACGTGGTTACAGGTCATGTTCCCAAGGATGTGAAACAAGAAAGAGACCTGTAGCCAAGTTTGTTACTGACCATTTTGTTGTGCTGTCTTGAACAGCTGGCTTATGGAGTCCTGGACTTGTATCATAACATAAGATATCCCTTCTTTTGACAGAACCATACAGAAAGACACACAAAGCACACCAGATTGGCTGCAGCTCATGACCAACCTCACCAATCCTTTTTCATTAATTAAAACTTTACAGAGACTAAACAATGATTCTTATTATCCCTTGCACAGGGAGAGAGAAGCCAAAAGCCTGACTGGTAAGAAATTTTGACCCTTTTGCTGGGATGTCAGGCTTCTGGGTTCCCTTCCTCCCAGGTCAACTCCAAGCCAAACACTTCAAGGTTTGTAAAATTGTCTTTTTCCAGGTTGGAAGAACATTACAAAAAAGCCATTTTAAACTGTGGAAAAAGGAAAAACACCATAGACCTGAGTTAAATTGTGGAAAGCTTCTATATACCTATTAGGGTTGTCAGAAAATCAGCCTGTTTCCTTTTATTTGCCTAAGATCCTGTAATGAGACAGGAGCTTGAACCCTCATGGCACCATTGCAATCAGGGATTTCCTGCAGAGGTAAGAGTGAAGCGGGAAGACTTGGTAATACAGGAAATGGTGGAGCTGGAGGAGCTGATGGTATGATTGGAGGGAGACTGGAAGGGTTGGGACATTCAACAGCTGTCTCAGATTGCTCCCTTGGAATCTGCTTTAGCTCTGTGGGCTTGCCTGCCATGGCTGCTAAAAGAACTGGGTTGATAATACAGAACTTGTAGAGGTCTGGGTTTTCTCACAGGGCAAAGAAAGTCTGCAACACAGGGGACCTCAGTCCATTCGCCCTTCCATATGCAGAAAAGATCGAACTGTTGAATAATATTAAACTGAAGGCTCCCCCAGCAGGCCAGGTTTGTCTGTCCCCAAGATGGTAAGAATATCATGCCCTTGTGCAGTAGAATATGAGGTGCTTTTTATTCAAAGTCTCAGGGTCAAAGGAGTCCCAGTGCTTTAAAATACACTCCAGGTGAATGCATACTGAAGATGATCTGTTACCCATCTAGAAAGAGACGTAAGAGAAGGTATCCATTTAGTCTTCTTTCTTTCCATATGTAACCCAGGGTGGAGAAAAAAACAGTGACGGTGCCCATCCCACCCCCCCAAATATTTTTCCTCCCTGGTTCCTGGGTCCTGGCACCCTGTTAAATGTGCCACCCTTGAGAGGAACTAGACTTTTGAGGCCTAGTCATGCTTACCCAAGAAGCCCTAATCTTCTGCCTATTATTTCCCTTTGATCTCCTAAATTTGTGTGACCTATGTGCCTCCCCCACACCCCCCAAAAAAGGGATCTTGGGAAATACTATATAAAAGGCAAAGCTCTTTTAATGGAGGAAATGTGCCAAATTGCCTGCTATTATGGCCCATGCTAAATAAAGCATTCACCCTTAGAAAAACAGTTCTGGTTAACTTTCAGACATAAAATCCCCTTACTAATTATGTACTGTCTTAATCGGAGACAGAATAGGTGCCTTAAAGGAATGTGGGGACCTAGTGGCGATTTTCCTGCCTATGGGACAATATCAAGAGTAAAATATTTCTATGGAAACATTTAACTCCTAACTTTGAAGGCAGAGCTCTCTCATTCTCAAAAGTAGAATAAAGCCTAGTTTCCAGTAGAAAAGGGCAAAAAGGAGAAGTTGTGAAGTTGCAATGGACCACAGAAAACCAGCAATGTGTCTTGTGAAAAGGATTTCTATTTCCACTCGGTGGCTCTGTTGGCCTAGAAATACCATGTGCTCACCAAAAAACAGTAGAGAGGGAGAGATGCTTATGGAGTTACCGCTGGCAGCATTTGCCTGCTTTTACTGACACACCTGTTTCCTTGGGTTGTAAAAATTCCTGCACATTACATACATAGACAGAATAGACACAGCAACTGTGGATAAAAAAGAAAGGGAAATTTGATGACAGGGTAGTTGGAAGAGAGCCTTGAGATTAAAGGACAGATCTGAGGTGGAGATTCATTCCATTCTCACCACTCTAGTGAATGTTGTACCTTGGTTTCCCAGTCAACACACCAAAACGTTATTGCTCTGATGAATAGAGAAACACCAGGGTCCTTTGTCTCATGCCGATTAAATGACACGAACACATGTGGAGTGGTTTTAAGGAGCAAAGAGTTTAATAAGCAAGAAAGAAGGAAAAAGCTCCCCCATACAGAGACAGAGGGAGGGGGGCTCCGAACAGAGAGAAAAAGCCCTGTGTGTGGCAGGAAAGTAGTAGGTTATATTGGGAGGCTGGAGAAGGCAGTGCCTGATTTGCATAGGGCTCAGGGGATTAATTTGACTAGGTGTGCCATTCATGTAGCGAATGAAGAAATTGACCCTCTTATCCTAGCTTTTTAATATGCAAATGCAGGTTGCTATGATGTCTTGCACATGTGGAGTCATCTGGAAGTGGCCATGATGCTTGGCACATGCAATGACAAGGAGAAGAGGGCAGGAATTGCCATGTTGGATGGACACAGTTTCTAACTGCTGGCATTTGCATTTCAAAGTTTGCTGGCCTGGCTTTTCTTCTTTTTTTTTTTTCTTTTTTATTATACTTTAAATTCTAGGGTACATGTGCACAACATGCAGGTTTGATACATAGGCATACATGTGCCATGTTGGTTTGCTGCACTCATCAACTCATCATTTACATTAGGTATTTCTCCTAATGCTATCCCTCCCCCAGCTCCCCATCCCATGACAGGCCCCGGTGTGTGATGTTCCCTGCCCTGTGTCCAAGTGATCTCATTGTTCAATTCCCACCTATGAGTAAGAACATGGGGTGTTTGGTTTTCTGTCCTTGTGATAGTTTGCTGAGAATGATGGTTTCTAGCTTCATCCATGTCCCTGCAAAGGACATGAACTCATCCTTTTTTATGGCTTCAGAGTATTCCATGGTGTATATGTGCCACATTTTCTTAATCCAGTCTATCATCGATGGACATTTGGGTTGGTTCCAAGTCTTTGCTATTGTGAATAGTGCCACAATAAACATATGTGTCCGTGTGTCTTTATAGTTGCATGATTTATAATCCTTTGCATACATACCAAGTAATGGGATTGCCGGGTCATATGGTTATTCTAGTTCTAGATTCTTGAGAAATTGCCACACTGCCTTCCATAATGGTTGAACTATTTTACACTCCTACCAACAGTGTAAAAGCGTTCCTATTTCTCCAGATCGTCTCCAGCATCTGTTGTTTCCTGACTCTTTAATGATTACCATTCTAACCAGAGTGAGATGGTATCTCATTGTGGTTTTGATTTGCATTTTTCTGATGACCAGTGATGATGAGCATTTTTTCATGTGTCTGTTGGCTGCATAGATGTCTTCTTTTGAGAAGTGTCTGTTCATATTCTTTGCCCACTTTTTGATGGGGTTGTCTTTTTCTTGTAAATTTGTTTGTGTTATTTGTAGGTTCTGGATATTAGGCCTTTGTCAGATGGGTAGATTGCAAAATTTTGTCCCATTCTATAGGTTGCCTGTTCACTCTGATGGTAGTTTCTTTTGCTGTGCAGAAGCTCTTTAGTTTAGTTAGATTCCATTTGTCTATTTTGGCTTTTGTTGCCATTGCTTTTTGTGTTTTAGTCATGAAGTCCTTGCCCATGGCTGACCTGGCTTTTCAAGACCCTTTTGTATTAAAAAAGAAATGTTTTGGGAGCTTCCCTTATTAAAAGAAAAAAAAAATTACTGAAGACTCCTTACCCTCTCTATCTGCCTAAAATGACTTCTTAATAACTCCTGTGTTAGTTTCAGTTACCATTTTATTACGAATAGGTACAAAATACCTCTAAGATTCCCACCCCCAATCTCAGGATCATTTACTGAGGTTAAAGTTTGAGATGATGTGTTGTATCTTTGCTTATTTCTATACACACTCCATGTATGGTTTGAAACATAAAAGTCAAAAATAGCTTTACTTTTATGTGTAATGACAGTGATGGATATCAAAGGATATTTGAGCTAGAAAGGCCCTTAGAATATTTACTCTAACCTCCTCATTGAACAGATAGGAATACTGAAGCCCAGAAAGGAGTAAGCACTCACTGTAGTTTACATTTGATTACATTGTAATTTAGAGGCAAAACAGGATTCAGAAGTCATATTCACAACTCTCAATTGTTAAAAGACAAAGATTGGGACACTCAGTTTTCTGAACCAAAATAAATAAGCAGATTGATTAGATATCTCTCAGGAATCTTCCAGCTTGGAGATTCCAAAATTAAGATAGTCAGCTAAGAGCAAACATTCATTTGTTCATTTATTCATTCAGCTTGTGTTTATTGAAGGCCTACTCTGTGTCAAGAAAGATTAGAGAATGCCCACCAGAAAACCCTTCTTTCTTTTCAGGGAGGGAAGAATAAGCCCATAGTCAGAAGGATGACAAATTGCAGAAACTGAAGACAGGGAAAAGAGCCCTAGAGTAGACAGCAATTAGGAATCTTGGTTTCTAGTGACAACTTATTCTTTTTGGCTATAGCCTATCCCTCTCTTTGTCTTAGTGTCCCCATGTATGAGAAGGTGGGCTTAGAACTCCTTGTTCTCTGCCACTGCCACTGCTTTTGATTTTGTGACTTAAATCCTGTAAGAGCACAAAACAAAATCACCTCAATGGATACTAACATGTTAAATGACTGATAGATCATTTCCTGAATTCCAGCTTAATGGAGGTAGTGAGGAGGACACTGCAGGAAAACAGCAGATGTCTGAGCTCACTAGATCCAGTTAGCAGTCCTCTCTGGCCCTCTGTTTCCTTCTTTGAATACTGTGGAGGCTGGATAAGCTATTCTCTGAGCACTTCTCTCTGTTATACATTCTGCTCAGACTCTCTCAGTATTCTATCATTGCTACTACCACAGCTATTTGAGAAAGTGGTCAAAGTTAACCTGGAGGAAGAGGCAAGAGCCTTAGGTGGGGGCAAAATTGCTTTCTTCAAATAGCTAAAAGGCTATCATGTGGAAAAGAAATTAGGCTGATTATAGAAGCCTCTAGGAGAGAACTGTGACCATGGGTGAAAAAGAGAGGCAGATTTCGTCTCTTTAGAAGGCTGCATTTGCTAACATGCAGAATTATCCTAATGGAGATTGGGTTAACTCCACAGTTAAATGCTCTGGACACTCTCCTCAGATAAACACACACACATACACACACACACACACACACACACACACACACACAGTACTCACAGCTGGACTTATTTATGAGGGAAGAGGCAGAAGGCTGCCTCTCCTGCCCTCTCCCCACATCTCCAAGATTAACTGTTTCCTTGTTCTTTTTTCTGCCTCTCTTACTGCTTTTATTGCAGTAAAATATGCCCTGAGGAGAAGGCAACCCAGGAAAAGCCATATCTTACAAATAGGTACTGTGGTGCTGGTGCTGCTTGAATTGTTTCTACCCATCTCAGTTTTTCCTCTCTGAGTTGTCAGGGACAGTTTTTTATTCATTTCTCTCTCTCTCTCTCTCTTCCAGCTACAAGGCTCTATCTACCTCATAGCCTTGACAAAATGAGACACAAAGAAACATATGAACATAATCTTAAACTATCTGGACAGTTGTCATGAGAAAGAGTAATTACACTGGTTATGTGTGATCCCAGAGAGCTGAAGTAGAGTCATAGGTTGGAAATCACTAGAAAGCAAGTTTTGGCTCAGTGGAAAGCTGAACCTCTCAAGTTTACAATAGAAAAGGCAGCTGTGGGGTACCATCTTCTCTCTCTGAGGGAGTGCAAGCGGAAGCTAGGTGACCCTTTGGAAATGGAATGCCTTTACCGGATAAAGAGATGGCATAATTGACAGCCACGGAACTCCTTAATTCAAGAATTCACTCTGTCTCATTGGTTTCTACTATCTCCAGCCACCAGCAGTTGGCAACAACAAGGTAATCTCTGTCCTTATTTGAAATAAGGTTTTTCTTTCTACTGCTTGTCTCTTTCTGGTAATGGAGCTGCTACTGCTCCTCTAGAGCTGGGAGGACCAGGCTAGAGAGGTTTCCCAGCCAGTCCTGCTACATTATTTCATGGATTCCTGCAGAGATAACCTTCTAAAGCTGCATTTGACCATAGCCACACTGACCACAACTTGGCATAACCCTCTGTGACCCCTTAGACAAGGCATATTTTTCTATTGTTTTAGATCAGAGAACTGAGGCAACAGGGCATGCTGCAAAAACAGCGTTTGGACGTGGAAAGTTGTGAAATTATGTGTGAGGTGTCATAGATTGCTTTTGGCCACAGCAGGGAGGATGGTATATGGGGATAGAATCAGCATCTGGCTCTGGATCCCTGTAGGACAATGTGTCAAGCAGCTGAAGGTACTATCACCAATAGAAGTTTTTGGCTCTGGTAACATAAGCTGGTGATCCTTGCACAGTATCCAATGGACATGGCTATTTGGTCATTTCCCTTACAGTCTATCAGTACCAGAGGGGACAATATGGTTGGCACTCCAGTGCTGGGAATTCTTGGTGGAAATTAGAAGGGGCTGACCATCACTAGCAAGCCTGCCCATAGGTGACAGGAACCCAGAAATTAGGTAAAAATTTTAAGCAGGCACCAGTCCTGAACAGGGATTTAGTTACTAATAGGGTGACTGAAGAAAGATGAGGAGTTGAGGCCAAAGTTAGATTAAGGCAGGGAAAAACATGGTAAGTAGCTAGCTTAGGACTTCTGATCTGAGTGAGACCCAGTAGATGCTGAGACCAATGGGGAGTTTTGCAGTTCTTCCTGGCTCCCTGGACCCTGAGTTTGGAAGGAAAATGTCACCCAAGTTCCACTGAATGCTGAGGCTTACTGTAGTGGGTGTGGTATTTTCCTTTCCTTGTCAGCATTTGAGCAAAAACTGGGAAATCCAGGAAGAGCTGAGATCTGCATTGAGGGCCAAGGAACAAAGGCAGGAGCTGTCACTGGAGGTCCAATGAAAGATGTAGGAAATTTATGCCTCATATGTGTGTGTGGTTTTTATTTCTTTGGTTGCTTGTTTTTGTGTTTATTCTGCAGTGACTAAGACTGAGTACCTTCAGGAAAAAAGCTGTTGTAAGAACTGGGAGCTATTTTGCTTGAGCTGAGACTTCTTGATTGTTACAGGACTAGAATGAATTTCAGAGGCTCCAAGAGATAACTTTCTGCTGTATTTGATACAGGCTTTTCTAATATACAGAACTATGCAAACTTGATTTGGGGGGCAATGGGTGGAGGTGGGCTCCCTGCCCTGAAATATACACAACCATTTTTGTTTGGATTCAACCTTTTCTCCAGTGGCTGAGTCTCAAGCCCTGGAGAAAAGGTTGAATCCATCTAAGAATTATTGAAGTTGTCTTTTCTGAAATTAAATGTCTGAATCTTGGGGCAAGAATGAAGAGGGAGGGAGAGAAGAAGAGAGAGAGAGAGGAACTCACATTCAGAGAGACCAAAGAAAGCAAAGACCACAGTTAATAGGCTAGTGGAGGCCAAGACTACATCTTTGCACTTTTGCCTGCCTCTGCCTATCGGATCCTCCCACATTAACCCCTTTCTACCACCCCTCTGTACTTCTCCAGATAGAGTTCAGAAGTTTTGTCTTCAGCTACTTGTCAAAACATCTGTCATTCCCCAACCAAACCTTAAGCTGTTTTGTGCCCTTAGGAAACCAGCTCAGTGTCAGATACAGAGAACATGCTCCTTGGATTTCCAGTTGATGTATCTTAGTAGTCTTCCTGTGGAAACTGCTGCAGAGGGATCAAAGAAGATCAATGATTCCAAGCCCCCATTCAGTATCTGTTCTAAGGTGGATCTATATGGTAGAACCAATATTTATTAACTCTTTCAAATGTTTTTACTTATGGTCTCTGCTCTGTGGACTAAAGGCACAGCTTGTTTTTCCTATTCTTTCCTCCTTTTTTCTTTATTTGTTTTTTCAAAAATCTTATCTGGTAGCCATATAATTTCTCCAAACACAGTTCTAGCTAAATACAGAAGGCTTAACTCCCACTCAGAATACCAGGATTCAATTAAATTTTCTGACTAGTCATTCAGTGGTAACCTAACAGCCCATCTTCCCATGAGTTGGAGCACTCCAAAAAGGCTGCAAGACACTCAGAGCTTTTCTTTAATCATTCCTTAACCCATAAGCAACAAGATGTAACCAGGGTCCCTGCATGTACACACACACACACACACACACACACACAAAGTGTGTATGGCTGAAGTTTGCGCACGCACGCACACACACAGGTATGTATGGCTGAAGTTTGCTTGCCTCTTTTATGGCTGCCTAATGACTTCTCATGCCTGGATAATGATGATGACAATAATAATGGTGATAATGAATTTCTGCTTATGCCTTAATAAGTAGTTACTGACATTATTGACATCAAGTGGCTCCTCTCCCGGATCCTCTAGGAGAAGAGGGATGCAGCTGCTGACCTCCTCCACAGCCCCTGTGTGATGGGGTTGAACAGGATGTCATGAGATTGTGGTTAAAACAAATACCAGGACTTCTCCAAATGACAGCTTGCTGCAGAGCAAATCATTCTCAATGCCAGGCTCTTCACTTCTCATTTCTAGTCTTGATGCTTCTGGTAACTCTTTGTGACCTTAAACTCTTTACCTCCCAAGCCTCAGTTTCTCTACCTATAAATGAGAGGGGGGTGTGTAGGGGATGATAAGAAAAGGACACTCTCTAACCCTTAAAAGTTCAGGACATTGTTGTATGTCCCCCCAAACACTTCTAAGGGGCAGCTCTGTTGCTCTACTTGTGGCTCAAACGTTTCTGGACTCCTTCTCTGGAAAGTAGCTTAAAATTCTCAAGGGAAAAGGCACTCTCCGCCCATGAGCCCTCACCTTTTTACCACTGTGACCCCAAAGATTGAGCTCCATCTCTTCATTTGCAGTTTTGGACTCTGGAAAAATGGTTTTACAGAGGCTTCCTAAGTCCTAAACTCTCCTTGGGGACATGGTTTCAGTCTCATGAGTAACCTGCCACAGTCCAGTTCCCAAAGTGGTACTCCCTGAGTGTCTCAGGAGACTGTAGTGTCTCCCATGGCCAGACACAGAACCCCAGGGTCACCGCATCTAGTTTTGAGGCTGATAGCTGTGCATAGTGCAGGAGAAAACAGAGGTGATCCCATTCCAAGCTACCCTCACTTGGGCTCAAAAGGACTCTGGTGTACCCTCCCCATTCTCATACTACCTCCTGCCTCCTTCTTCCTGGAAAACTCTAAAATTTGTTCATGCCTTTCCTGGTGACCATTCTCCCTCCTGATGGCTGCCTGGGTCGCTGTTATCCAGTGAGGCATCCCTCTCATCCACCAGACCATGGGTCTCCAAGTCCAGGGGACACCATAGTCTTTACAGATCCCTCTCAGTTCCTTGCTACACAGCTCCTCCTAGCCAGTGAGAAAAGAAAAGAGAGTAAGGGAAAGAGGAGGTGAAGAAGACCGATGGTGGGGAGTGCCTAAAGAAGATCCGATATGTCCCAGATCTCAACTACACCAGGAGGGAGGTGGGAAAGCCAATGAAAAGCAGCAAAAAAAGTCGGGCTGAGAGAGGAGCAACAAAGATTTTGCCAGCCCCTTTGGCACCCCACCTGGATGGATAGGATGGGGTTCAGCCTTGCCCCTCCATTGGCTCTAGCATGACCCCTCGATTTTCTATAGAGGGGAGCTGCAGAAGGCACGCACACTGGCACGGCTCCCAATGCTAGTAGCAGTGTCTGGCTCTGCCCTGCCCAGAGCACCTGCAGGCCTTGGATGGACAGACTCATAGACTGACTGAAGGCAACGGAAATTGAACGATCTTGGGCTGCACAGAGGAGGAGCGGTGCTAAGGTAATGCTTGATGCTGTCCCCAGGTTCGGAACGAATGCTGCCTGAGCTCTCCAGGCTGAAGAGCATTTGGAGCCAGCTGCATTCTCCTGCCCAGCGCTCTATTGCCTAGCTCAGCATTGCACACTTGCCCACTCCAAGCCAGTCCAGTCCTTCTTGCTGGTTACTGGTGTTTCTTCCCTCTTCTTAACCCATACACCTTAGAAAACTCCCTTTCTGCTAGCCCAGAGCTTCACGGACGCTCCACTCCTCCTTCACCCTTCCCCAGGTACTCCCTCACCCATTAGATTAAGGACTCGCTGACTCCAAAGGAGTCAAGCTGGACACCCCAACCACAGAATTGCCCCAAGGGACTTTCCTGAACTCCGGCACCATGAGTCATGAAGCTCTGAGTGTGCCCAGCGGCTTTGATGATCTTATCACCTCCACCACCTCTCAGGTGCTGTTGGCAGCGCTGGCTAGGATAACCTGCTATCCATGATTGACAAGCTGCCTGACCACACGTGGAACACTGGCGACCTGGCCAACACATCGGGTCCCATAACTTCGGAGATGGTGTCTCAGGATGAACAGGCGCAATTTTGGTTAGTAATAGGGTACACGGTGGTGGTCTTTGTTGCCATTTTAGGCAACTGTGTCTTAAACCATGTGATTATGAAGTACAAAAGGGTGCACACCGCCACTGGCCTCTTCGTTGTCAATATCTCTGTGACCAGCATGATGCTGGCTTTTCTTAGTTCCCCCTTCACCATGGTAAGCCTACTATGGTGAAGGGGGAGCTAAGAAAAACAGGGTATTAATTGAGGAGGGGGACCTTGGGTGCAGGGTGAGAGCAAAGGTACAACTTTGCATTTGCAAAGGAGAAATCTCTTTGGCTGGAGGGAGCCCCTGAATGGGTTGGGCTGATTTGGAAAGTGTTTGCATGGAGAGGGGAATGGTTGAGAGACAACACAAAGGGTTTGCAAATTGGGGAAAACAAACTACAGCAGACAAGATTGTGGTTGTGTTGCTGAGTTAATCTCCTACCTTGGCAGTTGTTGAGAGAGTCTTAGGTTGACCTCAGCAGGGACCTGTTGCAGGTGAGCTTTGGGTGACATGTGTTTCAGAGCTATGTCAGAAAGACCCAGCCTCAGTTTCCTCACCTTTCAAATGCATTGCTTGGACTCTGAGGTGGCTAATAGCTTCTGTGATTTGATGTCCCTTTCTTCAAGCCTGAACGTTTGCATGTGAGAAGATGGAGAGGGCATGAGAGCTGCAGTGTGGAAATTTTTGTTTGTTTGTTTGTTTGTTTGCTTCCTGAGACAATAATGCCAGTGGTTTGCCATTATTATAACAAAGAGGGCTTTATTTGTGTTTGGGGGCTTGTAAGTGGACTCAGAGGTGATTTCCTGTGCCTCACATTGCCATTGCCCTTTCTCCCATAGGTGCATTATCTGTGTAATTCCTTGGTGTTTGGGAAGATGACAGGCCACTTCATTCGCTTTGCCCAATACTCTTGTGCCTATGTAACTGTGATTACCATGGCTTCTATTTCCCTAGACAAACATCAGATATGTGTTTCTCACGGGCCTTTATGTCTTGTAAAGGGGCAAATTCTTCTCCTAGATACAGATAAGATCAAAAATAACCTAGAAAGTACTTTGAATCGTTTAAGATATATAAATGTATATGTATACTTTGAGGGATTGCAAGATAGTGAAAAACAGACCTTCACCAAATCAAATCTTTTTTAATTTTATTTTCAATAGAGATGGAGGTCTTGCTATGTTGCCCAGGCTGGTGTCACACTCCTGGGCTCAAGCAATTCTCCTGCCTATGCCTCCAAAGGTGTTGGGATTACAGGTATGAGCCATCTATGGTGCTATGGGAGCAGAGATGTGGCAATGAGCAAATGATAAAAGAATGGTCTTCTTCTCATTTGGAAAACATTTCTTATTTGCTGCATTCCAGGACCGGCTAAGGGAAGAAAGAGGGAAGGGTTGAGTCAGAGGTGTGTGTGGCTTCAGTACTGGTGGTAAGTTGAGTCTGGGCTGTGAGCGTGAAGTCTGTGAGTGAGAGCTCAGGAACTAAAGTGGGAAAGAACTAAAAGAATTGTGGAGGAAAGAGCTGAGAGGAAGGCTGAAAGTGATTTCAAAGGAAGCAAGTAGGGTAGGGAGTGGGAAACTGGGAGGAATTACATAGTTAATCACTTGAGAGGGAGGGAGCCAGAAAACGAGTGAGGTGAGAGAGACATAAAGGTAGATTAAAGAGATTGTAACTGAAGCCAGATGGGAGGGTCCATGGAGGTATTTAGGTGATAGGTGATGGGGAGATAGGAGGGAGCATGGAAGGAGGGAGGGAGGAGGGGAGCATGGAGGTATCAAAAGGAGAGGGGATGAAGCTAGAAGGAAAAGGGGTATGAAGAAATCTAAATGGGAGAAAGAATGAATGGATTTGTGGAATTCTTACCCACTTATATACGATAAAGGGAAAATAAGTCACACCTTTGAACATCCATTCCTCTTTTCCACAGACCTCCCTGTTCAGAATCAAAAGCTTTAAAGTCAGTCCACTTGCATTTCTTTATTTTTTCCACTGAAATTCATAATTAATTTATTTTTAATTTCCAACTTCTATTTTAAGTTCAGAGGTACAACTTCAGGATGTGCAGATTTGTTACATAGGTAAACATGTGCCATGGTGGTTTACGGCACAGATCATCCCCTCACCCTGGTATTAAGCCCAGCATCCATTCACTTTTCTTCCTGATCCTCTTCCTCCTTCCATCCCCTGCCCTCTGACAGGCCCAGTGTGTGTTGTTCCCACTGAAAGATTTCCCTCATTATTAACTAATGTTGGTCTTTAATGAAGCAAAATGCCACCCATCTACCAACTGACTTAGTACATAAGCATACTTCTCACCTACCTACCCAGTATTTGCTGGTTTGTACCATAATGCCAGTTGATGAATGGTGAATAAGTAACCCTAATTTGAATTGTTGAATGAGTCTGGGGTCCTTTTTCTTCCAGGTGATGCTATATCCCCTGAAATCTTGGATTACTCCAATACAAGACAGTGTTAGCATCATTATCATCTCGATTGTGAGTACCTGTGCTCCTTTGCCACATTCCATTTGCCAGAAGTTTTACCAAGTGGATATTGGGTAAGAATAACACAGTATAACCAGTGTTTGGATTCTAGCAACCTGTGACCTTGGAAGTCCCATGGAATAACTTATGGAGTAGGGACTGCAATAGTACATTTCCAAACATAGGTATAAAAATAAATTTCTTTTACTTGGGATTTACCATAACAGTTTCCAATAGCTCTCATAGCATTTGGTTATTAGAAATAAGTCTTCACATTTGGGGGCCATAATTTCCTTATATATCACATGAGAGGTCTGGACTGGGTGAACTCAAAGTCTCCCGGCTTTTTAACTCTAGATTTTAAGCTTAATGCAGACACAAACAGTAAATATGTATCTTCCTTCGCCCAAACTTCCATAAAATAGCTGGCTGTAGGCCTCAGGGAAAAGACAAAGCTGATGTTTCTCTTTCTGTCTGTCTTATAACCTAGAAACATAGCTGAAGAAACTGTCTGCCTACACCGTTTCCCATATACTTCAAAATCTTCATGGAAATACCTTGACCTGAGAACTGTTTTTGCTCTTTTTCATCTTGCCCTTAATGGTACTAGTGGTTGTTTATGGTCATGTGGGCAAAAAGCTGTGGATCCATAATGCTGTTGATGACATCAGCATCCACACCTATATCTGGCAGCATGGGGAGAAGAAGGAGACCCTGAAGATGCTGATGACAATGGTGCTTGTCTACACAATCAGCTGGCTCCATCTTAACCTCTGCCTGGTGCCGCTATGCAGAGAATTCATCTCAAGCCACAATGGCTTCTGCTTCTTCCTCCACTGGCTGGCAATTAGCAGCTCCTGCTACAACCCGTACATCCACTTCTGGCTCAGCAATAACTTCTGGATTGAAGTTCAGAAGGTTATCATGGAAATTCAGAAGATGCTGCTAAAGAAATCAGCTGCCTAAGAGGGGAGCACTGCTGACTCAGCTCTGTCTCACCCACTCACCACCTTGCCTGGGTAGATTCCAAACCCAGAGTGCCCAAATTCCCACAATTCAAAGATATTGATGAGCTACCCAGTTCCCCTCCATTCCGAGAGGTGGAAATCTTTCTCTATTCACAAGTGCCTAGACTTTAAGCTGCCCAGACCACAATACGTTCTCCATCCTCAAAATCCCTAAGATAGAGTGGGACCAAAATAAATAGGATTCATTCATTTCTCATGGCGTGGGGGGCAGGTGAACAGAAGGGGTACTTGAAGGGTTGGGGACATGTGAACCCCCATATTTGTGTCACTCAGTCTTTCATTTCCTTCTCTCTTCTTTTTTTATTTTTTTCCTGTTCGGTTTTCTTCCTTTATTCTCTCTCCTAACGGTAAGGCAAAGATATTAGATTTTCAGGCTCATCAGAGATCTTTCTCCATCACTCAAAGGAAAGCTTTATTCTGACCTGTGAGGGGAGAGGTCTCCTGAACTCTCTCTCTGATTCTGGTCACCATTCCCCTCTCCATCATTATGTGCCAGTTGGCCATGACACTTGACATCTGATATCACAAACGTTGTCTCAGGAAGTGCAAGATACCCTAGAAATTCTGATTTATATTTCATTTAGATGATTGAGATCTAATTTGTCTATCATATTCCCAGGGAAATGCCAGGAGGGAAAGGTATAGTTTCTGAAATTGTATTGGGTTATCCAGGAACTCAATGCTTCTCATAAGTGTAAGTAGTTGGTCGTAACTATCTCCTTGTGGCAGAGTGAGAATGAGGAATCTTACACATGCAGAGGAGTTGCACCATGGTTATTTTCCCAAATTGATATACAATAATTTGCTGATAGCTCCCCTTTGAATGCAATGCAAATTGAAGTGCCAAAGTTAGCACTACAAAATCCAAAATATTCTCCATGTTTCCTCACTCTACATTTACCATCATACTTTCTCTTGTGTAAATTTGTGCTGTCTAGTTTTGCCTTTCTTTTTCTGGAAAGAGAGGAGACATAATGTGCTCACTGTTGTTTTATTGTTCCCATCTCTTTGGTCAATGAGAATTTCAACTCAGTGGAAAAGAAGTAATATCTCATCCTCCTGCGACTGCCTTTCATCTGGAGATAATGTTATTGAGGCACTTTGAAGAGTATTGCTCATTGTGTGTCAAGATAATGCCAGGATAAGAGTGGGATTTCATCCCCTTCTCATCTTCTTCCCCTCCTCTTCTTCGTTCCCTTCCTCACTACTCTGGGAATTCTCCTTTTTATTTTGACCTTCCCTGTCTTCTTTCTCTCCTCCCACTTCTTCTTGTTTCCCTTCCACCTTTTCCTCCTCCCCTCTGTTCCACCCTTCTACTCCTCTTCATCCTTTTCCTTCTCATCCTTTCTTCATTCAAATTCCACCTCATACCTCTTCCTATCCTCCATCTCCCAGTCTCCTGTGTTATCCTCCTCCCCTCTTCTCCCCATTCCCTCCTACCCCTACCCATCTTCTTTCCCCGATCCTTTTCACTTCTCTCCCCACTCTCCAGTTCTCTCCCCTCTCTCCAATTCTCCTCTTCCCTTCTCTCCTCTTCCTTCCTCTTCCCTCCTTGTCCCTCCTCCCCCTTCTCACTTTTCCTCAATCCTCCTGAGCCCTTCCTTCTTTAGCACCAGTCCTTCTCAAATTCTTTATTCTTTCTTTATTCCTCTCCATTATCTATCTTACATCCTTTATCTCTTTGAACTCTGATGTATGGTTCAAAATATTGCTTTCCTATTGTGTTTTAGCTATTGTCTGTCATTTCCCTTTCATATTTCTCTCTTCTCTTCAGAATTCAGATTTCTTTTACACTTACTGGAAGCCTGGGGATCCAGGAAGCTGCAGCCTCTGAATATAAACAAGTCTTTGCACTATTCTGTAGGCCTCCGTGTAGTACATCTGATGGTCAAAGTGAGTGGTAGCCACTGCTTACATTTTTCTCTTCTGCATCTGTCTTTCTCATTCAGTTCTGACTGTCAGAAGTTGACTGCCCATTATGCCCTCCTGGGGAATAAACTGGCTCACCCCAGAAGCATAGAGGAAACTGTCCAGGCTTAGTCCATAGCTGCTGTGTCTGTTGGGAAGTACCACTGTGCAGCATCTTCCAAGTATATGACCCAGTTTAATTTGAAGGAATTGTACCCAAGTCAGACATGTCTTTTCTCTGTCCACTCATTTTTTTTTCAACCTCTTCTTATTCTATAGCATTTTAGATATTGATCATTTCCCTTTCTGCTCCTTCTCCATAATTACTTCCCTAAAGACACAAAATAACTTCTGAAAATGTAATAGAAATGATAACAACAACAGACTCCTATCACTACAGGACAACCCTGGAGGTTTTTGGAAGTCCCAGGCCCAGCTGACTGGCTCTCAACTTTTGCTGCTGCCTTTGCTGTAACTTTTGTAGTCATCATACCACCTCATTGGCTTTAGCAGCTTCTAGAGTGGATTATCATCATGTTGTTAGGATGTATGCATGTGTGCCTCAGCTTACATTTCTTTCTCCTCCACTATCTTCTCTTTCTTTCCTCAACTTAATCATTCTCTTTTTAACAAGGATATAATTCAATGACATTTTAGGTTTCCTCTGGAAAGGAATGAGCAAGTTTCCAGGAGCTTGAAGCAGATTAACTGAAGTTTAGCTTTTGGCTAGTCTGATTCTACTTGGTTATATGATAAGGTAGGGTTTTTGGAGTCAGGACCCCAAATATCTCTGGTAAATTTCCACACTTGCTACAATATTTAATTCTTTTTGTTGGATAAAAAAGAAATTGGGGAGAAAGAGCTACTTGTAGTTTTTGCTTTGTTTCTTTCCATTTTCACTTCCATGAATTAATCCTTTATTTCATCTCCCTTTCTATCTTCAACATCCAAACTCTTTAATATATTTTATCTATATATATAATACTTTTGTCAAGCAAGTACAGTACTAGATACATGGAGAAGTCCTGAGCTGAATAGATGATCACATCTGCTGTTCTCACCTTTATAATCTGCACATCTATCTATTATTTGCTTTTATCTTCAGCTGTCTTTGAGATTAAAAGTCTTTTTGAGTGGTGAGCTCTACCAGTATATTTTTTCCCCTGCTTATGTAAATCCTTCTCATTAACCTAACGAAGGACAGAGACATAGCTTTTCTCTTCTCCTTTTGGCAAGATGTATACATCCCAGGACAATGAGCTGACTGTCTAGGGCTCTGCCTCTGCATAAGAAGAGGGCATAGTGGAATTGCCCCTGGGTACCTGGTGCTTCTTTGAGGAATTACACTTTGCTGTGATACTTTCCTTCTCCTGCTTAGATTTAGGAGAAATTTGGGTGAAAAGGGCTCTCATTGTAATTTAAATGATGATTGTGCTATTGTATTTTCACCTAATGTTCCCAGGAAAAAAACCCTTCCTACTCCCACGCTTATTCTATACAAAAGATTAGACTTTTTTTTCACCCTCAGTAAGGCTGGGGTTATGGAATGGTGAATGCTTGACAAATGATCCAGCTTCAATGTTGGCTGCTGCCGAAGCTGTGAACTTTACACACACAGAACTTTGTCTGCCTATCAGCTTTGGAGATATGTGATGTTTGAAGATTTAGGGCTCTGAGTAGTCTGAGTTTCATGTAGGGTTTGGTTTATATATTTTTTTGGTAGCAACTAATCTGAACTCCAAACCCAGACATGTCTGAGAGTGCTACCATTGTAGTTTCTGGCATGGGGGCTCATTTGGTTGGAACATGATGCTAGTGAACTCTAGGTCCTAGAGTCTAACCCATGAATGATCATTAAGCTCTGTGGGTTTGAGAATGGTGCTAAATAACAATGGTCATGTGTTTTCAAAACCCCACATGTGTTCATTGACACAGACGGCACAACTCACCTTAAGCAGCCTTTTTCTGAACATGATTATCAGCTCCCTGGAAGACTCAGCAAAACTGTTGTGTAAATAACCCTGCAAAACCCATTTCCTTTCTGGATAAAAAGCTTAAAGTGTGTTTCCTACTGATTGTGCATTAGTAGTGTCATCTTCTTCTTAGAATAACATCACTTGTGAAATGTATAACTGAACAAAAAGAGTTACAGCAATGGAAGGCAGAAGAAGTTGACAAATACATATACTATCCTTTGTCCAATGCCAAAAAAACCTGTATGTTTGTCCAAGCTAGGATATTTAGAGAAATTATTTGATAAAAGTAAGTTCTATACGAAGTTCATCTAATGTTGCACCAAGATGAGGCAGACTGAAGTGGGGGAATTCACCCTATGATATAGATATCTGAGCTGCTGGTAGTCAACCATATGTGTTGGTTACTCATGTATGTGGCATGTAGATTCACTCCTAGGTTTTCTGAGCTGAAGGCCTCTTTCAATGAGAATTCTCTTCCTTCCTGTAGTTAAGGTATCTTTGTATGTTACCACACATAATCACACACATGTATGCACACATATATATAAAAATACACACATATACCAATACACACAGCTACATGCATCACATGTGAACACACATAAACACACACATATATAAGCATTTACAAACATGCACACACATACAGAAAAATGCACACACAGATTGTACACTTTTAAAACAAATATAGGAGATCTTTCATAATGCCAATTTCAAATCTAAATTTTGTTTTTAATTCATTATTCTTTCACTCAGTTATCTGTTTGAATGAACAAACTGAACTTTTCAATATCTTCATCATTTCTCTGGGTGATTCAGTGGTTGTTTTGTACTTTGTTGTGGTCACTGACACCATTTTATTAAAACCTGTTGTATCACTCACATTTCTAGCACCCTAACATAGCAAATGTCTCATTTACAAATCTGTGTAACAATGTCAATTGGATATTTATTGTTCTAAAGAAAATCTACGTACTTTAATGTCTACATACACATAAAAAGAAAACCGTAAAGGAGTAGCATCTTTAATACGCATGAACATAAACACATCCATACACAATTACACAAAGATATACAGAGGAACATAAACATATACGTGGACACAAAAATTGCACACATAGATTCAAGAAGCCCTTGATGAGAGAACAAGGACCTTGCTGGCCCATGCTAGAATACTAAAGGTTAAATGTCCTTTTATTTAAAAAGATCACACATGAAGTTTGTAGGCAATTGGGAACTCATAAGACAGTGGGACTTGTAGGCTTGGTCCCTCCTTAGCACACATGGAGTAGAAGAGAGAACAGAGGTCTAAAATTACCTTGCCTACCCTGTGAGAACATGTTTAAGCTTGGATATGTTTGTTTCTCTATAATCTGATCTAATAGGTAGTTTTGTGTCAGGAGAGGTATATGCCATAATATCAGCACGTGCCTATCTGGAACCGTAATTATACATTCAGACCATCTATTTGCTACCCCACCACTGCTGATGACTGACAACATCTCTAGACAATGGGATGAAGTCTACTGTCCTCTGGGCCATATGAAGAAGAAAAGATTGACCCAGTTGGGACAGCATGAAAGTGGAGGTAAAGTTGTTTATTTGATAACTCTTGTTCAAAGATATTTCTGTGTTTAGTTCAAACTCTGTTCTCTTGTAATAGTAAAAGTAGAAATAGTAATAGCAATATCCTATATGTGATGATAACTTTGTGATTTCCAAAATAAGATCTTTTATTATTTTTCAACAAATATTTGTTCTCAATGTTTTTTTCATATTGAAAAATTAAAGAATGTCAGGGGGCCTGGATAGGACTGTAGATTTTATTTTCAAATATGCTGGTGAATGGGAATGTTCTCTGAAAACTGCAAAGCACTGGATCAGCTTCAATTGTTCCACAGCTCTGAGGGTCATCTTATTCATCCTAAACAAAGTTTGATGTTAAAGGAAAGAATTGCCTTATCTAGATGCCCAAGGTGAGCATCGAGGAAACAGTTTAGTTATTATTATAACTTAGTATAAGCTTCTTGATGTAATAGATTCAGGTATGAAGGAAGTGCTGGTATTTAGATTTACATAAATATAATTATGTCAATTGGACTAGTTGAAATGTAGCATCAGAATTTACAAATCAGGAGTGAATCCTGCTATTCTTTTGTGATGAGATCCTGCTGGAAATAAAGTTTCTATCAGTTTAGGTATTTTTTATGGGATGATGCTAAAAGGCATCTAGGAGAGAGACACAGATCTAGCTGGCCCATAAGACCTTCTATGTATAGGGTTTCCCACTCTGACCACTGATCTAAAGGCAGTAGAAAACCTTCATTAAGAATTAGACAACTTGAATACTTTATTTGTAGCTTTAGAGAAGAGACTATGTTTGTCAATGCCTTTATACCTTCAACTCAGAACTCCAGTTGAAAAGTCTAGTGTAAAAAAAATCCTCAATAAAATAAAATTTAAATGCAAAAATATTAAAAAAGAAATAAAGAAAATAAATGACCCTTAGACTTCATAAGGTAGTTAGTGAAATTTATTTCATAGTGCAACACCCACCTGAGTTGTGCCCCTCCACACGCTCTCACAACTCCTCACCATGCAATGCAGCTGAACTTAATGACTTTAAGTTTTTTAGCTTTTACCACTGCCCTGTCCTTTCTCACGAGCTCTGTGAAATGATGGAAAATATCCTAGGCCTGTATGTACATGCACATCACATACTAGCTACTCAATTTAAACGTAGTGGTAATTTGGGCTGTGTGGGACCGAAGACCCAGAGAATAAGGTTGTGAGATTACCAAATTCTTTTATTCAAGCTGCACCTGCTGTGTTTAAATGCCTCAGGAAATAAAATTTCCTGTTTAGACATTGGTCAATTGCAATGGGACATCCTAACAAAGGGGAATGAGAGAAGTCTCACTGTATTACAACAGAAGGATGGACATTATTTTGGGTTCCCAGATGGGATGTGTTATTTATTTACTTGTGACTGTTTCTTTAAATATTCTCTACCCTGTCCCTACTTTTCTGTACCCTAATTTAATGTTTGATTGTGAATTCTGATTTGGGAAGGTGAGGGACTACAGGTAGGGGATAATTTGTGGGGTAGGTCGGTGTATGGGAAGTGAGAGTAGATTAGGATATATATGTATTCACACACACACACACACACACACACACACATATAAATGTTTGTTCACGGCACTTCTAAGCTCTTCTCATAGGAATGGGTCTGGTTGGTGGAAGGGAAGGCTGAGAGTATACATTACAGTAGTGGGTATTTGTAATTCATAATGGCTGTCATAAAATAAAGTCAACACTGAAAACTTCTTATGTGTTCAACATGTAGACGTTAAGGTGGAAATGGATGGCGGTGGGGGTATAACATAAAAGCAAATCCTATGATGTCTGACTTGGAAAATTTTCCAGGGTGAACAAAGGAAACAGTTTATTCTTGAATCCACTGAGGAATCAAGTCTCTGTCTTCTGTTTTCATAACTAGAAAATATGATAAAATACACAAATGTTGAGAGTACAGCAAAATGAATTTTTACATGTGCATATGTTTGTATAACCACTACTCATACCAACATATATAAGATCTCCAGGACTTTAGAAAGCTCCTTAATGCCCTCTGTCTGTATTTCCTTAGAGGTAACTGTTATTCTGATTTCTATCACCATAGTTTCATTTTACATGTTCTTTTTTAATGGAATTTTTTTCCTAGTCCCAAAGACAACAGGTTTGTCTACTTTGTACTAACACAAGATGCTAATAGGAACTTTTTCATCACTTTGGTTCAAAAGCAGCCAATTCTTAAATGGCTATCAAATACTACCACTGTTTTTTGCCTTTGTCCATGCTAATTAAGATCAAATTATTTTTATAGAAACTCTCAATGCACCAACAAAAATATGTGCAATCTATTTGCATGTTATGATAAATCAGTTGAGCTACACACTTTTTAAATGATCTGCAAAATAATAAACATGTGAGGTCCTTCTCAGGTAAATTAGAGAAAGTCTCAATTACACAGGGTAAAGTTAATGAGAATGTGATTAGTTACGATATTGGGCACACTTATGGATTTTTATTTTTCTCAGACCTAGGTAATTTGTTCTTGAAATAACTTCAGCAACTAGGGATTAAGAAGGAAAGACATGAATGCTATTGAGTAGATAAAAAAATTATTGATTGCTCCATAAGCCATTGAAATATACACAGTATATATGTGCTCAAACATCTACTTAATTGTTGAGAAGGCCCAGAACAAAATAAATATATTTTATTGCTATCAGATTTTTGAAAAAGTCAAGCCAAAGCTGAATTCTATTTAGGAACAATTACATTTGTTGGCTAATGATGTTATAATTATATATAAATGCATTAGCCTATTCAACGGCCAAGACCAAAGCATTCAATTCACAGGAACCCCTTATAGTCCAAGGGTCCTGATAGTCACTCTGTCTTTTCCATGGAACAGAAAAGATGGCCACATAACATTATAGGCTCAGACATATAACCACATCTTCATATCACACAATACTTATAAAATTTACATAGTTGTTCTTATGAATAACAAGATGACAGCTTCTCTGTGGAGATTCACAAACTAGGATCTAGGTTGACTTCCTCCAGATACATGGGATACTTGAATAGCAAAATTAATTTCATGCTCATAAGCTAGGTTGGTTGGGGTAGGCAGAGTAAGGCAATAAAGACAGACAGCTTTTACCTAAAAGTTTGATTTTGCCAAGTTTTGAGCCAATCTAGACCAAGGTTATCAGAACATGAGTGAACACAACACAATGTCCAGAGGTATAAAATCTTTTTCTTTTCACAAATATTGTTTTTGGTGTGGTATGAAATAAGCCCTGGGGATTTATGTTTCAGTCAGGCTTTGATGCCTGTCATATTTGATCTATATAATCAATTGGACACCTCAGCCTCTGATTCCTCTTCTGCATTCCAGTTCCCACACTGGAACTGTAATCTTGTCCTAGAAAAGGCAAAATTGTGTATACAATGGAAAGTATAAGATCTTTGAACACAGTTTAACCAGGATATATATTATATCATCAGATCTCAGCAAAATTGCAGTGAAGATTTTTTCAAGTATAGAAAACATGACTATATATATGTTTTTAAAAACTATTTTTGTAATATTTATGTGTGTGTGAGTGTGTGTGTGTGTGTTAATTTCTAGGGAGATGAGGAGAAAGAAAGAGATATTCATTTACTACAAGGAATTGGCTTGTATGATTATGGAGGCTATGTCTCATAGTCTGCAAGATGGAGACCCCAGAGAGCTGGCTGTGTAGTTCCAGTCCAAATCAGGAGGCTTGAAAACCAAAAAAGCCAATGATATAAGTTCCAGTCCAAGAAAATGAGAAGACTGGTGTCCAAGTTCAAAGACAAGCAGAGAGTGAATGCTCCCTTATGCCACCTATCACCTTTTGTTTTTGTCAGGCCTTCAGCTGATTGGATGAGGCCCACCACATTGGAGAGGTCACTCTTCTTTACTTAGTCTCATTCAGAAACACTGTCACAGACACAAATAGAATAATGTTGAATGAAATATCTGGGCACCCTGTTCCCTAATCAAGTTGACATAAAAGTAATCATGACAGTAGTTTTTACAGGAGGGTTATTCCAGGACCTGCTTTCCACTATGGAGTCAACAGGGACCAGAAGTTTTTCTTCTTATGCCCCCCATATAGCCAGGGTGTAAGATGTTAATCCAAGCTCTATCAACCAGATGTTTTCTCCTGAGGCTTTATAACAGACAGAATGAAGCAATCAATTGGTGGGTCTTCATTCATAACCATAAGAATAGTAGCAGCAACAGTAGCTCTCTGACTCAACTTGACTGGACTATAAGAAAACTGTCATGGTGTCTGCTTTTTGGCTTTCTGGAGTTTCCTTGGCATCTGCCAATTCTAAAATTTGGTCAGTTATCTAAGGCCCACATCCTACTTTCAGAGCCTTCAAATAATTTCCATTTTACTTAAGTAATCCAAAGGCAGATATCAACCATTGTAAATAGGAAATCTAATAAGTATATATTAATTAAACCAATATAAATCAGACATATATTATTGTGGTAAATGCCTGAGATAGTGTGATGAAAACAGACACTGCTTTCATGGAACTTACAGATAAGTTAAGGAGATATAAGAAAATATTTACGCAAATGTTTCAATCATTGTAGGTGCTACTGGGGGGAAATAAAATTGTGCTTTGGTAGAAGGATAATCATCTCTTTCAAAGAATTAGGAGATAAAAAGGTAAAGAAGGGGGAGGATGCAGATAAGTTTTGAATGCGTAGAATCGGGAATTTTGACTAATCATCTCAATTTTTTATGTGAAGCTTGAAATAGCCATTGTTGGGAACTGAAGAGAGAATCTCTACAAAATGTCTGGAGTCCAAGTAAGACTGATAACCATTAATTTTCGGTGGTCTCACTATTCAAAGTAGTGTTTCTATAGAAGTTGTCAGCAGCCTGAGTTTTGGATTGGAGAAGAAAGAATGATCTGAGTTGAGGTTTTTCTGGGTAAGTGCAATGGATGGATGAAAGAGAGAGAATATTAGGATATTGTCAAGATAGTGGTTGAAGTAGTGAGCCATGGGATCAAAGATAAATGGGGAAATATTGTAGGAAGTCCCCATAGATTTAGCTAAAGTTGAAGGATCTTGGGGACTGGAGATCTTAATGGTATTGAAAAAATTGTATCAAGTATAACATTTCTGGGTGATTATGAGGTCCAGACAATGAGCATAATTGTGGAGGGCTGAAGTAAAGTGGAGGTAATGTCTCTAATGAAGAAGTGGAATCTCAGTTAAAGGAGGATATGAAAGGAAGATACAGTGCATGTGTATAGGAGATTACTTCTCAGAAGATAGATATTTCATAGGAATTCCACAGAAATATTCAGTATAGTTAACCAATTCATATAGGAAGAGAAACTTCCAGATGTTGCTGATAATTTGAAAGTATCACTCTTATTTATTTTTTAATCATACACCATTTCAGGTACCAAAGCATCACTTTAAAGGAGCAATTAAAATAGAATAATTAATAAGAGGACAATGCCTTTTTCATTCCAGCAACAGCACGTCATATTTGTACCAACAAATCTTCTGCCTGTTCTAATCTCCTATTACACAAATTACAACTCATTCACTCCAGTGCAATCTTCATGGAACTTCTTCCCCAGTGCTCGGCTTTCTGATTCAGTTCATCCAATTAGAAGATTTTTGCCTTGGCCCAACATGCTCTTTGAGCTGTGGTGAAGTTGTGCTTCTTTCTGTTACCGAAAGCTGAGTAAACTGGCTGGTGATTTGGAGCACAACCAAGTGGAACAAGTTCATAGCTCAGAACCCCATTTAGGTTACATCAAATCCTTACCATGTTCTGGTGCCAAATGGAATCTTATTAAACAAGGATGAGGCTCTGGAGAATGACTATTGATCACACCTACAATTTGAACTTCACAGATTTATTTCATTACAGCCTTTTCCCCTGAGAGTAAACACAAATATATTCATATGGAAATTTTCTCATCCATATTCTGGATGCTGTCGTTACCTTAAATGGAATGAAATACTGTATACATGAATACATGTGATCACAGGAGCCTTATAACATCTCATATGTGATTACAGAGGTGTATATGCACAATTCGCCTTTCACATTGAAAATGTAGCATCAACAAAACCATTCCTTTTTGGGAAAGAACTTCAGAGACAGCATAGTTCATGAAACAGCCACTCTTATTCCAGAATGCGATCACTTCCTGGATGAATTTTCCTACCCCTCACTCTTTGTCCAGTTGTTCTACTCACTGTCCTAGGACAAACCTGGTTGAGATATGACTTCTGAAATCTCAGGGACTGGGATGGAATATTGGCTCCATTACTTAGGGCTTCATAGTCAGAGGAAAGAGAGCTTTGTAGTTACAACTAAAGAAGGAAAAACAAAGGTTGAAGTCAGAGAAGAAGTACTGAGCTTTAGGTCTTAAGAGAGGAAGAAAACCAGGAGAGTGTGTGCATGTAGTGAGCACTCAATTAATGTTTATTAAGTAAATCAGTGAGACATGAACTCTGAGTACTGGTAAGAAAGTGAAAAACGAGACAGGCAAGGATGCCAAAATTAGATATATTTGCGGTATAAAATACTTGATTTAATGGTGAACTTAAAAAAGGGAGATCAGGAAAGACAATCAGCTTCCTCCCAAAGAGTCTCCAAGCTACTTGTCTCTTTTGTGTTGCCTAAACAAATACTGGAAGGTCTTGGGGGTGAAGCCAAGATGGCCGAATAGGAACAGCTTCAGTGTACAGCTCCCAGCATGAGCAACACAGAAGATGGGTGATTTCTGCATTTACAACTGAGATACCAGGTTCATCTCACTGGGGAGTGTTGGAAAGTGGGTGCAGGACAGTGGATGAAGTGCACTGAGTGTGAGCTGAAGCAGGGCAAGACATCACCTCACCTGGGAAGCTTAAGGGGTCAGGGAAACAGACGGCACCTGGAAAATTGGGTCACTCCCACCCTAATACTGCAATTTTCCAATGGTCTTAGCAAATGGCACACCAGGAGATTATATCCCACGCCTGGCTCAGAGGGTCCTACGCCCATGGAGCCTGGTTCATTGCTAGCACAGCAGTCTGAGATCAAACTGCAAGGTGGCAGCGAGGCTGGGGGAGGGGGGACCACCATTGCCGAGGCTTGAGTAGGTAAAAAAGTGGTCTGGAACCTCAAACTGGGTGGAGCCCACTGCAGCTCAAGGAGGCCTGCCTGCCTCTGTAGACTCCAACAAAAGGCAGCAGAATCCTCTGCAGACTTAAATGTCCCTGTCTGACAGTTTTGAAGAGAGTAGTGGTTCTCCCAGCACGCAGCTGGAGATCTGAGAACAGACAGACTGCCTCCTCAAGTGGATCCCTGACCCCCAAGTAGCCTAACTGGGAGGCACACCCTAGTAGGGGCAGACTGACACCTCACACAGCTGGGTACTCCTGTGAGACAAAACTTCCAGAGGAATGATCAGGCAGCAACATTTGCTGCTCACCAATATCCGCTGTCCTGCAGCCTCCGCTGCTGATACACAAGCAAACAGGGTCTGGAGTGGACTTCCAGCAAACTCCAACAGACCTGCAGCTGAGAGTCCTGACTGTTAGAAGGAAAACTAACAAACAGAAAGGACATCCACACCAAAATCCCATCTGTACGTCACTATCATCAAAGACTAAAGGTAGATAAAACCACAAACATGGGGAAAAAACAGAGCAGAAAAACTGGAAACTCTAAAAATCAGAAAGCCTCTCCTCCTCCAAAGGAATGCAGCTCCTCATCAGCAATGGAACAAAGCTGGACGGAGAATGACTTTGACAAACTGAGAGAAGAAGGCTTCAGACGACCAAACTACTCCGAGCTAAAGGAGGAAGTCTGAACCCATGGCAAAGAAGTGAAAAACCTTGAAAAAAAAAGTTAGATGAATGGCTAACTAGAATAACCAATGCAAAGAAGTCCTTAAAGGAACCGAAGGAGCTGAAAACCAAGGCATGAGCACTGTGTGATGAACGCACAAGCCTCAGTAGCCGATTCTATCAACTGGAAGAAAGGGTATCAGGGATGGAAGATCAAATGAATGAAGTGAAATGAGAAGAGAAGTTTAGAGAAAAAACAACAAAAAGAAATGAGCAAAGGCTCCAAGAAACATGGGACTATAAGAAAAGACCAAATCTATGTCTCATTGGTATACCTGAAAGTGACAGGGAGAATGGAACCAAGTTGGAAAACACTCTGCAGGATATTCTCAGGAGAACTTCCCCAATCTAGCAAGGCAGGCCAACATTCACATTCATGAAATACAGAGAATACCACAAAGATACTCCTTGAGAAGAGCAACTCCAAGACACATAATTGTCAGATTCACCAAAGTTGAAATGAAGGAAAAAATGTTAAGGGCAGCCAAAAAGAAAGGTCAGGTTACCCACAAAAGGAAGCCCATCAGCTTAACAGCTGATCTCTCAGCAGAAACTCTACAAGCCAGAAGAGAGTGGAGGCCAATATTCAACATTCTTAAGGAAAAGAATTTTCAACCCAGAATTTCTTATCCAGCCAAACTAAGCTTCATAAGTGAGGGGAAATAAAATCCTTTACAGACAAGCAAATGCTGAGAGATTTTTGTCACCACCAGGCCTGCCCTAAAAGAGCTCCTGAAGGAAGCACTAAACATAGAAAGGAACAACTGCTACCAGCCACTGCAAAAACATGTCAAATTGTAAAGATCATTGAGGCTAGGAAGAAACTGCATCAACTAGCTAGCAAAATAACCAGCTAACATCATAATGACAGAATCAAATTCACCCATAACAATATTAACCTTAAATGTAAATAGGCTAAATGCTCCAATTAAAAGACACAGACTGGCAAATTGGATAAAGAGTCAAGACTCATCAGTGTGCTGTATTCAGGAAACCCGTCTCATGTGCAGAGACACACATAGGCTCAAAATAAAGGGTTGGAGGAAGATCTACCAAGCAAATGGAAAACAAAAAAAGCCAGGGATTGCAATCCTAGTCTCTGATAAAACAGACTTTAAACCAACAAAGATCGAAAGAGACAAAGAAGGCCATTACATAATGATAAGGGGATCAATTCAACAAGAAGAGCTAACTATCCTAAATATATATGCACCCAGTAAAGGAGCACCCAGATTCATAAAACAAGTCCTTAGAGACCTAAAAAGAGACTTAGACTCCCACACACTAATCATGGGAGACACTAACACTCCACTGTCAACATTAGACAGATCAACGAGACAGAAAGTTAACAAGGATATCCAGGAACTGAACTCAGCTCTGCACCAAGTGGACCTAATAGACATCTACAGAACTCGTCATCCCAAATCAACAGAATATACATTCTTTTCAGCACCACACCACATCTATTCCAAAATTGACAACATATTTGGAAGTAAAGCACTCCTCAGCAAATGTAAAAGAACAGAAATTATAACAAACAGTCTCTCTAACCACAGTGCAATCAAACTAGAACTCAGGATTAAGAAATTCACTCAAAACCACTCAACTACATGGAAACTGAACAACCTGCTCCTGAATGACTACTGGGTACATAAGGAAATGAAAGCAGAAATAAAGATGTTCTTTGAAACCAACGAGAACAAAGACACAACATACCAGAATCTCTGGGACACATTTAAAGCAGTGTGTAGAGGGAAATTTATAGCACTAAATGCCCACAAGAGAAGACAGGAAAGATCTAAAATTGACACCCTAACATCACAATTAAAAGAACTAGAGAAGCAAGAGGAAACACATTCAAAAGCTAGCAGAAGGCAAGAAATAACTAAGATCAGAGCAGAACTGAAGGAAATAGAGACACAAAATCCCTTCAAAAAAGCAATGAATCCAGGAGCTGGTTTTTTGAAAAGATCAACAAAATTGATAGACCGCTAGCAAGACTAAAAAAGAAGAAAAGGGAGAGGAATCAAATAAATGCAATAAAAAATGATAAAGAGGATAACACCACCAATCCCACAGAAATACAAACTACCATCAGAGAATACTATAAACACCTCTATGCAAATAAACTAGAAAATCCAGAAAAAATCGATAAATTACTTGACACATACACCCTCCCAAGACTAAACCAGGAAGAAATTGAATCTCTGAATAGACCAATAACAGGCTCTGAAATTGAGGCAATAATTAATAGCTTACCAACAAAAAAAAGTCCAGGACCAGATGGATTCACAGCCGAATTCTTTTTTTTTTTTTTTTTTTTTTTTTTTTTTTTTTTTTTTTTTTTTTTTTTTTTTTTTTTTTTTATATTTTATTTTATTTTTATTTTTTTTTTTTTTAAATACAATTTATTTACATGTCTCTCTCGTGAATACATTATCATTGTTTTGGGTTTGTGCATTGTATTTTTTTTTTCTTTCTTTTATTATTATTATTATTATTATTATACTTTAGGTTTTATGGTACATGTGCGCAATGTGCAGGTAAGTTACATATGTATACATGTGCCATGCTAGTGCGCTGCACCCACCAACTCGTCATCTAGCATTAGGTATATCTCCCAATGCTATCCCTCCCCCCTCCCCCCACCCCACAACAGTCCCCAGAGTGTGATGTTCCCCTTCCTGTGTCCATGTGTTCTCATTGTTCAATTCCCACCTATGAGTGAGAATATGCGGTGTTTGGTTTTTTGTTAACAACCATCAGAGTGAACAGGCAACCTACAAAATGGGAGAAAATTTTCGCAACCTACTCATCTGACAAAGGGCTAATATCCAGAATCTACAATGAACTCCAACAAATTTACAAGAAAAAAACAAACAACCCCATCAAAAAGTGGGCGAAGGACATGAACAGACACTTCTCAAAAGAAGACATTTATGCAGCCAAAAAACACATGAAAAAATGCTCACCATCACTGGCCATCAGAGAAATGCAAATCAAAACCACAATGAGATACCATCTCACACCAGTTAGAATGGCAATCATTAAAAAGTCAGGAAACAACAGGTGCTGGAGAGGATGTGGAGAAATAGGAACACTTTTACACTGTTGGTGGGACTGTAAACTAGTTCAACCATTGTGGAAGTCAGTGTGGCGATTCCTCAGGGATCTAGAACTAGAAATTCCATTCGACCCAGCCATCCCATTACTGGGTATATACCCAAAGGACTATAAATCATGCTGCTATAAAGACACATGCACACGTATGTTTATTGCGGCATTATTCACAATAGCAAAGACTTGGAACCAACTCAAATGTCCAACGATGATAGACTGGATTAAGAAAATGTGGCACATATACACCATGGAATACTATGCAGCCATAAAAAATGATGAGTTCACATCCTTTGTAGGGACATGGATGAAATTGGAAATCATCATTCTCAGTAAACTATCACAGCCGAATTCTACCAGAGGTACAAAGAGGAGCTGGTACCATTCCTTCTGAAACTATTCCAATCAATAGAAAAAGAGGAAATCTTCCTTAACTCATTTTATGAGGCCAGCATCATCCTGATACCAAACCCTGGTAAAGACATGACAAAAAAAGAAAATTTTAGTCCAATATTTCTGATGAACATGGATGAAAAAATCCTCAATAGAAAACTGGCAAACCTAATCCAGCAGCACATCAAAAAGCTTATCCACCATGATCAAGTGGGCTTCATCCCTGGGATGGAAGGCTGGTTCAACATACAAAAATCAATAAATGTAATCCAGCATATAAACAGAACCAATGACAAAAACCATATGATTTTCTCAATAGATGCAGAAAAGTCCTTTGACAAAATTCAACAGCCTTTCATGCTAAAAATTCTCAATAAATTAGGTATTGATGGGATGTATCTCAAAATAATAAGAGCTATCTATGACAAACCCACAGCCAGTATCATGCTGAATGGGCAAAAACTGGAAGCATTCCCTTGAAAACTGGCATAAGACAGGGATGCCCTCTATCACCACTCCTATTCAACATAGTGTTGGAAGTTCTAGCCAGGGCAATCAGGCAGGAGAAGGAAATAAAGGGTATTCAATTAGGAAAAGAGGAAGCCAAATTGTCCCTGTTTGCAGATGACATGATTGTATATCTAGAAAACCCCATTGTCTCAGCCCAAAATCTCCTTAAGCTGATAGGCAACTTCAGCAAAGTCTCAGGATACAAAATCAATGTGCAAAAATCACAAGCATTCTTATACACCAATAAAAGACAAACAGAGAGCCAAATCATGAGTGAAATCCCATTCACAATTACTTCAAAGAGAATAAAATACCTAGGAATCCAACTTATAAGGAACGTGAAGGACCTCTTCAAGGAGAACTACAAACCGCTGCTCAATGAAATAAAAGAAGATACAAACAAATGGAAGAACATTCCATGCTTATGGGTAGGAAGAATCAATATCTTGAAAATGGCCATATTGCCCAAGGTAATGTATAGATTCAATGCCATCCCCATCAACTACCAATGACTTTATTCACAGAATTGGAAAAAACTACCTTAAAGTTCATAAGGACCCAAAAAAGAGCCCACATTGCCAATTCAATCCTAAGCCAAAAGAAGAAAGCTGGAGGTATCACTCTACCTGACTTCAAACTATACTAAAAGGCTACAGTAACCAAAACAGCATGGAACTGAGACCAAAACAGAGATAGACCAATGGAACAGAACAGAGTCATCAGAAATAATGCCACATATCTACAACCATCTGGTCTTTGACAAACCTGACAAAAACAAGAAATAGGGAAAGGCTTCCCTATTTAATAAATGGTGCTGGGAAAACTGGCTAGCCATATGTAAAAAGCTGAACATGGATCCCTTCCTTACACCTTATACAAAAATTAATTCAAGATGGATTAAAGACTTAAATGTTAGACCTAAAACCATAAAAACCCTAGAAGAAAACCTAAGCAATGCCATTTAGGACATAGGCATGGGCCAGGACTTCATGTCTAAAACACCAAAAGCAATGGCAACAAAAGCCAAAATTGACAAGTGGGATCTAATTAAACTAAAGTGCTTCTGCAGAGCAAAAGAGACTACCATCAGAGTGAACAGGAAACCTACAAAATGGGAGAAAATTTTTGCAATCTACTCCTCTGACAAAGGGCTAATATCCAGAATCTACAATGAACTCAAACAAATTTACAGGAAAAAAACAAACAACCCCATCAAAAAGTGGGTGAAGGATATGAACAGACACTTCTCAAAAGAAGACATTTATGCAGCCAGAAGACACATGAAAAAATGCTCATCATCACTGGCCATCAGAGAAATGTAAATCAAAACCATAATGAGATGCCATCTCACACCAGTTAGAATGGCAATCATTAAAAAGTCAGGAAAAAACAGGTGCTGGAGAGGATGTGGAGAAACAGAAAAACTTTTACACTGTTGGTAGGACTGTAAACTAGTTCAACCATTGTGGAAGTCAGTGTGGTGATTCCTCAGGGGTCTAGAACTAGAAATACCATTTGACCCAGCCATCCCATTACTGGGTATACACCCAAAGGATTATAAGTCATGCTGCTATAAAGACACATGCACTTGTATGTTTATTGTGGCACTATTCACAATAGCAAAGACTTGGAACCAAGCCAAATGTTCAACAATGATAGACTGGATTAAGAAAATGTGGCACATATACACCATGGAATACTATTCAGCCATAAAAAATGATGAGTTCACGTCCTCTGTAGGGACATGGATGAAGGTGGAAACCATCATTCTCAGCAAACTATAACAAGGACAAGAAACCAAACACCACATGTTCTCACTCATAGGTGGGAATTGAACAATGAGAACACATGGACACAGAAAGGGGAACATCACACACTGGGGCCTGTTGTGGGGTGGGGGGAGGGAGGAGGGATAGCATTAGGAGATATACCTTATGTTAAATGACGAGTTAATGAGTGCAGCACACCAACACGGCACATGTATACATATGTTACTAACCTGCACGTTGTGCACATGTACCCTAAGACTTAAAGTATAATAATAAAAAATAAATAAATAAAGTGTAAAAAACTGTAAAAAAAAAATACTGGAAGGTCTTCTATCTTTCCCCTGTATTATTTAATAATAATTCTCATTTAACCATTGCATTTTAATTGCTTCTGTCTTTGTACACTTCTACTTTCTGTACTTGTATTCTCACGTTTGAAAATCTTGCAGCATACATTGGTTAGAATTCAATTGTGTTTCCTGGCATTTTTAAGTATTTTTTAAAGTTCATAGTAACCATATAATCATCTTTATGACTTTTCCTGAACATGCAAAATAATCTGATAGCGGTCGCTTAGTGCTTCCTGATGCCTTTTGTTTGAGCTGACACCAAATGAAATATTGAATAAACTGAGGAGTTATGGAAGGGTGAAGAAGAAGAATTATGAATCAGCCTTCACTTCAAAAAATGTTTGTCAGTTACAGAACACCATCACCATCAGCAACCCAAATTTATAGCCCTGAGGTAAGCTTTAAGGTCAATGAGTCCGAATGTTTCTGCTGAACACAGGAATGTTTATCAATAGGCAAGAAAAGTTTTTGTTTAAATGTTACTCTTTTACATGATTACGGAAGTAATATGTTATAGTTGTACAAATTTTAGGAAGTAGGAATCACAAGAATAAAGTTAAAATCATCCATAAGCCAATGACACAAAATTATAAAACTTGTAACATTTAGTGTATGGATATCCTTTTAGTAATTTTTAAATTGGGGGGGGATCTGAACACTTTTAAAAGTAGTGTTATATTTTTATGCATTTGAATGTATAGTCTTTTAACAAACATTTGCTGATTTCTCACTATTAATGTGTATGTAGAAATTATTTCATAATCTGTTTTTCTTAATAGTATAAAATTTATCCATACTATTAACTTTGTATCTTGACATACTTGAAAATATTTCTTTGAATAGACTCACCATATTAATTATAAAATTTGAAACCAATTTCATATTTGCCATTTAAGTTATTTTTAATATTATGATTATATATATTAATGGGATGGACATAGCTTGCACATACATTGTTGAGCATATCTATGATTATTTTTGAACAGCTTATTAGTGATAACTGAGTCATCCAAATAATCTTCTCAAATCTCCTCAACAATTATCGAGGGCAAAGGAAAGTCATTCCGGAAACATTTATTGCATTTGTACACAGTGGCAAACAGAGCATAGTAATGGACTAGAAGAATTGTTATTATGGGCCAGGCGCGGTGGCTCATGCCTGTAATCTCAGCACTTCGGGAGGCTGAAGCCAGCTGTTCACGAGGTCAGGAGTTCGAGACCAGTCTTACCAACATGGTGAAACCCCGTCTTTTCTAAAAATACAAAAATTAGTTGGGAGTGGTGGCACATGCCTGTAATTTCAGCTACTCAAGAGGCTGAGGCAGGAGAATCGCTTCAACTTGGGAGTCGGAGGTTGCAGAAAGCTGAGATCATGCCACTGCACTCCAGCCAGGGTGACAGAGTGAGACTCTGTCTCAAAAAAGAAAAAAAAAACAAAAAAAGAAACAAACAGAATTGTGACTATGATGGAATACTAAGATATATAAGATATGATTATTGCAATCAAATATCTTAGACTAGAAAAAATGTTAAAATTATGCTTTATAAATATTAAACCAGTGTTTAATATCTGTCAAATTTGTGGTACACTTCAGTTGTGTTTTTCTATGTGTTAATCTTTACAATACTGCTAAATAATTGTTTAGTAACATCAGAACACATCCAGCTTCTGGTTCAGGGAGGAAATTTAGCTCCTTAGGCAGAAATTGAATAGTCAGCATAGGGCTGGAGGTGGCTGAAGTGGAGGGAAGGGGCGAGAGGTTGAAGATGAAGCAATGAGCTTCCTAAGAAGAAAGCAGAACAAAATAAGAACTTAAATATAAATTAACCATATATTTTCAAGGAAAACAGGGTCGCAGTCTGAGATGGGGACTGACCAGAAGTAAACAGAGCTCAGTCCTATGAAGCTAAATATTCCATACAGGACATAAAGATGCCCTCTGTTCAGGCAACATGGCAGAGACTATTGATTTGAGATGGAGCACAAGTATCAAAGGCAGAACATAACAGTAATGTCTTTTTTATAAGGCTAGAGTGCTTTGAGTCTTTCCTAACACCAGAGTAAGTGAAATGGTGGGGGAATCAGTTCCACTGTCTTCAGGCTTTACACTTCGACCAATGTGCTAGGGACTCAGCTATTTCAAGAAAGTTCTTTGTCGCTTCCACTCAGGTCCTGAGAGTCTTCCATAAGCCATGAGCTTATGAACAGGGGCATCCATGAAAATTTTCCTTAGGTGCAGAATAGATCACACTATTTTCTTATTTCTGACCCTTCAATGGGATCTCCATATACTGCAAAAAAGGATTTGTCTTTTTAAAAGTCCTCTATGACTGGCTCCTGTCTATTTCTCCAGCTTTTGTTCTACCATTAGTTGCCTTATACTGGAGACTTGAACGGAGTTGCTTCCTCACTCCCTTCTGCCTGCAGACTTTACTGTTAATATCTTCTTTGCTTGAAGCAACTTCTTCCTTCCAGTCATCTCTCTTAGCTGCTTGCCTGGATAAATACTTACTGATCTCTCAGGACTCAATAGGAATTACTTTCAGTATTCCTCATTGATCTCATTGCCTGGCTAAGTTGAAAGCTTCTCTGTGTTCCAGGATACCCTATGCACACCATCACCCCAGTAATTTTAGAGTATGGTGCAGTAAATTTTTTACTTATGTTTATTTACCCATCCCCTCGTGAGTATTTCTGGAAATGAGAAACAGTCTGCTTCAATATTGTCCCATGCTCAACAGTTGTGTGTTGAACTGTATGCTGAATTTCCCAGTGGCAAACTCCACCTCTGCCAAGCCAGAAAGTTCCAAGCCTTCATTGCCTGGATTTCCAGGATTGGCTGATAAGGGGAGCAGTTATTGTAACCCTGGGAACCCAGATACCCTGCATGGCCCTAATCTTACTGATCAAGTCTTGAATCTGAGATAAAAATTGTTCCCAGGTTCTATGGTGGCAGACCTGTGGTGCCAATTTTATCCTCCTCAGATAATGAAAAGAAGGACTTGGAACTAGTTAACTCTTGAGTTCTGAAGAATGAGTGAAAAGAGGAAAAGGGCAAGGAGGGTGTAGGTTTAGTGATACAGCAGAGGGGCATGGAAGTGCTGGGTAGAGAAGGGTGGGTTTCCTGGCGAGGGCTCCACCCTGGGGCCTGTGTTCATGGACCAAAGTGAGAACAGGCACTTCTGTTTTCATGTCCAAATGTTGCATTTTCCAAGATCACCATTCTGGCCCACCATGCCCTCCATCCTGTGCCCATAAAAACCTGAAACCTTGGCCGGGTGCAATGGCTCATGCCTGTAATCCCAGAACTTTGGGACGCTGAGACAGATGGATCACCTGAGGTTGGGAGTTTGAGACCAGCCTGACCAACATGGAGAAACCCCGTCTCTACTAATATACTAATATATATATATATATATATATATATATATATATAACCCCGTCTCTACTAATATATATATATATATATATATATATCATCAGCCAGCAAGGAATACAGACACCTCCTTACAGAATTCCTTATATATCTAGCTTATAAAATAGAATTCTAAGCTAATATGCAATAAAATAACTATGACTTGCAGCTCTACAATCCCCTTCTAATATGCTGCTATTATTCTCATACCTACGCTTCAGGGTCCTAATTAAATGGTAGAGTTCCCTTATCTCCCTTGCAAGATATGCAACAGGGGTGTGGATCCCTTGGTTGCCTGCTGCCCTACCCCTCAAACCATAGAGGAAGCATGCAAACAGGCAGGTGCAGAGGCTGTGGGGAGTGCTTTTGGGCTTCTGCCCCACAGCAGTGTTTAGGAGTAGGTGTTGGTGATTTCTGAAGCCCAAGTGGGCATGTGTTATGGTGTCCTCTTTCAGCTTTGCCATCTGCAGACAGCTTGTGTTAATCATAACCAGCTTAATAGACCCTCTGTCTTAGGACAGGGGGCCAGTGTGACAGCCTGGGTTCGTGCCCAATGTACCAAAAGAATCAGATCACAAAAGGGATGGAAGGATGAATGCAAGGTTTTATTTTATTTTATTTTATTTTATTTTTATTTATTTATTTATTTTTATTATTCTTTAAGTTCTAGGGTACGTGTGCATGACGTGCAGGTTTGATACATAGGTATACATGTGTCATGTTGGTTTGCTGCACCCATCAACTCATCATTTACATTAGGTAAATGATTAGGCCTGTCCTTGGGAATTATAAGGAATTCCTCTTATATGTGTAATTTTCCAGTGATTTAAGAATTTTTGAAATGCTTTACTACAGTATCCTGGCCCATTATCTGTTTTAATTTTTTCTGGAACTCCCATGACAGCAAAACAAGATAATAAATGTCTTTTAACATGGGAAGTATTTTCTCCCATCTGGCAGGTTGCCCATATGAAATGTGAAAAAGTATCAACTGTCACATGGATGAATGACAATTTTCCAAATGAAGGTACATGTGTGACATCCATTTGCCATAATTCATCAGGACATAAACCTCTGGGATTAACTCCTGCCTCCTGAGTGGGCAGGTATAAGACTTGACACTGAACACAAAGTTGTACAATATTTTTTGCCTGTTTCCATGTGATATCAAATTTGTTTTTTAATCCTGTTACATTTACATGAGTCAAGGCATGAAGTTCTTGTGCTTCCATGAAGGCAGATGATACTAGCAAACCAGCTTGTTCATTTGCCTTAGTTAAAGGCCCTGATAAATTAGTATGTGCTCGAATATGAGTAATATAAAATGGGAAATTTCTTTTTCTCACAGTTTGTTGTAACAATTTAAACAGCTGATTTAACTGATAATCCATACTATATTTGATTAGGGCTGTCTCAACATCCTTTGTAGCCTGTACTACATACGCAGAATCTGAAACAATGTTAATAGGCTGATTAAAATCTTGTAACACTGAAATGACAGCAACCGATTCTGCTCTTTGAGCTGAGTGATATTGAGTTTTAATGACTCGTTCTTTTGGCCTGGTGTAAGCCACTTTTCCATTGCTGGAACCATCAGTAAACACCGTCAGAGCATTTTCTAAAGGTTTTTGTCTGGTAATTTTAGGTAAAATCCAAGTAGTCAATTACAAAAACTGTAAGATTTTTGATTTTGGGTAATGATTATCAATAATTTCCACAAAATCAGCAAGACCAATCTGCCATGCAGCAGAATTGATAAAGGCTTGTCTAACCTGTTCCTTGTTTAAAGGAACAATGATTTTATCTGGGTCACTTTCACACAATTTTACTATTTGCAGTCTTGCCTGACCAATTAATGTAGCCGTTTGATCTAAGGACAATGTAAAAGTCTTAACTGTACTGTGAGGAAGGAATGACCACTCCACAAGATCTGTATTTTGAACAATAATGACTGCTGGAGAGTGTGCAGTAGCAAAAATCAAAAGTTGGAGTGGGACTAAGTGATCTATTTACTTGTGCTGACTGAATTTTTTCTTCAACTAATTCATATTTTTAGTTGCCTCTGGAGTTAATTTTTTTTTTTTTACTATTCAAGTCTGGATCCTCTCTAAAGATAGAAAACAAATTTGACATGGCGTAAGTAGGAATGCCTAGGGTTGGCCGAATCCAATTAATATCTCCTAGCAATTTTTGAAAGTCATTTAATGTTCTTAATGTGTCTTTTCTTATTTCTATTTTTTGTGGTTTAATTTTTCTTTCCTCTACCTGCATTCCCAAATAATGAAAAGGAGTGGAGGTCTGAATCTTATCGGATACTATTGTTAGGCCTGGGTTTGCAACCTCTGTCTGCAGAAATGTGTAACAGTCAATTAATTTGTCTCTTGTTTCTGCAGCTCACAAAATATCATCAACATAATGAATGATATAACAGTCTGAAAACTTGTCTCTAACTGGTTGAAGAACTTGAGCTACAAAAGTCTGACAAATAGTTGGACTATTAAGCATTCCCTGAGGCAACACTTTCCACTGAAATCTGGTGGCTGGTTCTTTATTATTTATGGCTGGTATAGTAAAAGCACATTTTTCAAAATCCTGTTTTGTCAGAGGAATGGTAAAAAAGCAATCCTTTAGATCAATTATAATTAAAGGCCAATCTTTGGGGATCATGGCCGGAGAGGGCAGCCCAGGTTGGAGAGGCCCCATGGGTTGAATTACTGCATTAACAGCTCTGAAATCTGTTAGTATGTGCCATCTGTCTGATTTTTTCTGAATTACAAACACAGGAGAATTCTAAAGAGAGAAAGTGGGTGAAACATGTCCTTTTTAAAATAGTTTTTTAACTATTCTATGTAGCACCCCCAACTTTTCCTTAGAGAGTGGCCACTGTTTGACCCATACAGGATGCTGCAGGGTGAGTCTGAATTGCTTCTTCACCATAGTGAACTGTAGGTTGGCCAATAATGAGTGCTGCAAGCCAAGTTGCAGTGAGCCTAGTTTCAGACTCCCTCCCCCAGCACTCACTTGGCTGAGGAGGAGGTGGCCATCATGGTTTTAGCCCCAACAGCCCTGATGCTTCTGAGCTTTTTCCTTTTAATTTTAATGTTTCAGGGTATATTATCTCCTGTAATTGATTATAGTCAACATTTTGCATTGACTGAGCCATTACAGACTCTGCTACATTTTTTACAATGTGAACTTTCCATTTCTTTCTTGAACTCTGTTCCTGCCTCTTCTTCACAATTTATTACATAGCTTTCAGGGGCATCAGAAACTGAAACACTATCTTCTTCTATTTGAAATGGTTTAAAGTTGCTTTAATAATAGCCCAATCATTCCATACTGTAAGTGGGAAGATTTTACCTTCCCTAGTTGCTTGTTTTAATTTTTTGTCAATCTTTTCCCAATCTTTTAAATCTAAAGTTCCCTGTTGTGGAAACCATGGGCAGAATTGTTCTATTGTTTGAAATAGTGTAATTAGATTTTCTGTAGAAGTTCTAACTCCCCCTCTCCTTAAGAGAATTTTAATGAAGCTGAGATAAGAGGCATATTTACTTTCAGTTCGCCCCATTGTTACCCTGGATTCTCCGAGCGCACAAGCTTACTGCAAGGCTGACCATGGATGTACTCGGGAATCTCTCGTTGGCTGTCCTCAATGCTCACATTCTTAGTGTACCTTCACCCTAGAGAAAGGCACTCATGCTGGGTGGCAGATGAAGGGGTGGCCTGCCCCTCCACACCTGTAGGTATTTCTAGTCAGGTGGGATGAGACACTGAGAAAAGAAATAAGACACAGAGACAAAGTGTAGAGAAACAACAGTGGGCCCAGGGGACTGGCACTCAGCACACCAAGGACCTGCACTGGCACCGGCCTCTGAGTTCCCTCAGTTTTTATTGGTTGTTATTTTCATTATTTCAGCAAAAAGGAATGTAGTAGGAGAGCAGGGTGATAATAAGAAGGTCAGCAAAAAGCATATGAGCAAAAGAATCTATGTCATAATTAAGTTCAAGGGAAAGTACTATGACTGGATGTGCACGTAAACCAGATTTATGTTTTTCTCCACCCAAACATCTCAGGGGAGTAAAGAATAACAAAGCAGCATTGCTGCAAACATGTCTCACCTCCCACCATAGGGCGGTTTTTCTCCTATCTCAGAATTGAACAAATGTACAATCGGGTTTTATACTGAGACATTCAGTTCCCAGGGGCAGGCAGGAGACAGTGGCCTTCCTCTATCTCAACTGCAAAAGGCTTTACTCTTTTACTAATCCACCTCAGCACAGACCCTTTACTGGTGTCAGGCTGGGGGATGGTCAGGTCTTTCTCATCCCACGAGGCCATATTTCAGACTGTAACATGGGGAGAAAGCTTGGACAACACCCCGCTTTCAAGGGCAGAAGTCCCTGCAGCTTTTCGCAATGCATTGTGCCCCTGGTTTATTGAGACTGGAGAATGGCAATGACTTTTACCAAGTATACTGCTTGTAAACATTTTGTTAACTAGGCACGTCCTGCACAGCCCTAGATCCCTTAAACCTCGATTTTATACAACACATGTTTTCATGAGCTCCAGGTTAGGTCAAAGTGGTTGGGTCAAAGTGGCTGAGGCAAAGCTACAAATTAACAACATCTCAGCAAAGCAATTATTTAAAGTACAGGTCTTTTTCAAAATGGAGTCTCTTATGTCTTCCCTTTCTACATAGACACAGTAACAGTCTGATCTCTCTTTCTTTTCCCTACAGATATATATATATGATGATATGATATATATATGTATGATGATATGATATACATATAATATATATGATATATATATCTGGTATATATATTATATATATATATTTATATATATATATATATATATCATAAGCTAGCAAGGAATCCAGACACTTCCTTACAGAATTCCTTATATATCTAGCTTATAAAGCAGAATTCTAAGCTAATATGCAATAAAATAACTATGACTTGCAGCCCTACGATCCCCTTCTAATATGCTGCTATTATTATCATACCTAGGCTTCAGGGTCCTAATTAAATGGTAGAGTTCCCTTAACCTTATATATATATCTGAGTTCCAGTTTTCTCTTCTGTAAAATAGTGATTATGATTGTACCAAGTGCTCAACAGAGCCACTTAACATACAAAAAACGGTTAAATACATGAGATATTTTTACTATTATTTCTTTTGTATCCCTGCATCCAATACATTAGTAAGTCTTCCTTATCCTCAAAATTTCTCAGACAAGGACCACTTTTCTTGATGTGTACTGCTCCCTCTCTAAATTCAGGACAGCATCACCTCTTTCCTATAGTAGCCTCTTAATTGCTCTTCCTGCATCTGCTCTTGCCCTCTCCCCTAATAATATATTCAGTAGTCAGGGTGATCTTTTCAAAACAAATCTATCGTGTCACCTCCTTCTCAAAATACACCGAGGCTTCAATTTTACTTAGAACAGCACTGCTTGATAAAAATATGTGAGCATCAAATACAAGTTACACATGTAATTTAGAATCTTCTAGTAACCACATTTAAAGATGTAAAAAGAAATAGATGAAATTAATTTTAATAATGTATTGCTTGAATCCAATATATATAAAATGTCATTTCAGCATGCCATCAACATTAAAAATATGAACCAGATATTTTACATTCTGCTTCCCACATTAAGCACATCTCCGTTTTGATTACCCACATGTCAAGTGCTCAATAACAGCATGTGACTAGTGGCAATCATACGGGGCAATTAATATTTAAAATGAATCCATGGCTGGGTGCAGTGGCTTATGACCTGTAATCCCAGCACTTTGGGAGGCTGAGGTGGGAGGATCACTTGAGGTTAGGAGTTCAAGACCAGCTAGTCAACATAGCAAAACTCCATCTCTTCTAAAAATACAAAAATTAGCCAGACATGGTGGCAGGTGCCTGTAATCCCAGCTACTTGGGAGACAGAAGTTGCGTTGAGCTGAGATGACACCACTGCACTCCAGCCTGGGCAATAGAGCAATATTCCATCGCAAAAAATAAATTAAAAAAATAAAATAAAATGAATCCATGGCCTAGGAGTACTGTTTGGTCTGACTCTTCTTTATTTCTTGAGTTCCATCTCTTCTCTCTCTCTCTCTCTCTCTCTCTCTGCTGTAGCCATCCTCACATTTTTCTGTCCCTCAAATATCACCAAATTGGTTCTTGCAGCTTTTTCACTTGCCTTTCATTCTGTCTGGGGTTTAAGATCTTTCCATGACCCAATCCTTTTATCCTTTAGGCTTCAGCTGAAATTTCACTTACCCAGAGAGTTCGTCCCTCCCTTGGCCAATCTCTCTAAAGTTGCATTTTCTCTTTACTGTCACTCACTTACATCCATTTACAAGATTTTTTATACCAGTTCTTATAGTCTTATGTTTTACCTACTTGTTTATGAGTTTATTGTCTGCCTCCCTTCACTAGAATATAGGTTCCATGATGGTATAGGCACATCCATATCCCTTGGGCCAAATGCAATGCCTAACATGGAATAAGTGCTCAAGAAATATTTTTGAATGAATAAAAGATGATGATGAGCTATTGAGTGCAAGGGGACTGCAATGGGCCTCTCTTTGGGACTTCTCTAGGTCAGGGAGGAGCACCTGCTTCTAAGTCCAGTATTTGTGCTGATTTCTTGGAAAGCCTGAACTTGTTATCCTGATAACGAATTACCTATTTGCAGGTAACATCCAGAAAGAACTCTGGAGAGTCAGGGAAACCGGTTGGAGCTGTGTGCATATTTAGAATCTGATCATTGGACAACCATTTAGCCCATTGCATATGATACTCCTGAAAAGTAATTTTGGACCTGGCAGATGCAATTTACTGTCACATAATAATAACAGCAAATATTTTTTAGCTTTTAATATATTCCAAGAACTGTACTAAGTATATCACATGTATTAACACTTTATAGTACCTCCATGTGGAACGAAAAGGTTTGGTAAGTATCAGGGCTAGGATTCAAACCCTAGGAAGTATGGCTGGAGTATCTATACTTTTAAACATTTTGTTATACTGCTTTCCTACACCAAGGAGAAGGTGCTATAATAAGAGTAAGATGCAATATGGGCTGACACTTCAGAGCCAATGAGCAGAAATCATTCTGGGACTCAGACTGTTGTATATCTCCATAAGAATAAAAACTCATTGGAAAAAACTACTTTAAAGTTCATATGGAAACAAAAAACAGCCCACATAGCCAAGACAGTCCTAAGCAAAAAGAACAAAGTTGGAGACATCACGCTGCCTGACTTCAAACTATACTACAAGAATACAGTAAACAAAACAGCATGGAACTGGTACCAAAACAGAGATATAGACCAAGGGAACAGAACAGAGGCCTCAGAAATAACACCACAAGTCTACAACCATCTGTTCTTTGACAAACCTGACAAAAACAAGCAATGGGAAAAGGATTCCCTATTTAATAAATGGTGCTGGGAAAACTGGCTAGCCATATGGAGAAAGCTGAAACTGGATCCCTTCCTTACACCTTATACAAAAATTAATTCAAGATGGATTAAAGACTTACATGTTAGACCTAAAACCATAAAAGCCCTAGAAGAAAACCTAGGCAATACCATTCAAGACACAGGCATGGGCAAGGACTTCATGTCTAAAACACCAAAAGCAATGGCAACAAAAGCCAAAATTGACAAATGGAATCTAACTAAACTCACGAGCTTCTGCACAGCAAAAGTAACTACCATCAGAGTGAACAGGCAACCTACAGAATGGGAGAAAATTTTTGCAATCTACTCATCTGACAAAAGGCTAATATCCAGAATCTACAATGAACTCAAACAAATTTACAAGAAAAAAAAACAAACAACCCCATCAACAAGTGGGTGAAGGATATGAACAGACACTTCTCAAAAGAAGACATTTATGCAGCCAAAAGACACATGAGAAAATGCTCATCATCACTGGCCATCAGAGAAATGTAAATCAAAACTGCAATGAGATACCATCTCACGGCAGTTAGAATGGCGATCATTAAAAAGTCAGGAAACAACAGATGCTGGAGAGGATGTGGAGAAATAGGAAAACTTTCACACTGCTGGTGGGAGTGTAAATTAGTTCAACCGTTGTGGAAGACAGTGTGGTGATTCCTCAAGGATCTAAAACTAGAAATACCATTTGACACAGCAATCCCATTACTGAGTCTATACACAAAGGATTATAAATCATGCTACTATAAAGACACATGCACACGAATGTTTATTGTGGTGCTATGCACAATAGCAAAGACCTGGAACCAACCCAAATGTCCATCAAAGACAGACTAGATAAAGAAAATGTGGCATACATACACCATGGAATACTCTGCAGCCATAAAAATGGATGAGTTCATGTCCTTTGCAGGGACACAGATGAAGCTGGAAACCATCATTCTCAGCAAACTATCACAAGGACAGAAAACCAAACACTGCGTGTTCTCTCTCATAGGTGGAAATTGAACAACGAGAACACATGGACACAGTTCGGGGTATATCACACATCAGGGCCTGTTGCAGAGTCGGGGGTTGGGGGAGGGATAGCATTAGAAGAAATACTTAATGTAAATGATGAGTTGATGGGTGCAGCAAACCAACATGGCACATGTATACCTATGTAACAAACCTGCACATTGTGCCATGTACCCTAGAACTTAAAATATAATAATAATAATAATAAAAATGAATAAAAACTCTACAAGGGCAGGGATTTTTTTTTCTGTTTTATTCACAGATATATTTCTAAAGCTTAGAATAATCTCTGGCACATAGTAGGTGCTAAATAAAGATTTGATTTGATGAAAATAGGAAGTTAGCATTACAAATATTTAGTATGTAGAATTACAAATATTTAATGGAAATAGGAAGGTAATATTAAAAGCATGATCTCTGGAATGAGTCAGACCTATGTTAAAGTCTCTGCTCCTTACTAGCAAGTAACTTAACCTTGGAAGTGTACCTAATCTCTCTTAAGTTTTAGTTTTCTTTATCTCTAAAATGACACAGTAACAGAATCCATTTTCTGGGGTTGTTTTCATGATTAAACTAAAAATGCATTTAATGAACATGAATCAGTGTCAATGCATACAATAAGTATTTAACAAATGTTAGTTGTTGTTGGTATTATTATCTTTTCCCAAGACCTTGAACTCATTTATGACATACCTCAAGTTACTTTGGCTAGATAGCCAATAATAAATATACTTATAGAAGACAAATATGCAGGAAATGTGAGTAACACTTAAGATAGGGAACACTATGCTGGCGCTACATTCTCCTGGCTTCCCAGGCTTGGTCAAGTGGTACTGCCTTCTAGGTAAGAACCAATTTCAAGTGCAGTATTCTTCTGCTCTGGATTTGACAGAGATTCTTCTTCAAATTATATCTGACTAATAATGAAACTTATGCATTGCTGATAGGAATATAAAATGGTCAGCCTCTGTGGAAAACAGTATTGAAATTAAAAAAAAAATAAATGTAGAATTGCCATATTATCCTGTAGTTTTACTTCTCAGTGTACACCCAAAGAAGTAAAAGCAGGCACTCAAACAGATATTAGTGCACCCATGTATATAGCAGCATTATCTGCAATAGCTAAAAGGTGGAATGAACCTAAATGTCCATCAATGAATTAACAGATAAAGAAAATATGGTATATGCATACAGTGGACTATTATTCAGACAGAAAAGGAAAGAAGGTCAGGCATTTGCTACAACACAGATAAACCTTGAAGACGTTATGCTAAATGAAATTAGCTAGTCACAAAAGAGCAAATAATATGTGATTTCATTTGTATGAGGTACCTAGAGTAGTCAAATTCATAGATATAGAATGTAAAATGGTGGTTGCCAGGGGCTGAGGGTAGGGCAAATGAGGAGTTGGTGTTTAATTGGCACAGAATTTCAGTTGAAGAAGGTGAAAAAATTCTGAAGATGGATGCTGGTGATGGTTGCACAGCAATGTGAGTGTACTTAATGATGCTAAATTTTACACTTAAAATGGTTAAAATCGTAGATTTGGTGTTACGTATATTTTACGACAACAAAAAGTATATCTTTCTAATACATTTCCCATGATGACAGAAAATTAGTCAACTACAAAAGGATTCCTTGAACAGAGACAGTAAGGCATAATGGTTTAAACACATGGATTCCGAAACCAGTCTGAGTTCAAGCCCAGTTCTTTCATTTCCTAGTTGGATTAATTTTGGTCAAGTTGCTTAACTTTTCTTTGCTTCATTTTTATTATTCATTGGGGTAAATAACAGTGCCTGCCTCACAGGGTTTGTGATGGTTAATACTATGTGTCAACCTGGCTGGGACATAGTACCCAGTTTTGGTCAAATACCGGTTTAGATGTTGCAAAAATATTTTTTAGATGGGATTAACATTTAAATCAGTAGACTTTTAGTAAAGCAGATTACTCCCCATAGTGTAGGTGGGCCACAATCAATCAGTTGAGGGCTTTAAGAAAAGAAAACCTGAAGATTCTTGAGGAAGAAAGAATTCTGCTTCTAGATTGCCTTTATACTCAAGACTGAAACATAAACTATTTTCAGGGTCTCCAGCCTGCCTTCCCTGCAGAATTCGGACTTGCAGACTCCTACAATTGTATAAGCCAATTCCTTAAAATAAATCTCTCTCTCACTCCCCCGACCCATCTCTATCTCTCTCCCTCTTTTTATCTGGAAAACTTTTACTAATACAGGGTTATTTTGAGGATTAAATTGGTTGACATATCTAAAACACTTAGAATAGTTTCTTTTACACAGTAATACATAAGTATCTGCTATTATTACTTGTCACTGCTTAGTCTTCTGCTAGAAATACATTGCACTCTTTCTTCACCAGGTGAACTCACCTTTCAAAATTCAATTCCTGTGTTCGTATCATTCATCTATCAACTCTTTATTGAGTGTGCACTATATGCCATACTCTGTATAGGCAGGAAAATATCCACATGAACACTATCCCTGGACCCAATACTTATAATCTCACAGGGAGATAGACATGCTAACACAATCAATAAGGTAACTTTTCTAGTGATGATGCCACAATCAGGAAGGGCTAAGTTATCTTGTAGTAAACAAACAGTCTCCAAAATTTCAGTAGCTGAGCACAAAGTTTATTTCTTGCTCATGCTTTGTGTACAGTGCAAATTGGCAAAGGGCTGAGCTCATTGCAGTCACTTGAGAAACCAGGTTGATGAGGACCCCATCTCGACACATATTTTCACAATCATTCTGACTGGAAAAATAGCTATGGAAAAAAATTCACATTCATTTTGAAAGCTTCCTTTCACATAATTTGGACAAAGCAAGTAACCAACCAAACTAAGAGAGTAGAGAAATGCAATCTTATAACATTTCCAGAAGGAAAAAAAACTATAAATATTTGATGATTAACACTAGTGATGACTAACATAGGAGGTCATGGGAACGTAAGAGAAGGTGCTCAAGGAAGCCTTTTGTGCAATTCTCCCGCAATTTGCCTGTCATCCAGAGTATTCCCAACTCTGTTCCCATGCCCCTCCTGCTTCTGTCTGTCACAATACTTCTTGCCTGATACTTTCATTGTCTTTGTCCTTGTTAGTTTTTCTCACTAGTCTAAGAGTCTTTCTGGGAATAAATTGGTAGAAAAGTTATTTCACAGAAATCAACCTGAGTACAGTGTGGCAGGTTCTTGCTATTTTACTTGGAAGACTTCCCATTTTAAGAAGTCCCTGTATGAACTGAGAGTCTATTAGCTTAACTCCCTGTGACCTGGGTTGAAATCTTACTGGGTACAGGGTGACTATAGTCAATATTAATTTAATTAACATTTTAAAGTAACTAAAATAGTATGATTGGACTGTTTGTAACACAAAGGATAAATGTTTGAGGGGATGGATACCCCATTCTCCATGATGTGATTATTACGCATTGCATGCATGTATCAAAACATCTCATGCACCACATAAATATATATACCTACTATGTATCCACAAAAAAATAAAAATCAAAATAAGTATTTCTGTGTGACCTCTGGTAAATTTCTTAGTATCTCTAAGACTTGGTTTCCTAATCTTTAATATGGAAAAAATACCACCTGTTTCATAGTGTCATTATGACCATTTGAGTTAGGTAATGTGCAACAAAACACAATACAATGTATGGTCGACAATGGGATTTTTAAGCCAATATTAGCCTAACTAGGTTATAAGAAATTTGGTGAAGATGTTCCAAATAACAGGAGTTAAAAATATACATTAATGCTGGAAACTGTTTAGAAATATAAAAGCAAGGTAAGTATTAGAAGATTCTCATCTCTTTGGGGAAAATGAGATGAAGTAGGTGTAGGTAGAAATACAATGGCATTATTCATTCAAACAATGCCAATCACTCTGTGCCTCAGTTTCTTCATCTGTGAAATGTGGAAATGAACAGTGTCTAATGTGCAGGATTATTCATTCATTCTTCCATTCAATAAACGTTTATTGAGCACCTCCTACTTGCCAGACACTGTTCTTGGCTCTGTGAAAATAGCAGGAGAAAAGATAGGCATAGTCTCTTTTCTTATGGAACTTCCATTCTAGTTTTCACTCTATAAATTTGTTTAAGTGATAAGGTACATCATTCTACTTCTCATGGCTTTTTTTTGGGGGGAGAATAAAAATTTAAAGAATAAAATTCTAGCGGTTTGACCTTTATTAAGATTTTGACTGCTCAGCTGTCCAGGCACATGTGATCAACCTCCTGTTTGAATATGAATAACTGACTTAGTGGGAATTTTGGATGCATTTTTACACTGAGAAATGTACTTGGCTACCTGGGAGTTTATTGCATTCAAAAATCAATGCTGAAAGGTTTTTTTTTTTTTATCATGTATTTCTTTGTAGGGTATAGAGAGTTGGGACTACACTGCACCAGGACTATGCTTTGGGACAGAAAATGGCTGAGTAAATTCCACTGGAGTCTCTAGCTATTTCAAATGGCAATATTCTGTACTTTGGTATGAAGCATTTGAGATACAGTTTATGGGATACAGACTAGATTATGGGATACAGACTAGCCAAGGCAGTGCGAGAAATATCTCACAGGTCAGGCAGACATCAGAAAGAGAAATCTAAAATGTTGAGTAAAATAATAGTAAACCTTCTCCTTTCCCACCTTACTGATCTATCCAATGTGGGATCGGGTAGAGGTGAGGGCTGGGGAAAGTTTTGCAGAAAGATGAAAACCTTAATTATGACTGGAAGAGTTGAGAAATTCTGAGCTCTCATTTTGAAATTACAAGCTGAAAATATTATTATCTCCCTTTAAATTAAAAAGTTAAAATTAATTTAATATGGCTGTTTCTTTTTATTTTTGCTAGACTTAGCTTCATCATGAAAATGTCAATGCCAACAGCTTCTTTCTGTATAAGCAAACGATGTTGAGATGGGTGGGGACACGAGGAAGAGATGTGGTCTGAGTCATGGTGCATGCCAGGTTGGGAAGAAATATGAATAAAGATATTATAGGCAGGTATTGGCTTTCAACTTTAAGATGGTGGAATGGAAATTAGACTCTACTAATATGGTTCTAACATAATGCATTTCATGCTTTACAGATTGATTTAATTGGTGATTTTAAGTATAGTATAAAAATTATCATTGATAGGTTTTGTCACTATTTTTGATATTTTGTGTTAGCAAGGCTGACTCAACCTGTCACCCAATACTCTCCACAGTGTTAATATTGTTCTTGTCATCTAGATAAGCTGTAAACTTAAACAGGCATGGATTCTCTTCTCACCTATAGAAATGAATTTAACAATTTATCAAGTTTACTGAGAAATGTGGGCCATTAATTTAAAAAAATGGTAGTTTCTCATATTCTATTCTACAGTATAATGTATATACTATTCTACAGTATAATGTTATCTAATAGTAAGTCATGAAAAGTCCTACACAAATTGTTTGCTCACTAATTTTTTGATTTCTTCTTTCCGTGGCTCCCCATGACCTCTAGACTCTAGTCACATTGAGGTATCTGATATTCCAGGAATAGGCCGTGTGAGCCCACATCTGCATGTCTTTGCTTATCTTAATTTATCTATCTGGAGTGTCACTCCACCCCATTCTCCTGTTCAGTTCTTCTCATCATTCAAACTCTAGTTCCTGTGACATTTCCTCTAAGTAGTTTTCCATGTGTGTCCCTTCCCTGGCCCCAATCAGTCAGAAGTAATCACTCCTCTCTTTGGGATGCCACAGTTCTTTTAGCTCAGGCATCTTTTGGCTTTGGGTTCAAATTAGTAGGAAATCTAGAAATGCTTAAAGAATTTATTTTCCTTTGATAGTAATGTACATGTCAACTCTGCATCATTCATAAACTCATAGAATTACTAAGTTGGTTAGGTTTCTTGCTCTGTTTGCAATTGCCCATGTATACTCCTGAAGGAGATTTTCTGGTGTGAGTGTGTGTGTGTGTGTGTGTGTGTGTGTTTGTGTTTTCAGTCTTCTCCCAGAAGGATAGGTAATACATGGGCTCATCTGGAAGAAAAACAGTATAGGATGCTGACCAAGAGAATTTGAACTTTGGCCAGCTGTGTGTCCTTAGGCCAATCACTTTGTTTCTCTGAGCTTAATTCATGTTATATGTAAATGGAATTAATATTTATTTTTAAAGGAGAGTGATAAGATATTTTACTTTTATTATCTTATTTACTCTTTTTCATGATTCTGTGAGGTAGATAGTAATTTTATAGATAGTAAGTTTAAATACTAAATATATTAGGCAATAAATAGATTTGTCTCATAGAAGAGCAGAACTCAAAAGCAGGTGTATCAGAAGCCCAGGGGCATGTTCTTAGACAGTATATATTTAACATTGTAACTTTCAGTCATTTAATTAGATCATGAATTAGTTTTATATATACAGAAAAATATGATAAATCGATTGACAATGAGAGAGTGTTTGTCAATAGCGTGTTATTTTCATTAGTTATTCTAAGAAAACTTAGAAAGTGCCTAAATAATACAATAATATTTGTAGGAAGAAGTACATTTCTAATTCACCAAATTCATATTTATAAAATTTATAACATATTGATACTTCTGTTATAATTTAATATTTTGAAATAAAAAATTTTATATAGCACAACTGTCTAAAATGGACAACCACAAATGAAATGTCCATGTCAACAACAACAGTAATATATATTATTTTTTTCCTAGGGTTGCTGTGGAATACTATAATACATGTCACAAAGCCTAGTCAATAGTAGGTGCTGAAGACTGTAATACAGGGCTATGTGCTTTATAGATAACGTGACTCACTGGCTGTCTGCCTAATTGGAAGCAGAGAAGCCAGAATAAAACCTCTTTTTCTTACCTTTGTTACTCATGTCTGCTCTCATTAGTGTACCAAAAAGGTGCAACAGAAGCAATGCCCAGAGAACGTAACAATAACCAGATACAAATTCACAATAACCCAATTCTGTGCCTGCAAAATACTAACTTTATGAACTTGAGAAAGTTATTTGGACTGCTTGGAGCTCCAATTTATCTATCTCTAAAATGAATACCTACATTTCAGGCTTATTGGAGAGTGTAGGGCTATTAAAAACTGGAGATAATTCAATGCCTAATACATATTAAGTTTAAAAATATTTGTTAAATGAATGAATGAATGAAGTAATAGATTAATGAATAACAAATGTCTAGTAAAATATTTGACCCATAGTAGGAGTTTAATAACTGCTAATCATTACCTTCAACGCTGGCTGTGAGCATTAAAAAAAATCACCCTGGTAAACTGCCTGGTACATTTTAGGTAATCAGTGGTGCTTATTTGGGATATATGAAAAAATGTGACAAAAATTACATATGGAAAGACAAATTATTTGGATAAAACAAAAATGTGTTAACTCCCTAAATTATTTAATGAACTGTGCATTACCATATAAAGCCAATTAAGAAAAAAAACAGCAGCCAAAGAACGAAACAGTGTTTAATGGGAGGTGGGAAACCTATCAGGATTCCAGCTGAGCATCATAGCTTGCACTTTCTCTGCTTTATGGAGCTCCAGCCCTTTTCAGTGCCTTTAGCCCTATTTATTCCAGATTATTTTCACTTGTTAAAGGCAAAGTGCTAATTACAGCATTGCTCAATCTTGGCTATTTTTCAGGAATAAAAATGTATCACTGTGTTTTATTAACCCTCAGTTTGATTTACGTCTTCTGATTTCGCAGAGTAGATAATCTACACGCCCATATTGCTGCCTTCCCTGTTTTCAGCTGCCTTTCTATTTGCTGGATGTATATGATGTCATAAATTTTCTCTCCACTCCTTAACTCTCTAAAAGGCCCATTGTTACTGTATGCACGATGGCACATCATTTCATACTTCACAGTCAAACTTCTCAAGGGATTCAACCAATTTTATAGTAAAGCTGAACATCAGAAATATAAAAATCACATTATATACAAAAATAAATCTGTTAGCAAGAGCCACATTTTCTCTGTTGGTTGAGCTCAGTTTTATAAAGAATTTTGTTACTTGAGGGACATATGAATAGTAATTACTTCAGCTAATTAAATACTCTAATATTGAAAGTCACCCAACACAAAGCAAGGTGTGAGCATGCACTTTCGCAACAGTCTGCTCAACCTCAGGGCTATTTCCTTTGTGACTTTGAGTAAGTTGCTTACCATCTTCAAACTGTAGTTTTCCTCTTCATCTAAGAAATGCAGAAGCAGTTTTGCCAAGTGGTTGAGAACACAGACTTCAGTATTGGATAGAATTAGGTTTGAGTTCCCTTTCTCTCTGTGACTTAATAGTTGTGTAAAATTAAGTTATATCACTTTTTCAAGCAGTGAGGATTAAATACACACATAATGCCTATCAGAGAGCTTGCTGTGTGTATTAAGCACTGCATAAATGGCAGCTCTTCTTGTTACTACCTTCCTTAATAGCTTTTTCATTAAAGGTGATAAGCACAAAACCTCTTGGCACCTTGTGAATCCTCAATCTGTCTATAGAGTTGAATTTCACCTTTCTGTGACACCCTTAACTAGCAGAAATCTTGAACTGTGGCAATTCCTAAGCAACTGTTTGTCGATTAAATTCTGAATTGTTCAAGTGGAAAGAGGGGTCAAGGACTTACATTGCTATTGGTTGCAAGATTTACTTTTTAGTTCTGGCTGATAGTTTGCTACTGCCTGGTACATTTGCTGACAAGACTGCATAAGAAAACTTATTGAAGATGACACCCATGCTACTCTGGACAGACTGTGCAGTCTTGACTTTGTCTGAAATATAAGGAAACAACAAAGAACTCAAGGCACAGATGTTCTTCTGTGAACAGCAACACTTCAAAACAGTGTACAGATTGAAAAGCACTACAGAGCAAAGCTGGAGATTTGTTTCCCAGGGAAATAATAATGTTTTCAGTAATTGCAAAAACATTCTTGTTAGTGTTTCTCACTACACCAAGAGATACCACATACATAATTTTTGTCCTAGCCTTGGTCCATTATTTGTTAAGTCAGTGTGCCTTACGTTTGACCACAACTGATGATGCTTTAATTTAGATATGCCATATTGAACAGGATAGGAAGAGAAGCACTTAGACTAAAGCCTTTTTTGCTTTCCAGCCTCTTGCTTTCACAGTGAGGTAGGAGTAGGCAAGTAACATGATTAAAAATAAAATGGATGAACATTCAGATGTCTCAAAAGAATCTTGCCCAGAAGGACGGAGGTAAATTTTATTAAGAAAACAAGATTCTCTTTCTCCTGTATGTAGGACACATTCAGATTTTATTTCATCTCTCAGGTACCTTTTTAGGCAAGCAAATGTATAGTTTGAAAAACAGGAGAAAGTTATCAGATAAGTAATAAAATAGAAATGTTGATACAAAGAAAGGAGCTAGCTCTACAACTTGCTAAGCTGTGTGAGTGTGTCAAACTGATTTCTGGGCCTCACTTTACTTAGCTGTCAAATATAAACAATAATGAAACACATGCACACACTTACATACGCATCCTTCTGGCCACAGTCTCATGTTAATAATGTGAGGATTTTATGAACTCATAAATGAGGAACTATTGCAGAAGTCAAATATGAGTGAAAGTTTTATTAGATAATCATTTACATATTTATAACATTAGCCAGTTTCCAAAGAATTTTATTGTTAATCAAAATTTCACAGTAAAATCAGTTCTTTCAGACCAGTCAAAATATGAGTATGTGGACCAGCAGGACAGGAAATGAGAGATTTGGCTATTATTAGTGAGTCTCGAGACATGGAAGGTTTCCAGAGTGATTTTCTTATACCCGTTTTTCTCCCATTTCCCCATCCTTCTCACAGTGAGGCAGTTTAACCCATCTACTGTTTCTACAGTGAGGCAGAGAAAGATGAGAGGCAGAGTAAGAGAGAGGAGAGAGAAAGAGAGAGGGCTGCACTGGGCAAGATAGCCAGAGAAGTTCAGAGAAGACAGGAAACACAGGCCCAGGAACTGGGGAGAAATCCTAAGATTCATCTTGGATAGTGTAATAATCTGTCTGTCACATTGAATTAAATGTAGTACACTCCTCAACGCTTATCCAATGCTGAAGACATATTATACCAGTGACCATGACTGCTAGTTACATTTCCAAGTTCAGTTTTCTCATGAGCCAAATCAGCAGTTGCACCTACCATATAGTGTAGACATAATACATGATATTCTCTCTCACCCCTTAGCCTGCTGCTATCTAACAGTGCCCCAGGACTTTCTTCTTCATTAAAGCTAGTAATAGTAGTTTGCATTTTTATCCTTTACTTCTCCTTCACAGAAGCCTAGCAAGGATGGACCACTGCATGTCCTCCTAAGCATGGTAACATAGCTATCTTTTCACACAATTTATTACTGAATCATAGGCCAAAACCTGATTTTTCATTTATAAAGCTCTTTCCTACATATTATCTTAATATTCACCACATTTCTCTCAAATAGAGCGAGTATCAAATTAGCTATCCTTTATTAAGTATTTGCTGAGCTTCAAGCACTATGGTAAGCTCTTTAAACACATTATTGCATATATCCTTGAAATGGTTTTATAAGATGTATTTTTTCTATATCCCATTTTACATTTGATCTTTGCCCAAAAGGCAGAGACACAATTACATCCCATTTTATAGATGAGGTCACAAAATTGGTAAATGTCAGAGCTGGAATTTGCACTGAAATGTGTCTGATTCCAAAGTCCATAATCTTAAACATTCCACTATTCTCAAATATTGGTAGTTCCATTTAAAGGAAGCTGCTCTTTGAACTAAACTGAAGTCTGGAGTCGGACAGTCGTAAGTTCAGTAAGATGCCATAAAAATATTATTGGACTTTTATGCCATTTATGAAAGGAATGATGGTTAATTCACTTGGATGCCTCTTTCAGTCCCTAATGAATAGCCTTGTATGTAGTAGGTACTTAATGCTTCTTTTATGAGGGCATGCATAAGAAATGACTCAGATATAGAGAAGGATTTTTGTAATAGTCCACTCTGACTTGTGTGAGTAAAGGACTGAATACAGTATGGGGTTCTGGCCTGAACCTGTGTGGGCCCAGAGGAATGGAGCAGATAAGGATAGAGCATATACATGTATATCAAAACCTATAATCTGGGAAAATTCAAGAGATGAACAACAAGAAGGCTGAGATTCAAAAGCTGGAAAAGTTGGGGCAAATGGGTCATTCACGGGGAGATAATGAGGTAAGTAGCGAGAGTTAGAACATGGATGGGGCCAAGGGAGTGAGAGAATCCAAGAGGACAAGAACCAGGGGCACAGAGAGAAGGTTTGAGAACAGACATAGAACTGGGCTTGCTACTGCACTAGGATACTTTATTAGATGCTCTGAGAATATCAATGCATTGGCTTCATGTAAAGGACTGAGAGAGTATAGATATTTATATATTTTAGAAAAAACTCCAATAGATCATTTGAATCAGTGAACCAACACCATAGGACACAAAGCCAGTAAAGTATACTCAAATAAAACTTCACTTCCTCATGGTGAACTCATAAGATGTCTGGAAGTAGACAACTTTGTCCTCAGGTAGACTTAAGATTCTGAAATTAGCGTTCACCAAGGTACATAGTACTAGAAAGATAAAATTATGCTCTTTGAGACACTTTTGAAAACTGTAGAATAATTACATTTATCAATCCTGAAAGGCTTTGGTTTATGGGAACCAGCAACATGAGCACATAGAAAAAAATTGCTAACCTGTTCTTATTCTGCTTTAATCTAATATATAAGGCAGTTTGAACGGTCTTGATCAGAGGCTTGACTGAATTCAGAGAGGTGTATTTGTTTTCCCTTTGGATATCTGAGTGGACTATACAGAGGCAGAGTTCAGCTGGTGGTACAAAAGGTTTTTTCAATGATTAGAGAGATTCAAGGAAGAAATTGTTTGCTTTGTGAGAGGAATTGAGCTCCCTGACTCTGGGTGTTCAAATAGATGCTGGAAAGTTATGTGCTCTAATATTTTCATATGAAACTAGAAAATATGCCTAAATTTAATCTTGAAATCTTCTTTCTTTCAATCCTGAAATTTTATGAGTTCTAAAAACCATAAGAGGGTGGCAGGAAGAAAATTTTTCTATAATATTACAGTCTAATTTTTAAAATGAGCACTATGTAGCTCTCTAATGTTGATGTATATTTTAAGAAACTTCATTTATTCATTAAAATATTTCACCTTTTGAAATAATATTGGGTCCAAGATTAAGTAAACATTTGGACGTTTGATTAGAGAAATTTTGGAATACACATAAGTGGATGGCTTAAATGCACTGTCCTATTCATTGTTACAGGTAGTTCAAAATCTGGCACAACGGAAAGGGAACAGAACTAGATTATGACGCAAATAATGGTCTGGGATTTGCAACCAATTCACTGTGAGACCTTGGAGAAATCCTTTCTTCTCTTATGACTTCTGGTTTTCCCACCTAGAAAATGAAGGGATTGGATTCTATTCAATTCAAAAACATTCCACCTAGCAACACCCAATATTCTACTGTTGTTGGATGAAATGTTATCTTGCTGTTTTCAGTATTACTTCACTTTAGACCATTTGACTTTATTGTCTTTCATCTATTTCAAGATCTTGTTCAATATATAACATTTTACTTTGTTAAGAGAAAAAATTAGAATAAAAAGTTAGTTATACTTACTCATAATTATCTACTTAGCTATCTTTATTGATTTGTTTGTGTGTATTGGGATTTCTGTCTGAGATTATTTGCTTTTGACCTAAAGAACTTTGTTTTTTCTTATAAGGCAAGTTTGCAAGCAACAACTTTTCTGTGTCTGGTAGTCTTCATCTTTCATTTACAGATTATAGCTTTCCAAGATGCAAGATTCTTCGTTGAGAGGTTTGGTTTTTTTTTTCAAAACATTAAATATGTCATCTTGCTACTGTCTGGTCTACATGGTTTCTGATGAGAACACATTTGTATATGTTATTATTTAGGTTCCCTTGTATGTAACTACTCATTTTTATCTTGATGCTTTTAAGACTTTAACCTTGTCTTTTATCATTTTGACTAATTTGTCTGGCTGTAGATCTATTTACCTTTCTCCTACTTTGAGTTCATGGAATTTCTTGGATGGTTTTCATCGCATTTGGGACTTTTTGGCCATCGTTTCTTCATATGTATATTTTTTCTTCTCGATTATCTCTCTCCTCTTATTCTGATACTTCAATTATACTTACATTGAATCACTTAATTGTGTCCTACATTTATCTGATACTTTGCTTATTTTTACTCTTAATTTGTTACTTTTGTTCTTCAGATTGCATACATTTTATTTGTCTCTCTTTAAGTTCACTGATCTTTCCTCTGGCAGCCCAAATTGACTCTAATGAATTTTTAAAATCTGTTATTGTATTTCTGACTGCAGAATTTCATTTTTTGCAAGTTTAATTTTTAATCTGATGGTTTGGTATATAGATTTAGGAAATTTAAGAATATTGGTGATTTTATTAAATACAAATAAACATTTTTTCCGTTTTTAAAATTGTGGTAAAATATGCACAACATAAAATTTACCATTTTAACTATTTTTAAGTGTACAGTTCAGAAGAATTAAGTAATTTATATTTCCTTTTTAATAATTTATATCTCTTCATTAGTATTTTTGCTTGTATGAAACATCATTATATCTTCTTGTGCTTCTTTAATCATGGTTTTATTTAGCTCTTTGAGCCTATTTATAAGAGATGCTTTGAAGTTGCCCTTGCCAGATAACTTCTGGGGCCTCAAAGGCAGTAATAATACCCTGCTTCATTCTGTGCATGGTCCACTTGTTTTTGTTTCTTTGCTTGTCTTATATTTTTTATTTTTTAAAACAGGAATTTTATACAATATTTTGTAACAAGTCTGCAAACTAATTCACTATCCCCCCAGGGTCATTTTTGCTGTTGTTTGCATTTTTATGTTGTTGGTGACTTAGATATTGTGCAGGGTGGAAGGCCCTGTTCTCAATTCTCATATTCTTACCCTACAAGGAAGCTGAAATTAAGGAAATTGGGTTTCAGTATTGTTGTTCTACTATACTTGGGGAAGAGCATCTGCTTAATGAGTGGTAGTGGGATGGTAGAGGGAATATTAGTCCTCTCAATCAGAAAAAAATACAATGGAAAGAGCAAAAATAGACTTTCCTTTTCCTCCTGAATACTGTATAGTATGCTGAACAGTTGAAGCAAAAATCATAACATTGATGTGGTTCTCAAATTATGCAGAGAAAATATGTAAAACAACTTAACCGTTGTCAAGTAAAGGGCTTAAAGAAAGATAAGGCTCCTTAACTTCTCTTGTAGTGATGGAATGTTAACCCCTGTAGACTACAAAAATCATGTATTTATATTGTAATACCTACAGCAGCCACTAGAAAAATGTATACACTGACAAACACTCAAAAATAGAAAAATCATAATGGAATATGGCAAAAAAAAAAGGAAACACAGAAATAAAGAACAGAAGGAACAAACAGAAAACAAAATAATAAAAAGATAAGCTTAAACTTTGACATACCAATAATTTTATTAAATGAAAATAGTCTAAAGACACCAAATAAAAGACATAGATTGGAAAAGCAGCTTAGAAAACAGAACCCAAACATATTGTGTCTACAAGAAACTCCCTTAAAACATGGTGACATAAGTTGAAATAAAAGGATGCAAAAAGGTATGTCATGCCACTATTAATCAAAAGATAGAGGGAATGGCTATATTAACACAAAACAAAATAGATTTCATTGAAAAGAAAATTATCAGCAACAGAGAGAGATATTACATACTGATAAATGGGTCACTCCTTCAAGAAGACATAGCAATCTGAAATGTGAATGCGCTAAACAATAATCCTGCAAAATAGGTGAAACAAAATTGGTAGAATTGAAAGAAATACCAGGCAAATCCACCATTACAGTTGCAATCTTCAACACCTCTCTCTAGAACTAGACAGAAAATAAGTAATGATATAGAAGAGCTTGAGGACTCCATCAGCTAACAGGTTCTTAATAACATTTATAGAACACTTAACAACAGAAGAATACATATTCTTTTCATGCACCTAGAGAGCATGTACCAAGGTATATCACATTCTGGCCAGTAAAACAACCCTCAACAAATTAAAATAATTGGAATCATGCAGAGTGGGTTCTCTGGCCAAAATGAAATAATATTAGAATAATTGACAGACATATAACAGGGAAATAACAAACATTTGGGAACTAAAAATCACACCGCTAAATAACTGTATTAATCAGGGTTCTCCAGAGAGACAGAATAGGATGGATCTATATACAAAGGGGTGTTTATTAAGTATTAACTCACACAATCACAAGGTCCCACAATAAGCCATCTGCAAGCTGAGGAGAAAGGAAAGCCAGTCTGAGTCCCAAAACTGAAGAACTTGGGGTCCAATATTAGAGGGCAGGAAGCATGCAGCATGGGAGAAAGATGTAGGCTGGGAGGCTAGGCCAGTCTAATCTTTTCACATTTTTCTGTCTGCTTTATATTCTAGCCATGCTGGCACTGATTAGATGGTGTCCACCCAGATTAAGGATAGGTCTGCTTTTCCCAGGCAACTGACTCAAATGCTAATCTCCTTTGGCAACACCCTAACAGAAAAACCCAGGATCAATACTTTTCATCCTTCAATTCAATCAAGTGGACACTAGATATTAACCATCACAAGTCCACCCCTTGTCAACTTGGACCCATACATGTCTCCTGAGATCATACATAATCTTCAAATAAAGACAATAGTAAGGTCACAATTATGCCTAACATAATACAACTATCCTTCATACAATCAGAAAAGTACCAAACCTAAACCCATATACTATTACATAAAGTTAACAACACTTAAATGCTGATATGAAGTCAGTAAATCTTATGTCACATGACAAAGAAAAGAATGAAGATTTTTTTAGTACAAGTGTATAAATGCACAAACTTTTTTTTAATTATACTTTAAGTTCTAGGGTACATGTGCACAATGTGCAGGTTTGTTACATAGGTATACATGTGCCATGTTGGTGTGCTGCACCCATTAACTCATCATTTAACATTAGGTGTATCTCCTAATGCTATCCCTCCCCCCTCCCCTGACCCCACAACAGGCCCCGGTGTGTGATGTTCCCCTTCCTGTGTCCAAGTGTTCTCATCGTTCAATTCCACCTATGAGTGACAACATGCGGTGTTTGGTTTTTTGTCCTTGCAATAGTTTGCTGAGAATGTTGGTTTCCAGCTTCATCCATGTCCCTACAAAGGACATGAACTCATCATTTTTTATGGCTGCATAGTATTCCATGGTGTATATGTGCCATATTTTCTTAATCCAGTCTATCATTGATGGACATTTGGGTTGGTTCCAAGTCTTTGCTATTGTGAATAGTGCTGCAGTAAACATACGGGTGCATGTGTCTTTATAGCAGCATGATTTATAGTCCTTTGGGTATATACCCAGTAATGGGATGACTGGGTCAAATGGTATTTCTAGTTCTAGATCCCTGAGGAATCACCACACCGACTTCCACAATGGTTGAACTAGTTTACAGTCCCACCAACAGTGTAAAAGTGTTCCTATTTCTCCACATCTTCTCCAGAATCTGTTGTTTCCTGACTTTTTAATGATCACCATTCTAACTGGTGTGAGATGGTATCTCATTGTGTTTTTGATTTGCATTCCTCTGATGGTCAGTGATGATGAGCATTTTTTCATGTGCTTTTTGGCTGCATAAATGTCTTCTTTTGAGAAGTGTCTGCTCATATCCTTTGCCCGCTTTTTGATGGGGTTGTTTTTTTCTTGTAAATTTGTTTGAGCTCTGTGTAGAATCTGGATATTAGCCCTTTGTCAGATGAGTAGATTACAAAAATTTTCTCCATTCTGTAGGTTGCCTGTTCACTCTGATGGTAGTTTCTTTTGCTGATGCACAAACATGTTTTTAACAAAAGAAGGAGAAAATACTCTCGTGAAAATTGCACTCCTCATTTCTGCAGCTGGTCACGTGGTCGTAGCTGGTACTGATTACTACCTTCTTCTATTAGCCATTCTGTATTCCCATTGCCTTCAGCAAGCACCTCAGCAGGTCATTTTTTTTTTTTTTTCCTGATGGAGTGACCCAAGCCTTCATTCCTGATGGTTCTGGGCCATTTGAAGTCCTGCCTGGATTGAGCTGTTGTAGTTTCCCATTGACTTTAATCGCAGGGTATAGTAATACTAAGAGATGTCCTAACAGATCACCTTTATTCCATGTATACCCTTCCTTACTTCCGTTGTGGAGTAGTAGACTGATTTCTTCTTCACAGTCCAGGTCAATCACTGCAGCCAACACTGTAACTCCCTTCCTAGCCTGTTGGTTAAAGGTAGCAAGAGCCCAAAGTTTCCAGGTGGCAATCTTAACTTCTGGTTTAATGGAATTGTTGTGTCTCCTGGTGGCAGCATTCCTCCCTCTGGAACTAAGACCTCTAGGTGAGCAGAATGTAATGTCGAGGGAATAGAAAGCAAAAATTTTGCTAGTGGATCACTAGGGGTGATGGGGAGTGGTGCCACTTCTGCTTCAACACCTTGATTTCTGGACCTGTGAATCCTGGCTATGAGAGAAATAGTACCATATATTGGAAGCTGATTCAGAGCATACACGGCCTTTTGGAGAACTTTGCCTCAGCCCTGCAAAGTATTGTCACCTAGTTGGCATTGTAATTTTGATTTCAAAAGGCCATTCCACCATTCTATCAATCCAGATGCTTCAGGATGATGGGGAACATGGTAAGACCAGAGAATTCCATGAGCATGAGCCCACTGCAACACTTATTTAGCCGCAAAGTGAGTGCCTTGGTAAGAGGCAATGCTATGTGGAATGGACAAGGGATTCCGTGAGTCCACAGATGGTAGTCTTGGCAAAAGCACTGCGTTCAGGATAGGAAAACCCATATACGGAGTAAGTGTTCCAGTGAGGACAAACCTCTACTCTTTCCATGATGGAAGAGGTCCAAAATAATCAACCTGCCACCAGATAGCTGGCTGATCACCCCTAGTAATTGTGCCATATTGAGGGCTCAGTGTTGGTCCTTGCTGCTTGCAAATCGGGCACTCAGCAGTGGTTGTAGCCAGGTCAGCCTTGGTGAGTGAAAGTCCATGTTGCTGAGCCCATGTGTAACCTCCATCCCTGCCACTGTGGCCACTTTGTTCATGGGCCCATTGGGTGATGACAGGGATGGCTGGGGAAAGAAGCTAAGTGGTGTCCACAGAATGAGTCATATTATCCACTTGATTACTAAACTCCTCCTTTGATGAGGTCACCCATTGGTGAGCACTTACATGGGATACAAATATCTTCACAGTTTTTAACCACTCAGAGAGGTCCATCCACATACCTCTTCCCGAAACTTCTGTCACCAATTTTTCAATCATGCTTCTTCCAAATCCCTGACCATCCAGCTAAACCATAGGCTACAACTCATTAATCAGTATATAATTGCACATTTGGACATTTCTCCTTTCATGCAAAGTGCACAGCCAGGTGCACTGCTTGAAGTTCTGCCCACTAGAAAGGTTTCCCTTCACCACTGTCCTTCAGGGATTTCCTAGAAATGGGCCGTAGTGCTGCAGCTGTCCACTTTCAGGTGTTGCCTGCACATTGTGCAGAACCATCTGTGAACCAGGCCCTAGTCTTCTCTTCCTCTGTTAAGTGGTCATAGGGAACTCCCCATAAGGCCATTAGTGTATTCTGGGCATTTGAGTCACTTCCACATGTAAATTTCTTTTGCCCTCAGGACCTGCTCAATCTTGATTATGCATATACCCCTTCCATTTGATGATGGAATGCTGCTGTTCATGACCCACTCTATGGCTATATGGGTCAAAAAGCACCCAGTTCATGATAGGCAGTTAAGATCACATGCTCTCTTGATGACCCATAGTCAAACATTCAGTTTCCACCAAAGCCCAGTAGCAGGCCAAGGACTGTCTCTCAAAAGGAAAGTAGTTATCTGCAGAAGATGACAGGACCTTGCTCAAAAATCCTAAAAGCCTCCACTGTGATTCACCTATGGGGGCCTGCAAAAGGCTCCAAACAGCATCCCTATCTGTCACTGACACCTCAAGCACCATTGGATCTGCTGAGTCATATGGTCCAAGTTGCAGAGAAGCTTGCACAGCAGCCTGTACCTGTTGCAGAGCCTTATCATATTATGGATCCCACTCAAAATTGGCAGCCTTTTGGGTCACTTGATAAATGGGTCAGAGTAACACATCCCAAAGAGGAATGTGTTGCCGCCAAAATCCAAATAGGTCCGCTAGACATTGTGCTTATTTCTTGGTTGCAGGAGGGGCCAAATGCAGCAACTTATCCTTCACCTTAGAAGGAATATCTACACATGCCCCACACCACTGGACCCCTAGAAATTTTACTGAAGTTGAAGTTCCTTGAATTTTAGTTAGATTTATTTCCCTTCCTCTGTCATGCAAGTGTCTCACCAATTAGTTTAGTGTGTTTGCTACTTCTTGCTCACTAGATCCAATCAGCTTAAGGTCATCAATGTAATGGTTCAGTGTGATATCTTGTGAAAGAAAAAGAAATCAAGGTCTCTCTGAATAAGATTATGATATAAAGCCATAGAGTTGAAATAACCCTGAGGTAGGACATTAAAGGTATATTGCTGGCCTTGTCAGCTGAAGGTAAATCACTTCTGGCACGCATTATAGATAGGAATGAAGTAAAAGGCTTTTGCCAAGTCATTGTCTTCCTACCAGGTACCAGATAATGTGTTAGTTTGCTCAAGTAATGAGACCACATCTGGTACAGCAGCTACAACTGGAGTCACCACTTGGTTAAGCTTATGACAGTCCACTGTTTCCAAGACCCATCTGTCTTCTGCACAGGCCAAATGGGACAGCTGAACAAAGATGTGGTGGGAAACACCATCCTTGCATCTTTCCTTGATGGTTGCAGTAATCTCTTCAATCTCTCCTGGGATGCAATATTGTTCTTGATTTACTATTTTTCTAGGTAGAGGTATCTCTTATGGCTTCCATTCTGCCTTTCCCACCATAATAGCCCTCATCCTACCAGTCAGGGAGCCAATATGGGGGTTCTGCTAGCTGCTAAGTATGTCTATGCCAATTATGCATTTTGGCACTGGGAAAATGACCATAAGATGAGTCTGGGGACCCACTGGAGCCACTGTAAGTCAGACCTGAGCTAAAACTCCATTAATTCCCTGACCTCCATAAACCCCTGCTTTAACTGGATGACCACAATGATGTTTTGGGTCCCCTGGAATCAACGGCAGCTCAGAGCCAGTGTCCAGTAGTCCCCAAAATACCTGATCATTTTTCTTTCCAGAATGCACAGTTACTCCGGTAAAGGGCCTGAGGTCTCCTTGGGGAAGGATGAGAGAAATCTTAAAAGCATAAATTGTCATTAGTGTAGTGGGGTCCTTCCTCAAGGGTACTCGACCTTCCCTTCATTCAAGAGATTCTGGGACTGTAAACTGGGTCAAGTCTGGAAATTCACTGAGGGGCTGTGATTCTGTTTTTATAATTCAAATTAATCTTTTGTTCATTCAACCTAGAAATATTCTGCTTATGTAAATTAAGAAAGAATTCAGTAGGCTTCCTATCAATTTCACTTCTAGGAACACTGTAATTAATTAGCCAATGCCAGAGCTCTACACATGTCAGACTATTTTGATTGCCACTTTGCCTCTGCTGTCCATTACAGTAGCTGTGCTCACCCTTGCTTTGAAGGTTGAGTGCTGCCACTTGGCCCCTGGCACCATGGGAACCAATTATTTTTATTTTATGTACATTTTGTAGCTGAGTAACTGTGGTTCTCACTGTTGTATCTGACCTACAGAGAAGAGCAATTACAGGGCCCTTCAAAGATGCAGGTGATGCCCTGACAAATGTATTTCACAAGGCTTTGGTCAAGGGTATATCTTCTGGACCCTCCCAGCTGGGATGAGTAGGTGTAAAGTGACTATTCCACTCCAGCATCTCAGTCTCCCTAAGCCTTTAGATTGTTTCCTCTACTTTAAATCAAGGGAGATCAGGCATTTCCAGCTCAGTCACAGTGGCCCATCTCTTAATCCATATTTTAGCTAGCCAAGCACATAAAGTTTTAGAACATTTTTTAACTTCTAGAGCTGCAATATTAAATGCAGAGTGCTTACTTAGTGGGCCCAAATCAATAAATTCAGCCTGATCCAACTCTATGTTCCTTCCGCCCTTATCCCAAACCCTTAATATCTTTTCCCATGCCTGTTCTCCAGATTTCTGCTTATATAAATTAGAAAATTCAAGCAGTTTTTTTTGAGTGTCGCACACATCCTTGTGAATTACATTCTGAACCTCTCCTCTAGGGGCCAGCCAGAACTTTAATCTAGTTATAGGTCTAGAAGCAAACAGTGATGTTATAGGTGGCTCCTGAGGAGAATCAACATTATCTTGCCTCTCAACTGCCTCAGAGGAGACCATCACTGTTGCCTCAGGCAGCACCAGGTTTATCTTCTCAGACAAAAGTAGAAAGGCTGATGACAGCATGTATTGGGGAGGGAATGTTGGCACTACTGGGTATGGGGAAGCTGTTTCTTTTGAAAAAAAGGTTCATCAGTGTTTACAACCTCAGTTTCCCCAGCTTCATCAGGGTCCTCCCACATGTCCCCATTTCAAATTGCAGAATCCCATTCTTTTCCAGTCAGTGCCCGCACTTTAAAAGTAGACATCTGGTGAGGTTGTACATACACCTTTTGTTGCAGGTCAGTCACTTGCATAATAAGAGGTTGTGTCTGTTTTTCCACAATTTCAGCTCTTTCTCTACAGGAATAAGACTCTTATTCAGAGCAATCTTAGCAGATTTGAGGCTCAGTATCTTCTCAAGCTGGGAGTTAGAATTCCTGAATTCACCATTTTCTTTCATCGCTTTGTCCACTGAACTTAGGAGCAACAAACCAGCTTCATTATGTTCTTTGGTTCTCCACATATGGTCAAAGGTAATATGTAAAAAGTCACTAAACTCCTTGCCTCTCATAAGGGGTGAATTGGAAGTGTTAAATATATTTATTTTGCAAAACTCTAAACAGTTCATGCCAAGGACTATCAGTGTTCTCCATACTATTAGAAGTAGAGTCCTTAGCATTTTGGATGTAATTATATTAAGCAACCAACTCTATACACACACACATATAGCAATATATATATATACAACTATATCTATATATCTATATCTATATATGTATACACACATATATTAATATATATACGACTATATCTATATATCTATATCTATGTATACATACATATATAAAGGGAAGTTTAGTAAGTATTAACTCACACAATCTCAAGATCCCACAATAGGCTGTCTGCAAGCTGAGGAGCAAGGAAAGACAGTCCAAGTTCCAAAACTGAAGAACTTGGAGTTCGATGTTTGAGGGCAGGAAGGGTCCAGCATGAGAGAAAGATGTCAGCTGGGAGGCTAGGCCAGTCTACTCTTTTCACGTTTTTCTGCCTACTTTATATTCTAGCCATGCTGGCAGTTGATTAGATGGTGACCACCCAGATTAAGGGTGGGTTTGCATTTTCCAGCCCACTTACTCAAATGTTAATCTACTTTGGCATCACCCTCACAGACACTCCCAGGATTAATACTTTGCATCCTTCAACACAATCAAGTTGACACTCCATATTAGCCATCCCAATATCCCATGGATTAAAGAAGAAAGCTTTAGTGAATTTACAAAACACATTTAACTAAGTGAAATCGAAAATACAATATGTAAAATTTGTTGAACACAGCTAAAGCAATGCTGAAAGAAAAATGCATAGCAATAAATGTTAGCAGTAGGTAAAAGAGAAGTCTCAAATTAATAATGGAGGCTTTCATCTAAAGAGACTACAAAGAGAACAACAATATAAACCCAAAGCAAGCAAAGAAATATTAATACATAATGGCATAAATCAATAAAATTAAAAAAGAAATACAATGGAGAAAATTCATAAAAGAAAGAAAACTAGTTCTTTAAAAATATTAATAAAATTGTCAAGACTCTTTGAAGAATTACAAATAAAAATAGAGAAAAAAATGCAAACTGCCAATATCAGGAATAATACCAATTTCAGAGACTATCCCTACAGTCTCTGCAACCATCAAAAGGGTAATTAAGAAATACTAAAAAGAACTCTAAACATATATTTAACAACTTAGATGAAATGGACAAACTACAACAGCCCAAGTAGTATGAAATAGATAATTTGAATTTTCATGTAACTTTTAAAGAAATTGAGGTTGTAAGTTAAATGCAATCTACAGGCCCAGATGACTTTACTGGAGATTTCTACTAAAGTTTAAGTAAGAATTAACATCAATTCTCCACAAATTTCCAGAATATAGAAGGGAAAGAAACACTTTCCAAAAAGTATCATTTTATGAGGCCAATATAACCTAGCTCCCAAAACTGGATATATGGTACAAATATCAGAGCAAACAGTTTTTTAATTCTTATGAATATGTTTGCAAAATTACTAAAAAAAATAGCAAATAGAATTCATAAGTGTATAAAAATAATTACACACTGTGACTAAATGAGCATTATTCCAGGTATGCCAGGCTGATTCAATATTGTGAAATCAATGAATACAATCCACCATATTAACAGGTTTAAAAAAACATTATATCAACTTACACAGAAAGAAATTTGAAAAAAAACCACTTATTTATAACAAAAATTCTGGAAAAGTAGTAGAGGGGAATTTTGTGAACTTCATAAAGAACATCTTAAAACCAGAAACAAAAACTGTAGTTAACATTATACCTAATCATGAAAGACTGAACATTTTCCACCCAAGATCAGAAATACAGCAAGAAATCTCTGTTCTCACTACTCCTATTCAACATAGTAATGGAAGTTCTAGCCTCTGCAATAAGTGACGTACAAGAAATTAAGAGTGTAAAGATTAGAAAGGAAAAAATAAAAACCTCCCTTTATGCAGATGATATGGTCATTTGTGTAGAAAATCCCAAGAAGAATTAAAAAAAGAGGATCCTGATACAGATGGCTGATTAGGACCAGTTCCTGTCTGTAGCTCCCAGTGAGATAGACGCAGAAGGTGGGTGATTTCTGCATTTTCAACTGAAGTGCCCAGTTCATCTCATTGGGATTGGTTGGACAGTGGATGCAGCCCATGGAGGGTGAGCTGAAGCAGGGAGGGATGTTGCCTCACCTGGGAAGTGCAAGGGGTTCAGGAATATTCTTCCCTACCAAAGGGAAGACGTGAGGGACTGAGCCTGAGTAACCAGGGACTCTGGCCCAGATACTGCACTTGTCCCACAGTCTTTCTAACCCACAGACCAGGAGATTCCCTCCGGTGCCTACCCTACCAGGGCCTTGGGTTTCAAGCACAAAACTGGGCGACCATTTGGGCAGACACTGAACTAGCTGCAGGAGTTTTTTTGTTTTTTTTGTTTTTTGCTTTTTTTCCTTACCCCAGTGGTGCCTGGAATGCCAGTGAGACAGAACTGTTCACTCCCCTGGAAAGGGGTGCTGAAGCCAGGGAGCCAAGTTGTCTGGCTTGGCTGGTCCCACACCCACGGAGCCAAGGAAACTATGATCTTGAAATTTGCTGCCAGCACAGCAGCAGTCTGAGGTCAACCTGGGAGACTCAAGCTTGGTGGGGAGAAGGGCGTCCACCATTGCTGAGGCTTGAGTAAGCAGTTTTATGCTCACAGTGTAAACAAGCCCACCAGTAAGCCTGAACTGGGTGGAGCCCACTGCAGTTCAGCAAGGCTGCTGTGGCTGGACAGCCAGATTACTCCTCTCTGGCAGGGCATCTCTGAAAAAAAGACAGCAGTCCCACTTAGGGACCTATAGATAAGACTCCCATCTACCTGGGACAGAGAACCTGGGGGAAGGGCCAGCTGTGGGAGCAGTTTCAGCAGATGTAAATGTCTCTGCCTGATGGCACTGAAGAGAGCAGCTGACCTCCCAGCACAGCGTTTGAGATCTTTTATGGGTCAGATTGCCTACTCAAGTGGGTCCTTGACCTCCGTGTATCCTGATTGGGCAACTCCTTCCAGTAGGGGTCGATAGACATTTCCTACAGGAGAGCTCTTGCTTACATCTGGCAGGTGCCCCTCAGAGATGAATCTTCTAGAGGAAAGAGCAGGCAGTAGTCTTTGCTGTTCTGTAGCCTCAGCTGGTGATACCCAGGCAAACAGGGTCAGGAGTGGACCTCCAGTAAACTCCAGCAGACTTGCAGCACAAGGGGCCTGACTGTTAGAAGAAAAACTAACAAACAGAAAGAAATATCACATCCGCTCAAATACCCCACTTGAAGGTCACCAACATCAAAGACCCAAGGTAGATAAATTCACAAAGATGGGGAGAAACCAGCACAAACAGGCTGAAAATGGCAAAAACCAGAACGCCTCTTCTCCAAAGGATCACAAATCCTCACCAGCAAGGGAACAAAACTGGATGGACAATGAGTTTAACTAATTGACAGAAGTAGGCTTCAGAAGGTGGGTAATAACAAAATCCTTTGAGCTAAAAGAGCATGTTCTAACACAATGTAAGGAAGTTAAGGACCTTGATAAAATGTTGACGAATTGCTAACTGAAATAACCAGTTTAGAGAAGAACATAAATGACCTAATGGGGAGCTGAAAAACACAGAATGAGAACTTCATGAAGCATCCACAAGTATCAGTAACTGAATAGATTAAGCGGAAGAAAAGATATCAGTGATTGAATATCAACTTAATGAAACAAAGTGAGAAGACAAGATTAGAGAAAAAAGAATAAAAAGAAATGAACAAAGCCTCCAAGAAATATGGGAGTATGTGGCCGGACATGGTGACTCATGCCTGTAATCCCAGCACTTTGGGATGCTGAGGTGGGAGGAACACAAGGACAAGAGATCGAGACCATCCTGGCCAACATGGTGAAACCCTGTCTCTACTAAGAATACAAAAATTAGCTGGCCATGGTGGCACACGCCTGTAGTCCCAGCTACTTGGGAGGTTGAGGCAGGAGAATTGCTTGAACCTGGGAGGTGGAGGCTGCAGTCAGGTGAGATAGCACCACTGCACATCAGCCTGATGACAGAGTGAGACTCCATCTCAAAAAAGAAAAAAAAAAAAAAAGAAACATGGTAGTATGTGAAAAGACCAAATCTACATTTAATTGGTTTACCTGAAAGTGTTGGGGAGAATGCAACCAAGTTGGAAAACACTCTGCAAGATATTATCCAGGGGAACTTCCCCAACCTAGCAAGACAGGCCAACATTCAAGTTCAAGAAATACGGAGAACACCACAAAGATATTCCTTGAGAAGAGCAACCCCAAGACACATAATTGTCATATTCACCAAGGTTGAAATGAAGGAAAAATTGTTAAGGGCAGCCAGAGAGAAAGGTCGGGTTACCCACAAAAGGAAGCACATCAGACTATCAGCGGATCTCTCTGCAGAAACCCTACAGGCCAGAAGAGAGTGGGGGCCAATGTTCAACATTCTTAAAGGAAAGGATTTTCAACCCAGAATTTCATATCCAGCCAAACTAAGCTTCATGAGTGAAGGAGAAAGAAAATCTTTAACAGACAAGCAAATGCTGAGATATTTTGTCACCACCAGGCCTGCCTTACAAGAGCTCCAGAAGGAAGCACTAAACATGGAAAGAAACAACCAGTACCAGGCACTGCAAAAAACATACCAAATTGTAAAGAATATCGACAATATGAAGAAACTGCATCAACTAACAGGCAAAACAACCAGCTAGCATCATAATGACAGGATCAAATTCACACATAAAAATGTTAACCTTAAATGTACACAAATTAAATGCCCCAATTAAAAGACACAGACTGGCAAATTGGATAAAGAGTCAAGACCCATCAGTGTGCTATATTCAGGAGACTCATCTCACATGCAAAGACACACACAGGCTCAAAATAAAGGGATGGAAGAATATTTATGAAGAAAATCAAAAGCAAAAAAAAAAAGGAGTTGCAATCCTAATATCTGATAAAACAGACCTTAAGTCAACAAAGATCAAAAGAGACAAAGAAGGGCATTACATAATGGGAAAGGTACTAATGAAGAGTGATCTCTCCTAAATATATATGCACCCAATACAGGAGCAACCAGATTCATAAAGCAAGTTCTTAGAGACCTACAAGGAGACTTAGACCCCTACAAAATAATAGTGGGAGAATTTAACAACCCACTGTCATTATGAGGCAGATCAATGAGACAGAAAATTAACAAGGATATTGAGGACTTGAACTCAGCTCCGAACCAAGCAGACCTAATACACACCTACAGAATGCTCCATGCCAAATCAACAGAATATACATTCTTCTCAGCACCTCATTGCACTTTTTTCTAAAATTGATCACATAATTGGAAGTAAAACACTTCTAAGCAAATGCAAAATAACAGAAATCATAACAAGCTGTCTCTCAGATCACAGTGCAATCAAATTAGAACTCAAAATTAAGAACCTCACTCAAAACCGCACAATTACATGAAAAGTGAACAACCTACTCCTGAATGACTACTAGGCAAATAATGAAAAGAAGACAGAAATAAAGATATTCTTTGAAACCAATGAGAATGAAGACACAATGTACAAGAATCTCTGGGACACATTTAAAGCAGTGTCTAGAGGGAAATTTATAGCACTAAACGCCTATGAGAGAAAGCAGGAAAGATTTAAAATTGACACCTTTACATCAAAATTAAAAGAACTAGAGAAGCAACAGCAAACAATTTCAAAAGCTAGCAGAAGACATGAAATAACTTAGATCAGAGCAGAACTGAAGGAGATAGACACATGAAAAACCCTTCAAAGAAATCAATGAATACAGGGGTTGGTGTTTTGAAAAGATTAACAAAATAGATTGACCGCTAACCAGACTAATAAAGAAGAAAAGAGAGAAGAATCAAATAGATGCAATAAAAAATGATATAGGGGATATCACCACCAATCCCACAGAAATAAAAACTACCATCAGAGAATACTATAAACACTTCTATGCAAATAAATTATAAAATCTAGAAGAAATGGATAAATTCCTGGACACATACACCCTCTCAAGTCTAAACCAGGAAGAAGTCGAATCCCTGAATAGACCAAAAACAAGTTCCGAAATTGAGACAGTAATTAATAGCCTACCAACCAAAAAAAGTCCAGGACAAGACAGTTTCATAGCCGATTTCTACCAGTGGTACAAAGAGGAGCTGGTACCAATCCTTCCAGAACTAATTCAAACAATAGAAAAGAGGGAATACTCCCTAACTCATTTTATGAGGCCAGCATCATCCTGATACCAAAATCTGGCAAAGACACACACAAAAAAAGAAAATTTCAGGCCAATATCCCTGATGAACATCGATGTGAAAATTCTCAATAAAAGACTGGCGAACTGAATTCAGCAGCACATCAAAAAGCTTATCCACCACGATCAAGTCGGCTTCATACCTGGGTTGCAAGGCTGGTTCAACATACACAAATCAATAAATGTAATCCATCACATAAACAGAACCAATGACAAAAACCACATGATTATCTCAATAGATTCAGAAAAGGCCTCTGACAAAATTCAACTCCCCTTTGTGCTAAAAACTCTTGATAAACTAGGTATCGTTGGAATGTATCTCAAAATAATAAGAGCTATTTATGACAAACCCACAGCCAATCTCATACTGAATGGGCAAAAACTGGTAGCATTCACTTTGAAAACCAGCACAAGACAAGAATGCCCTCTCTCTCCATTCCAATTAAACATAGTATTGGGAGTTCTGGGCAGGGTAATCAGGCAAGAGAAAGAAATAAAGTGTATTCAAATAGGAAGAGAGGAAGTCAAACTGTCTCTGTTTGCAGAAGACATGATTGTATATTTAGAAAACCCCATTGTCTCAGCCCAAAATCTCTTTAAGCTGATAAGCAACTTCAGCAAAGTCTCAGGATACAAAATCAATGTGCAAAAATCACAAGCATTCCTATACACAAATAACAGACAAACAGAGAGCCAAATCATGAACGAACTCTCATTCACAATTGCTACAAAGAGAATAAAATACCTAGGAATCCAACTTACAAGGGATGTGAAAGACCTCTTCAAGGAGAACTGCAAACCACTGTTCAAGGAAATAAGAGAGGACAGAAACAAACGGAAAAACATTCCATGCCCTTGGATAGGAAGAATCAATATCGTGAAAATGGCCATACTGCCCAAAGTAATTTATAGATTCAACGTTATCCCCATCAAGCTACCACTGACTTTCCTAACAAAATTGGAAAAAACTACTTTAGAGTTCATATGGAACGAAAAAAGACCCTGCATAGCCAAGACATTCCTAAGCAAAAAGAACGAAGCTGGAGGCATCACACTACCTGTGTGAATATACTTCAAACTATACTACAGGGCTACTGCAACCAAAACAGCATGGTACTGGTACCAAAACAAATATATAGACAAATGGAACAGTACAGAGCCCTCAGAAATAACACCACACATCTACAACCATCTGATCTTTGACAAACCTGACACAAATAAGCAATGGGGAAAAGATTCCCTGTTTAATAAATGGTGTTGGGAAAACTGGCTAGCCATATGCAGAAAACTGAAACTGGACATCTTCCTTACACCTTATACAAAAATCAACTCAAGATTGATTAAAGAATTAAATGTAAGACCTAAAACCATAAAAGTCTTAGAAGAAAACCTGGGCAATAACAAAAGCCAGAATTGACAAATTAGACCTAATTAAACTAAAGAGCTTCTGCACAGCAAAGGAAACTATTACCAGAGTTAACAGACAACCTACAGAATAGTAGAAAATTTTTGCAATCTATCCAACTGACAAAAGGCTAATATCCAGAATCTGCAAAGACCATAAACACATTTACAAGAAAGAAAAACCATCAAAAAGCAGGCAAAGGATATGAACAGACACTTCTCAAAAGAAGACGTTAACGCAGCCATCAAACATGAAAAAAATGCTCATCATCACTGGTCATTAGAGAAATGCAAATCAAAACCACAATGAGATACCATCTCACCAGCTAGAATGGCGATCATCAAAAAGACAGGAAACAACAGATGCTGGGGAGGATGTGGAGAAACAGGAATGCTTTTCCACTGCTGGTGGGAGTGTAAATTAGTTCAACCATTGTGGAAGACAATGTGGCGATTCCTCAAGCATCTAGAACTAGAAATACCATTTGACCCAGCAATCCCATTACTGGGTATATACCCAAAGGATTATAAATCATTCTACTATAAAGACACATGCACCCGTATGTTTATTGCAGCACTATTCACAATAGCAAAGACTTGGAACCAACCCAAATGTCCATCAATGATAGACTGGATAAAGAAAATGTGGCACATACACACCATGGAATACTATGCAGCCATAAAAAAGAATGAGTTCCCGTCCTTTGCAGGGACATGGATGAAGCTGGAAACCATCGTTCTCAGCAAACTATCACAAGAACATAAAACCAGACACTACATGTTCTCACTCATAAGTGCAAGATGAGCAATGAAAGCACATGGACACAGGGAGGGGAACATCACAGACCGGCACCTGTTGGGGGTGATGGGCTAGGGGAGGGATAGAATTAGGAAAAATACCTAATACAGGTGAAAGGATGATGGGTGCAGCAAACCACCATGTCACATGTATGCCTATGTAATGTAACTGCACGTTGTGCACATGTACCCTAGAACTTAAAGTAAAATTTAAAAAATAAAATTATAAAAATAGAAAAATAACCTAAAACTTTCAAATGAATTCCACAAGGTCACAGTATTCAAAATTAACATAAAATCATTTACATTTCTATATATTAGCAATGAACACATGAAAACTGAAATTAAAAACACCATACAACTTATGGACTCTCAAAGAAAGTAAATTACTTAGAATCAAGACTTGTTTGCTGAAAACTCCAAAATGTTGATTAAATTGAAGACGATTTATACAACTGAAGAGACATCTGTTTTCATGGATCAGGAACCTCAAATATTACAAATTCATACATAGTTTTAACTTAAGTCATTAAAATCCCAGAAAGATTATTTTAATTTTAATTTGTTTAAAATTTTTGTGTGTACATAGTAGGTATGTATATATTTATGTGGTATATGAGATATTTTTGATACAAGCATACAATGCATAATAATCACATAATGGAAAATGGGGTATCTATCCCTTCGAGCAGTTACTGTATGTGTTACAAAAAATCCAATTATACACTTTTAGTTACAGTAAATTATTTTGACTATAGCTACCTTTTTATACTATCAAACACTAGATATTATCCATTCTTTTTTTTTGTACTCATTAACCATCCCCAGCTCCCACACAGTTCCCTTAGTACCCTTGCAAGCCACTTGTAACCATCCTTCTACTCTCTATATCCATGTGTTCAATTGTTTTGATTTTTAAATTCCACCAATAAATGATGACAAGTGAGGTTTGTCTTTACATGACTGGCTTATTTCACTTAAAATAATGACATCCAGTTCCATTCATGTTGCATCCTGCTAGGATGGGCATTTCTTCTCTGGCTGGGTCTGGTCCAAATTCATCCTCCAATGTGCTGACTCTAACTAAGGCCAGCAGAGCTTCGCTCTCCGCTATGACAGGGACCAATCCATTAAAAAGTGAGCAAAGGCCATAAAGAAACACTTCTCAAAAAAAGACATACGTGCGGCTAACAAACAATTTCAACACCACTGATCATTAGGGAAATGCAAATCAAAACCACAGTGAGATACCATCTCCCACCAGTCAGAATGGCTATTATTAAAAAGTAAAAAAGCAACACATACCGGTGAAGTTGTGGAGAAAAAGGAACGTTTTTACACGGTTGGTGGGACTGTAAATTAGTTCAACCATTGTGGAAGACAGTGTGGCAAATTCGAAGACCTAGAGAAAGAAATGCCATTGGACTCAGCAATCCCATTACTGGGTATATACACAAAGGAATATAAGTATTTTTATTGTAAAGATGCATGCACGTGTTTGTTCCCTGCAACACTATTCACAATAGCAAAGACATTGAATCAACCTAAAAGCCCATCAATGATAGGCTAGATAAAGAAAATGTGGTACATATACACCATAAAATACTATGCAGCCATCAAAAGGAAGAAGATCATGTCCTTTGCAGTGACATGGATGGAGCTGGAGGCCATTATCCTTAGCAAACTAATGCAGGAACAGAAAACCAAATACCATGTGTTCTCACTGTAAGTGGGAGCTGAATGATGTGAAGGCATGGACACATGGGGAGGAAAAACACACACTGGTTGGAAGGTGAGGAGGGTGGTAGTAGGGAGAGCATCTGGAAGAAGAGTTAAAGGAAGCTGGGCTTAATACATGGGTGATGGGATGATCTGTGCAGCAAACTACATTGGCACATGTTTACCTATATAACAAACCTGCACATCATTTTAAAGTAAAAGATGAAAATTAAAAAAGAAATAAGGTGAACAAAGAAAACAAATTAAGAAGAAAAAGAAAAGGAGAGTCATGGGACTTGTCCCGGCCAGGTGAAAATCTTCAGATGGTTAAGAAGCAGAATAAAGAAAATTAAAATTGATGGGGTTAAAACGAAGGTCTTAATGCAACACTATCAAAGATTGGATGGACAAAAGGGAGCCACTTCTCGTCACCCAATATTAAAAGGTCCCTAACCAGTTCTCTGTATTTCTCCCAGTTTACAGAAATTTTAAAAAGCTGGAAGGGGCGCAGCAGCTGTGCGTCCCGGGGCTCTTGACCTCTCCGCGTTTGCAGCCTAGCCCCAGTCAGTCAGTGCCGGAGGACCTCAGCGGCCATGTCAAAGCCCCGTAGTGAAGCCAGGACTGCTTTCATTCAGACCTAGAAGCTGCATGCAGCCATGGCTGACACATTCCTGGAACACACGTGCCACCTGGACATTGACTCGCCATCCATGGCAGCCAGGAACACTGGAATCATCTGTACCATCGGCCCAGCTCCCTGATCGGTGGAGATGCTGAAGGAGATGATTAAGTCTGGTATGAATGTGGCTGGTCTGAACTTCTCTCATGGAGAGAACGTGTGCACAGCCACAAAGTTTTGCTTCTGACCCCCATCCTCTATGAGCCCGTTGCCGAGGTTCTGGACACTAAAGGACCTGAGATTCGAACTGGGCTCTTCTGTGGAGTAACTGGTAATGGGCGCCGGGAGGCGGGGCTCCTCAGGTAACTGCAGCGCTGCTGCACTGCAGACGTGAATCTGAAGAAGAGAGCCACTCTCGAAATCATGCTGGATAATGCCTACATGGAAAAGCGTGATGAGTACATCATGTGGCTGGACTACAAGAACATCTGCAAGGTGGTAGAAATTGGCAGCAAGATCTACTTGGATGATGGGCTTCCTTCTCGCCAGGTGAAGCAGAAAGGTGCAGACTTCCTCGTGATGGAGGTAGAAAATGGTGGCTCCTCGGGCAGCAAGAAGGGTGTGAACCTTCCCGGGACTGCTGTGGACCTGCTTGCCATGCCAGAGAAGGACATCCGGGACCTGAAGTTTGGGGTTGAGCAGTATGTTGACATGGTGTTTGCCTCCTTCATCCGCAAGGCATCTGATGCCCATGAAATTAGGAAGGTCCTCAGAGAGAAGGGAAAGAACATCAAAGTAATCAGCAAAAATGAGAATCATGAGGGGGATTGGAGGTTTGATGAAATCCTGAAGACCAGTGATGGGATCATGGTGGCTCATGATGATATAGGCATTGAGATTCCTGCAGAGAAGGTCTTCCTTGCTCAGAAGATGATGATTGGGTGCTGCAACCGAGCTGGGAGGCCTGTCATCTGTGCCACTCTGATGATGGAGAGCATAATCATGAAGCTCCACCCCACTCAGGGTGAGGACAGTGATGTGGCCAATGCAGTCCTGGACAGAGTGGACTGCATCATGCTGTCTGGAGAAACAGTCAAAGGGGATTATCCTCTGGAGGCAGTTCGGATGCAGCACCTGGTTGTCGGTGAAGCAGAGGCCACCTTCTAATACTTGCAGTTATTTGAGGAGCCCCGCCTCCTGGCACACATTACCAGTTACCCCACAGAAGCCACCGATGTGGGCACCATGGAGGCCTTCCAGTGCTGCAGTGGGGCCATAATCGTCCTCACCAAGTCTGGCAGTTCTGGTGACCAGATACCGCCCACGTACACCCATCGTTGCTGTGACATGGAATCCCCAGATAGTTCGTCAGGCCCACCTGTACCGTAGCATCTTTCCTGTGCTGTGCAAGGACGCAGTCCAGTAGGCCTGGGCTGAGAATGTGGACCACCGGGTGAACTTGGCCATGAATGTTGGCAAGGCCGGAGGCTTCTTCAAGAAGGGAGATCTGGTTATTGTACTGACCAGGTGGTGCCCTGGCTGCAGCTTCCCCAACACCATGCGTGTAGTTTCCATGCCATGATGGACCCAGAGCCCCTCCTCCAGCCCCTGTCCCTCCCGGCTCCCTCAACCCATCCATTAGGCCAGCAACACTTTTAGAGCTCACTGTGGGCTGTAATGTGGCACTGCTGGGCTGGGTCACCAGGGAAGAAGATTAATGCCTTGCTGAAACATGGCTGGTTTTAGAACCTGCTCTTGGGTGGGACAGTCCAGAGCCTGGCTGCCCAGCATGTGGCCTTACCCAAGCACGGGAAGAAGGAGGAATGCAGGACTGGAGGACCCTGGAGTCTATGGCAAAAGGATGACAGCTTCCTTTCCTTTCTGTGCTCTGTTCAGTTCCTTTATTAAATGGATGCCCAGAGGCCTCCCAACCCTGGCCCGGGGTCAGGAAACAGCCAGCAAGAGTTAGGGGCCTTAGGGCATGGGGCAGTGGTTTCAGTTTAAGCAGACTCTGGCCCTCGCCCATACTTGCTTTCCCAACCTTCTGGACCTCCCTTATTTGCACCTGTCCCCACCCTCCACTCAGCTTTCCTGCAGCAAACACTCCACTCTTCACCTTCCATTTCTCCCCACTGCTGCAGCCACCTCCAGGTCCGTTGTTATAGAGCCTACCTGTATGTCAGTAAACAACAGCTGAAGCACACACACACACAAAAGCTGAAAGGCAGAGATTATAATTAAAAATCTAATCTGAAATTGCCTGGTGCAAGAGTAGGGCAGATTAATCAAGATAAAAATTGACAAAAGGGCCAGGGTTCTTTGATTCAACCCTTGGCTGGGTTTTGCACAAAGTCTTTTGCACAAGAAAGGGTACAATTGCCTTGGGGTAAGGAAAAGAAGTTTTTCAAACCATAACATAAAAATATAAGGGACTGTATCCCTTATAAAAATATAAGGGACTGTATTATGGGAATGAACATTGTAGATTATTAGGGAATGTTTCTTCTACCTGCTACTGTAAAACAGAGGGCACTTAAATTTACCCTTCAAGCAACATTATTTGGACACACCAAATGAGAATCTGTATGATTGCCCAAGTTCACACAGTGTAGAGTAGAAGCCAAAGTGCTGGCTGGTAGTGACAAATTATTTACTTATCCAGTTGAGGGGCATTTACTGCCTTAGCTAAAGCTACCCCTATGACACCTGAAATCCCCATGCTCTATCAGGTGATGTCAGATATATATTCTAATGGGGATGGCAGTGTCCAGAAGAGGTTTATAATAAAATGAAAATGGATTATAGAGGATCATGCTACCTGGAGAATGCAAGGAGGAGATACTCTCAAGCAGGGATTTTTTTTCTTCCACAATTTACTTGTAACTGCATGAAAAACTGTTGGATTCTACAGTACCGGATAAATAGTTCTCAACTGACCAACCAAGAGCTACTTGGTTCACAGATGGCAATTCCAAGGTAAATGGACACCATCCTCTTTAGAAGGCTGTTACTTTAGACCAAAGAAGGTAAAAACAGGCCTGCTCCATGAGCTGAATTGCATGCTGTTTTTTTAACAGTGATGGAAAAATTAAACAATGGTACAAGCGCCTGTGTTTAAGTTTTTACTAGCCCACGGGCTGTGACCAATAGCCTGGCTATATGCTCGGATATCAGGGGAATGGGAGCCTGGCCTGTTAAAAGAATGCCCATATGGAGCATGGCTCCGCGGAGATTTGAGGGGTGCATTAAAGTAGAACAAGTCAATGGCCATCAGAACTCTCTTCCAGGTTCAGAAAGTGACTGAAATTGACAAGCAGATATCCCCATGTGTTCCGTTGAGGTGGCCATCTGGGTCCATCAGATAAGTGGATATGGAGGTATTGTAGCAGCGCAGAGACATGCTGAATCTAGACATGTTCCTTTTGCACACTCTCAGGCACAAAATTCCGGAAAAACTCTTCCATTTCTCAGCAAGAGAGACAGAGACTGCTGATTACTACTGGGCAGATTTCTCTGGTGGGAAGGCCCTGAACATAACTGGCAAGTGAGACTGATGCTTGCAGCCCTGAAGGGCTGAAAGTGGGTCTTGACAAGAATAGACAATAACTCTGGAGTAGGCTTTGGTTGTCCAATGAACGATGAAAATGCTCAGAGTGCCAAAAAAAAAAAAAAAAAAAAAAAAAACACAAAACATTGCATGGATTTGGATGGCTGACCATCATTTTTTTCAGACCAAAGAGCACACTGCACAGTCCACAAATTCCAACAATAGGCAGAGAGATATCCTCCTTAGAGTAATAATTTGATGGAGAAGTAGAACAGGCAATTGGTTTCAATTGGTTGTCTAAGACAGGGGAAGATAAAGGAATAAAGAGCTGGCTTACATGCCTTCATTAGTGTGTGCTCACACTCAACATGAATAGGAATGTAGTGCCCCTGTTAGACTTTTCTGTTTTATTTTGTTTTGTTTTGTTTCTGGTTGATCTGGGGGAAGAGATAATGGGGAAGATGCATGTATAATCATGCAGTTCTCACCAAGGGAGGAGTACATTGGTATTAAAACTATGTATTTTTTTTCTTTCTTCCCAAATTATCTTAAAAAATGATTTTTCTCTCCCTTACCTAATGCAGTGATCTTAGGACCGGGACTGCAAGAACAAGTGCTGCAACAGCAGGGATGATTTCTAAACAGAAAACTGTAACTATGTTTTTAAAATTTATGTCAAAATTCCTAAAAGCACGATGGTGGTGGGTTGTGTCTTCACCACATCTAGCAAAATTGAGGCTAACAGTGAGTGCAGCTGTGTTGCCTGGTGGTAAAAATAGCTCACTAATTCTGCACCTTACCCTGTCTGAATGGGAGTGAACTGAGGAGCTACTTGCTAGATTTGTATTGCTACCTGCAATGTAGACAAGCACAGTGGTGATTCTAATGCCCCTTCCAAAAGTGAAAAAGTGTCAGTGTTAATGAAGAGAAGGGGAAATTGTAGCTGAGAGTAAAACATGAATAAATTGGTTCATCACTGAGGAAAATTTAATATTACATTAAAAACTCAAAAGAGTCTCAGAGCAAGAGATAACATTGTCTCAGCATAATTATCCGAGATGCCTGAAAGAGTGAAGTTGTATACTTACCAAGGTCACTCCTGCTTTTGGAACCTGACAAGATTGAGAGGATGCCTGCATACTTGAGTGACCTCATCTTGGGATATATTCATACACTATGATGGACTGGATTAATTGTTATTGATTGATTGTGATATATATATATATATATATATATATATATATTTGATGTAAAGTTTCCATGGTAAAAAACCAGGAGGTGGCCCTTTGGTGTTATGGTATACATTGTTTTTTGTCCATGATTATGGACTCATAACTCCCACAGCCCTTGTTACCATCTTTTATTATAATACTGGGTATGTTAGAACTCAGGCGCAGGGCCAGGTGCAGTGGCTCAGGCCTGTAATCCCTGCACTTTGGGTGGCCAAAATGGGCAGATGACTTGAGGTCAGGTGTTCAAGACCAGCCTGGCCAAAATACTGAAACCTCATCTCTACTAAAAATACAAAAAGTAGCAGGGCGTGGTGGCATGCACCTGTAATCCCAGCTACTCGAGTGGCTGAGGCAGAAGAATTGCTTGAACCCAGGAAGCGGAGATTGCAGTGAGCTGAGATTGCACCACTGCACTCCAGCATGGGTGACAGAGAAAGACTTCATCTCAAAAACAAAACAAAGCAAATAACTCAGGGGCAGGCCTCTGACCTCCTGCCCTTCTTTCACTCTAATACTTCTCTGTCTTTCTGAATGTGGATCTTAACACCCTTCCTTGACAGGATCTCACCCTATACCTTGGAGGAAGAAATCCTGATGTCATGAAGCTTCCATAAAACCCCAAGTGGACAGACAGGGTTAAGGGAGCTTCCAGATAGGTGAACACGTGGAGGTCCCTGGAGGGTGGTGCACCCAGAGAAGACATGGAAACTCTATGCCTCTTCCCTTATACCTCACCCTATGCATCTCTTCATCTAGTCTAGCAAGCAGTCTAGTCTAGCAGGTAGGTCCTCCTTAGTTTACTCCCATTCAGACAGGGTAAGGTGCAGAATTAGTGAGTTATTTTTACCATCAGACAATATAGCTGCATTCGGTGTTAGCCTCAATTTTTCTAGATGTGGTAAAGGCACAACCCACCACCATCATGACTTTAGGACGTTTGACATAAAGCTTAAAAGTTGTATCCTTTGCAATATTATTTACAATAAACCAATAAATATAGGTAAGTGTTTCCCTGAGTTCTGTGAGCTGCTTCTGCAAATTAATCAACCCCAAAGAAGGAGTCATGGAGATTCTAACTTGAAGCCACTTCGTCAGAAGCTCTGGGGACCCAGACTTGCAACTGGTGTGTGGAGAGGAGCAGTCTTGGGAATTGAGGCCTCTACTGTGGGATCTGACACTCTCTTCAGGCAGTAGTGATAGAAATAGAGGACAACCAGCTGATGTCTGCTGGTGTGGGGAAAAACCCCACACAGTTGGTCACAGAAACCTTCTTCTGTGTTTATTATAGTTGTGGTGTGAGAATAGAGGAAAACATGGTTTGGGAGTGTTCTCCCTACACAGAAAGTAAGAAAGACAGTCTTTGATCACTGATGCCAACCACACCTCCTCATCCTTCGGCAGTGGCTGCATGGAACAGAGAAGTAATCTGTATGCTGAAGAGAGAGAGAGCACAGAAATAGTGAGAGATCACATTGAACTCAGCACTGCCCTGTCACAGGGAAAAGCAAAATTGGGCTGAACTCAGGTGACCCTTGCCCATGTAGGGAATATTCAAACCAGCTCTAGCCAGATGGGATCACTCATCTCAGCTGTCACCACCAAGGACTAAAAGGCTCTGGGGCTCTAAGTAAACAGGACAGGCAGTCTAGGACACAAGGACTGCAATTCCTAGGTAAGTCCTAGTGCAGAACTGGGCTCAGAGTCACAGACTTGGGCAGGGTATGCAGTCTCCTGAGACACAAGCCAGGGCAGCTAACAGAGTGCTTGCACCACCCATCCCAACCCTAGGCAGCACACTTCATGGCTGCAAAAGAGACCATTACCATCTGCATGAGGATAGTAGAGGGGAGAGTGAAAAGGACTTTGTCTTGCATCTTAGATATCAGCTCAGCCAAAGTAGGATAGGGCATTAGTCAGAGTCATGAGGCCCTTTTCAGGACCTAGCTTCTAGATGACATTTCTGGACACACCCTGGGAATTAAGGGAATCCACTGCCTTGAGGGGAAGAATGCAGTCCTGTCAGGACCCATCACCTGATGACTAAAGAGCCCTCAGGCCTTGAATAACCAGCACTGATACACAGGTAGTACACCATGGGCCTTGGTTGATACTCTGAGATGTGCTGGCTTCAGTAGAGGCTAAGCACATTTCCAGCTGTGGTGGCTATGGGGAGAGGCTCCTTCTGCTTGATAAAAGAGGAGGAAAATGTAAAAGGGACTTCATCTAGCACCTTAGGTACAAGCGCAGCGACAGGAGGGTAGAGCATCAAGTGGTCTGTTGGAGTCCCTGATTCCAGGTCTTGTTCAAGAGCCAAGCATTTCTGGACTTGCCCTGGGCCAGATGAGAGCCAATCACCCTGAAAAGTGAATCCCAGGCAAGACAGCATTCACCAAAAGCTAATGAAAGAGTCCTTGGGCCTTAAGTGAGCTTTGGTGGTATAGCCTGACAGTACTCATGATTCTTTGGTGATGGTGGCCATGGGTTGAGATTTCCCTGCCTGTGGAAAGGGAGGGAAGAGTGAGGACTGTGTCTTGTGGTTTGAGTGCCAGTTTAGCTTTGGTAAAATAGAACACCAGGTAGACTTCTAAGGTATTTGACTCCATTCCCTAGCTCCTAAAGAGCATCTTTAGATCCACCAAGGGCCTGGGAAATCTTGCCACCCTTAGGGGAAGAACATGAGCCTGGCTTCCTTTACCACCTGCTGATTGTAGAACCCCAACGCATTGAGTGAAGATAGGCAGTATCCATGGAGTGGTTACAGTGGGTCTGGAGTAAAACCCAGGGCCCTGCTGGCTTCAGGTCTGACCCAGTGCAATCCTAGAGGTGCTGGAAATTGGGCTGCTTATGTCACACCACCACTACTTCCAGGTGGCTCAAAAAAGAGAGAAAGGCTCTGTTTGTTTGGGAGAAAGTAAAGGAAGAAAGCAGAGTCTCTGCCTGATAATCTAGAAAATTCTTTTTGATCTTATCCAAAACCATCACAGTGGTATCTCTGTGATTCTGCAAGAACCACAGCATTACTGGGCTTGTGGTGACCCCCTAATGCAGATATGGCTTAGATCACAATACCCAATTCCTTTTGAATATCTGAAAAGCCCTCCCATGAAGAACAGGTACAATAAAGTTCAGACTGCAAAGCCTACAATAAGTACATAAAATCAGAAATTCTGGAGTTGAAAAATGACGCACTGAAGAACACATCAGAGTCTCTTAATAGCAGAATTGACCAATCAGAAGAAAGAATGGGTGGTCCTGAAGACAGACTATTTGGAAATGCACAGTCAGAGAAGACAAAAAAGAAAGGAGGATGAAACAATAAGGCATACCTACAGAATTTAAAAGTAGCCTCAAAAGGCCAAATCTAAGTTTTGGGTCTTAAAGAGGAGCTAAAGAAAAAAATATAAATAGAAAGTTTATTCAAAAGAATAACAACAGAAAACTTTCCAAACCTAAGGAAAGATACCAATATTCAAGTTCAAGAAGGTCATAGAAGACCAAGCAGACATAACCCAAAGAAGACAATCTCAAGCCATTTTAAAACCAAACTCACAAAGGTCAAAGATAAAGAAAAGATACTAAAAGCAACAAGAGAAAAACAAAAACAAATAACATACAATGGAGCTCTGCAACATTTCTGGTGGTGGGCTTTTCACTGGAAACCTTGCAGGCCAGAAGACAGTGGCATAACATATTTAAAATGCTGAAGGAAATAAAACTTTGACCCTAGGAGAGTATAAGCAGTAGAAATATTCTTCAAACACAGAAGACAAATAAAGACTTTCTTGGACAAAAAAAAAAAAAAAAAACAACTTATGGGTTTCATCAACACAATATCAATCCTACAAGAAATGCTATAGGCAGTATTTCAATCAGAAAAAAATGATGTTAATGAGCAATAAGAAATCATCTGAAGGTACAAAACTCACTGGTAATAGTAAGTAAACAGAAAAACACAGAATATTATAATACTATTACTGTGGTGTGTAAACTACATTTAAGTAGAAAGACTAGAAGATGATCCAATAAAATAATAATTACAAAAATTGTTCAAGATATAGACCATACAATAAGATAAAAATGAAAACAACAATAAATTAAAAATCAGAGAGACAATGTTACGGTGTAGGGTTACTATTAGTATTGTTTTTGCTTGTTTATTTGATTATTTAGTGTTAAGATGTGATCAGCAAAAAAAGTTATCTTTTATTATAATACTGGGTATGTTAGAACTCAGGCGCAGGGCCAGGTGCAGTGGCTCAGGCCTGTAATCCCTGCACTTTGGGTGGCCAAAATGGGCAGATGACTTGAGGTCAGGTGTTCAAGACCAGCCTGGCCAAAATACTGAAACCTCATCTCTACTAAAAATACAAAAAGTAGCAGGGTGTGTTGGCATGCACCTGTAATCCCAGCTACTCGAGTGGCTGAGGCAGAAGAATTGCTTGAACCCAGGAAGCGGAGGTTGCAGTGAGCTGAGATTGCACCAGAATATATAAGTAGCTCAAACAACTCTGTAAGAAAAAAATCTAATAACCTGGTTAAAAATGGGTCAAATATCTGAATAGACATTTCTCAAAAGAAGACATACATATGACAAACAGGTATATAAAATGGTGCTTAATATCATTGATCATCAGAGAAAAACAAATCAAAACTACAATGAGATATCATCTCACCCTAGTTAAAATGTTGTTTTTTTTCCAAAAACACACAATAAAAAATGCCAGCGAGGATATGAAGAAAAGGGAACCCTCATACACTGTTGGTGGGAATGTCAGTTAATATAACTGTTGTGGAGAAAAGTTTGAAGGCAATTCAAAAAAATTAATATTAGAGTTATCATATGATCCAGCAATCTCACTGCTGGGTATCTACCTGAAAGAAAGGAAATCAGTGTATCAAGGATATATCTGCACTCCCATGTTTGTTGCAGCACTCTTCACAATAGCCAAGGTTTGGAAGCAACCAACACACATATGGATAAAAAATGTGCTACATACACACAATGGAGTACTATTCAGCCATTAAAAAAATGACAGACATTCTGTCATTTGCTAAGACCTGGATGGAACTGGAGGTCATTACATTAAGTGAAATAATCCAGGCACATAAAGACAAACCTTACGTATTCTCACTTATTTGTGGGAACTAAAAATTAAATTGAACTCACAGACATAGCAGAATGTAATGGGCATAGTGCTTGATAGTTTTCTCATCCTGATCCTCCTTTCACCCTCTGTTTTCAAGTATGTCTGTTGTTTCTTTCTTTATGGCCATGTGTACTCAATGTTTAGTTTCCACTTACACAAGAAAATGAGATGTTTGGTTTTCTTTTTCTGTGTTAATTCACTTAGGATAATTGCTTCCAATTGCATCCCTGTTGCTGCAAAGGACATGATTTTGTTCTTTTTTTGGCTGCATAGTATTCCATGGTGTATACATACCGTATTTTCTTTATACAGTCCAACACTGATATACATTTAAGGAGATTCTATGTCATTGCTATTGTGAATAGTGCTGTGATGAACATATGAATACATGTATCCTTATGATAGAACAATTTATATTCTTTTGGATATAGACTTATTAATGGGATGACTGGGTTGACAGGTAGTTCTAAGTTATTTGAGAAAACTCCAAACTGCTTTCTGCAGTGGCTGAATTAATATAAATATTTCCAACAGCAATGTACAAATGTTCCCTTTTCTTCACAACCTCACCAGCATCTGTTACTTTTTGACTTTTTAATAATAGCCATTCTGCCTGTTGTGAGATGTTACATCATTGTGGTTTTCATTTGCATTTATATAATGATAGGTGCTGCTGAACATTTGTTCATATGATTGTTGGCTGCATTTATGTCTTCTTTTGAGAAGTGTCTGTTCATGTTCTTTGCCCATTTTTGAGTGAGGTTGTTTGTATTTTGCTTTTTAAGTTCTATATAGACTCTGGATAGTAGACCTTTTTTAGATGCATAGTTTGAAAATATTTTCTCCCACTCTGTAGGGCGGTGGTTTACTCTGTTGATTATTTCTCTTGCTGTGCAGTAGCTCTTTAATATAATTAGATCACATTTCTCATTTGTTTCATAAATTTTCTTATTATTTTCATGGGCACATTGTAGGTGTATATATTTATAGGGCACATGAGGTGTTTTGATACAGGCATGCAAGGTAGAATAAGCACATCATGGATAATGGGGTATCCATCCTGTCAGTCATTTACCCTTTGTGTTACAAACAACATAATTACATAATTTTTATCATTTAAAATGTACAATTAAGTTACTATTTACTATAGTCACCCTGCTGTGCTATCAAATAGTAGGTCCTTTTTTATTCCTTCCAACTATATTTTGTACCCATTAACCGTCTCCACCTCTCCCAAAGCTCCTAACCCCTACTACCCTCCCCAGCTTCTAGTAACCATCCTTCTACTCTCTATGTCCATGAATTCAATTATTTTGATATTTAGATTTCACAAATAAGTGAGAACATGTGATGTTTGTCTTTCTGTGCCTGGCTTATTTCACTTAACATAAAAATCTCCAGTTCCATCCATATTGTTGCAAATGACAGAATCTCATTCTTTTTTATGGCTGAGTAGTACTCTATTGTGTATACCTACCACATTTTTTATCCATTCATCTGTTGATAGGCACTTAGATTGCTTCCAAATCTTAGCTATTGTGAACAGTGCTGCAGCAAACATGGGAGTGCAGATATCCCTTCGCTATACTGACTTTCATTCTTTTGGGTATATAACCAGAAGTGGGATTGCTGGATCACATTCAACTGTTGGGTTTCTTTCCATTGTTTTTCCAGTCTTCATCATAAAAACTTTGCAAGGCCTATGTCCAGAATGGTACTTCCTAGGTTATCTTCCACAGTTTTTATTGCTTTAGGTTTTGCATTTAAGTCTTTAATTCATCTTGAGTTGATTTTTTTATATGCTGCAACAGTGGGGTCCATCTTCAATCTTCTGCATATGACTAGCTAGTTATCCTAGCACTGTTTGTTAAATAGAGAGTTCTTTTCCCATCGCTTCTTATTATTGATTTTGTCAAAGATCAGTTGGTTGTAGGTATATGGCTTTATTTTGGGTTACCCAACCTGTTCCACTAGTTTATGTGTGTGTTTCTTATTAGTACCATGCTGTTTCAGTTACTGTTGTCTTGTAGTATAGTTTGAAGATGGGTAGTGTGGTTTCTCTAGCTTTGTTGTTTTTTCCTTAGGATTGCTCTGGCTATTTGGGCTGTCTTCCTCTTCTACATGAATTTTAGAACAGTATTTTTCTAATTCTGTAATAAATATCATTGGTAATTAGATAGGGACATTATTGAGATGGCAACTTATTTTTGCAGTAAGGCCATTTTAATAATATTGATTCTTCCTATCAATGTGTATAGAATGTTTATCCATTTCTTTATGTCATCACTGGTTTTTTTCAGCAGTGTTTTATAATTCTCATTGTAGAGATCTTTTTATCTCCCTGGTTATCTCTATTCCCTTGTATTTTATTTTTTGTGGCTATTGTGAGTGGGATTGTGTTCTTCATTTAGCTCTCAGCTTGTATGTTATTGGTATATAGAAATCTTACTGATTTTTTTACATGGATTTCATATCCTAAAACTTTTCTGAAGATGTTTATTAGATCTAGGAGCCCTGGTCAGAAACTATGGGGTTTTTAAGTTATAGATTTATATGATCTGTGAAGAGATAGTTTGACTTCTCTTTCTATTTGGATGTCTATTATTTATTTTTCTTTTCTGATTTCTTTAGCTAGTACATCTAGTATCAAGTTGAATAGCAGTGATGAGGGTGAAACTCCTTGCCTTGTTCTTTTTCTCAAAGGCAATGCTTCCAGCTTCTGTCATTTCATTATGATGTTGGCTGTCAGTTTGTCAAATAAGAATCTTAATATTTTGAAGTATCTTCATTTGATATCTAGTTTGTTGAAGGTTTTTAACATAAAAGGATGTTGAATTTTATCAACAGCCTTTTCTATATCTATTGAGATGATTGTGTGGTTTTGCTTTTAGTTCTATTTATGCAACAATTCACATTAATTGATTTGCATAAGTTAAACCAACTTTGCATTGCAGAAATAAAGACTACTTTAGGTTGCTGGATTAGTGTTTTGATGTGCTGCTGGATTCAGTTTGCTAGTATTTTGTTGAGAATGTTTGCATCTATGTTCATCAAGCATATTGACCTGAAGTTTCCTTTCTTGCTGCAGCTCTGTCATATTTTGCTATCAGTATGATGCTGGCTTCATAGAGTGAGGGAGGAAGAAATTCCTTCTTCTTGATTTTTTGTAAAATTTTGAATAAGATTGGTAATATTTCTTTTGTATTCATCTGGAAGAATTAGGCTGTGAATCTCTCTGATCCAGAATTTTTTCTAGTTGGTAGGTTTTTCATTATTGATTCAATTTTGGAACTCATAATTGATCTGATGAGGGTTTTAATTTCTTTCTGGTTAAATCTTGGGAGGTTTAGCCTTACCAAGAGTGTATCCATTGTTCATAGTAGTCACTGAGATTTTTTTTTTATTTCTGAGGGTTGGTGGTAATGTTCCCTTTGTCTTTTCTGATACTGTTTATTTGGATCTTCTCTTTTTCAATATATTAGTCTACCTAGTGATATGCCAATATTATTTCTTCTTTCTAAAAACCAGCTCCTGGATTCATTGATCTTTTGTGTAGTTTTTGCATCTCAGTTTCATTCTATTTAAATCTGATTTCAGTTATTTTTTTTCCTTCTACTAGCTTTGGGGTAGATTTGCTCTTTTTTTTCCTTATTTCCTCTATGTGTGATGTTAGATTTTTAACAATATTTTTCTAACTTTTTAATGTGGGTGTTTAGCACTATAAACTTCTTCTTAACACTGCTTTAGCTCTGCCCAACAAGTTCTGTTTTGCTATATCTTTGTTCTCATGAGTTTAAACTAATTCTTACTTGCTGCCTTAATTTTATTTTTTACCCAAAAACCATTCAGTAGCAGATTGCTTAATTTCCATGTAATTTTATGGTTTTGAGAGATCTTCTTGGGTATTGATTTGTGTTTTTATTGCTGTGTGGGCCAAGATTGTGGTTGAAAAATTTTAAAAAAATTCTTTGAGCATTGCTTTATTACTGAGTGTGTAGTTAACTTTAAAACATGTGCCATGTGCAGATGAGAAGAATGTATAGTCTGTTGTTGTTGGATGGAGTATACTATAGTTATCTGTTAGGTCCATTTATTGAAATGTTAAGTTTGCATCCTGAGTATCTTTGTTAGCTTTCTGCCTCCATGATCTGTCTAGTACTGTCAGTATAGTGTCATTATCTAAGTTTCTTCATAGCTCTCTAACTACTTGTTTTATGAATATGGATGCTCCAGTATTGGGTGCATATACATTTAAGATAGTTAATTCTTGTTGAATTCAACCCTTTATCATTATGTAATACCTTTCATTGTCCTGTTTTGGTTGTTGTTGCTTTGGAGTCTGTTTTGTCTGAAATAAGAATAACAACCCCTGCTCTTTTTGTTTTTTATTTGCTTGATAGATCTTTCCCTATTCCTTTACTTTGACCCTATGATTTTCCTTGAGTGTGTGATGAGTCTCTTGAAGAGAGCATAGAGTTGGTTCTTGCTTCTTTATCCAACATGCCACTCTGTGACTTTTAGGTGGGTAATTTAGTCCATTTTCATTTAAGGTTAATATTAATATGTGTGAATTTGATTCTGTCATTATGTTGTTAGCTGGTTGTTATGTATACTTGATTGTGTAGTTGCTTTACAGTGTCAATGGTCTATGTACTTAAGAGTGTTTTTGTTGTGGCCATTCACAATCTTTCATTTTCATGTTTAATTCTCCCTGAAGGACCTCTTGGAAGGCATATCTGGTGGTGAGAAATTCTCTTAGCATATGCTTGTTTCAAAAATATTTTTTCTTTGCTTGTGAAGCGTAGTTTGGATGGATATAAGATTCTTGGCTGAAATTTTTATTCTTTAATAATGTTGAATATAAGCCCCTAATCTCTTCTGGCTTCTGAAGAAATTCCACTGCCAGAAATTCCACTGTTAGCCTGATAGGGTTCCCTTTGTCTGTGACTGGTTTACCCCTTTTCTCTTGCTGCCTTAAATATTTTTTTTCTTTTCTATTGATCTTGGATAATCTGATGACTAAGTGTCCTTGGAATGTCATCTTGCATAGTATCTTGCAGGGGTTCTCTGAATTTCCCGAATTTTAACGTGGACCTTTCTAATGGTTGGAAAAATCTTCATGGACAATACCCTCAAATATATTTTCTAAGTTGCTTGCTATCTCTCCCTCCCTTTCAGGGATGCCAATGAATCCTAGGTTTCATCTTTTTACATAATCCCATATTTTTCAGTGTTTTGTTCATTCTGTTTTATTTTTTCTGACTGAGTTGACTCGACAAAAGCAGTCTTTGAGCTCTGAGAGTCTTTCCTCACTTTGGTTGATTCAACCATTAATACTTCTGATTGTATGAGGAAATTCTTGTAGTGAGTTTTTCAGCTTTGTCATATCACTTTGGTTCTTTCTTAACATGGTTATTGTACCTTTCAGCTTTTGAATCATTTTACTGGATTTCTTAAGATTACTTGGATTCAGTTTCAACTTTCTCCTGAATTTTGATGATCTCTGTTGCCATATAGAATCATATTTCCGTAATTTTTCAGCCACTTAAGTCTGGTTAAAAACCATTGCTCATGAGCTAGTGTAATCATTTGAAGGTAAGAAGCCATTTGTTTTTCAGATGTCAAATTTCTTGCACTAGTTTTTTTCTCATCTGTCTGTGTGAGCTTATTTCCCTTTAATTATTGAACTCACTATTCTTTAGATGAGACTTATTGCTTTTTTATTCTTGGAGGTTCTTGAGGATTTCACTGTGGTATAAGTTGGGTTTAGTCAACTAGCTTTGTCTTTGGATGATTTCAGGGGACCAAGGCTCAGCCTAGCACTCCTGGCTACATGCTCTTACCCTGTGGGTCTTGGACCATGCCTACAGCTTTGGTCTCTGGCCTCTTGAGGTTAAGCACTTTATATGCTGGAGGTCTCAAGTTGTTCTTAGTTCACTGGCAACAATACTCCAGTGGGGAGTGCTAGCAAAAGTGCTTCACTGGAGTGTTGGTAGCAGAGTCCGTATTCATGCATGCATCTGCAGTAGTGGGGCAGTTATGCAGCAATGTGTGTGTGTGTGTGTGTGTGTGTGTGTGCTGTTAGTGTTGGGGCAGCAAAATCCATGTACACGTGTGTGCCAGTGAAGAAGTGGGTGCAGGCTGCAGGTGAGTACATGACACCAAAGTAGTGATAGGAGACTGCAGGCAGGTGTGTGCTAGTGGGGTCCCATCTGCAAATGCTCTCTGACAGTTTGGGAGGGACTACCAGCATAAAAACTATGGCCATGGCTACTGGGAAGTGCCTCAGTTGTGCATCTGAGGCTGAGCTGAAAGAGGGTGTGGCCAGTCAAGGACCCTGGAAGAGTTTGGCATGTTGGGGGATGGGGAGGCACTCAGATCAAACTGGCAAGCTGGCTTTGTTCTAAGCAGGTCTGAAAGTCAACAAAAGCCAAAGCCATCTAGAGGAGCATGGTGGGCCTTGGGGGATGTGTGTCCTTGGTCGTGCTCCACTGCAGCCATTCTCACACCAAACCATCTAGACTGCATGCACACTGGAGCCCTGTACTTGGCAATTTCAAATGTCCTTGGGGATCACTGAGTCTCTCACAGCTAGGATTCCAGAGATCCATGATGAGAGTCAGCCACTGCATGCCTATTTAACTCACTCATTCCCCAGGAACTACTCAGGGCCAGGAGTGAGTCCTGTTGATTGACAGTCCTCTGCAGGGTTTTCAGCATTGTCCCCCTTTAGCCCAGGGGCTGCATCCTCCCTCTGTCCACTCTTAATGCCTTTCTTCCAAAAATCTGCTTGGAGTGTGTGGGCCATCCTGATGGTCTGGTCTCTCAGTGGGAGAAGCTCTTTCTGGCTGCATCTAGTCAACCATCTTGGCTCTGTTTGTAACAAATGTGCATATGTACTCCTGAAGTTAAAATAAAAGTTAAAAAAGAGAGAAAAAATTACTTCAAAGGAATGAGAAATAAAGAGCCTTGACAAAAACCAATAAGAAAGGGACAATAGGGAGGTGTTTGGGGTGGGAGGTGGCCTGGGGTAACATGAGATAAGAGAGAGGGAAAACACATTCTGCTGTCTGAGCTGTTGATGGGAAGACTTTCACTCCCTATTGGCTGATGTATCACAGTGATCAGGAGGGAACAGCATGCAGAGAAGACTGGCCTGTTCATCACTGTCAAGTTACAGTTTGAAAACTAATGCTGATAGCCTTCAGAGTGTGCTGCGAGGGTAAATTTCAGCAGGACTAGAATTAGCCTGAGATGCTTTCTAAAGTTCCTACATGGCACTAATGCCTGGTCAATGAATGAATCATACAGATTAAGAGTGTTGATTTGGTCCAAGAATTATCGAGATGGTTTGCACCAGCATGTCAGCATTGTTTACTAAGTGCAAGATTTATGATTACACACTTTGGGAGTGTGCTGGTCTCAGTGTATATATTTGCTTCTAATACACTAATGAATACTTTATTTGTACCATTTTACACAAATTAGTCATTCGTTCATTGATATCTCAACCATCACCGTTTCAATTTTCTTATACGTGCTAGTTAATGCTTTTAGAAATAAAACAGAAAGTCAATTAAAGTTACAGTCTTTCTTTAGATAATATCCAATGACCCAAATTCTCCTTTGACCACCCATTCTTCTTTTAAAAAAATAAAAACACTTAGTACTACTGATATGGCTTGGACATTTGTCCCATTCAAATTCCACGTTGAACTGTGATTCCTAATGTTGGCAGTGAAGCCTAGTGAGTAGTGTTTGGGTCATCAGGATGAATCTTTCATGAATTGCTTGGTGACATCCTCATGGTAATGAGTGAGGTGCCACTCTTAGTTCCACAAGATCTGATTTTTAGAAAGGTCATGGCACCTCCTCCCTTCTCTGTCTGTTCTTCTCTCTTCCACTATATGATATCTACATGCCAGCACTCCTTTGCCTTTTGCCATGAATGAGAGAAGCCTGAATCCCTTGTCAGAAGGAGATGTTGACACCATGATTCTTGTACAACCTGAATATTCATGAGCCAAGTAAACCTCTTTTCTTTATAAATTACCCATCCTTTGATATTTATTTATAACAACACAAACGAACTAAGACACCCACCCTCTTAGTTACTAAAGGGCATTAATTCAGCAATTCTTTCCTGTCTTTCATATATTGGCAATGTTGTCTTCTTTACTGGATCATTCTCATCAGTATATGACAGAATCTCCCATCCTAAAAAATAGTAAATAGTTGAGTGATAGATTATAAATAGATAGATGAACAGACTGATGATTCACAGATAGATATATATTATAACTCAATCTTATGGCTTTAAATGCTTTTACAACTTTCACATTTTATGTCCAGCCTGGAACTTTTCTATGAACTCTGTGCTCATATCTAACTGCATACTTAACATCTCCCACTGGTTGTCTGATAGACATCTTAAGCTTAAAATGTCAAAGGACAAAGACCTAGTCTTCTTCAAGCCCCCTTCCAAAAAATTCCTTGGTATTTAGTTTTCCTAATTGCAGTTAATGGCAATTCTAGCCATCTAGTTGCTTGGGAAAGAAACCTTAGATTCATCTTTAACTATTGTATTTCACTTCCTACATCCAATCCATTAACAGATCAACAATTCCGTGATCTCTCCTTTCAAAATATGTTTCAAATCTCATAATTTCCCTTTACCTTCACTACTATCACTCTGCTCTAAGATTTCATAGTCTTTCTTGGGACTGTTGCAATAACCACTTTACTGATCTCCTCACTTTTACACTTGCCTGAAATACTTTTCCTCCAAATTTTCACAGTCTCATTCTCTCATTTTCTTCCTTCTATGCTTAACATTGCCTCCTAAGAGAGGGTTTCCATAACAACTCAATATTAAACAGTATCTTCCAGCCACTCTCTATTTTCTTACCCAACACTGTTTCTCCATAGAATGTAATATCACCTGGCATAGACCATAAGATCTACAATGGCAGAAACTTTGTTTTATTGAAAGAAACAGGCACTGTAACATTGAAGCAGAAAGTTTTAGTGCTAGAACAAGAAGAATTTGGATATTGCTGAGGCCTAGGATCTGTGGCACACAGTAATAGTTGAAGCTAGAAATGTTTTGGTTGTGCCTAATTTTGAAGGGTTATAATGCCTGGACAAGTAATTTGGGCTTTATTCTTTTTTTTTAATTATACTTTAAGTTTTAGGGTACATGTGCACAATGTGCAGGTTAGTTGCATATGTATACATGTGCCATGCTGGTGTGCTGCACCCATTAACTCCTCATTTAGCATTAGGTATATCTCCTAATGCTATCCCTCCCCCCTCCCCCCACCCCACAACAGTCCCCAGAGTGTGATGTTCCCCTTCATGTGTCCATGTGTTCTCATTGTTCAATTCCCATCTATGAGTGAGAACATGTGGTGTTTGGTTTTTTGTCCTTATGATAGTTTACTGAGAATGATGATTTCCAAATTCATCCATGTCCCTACAAAGGACATGAACTCATCATTTTTTATGGCTGCATAGTATTCCATGGTGTATATATGCCACATTTTCTTAATCCAGTCTATCATTGTTGGACATTTGGGATGGTTCCAAGTCTTTGCTATTGTGAATAGTGCTGCAATAAACATATGTGTGCATGTGTCTTTATAGCAGCATGATTTATAGTCCTTTGGGTATATAGGTATTGCCTTCCAACAGGCCTGAAGTGTCTTATCATCTGAGGAAAGTCAAGGGTGGGTTCTGTACCTTAATTAGTCATGATTGTCTATCCACTCTGCCACAGAGGAAGCTCTGAACATTTTACAGGCTTTTCTGGTTTCTTCTTTTTCAGGCAACTGCTAAGCCCCAGAATGGTTTCACAAATTGCCTCTTTTCACTTTGCAACTCCTGTGAGCCATAACCCTGAGGTACCAGGGTTCTGGTGAGATGGTATAGTATACGAAGAAGAGCATGATTATTGAAGCGAGACAGCTCTGCATACAAATCCCAGTTGTGCCGTTTACTAGCTATAACTTAGAAAAATTACCTAGGTAGTCAAAATTTTATTATTTATATTTATAAATTGAGGGTCAGTAGACTAATTAAAAATTATAATGGGCACAAAACACCCAGAAGAATGACTTGAACGTAATAGTTCCCTGACACCAGACCCCAGTCTACTCTTTGAGAAGAGAATCTATTTCATTTTTCTCACCTGCTCCTTCTCATTTCCTTGCCCTGTGTACAACAGTTAGACAGGTTTCTATTACTAAAGAAGATTCACAGTATCCAACGTAGAAATATCTACAAATATACAGTTTTACTAGAAAAAGGTACAATACAGTAACAGCATTAAAATGGGATATGCATCAGAATCAAAAGCTGGTTTACAGAAATGAGTCTGTTTTATGGGTTTCTATGGTCCTCCTTCTTTAAGGGTTGTGACCTAATACATTTTCTCACATCACAAACCACTGACGATTGAATGAAACAGGGATTCCAAAATGACTGAAATTTTTAAATATTTTACTGGTCAAACAGACATATTACTGCTACGTAACCGGTCCCAAAAGCAGAGTTATTCTGGAGTCTCAGCAAGATCAGGTGTCAATCATAAATCTTTTTTTTTTTTAATTTAATTTTATTTACTTTTTATTTTTTATTTTTATTTTTTTTCTTTTATTATTATTATTATTATTATACTTTAGGTTTTATGGTACATGTGCGCAATGTGCAGGTAAGTTACATATGTATACATGTGCCATGCTGGTGCGCTGCACCCACCAACTCGTCATCTAGCATTAGGTATATCTCTCAATGCTATCCCTCCCCCCTCCCCCCACCCCACAACAGTCCCCGAAGTGTGATGTTCCCCTTCCTGTGTCCATGTGTTCTCATTGTTCAATTCCCACCTATGAGTGAGAATATGCGGTGTTTGGTTTTTTGTTCTTGTGATAGTTTACTGAGAATGATGATTTCCAATTTCATCCATGTCCCTACAAAGGACATGAACTCATCATTTTTTATGGCTGCATAGTATTCCATGGTGTATATGTGCCACATTTTCTTAATCCAGTCTATCATTGTTGGACATTTGGGTTGGTTCTAAGTCTTTGCTATTGTGAATAATGTGGCAATAAACATACGTGTGGATTGAAGACTTAAATGTTAGACCTAAAACCATAAAAACCCTAGAAGAAAACCTAGGCATTACCATTCAGGACATAGGCATGGGCAAGGACTTCATGTCTAAAACACCAAAAGCAATGGCAACAAAAGCCAAAATTGACAAATGGGATCTAATTAAACTCAAGAGCTTCTGCACAGCAAAAGAAACTACCATCAGAGTGAACAGGCAACCTACAAAATGGGAGAAAATTTTCGCAACCTACTCATCTGACAAAGGTCTAATATCCAGAATCTACAATGAACTCCAACAAATTTACAAGAAAAAAACAAACAACCCCATCAAAAAGTGGGCAAAGGACATGAACAGACACTTCTCAAAAGAAGACATTTATGCAGCCAAAAAACACATGAAAAAATGCTCACCATCACTGGCCATCAGAGAAATGCAAATCAAAACCACAATGAGATACCATCTCACACCAGTTAGAATGGCAATCATTAAAAAGTCAGGAAACAACAGGTGCTGGAGAAGATGTGGAGAAATAGGAACACTTTTACACTGTTGGTGGGATTGTAAACTAGTTCAACCCTTGTGGAAGTCAGTGTGGCGATTCCTCAGGGATCTAGAACTAGAAATTCCATTTGACCCAGCCATCCCATTAGTGGGTATATACCCAAAGGACTATAAATCATGCTGCTATAAATCTTGCACTTAGTAAACAATGCTGACACACTGGTGCAAACCATGTCGATAATTCTTGGACCACATCAACACTCTTAACCAGTATGTTTCGTTCATCGACCAGGCGTTAGTGCCATGTAGAAACTTTAGGAAGCAGTTCAGGCTAATTCTAGTCCTGCTGAAATTTACCCTCACAGCACACTCTGAAGGCTATCAGCATTAGTTTTCAAACTGTAACTTGACAGTGATGAACAGGCCAGTCTTCTCTGTATGCTACTCCCTCCTGATCAATGTGATTCATCAGCCAATCTCCTGAGCATGGGGAGTGAAAAGCCTTCCCATCAAACAACTCAGACAGCACGTGTTCTCCTTCTCTCTTATCCCTTGTTACCCCAGGCCACCTCCCAACCCAAATACCTCCCTATTGTCCCTTTCTCATTTGTTTTTGTCAAGGCTCTTTATTTCCCATGCCTTTGAAGTAATTTTTCTCTCTTTTTTAACTTTCATTTTAACTTCAGTGGTACACGTGCAGGTTTGTTGAATAGGTAAATGTGTGTCATGGGGCTTTGTTGTACGAATTATTTCATCACCCAGGTACTAAGCCTAGTATTCATTAGTTATTTTTCATGATTCTGTCCCTCCTCCCAACCTCCAATAGTCTCCAGTTTGTTGTTCCCCACTTTGTCTCCACGCTTTATCATCATTTAGCTCCCACTTATAAGTGAGAACATGCGGTATTTTTTCTATTCCTACATTAGTTTGCTAAAGATAATGGTCTCCAACTCCATCCAAGTTCCTGCAAAGGACATAATCTCATTCTGTATTATGGCTGCATAGTATTCCATGGTGTATATGTACCAAATTTTCTTTATCCAGTCTACCATTGATGGACATTTAGGTTGATTCCATGTCTTTACTATTGTGAATAATGCTGCAATTAACATACTCGTGAATGTGTCTGTATAATAGAATGGCCTTATATTCATTTCGGTATATACACAGTAATGAGATTGCTTGGTCAAATGGTATTGCTGACTTTAGGTCTTTGATTAATTTCCACACTGTTATCAATGAGTGTATAAGCATTTCTTTTTTCCACAACCCCACCAGCATCTGTTATTTTTTGGCTTTTTAATTAAAGCCATTCTGCCTGGTGTGAGATGGCATCGCATTTTTTTGATTTGCATTTCTCTAATGATCTGTGATGCCATGCTTTTTTTTCATATGATTGTTGTCTGCAGGTACGTCTTCTTTTGAAGTGTCTGTTCATGTCCTTTGCCCACTTTTTAATGTTTTTTTTTTCTTGTAAATGTGTTTAAGTTTCTTATAGATGCTGGAAATTGTACCTTTGTCAGATTCATAGTTTGCAAAGATTTCCTCCCATTCTGTAGGTTGATTGTTTACTCTGTGGATAGTTTCCTTTGCTGTGAGGAAGCTTTTTAGTTTAACAATATGCCATTTTTCAGTTTTTGCTTTTGTTGCAACTGCTTTTGGTGTCTTCATCACGAAATACTTGCCTATTCCTATGTTAAGAATGGTATTGCCTAGGTTGTCGTCCAGGGTTTTCATAGGATTGGGTTTTTCATATAAGTATTTAATCCACCATGAGTTATTTTTGTATATGGCATAAGGAATTGGTCTAGTTTCAATCTTCTGCATATGACTAGCCAATTACCCCAGCACCATTTATTGAACAGGGAATTATTTCCTCATTGTTCCTTTTTATCAGGTTTGTTGAAGATCAGATTACTGTAGGTCTGTGGACTTGTATCTGGGTTATCTATTCTGTTCCATTCATCTATAACTACATATTCTCTTATTTTGCAAACTTTAACATTTGTTTTCTCGGATTCCTGAAATTAAATTTAAAAGGCCAGTTTCTAAAATCAGTCAAGACTCATCAATCCATTTGTATTTTGATGTACATACCTTAAGTTAAAAACAAAAAAAACAAAAACACCAACAAATGCCAAAGTGCTTCAAAGTGCAAACTAGTTACAACTTCAGGTAGTCATTAAAGTAAATTAAATGCATTGTTTTGAATTTTTAAAAAATTGGCTTTGTAAATTTTTATACAGTACTCCAGAAGTGGGGCTTTCTCATCATCTTCTGAATAAAAAAAGTCTTGAATTCCACAGACCAAAGAGTGAATTAAAAACAAAATTAAAAATTGACCATGCACACCTGCCTGCTTAGCTATAACATAGGTTATTAATATAATGATTTAGTACCTAAAGAATAATGAGGCATTCAAGGAGATTAGTAAACCCAAATTTGCAGCAGTTTGATTTTTTAAGATTAAATCATGTTCTAAAGAATAAATACTATTCTAAGTAATAATAAAAGTGATTTCATAGACATGTTCTCTCACTTTAATAGTATAAATTCAATTTTCACCAAGAGTAATTAAATAATGAGCTAGTCACATCAATGAGAGGTACCATATGTCTATGAATACAACTTTTAAAATTAATAAAATGAGATCACCAGAAATCAACACCCTTTCACATTATATCTTGACATTTCTGGCCAGCCTCCCATAAGTGCTATCAAACCACATTGCAACTCAATGGCAAGCAAAAAAGGATTGCAGTAACCCTTGTGAGAATGATAAATTTTTAAATGTACAACCTCTGATTCTAGTGGAAATGGAGTGATGGAAAATCTACCTGGGCAATTTGAGGTCATTATATCAGCAAAGAGTGGGAAATTATACATAGCAAAATTTGAGAATCTAAATGCCCAAAGTATAATGATTGTGAATAACAATATTTAATTTGCTATGACAATTTCCATTATTTAACAAAATACACTGTTGACAACTTTGCATTAGAAAACTTGAAAGAATAATTCACTCAGAAAAAATCTAGTAAAATAAACTGTCAACCATATAACAATAGTATTTTTATTTATTTTTTTATTTGCATAGGATTTTGAGGGACAGGTGGTATTTGGTTACATGAATAAAGTTCTTTGGTGGTGATTTGTGAGATTTTGGCACACCCATCACTCAAGTAATATACACTGCACCTTATTTGTAGTCTTTTATTCTTCCCTTTCCCACCCTTCCCTGCTGAGTCCCTGAACTCCATTGTATTATTCTTATGCTTTTGCATCCTCATAACTTAGCTCCCTTTTATGAGTGAGAACATAACAATGTTTGTTTTTCCATTCCTGAGTTACTTCATTTAGAATAATAGTCTCCATCCCATGCGGGTCGCTGCAAATGTCATTAATTCATTCCTTTTTATAACTGAGTAGTATTCCATCATATATATATATATATATCTGATATATATATAAGTTCTACATTTTTTCAATTGCGAATTGTGCTGCTATAAACATGTGCGTGCAAGTATCCTTTTGGTATAATGACTTCTTTACCTCTGGGTAGATACCCAGTAGTATAATTGCTGGATCAAATGGTAGTTCTGCTTTTACTTTTTAAAGGAATCTCCACAGTGTTTTCTATAGTGTTTATACTAGTTTATATTCTGACCGGCAGTGTAGAAGTGTTCACTTTTCACTGTATCCACACCAGCATCTATTATTTTTTAAATTTTTTTATATTGGCCATTTTTGCAGGAGTAAGGTGGTATCACATCGTAGTTTTGATTTGCATTTCCCTGGTCATTAGTAATATTGATCTTTTTATCATGTTTATTGGCCATTTCTGTATCTTCTTTTTATAATTGTCTATTCATATCTTTAGCTGACTTTTTAAAATGAGATGGTTTGTTTTTTCTTGCTAATTTGAGTTCCATGTAGATTCTGGAGATTAGTCTTTTGTTTGGATGCATAGATTGTGAAGATTTTCTGCTATTCTGTGGGTTGTCTGTTTACTATGCTGACTGTTCCTTTTGACATGCAAAAGCTCTTTAGTTTAATTAAGTCCCACTTATTTTTCTTTGTTTTTGTTGCATTTGCTTTTGAGTTCTTGGTCATGAAATCTTTACCTAAGCCACTGTCTAGAAGGGCTTTTCCAATGTTATCTTCTAGAATTTGTATAGTTTCAGGTCTTAGATTTAAGTCTTTAATCCATCTTGAGTTGATTGTTGTATAAGGTGAGAGATGAGCATCCAGTTTCATTCTCCTACATGTGGTTAGCCAATTACCCCAGCACCATTTTTTGAAAAAGATGTCCTTTACCCACACTGTTTTTGTTTGATTTGTCAAAGATCAGTTGGCTGTAAGTATTTGGGTTTATTTCTGGGTTCTCTATTCTGTTCCATTGGTCTATGTGTCTATTTTTATACCAGTAACATGCTGTTTTCATGACTATGGCCTTATGGTATAGTTTGGAATCAGGTAATGTGATGCCTTCAGATCTGTTCTTTTTGCTTAGTCTTGCTTTGGCTATGTGGGCTCTTTTTGGGTTCCATATGAATTTTAGGATTGTTTTTTCTATTTCCATGAAGAAGAATGGTAGTATGTTGATGGGAGTTGCATTGAATTTGTAGATTGCTTTTGGCAGTATGGCCTTTTTCACAATATGGATTCTACACATCCATGAGCACGTGATGTGTTTCTATTTGTTTGTGTCATCTATGATTTCTTTCATCAGTTCCCCTACGAGGAAAACTACACCTCCTTGGTTAGGTATATTCCTAAGTACGTAACTTTACTTCCTCTTTACCTATTTGGATGCCCTTTATTTTTTTCTTTTGCCTGATAGCTCTGCCTAGGACTGCCAGTATTTTGTTAAATAGAAGTAGTGAGAGTGGATATCCTTGTCTTGTTCCAGCTCTCACAGAGAAAGCTTTCAACTTTTCTCCATTCAGTTTTATGTTGGCTGCAGGTTTGTCATAGAAGAATTTTATTACATTGAGGCATGTTTCTTTTATACCGATTTTGCTGAGGATTTAAATTATAAAGGAAAGTTGGATTTTGCCAATATAAAGGAAATTTGGATCATGTGATTTTTGTTTCTATTTCTGTTTATGTGGTGTATCACATTTATTGACTTGCATATGTTAAACTATTCCTGCATCGTTGTTATAAAACCCACTTTATCATGGTGGAATATCTTCTTGATATGTTGTTGGATTCAGTTGGCTAATACATTGTTAAGGATTTTAGCATCTATGTTCATCTGAACTATTTGTCTGTAGTTTTCTTTTTTGGTTATGTCCTTTCCTGGTTTTGGTACTAGGGGTATTCATAGAACAATTTAGGGAGGATTCCCTTTTTCTCTGTCTCATGGAATAGTGTCGATAGGATTGGTACCAATCCTTCTTTGAATGTCTGGTAGAATTCAGCTGTGAATCTGTCTGATCCTGGACTCTTTTTGTTGGTATTTTTTTAATTACAATTTCAGTCTCACTGCCTGTTAGTGGGTCTGTTTGGGGTTTCTAATTCTCCCTGATTTAAGCTAGGACAGTTGCATCTTTCCAGGAATTTATCCATCTCCTTTAGTTTATGATCATAAAGGTGTTCATGGTAGCCTTGAATTATCTTTTGTATTTCTGAGTTGTCAGTTGTAATACCTTCTGTTTTGTTTGTAATTGAGCTAATTTGGATCTTCTATCTTCTTTTCTTGGTTAATCATAGTTTAAATCTATTGTCTCTTTGTTGACTTTCTGTCTTGATGACCTCTCTAGTGCTGTCAGTGGAGTATTGAAGTCCCCCACTCTTATTGTATTGCTGTCTAACTCATTCCTTAGGTCTCATAGGCATTGTTTCATAAATTTGAGAGCTCCAATGTTAGGTGCATATATATTTAGGATTGTGATATTTCCTGTTGGACAAGGCCTTTTATCATTATATAATATCCCTCTATGTCTTTTTTAACTGCTGTTAGTTTAAAGATTTTTTGTCTGTTATAAGAATAGCTACCTTTGCCCACTTTTGGTGTCCATTTGCATAGAAGGTCTTTTTCCACCCCTTTACCTTAAGTTTATGTGAGTCTTTATGTGTTAGGTGAGTCTCTTGAAGGCAGCAGATACTTGAATGGTGAATTCTTATGCATTTTGCAGTTTTGTGTCTTTTTTTATTATTATACTTTAAGTTTTAGGGTACATGTGCACAACGTGCAGGTTAGTTACATATGTATACATGTGCCATATTGGTGTGCTGCACCCATTAACTCGTCATTTAACATTAGGTATATCTCCTAATGCTATCCCTCCCTCCTCCCCCCACCCCTCAACAGGCCCCGGTGTGTGATGTTCCCCTTCTTGTGTCCATGTGTTCTCATTGTTCAATTCCCACCTATGAGTGAGAACATGCGGTGTTTGGTTTTTTGTCCTTGCGATAGTTTGCTGAGAATAATGGTTTCCAGCTTCATCCATGTCCCTACAAAGGACATGAACTCATCCTTTTTTATGGCTGCATAGCATTCCATGGTGTATATGTGCTACATTTTCTTAATCCAGTCTATCGTTGTTGGACATTTGGGTTGGTTCCAAGTCTTTGCTATTATGAATAGTGCCGCAATAAACATATGTGTGCATGTGTCTTTATAGCAGCATGATTTATAATCCTTTGGGTATACCCAGTAATGGGATTGCATCACTGGCCATCAGAGAAATGCGAGTCAAAACCACAATGAGATACCATCTCACACCAGTTAGAATGGCGATCATTAAAAAGTCAGGAAACAACAGGTGCTGGAGAGGATGTGGAAAAATAGGAACACTTTTGAACTGTTGGTGGGACTGTAAACTAGTTCAACCATTGTGGAAGTCAGTGTGGCAATTCCTCAGGGATCTAGAACTAGAAATACCATTTGACCCAGTTTTGTGTCTTTTAAGTGGAGCATTTACACTCAATGTTAATATCGAGATGTTTGATATTTCATTTATCTTGCTATTTGTTGCCTGTATACCTTGGTTTTTTAATTGTATTATTGTTTTATAGGTACTGTGAGATTTATGCTTTATGGAGATTCTGTTTTGGTGTGTTTCCAGGATTCGTTCCAAGATTTAGAGCTCCTTTTAGCAGTTCTTCTACTGCTGGCTTGGTAGTGGCGAATTCTCTTAGCATTTGTTTGTCTGAAAAAGATGGTATCTTTCTTGCATTTATGAAGCTTAGACTCACTGTATCCAAAATTCTTGGCTGATAATTGTTTTGTTTAAGGAGGCTAATGATAGGGCCCCAATTTCTCCTAGCTTGTAGAGTTTCTGCTGAGAAATCTGCTGTTAATCTGATAGGTTTTCCTTTATAGGTTACGTGGTGCTTTTGCCTTACAACTCTTAAGATTCTTTACTTTGTCTTGACTTTATTTATTTATTTTATTTTTTGTGACAGGGTCTGGCTCTATCACCCAGGCTAGAGTGCAGTGGCTTGATTTCAGCTCACAGTAATCTCTGCCTCCTGAGTTCAAGTGATTCTTGTGCCTCAGCCTCCCTAGCAGCTAAGAGTACAGGCATGCACCACCATGCCTGGCTAAATAAAAAATTCTTCAAGCTGAACAACAATAGTGACATAACCTATCAAAACCTCTGGGAGACAACAAAGGTGGTGCTAAGAGGAAAGTTCATAGCCCTAAACTCCCACATCAAAAAGTCTAAAAGAGCATAAACAATCTAAAGTCACACCCCAAGTAACTAGAGAAACAAGAACAAACCAAACCCAAACAGAGCAGTAGAAAGAAAATAACCAAGATCAGAACAGAACTAAATGAAATTGAAACAAAGAAATACACAAGACAAATGAAACAAAAAGCTTGTTCTTTGAAAACATAATTAAAATTAATAGAGCATTAGCAAGATTAACCAAGAAGAGAGAAATTCCAAATAAGCTCAATAAGAAATGAAATGGGAGATATTACAACTGACACCACAGAAATACAAAAGATCATTCCAGCCTACTATGAACACCTTTACATGCATAAAGTAGAAAATCTAGAAAAGACTCTTAAATTCCTGGAAAGATAAAATCCTCCTAGATTAAATCAGGCAGGAAGAATTAGATACCCTGAACAGATCAATAATAAGCAGTGATATTGAAAGAGTAATTTAATAATTAAAAACAACAAAAACAAGTCCAGGAACAGACGGATTCACAGCAGAATTCTAGAAGACAGCCAAATAAGAAATGGTATCAATCCTATTGACACTATTCCACAACATAGAGAAATAGGGAACCTTCTCCAAATCATTCTATGAAGCCAGTGTCACCCTAATACCAACCCAGGAAAGGATAAAACCAAAAAAGAAAACTATGGACCAATATCACTGATGAACATAGACTACAATTCTTAACAAGATACTAGCTAAGTGAATCTAACAATATATAGAAAAGATAATCCACCATGATCAAGTGGGTTTTATACCAGGAATGCAGGAATGGTTTAACATATGCAAGTCAATAAACATGATGCACTAAATAAATGGAATTGAAAGCAAAGATCACATGATCATCTCAATACATGCATAAAAAGCATTAGACAACATCTAGCATACCTTTATGATTAAAACTCAGCAAAATTGGCATACAAGGAGCATACCTCAATATAATAAAAGCCATTTATGACAAACCCAGAGCCAACATAATACTGAATGAGGAAAGTTGAATGCATTTCCTCTGAGAACTGGAACAAGACAAGGATACCCACTCTCACCACTCCTGCTCAGCATAGTACTGGAAGTCCTAGCCATAACAATCAGACAAGAGAAAGAAATAAAGGGCATCCAAATCAGTAAAGAGGAGGTCAAACTGTTTGCTGATGCATCACTGTTTGCTGATGATATGATCATTTACCTAGAAAACCCTAAAGATTCCTCCAAAAACCTCCTAAAACTGATAAAAAATTCAGCAAAATTTCTCGATACAAAATTAACGTACACAAATTAGTGGTTCTTCTATATATCAACAGTGACCAAGCTTAGAACCAAATCAATAACTCAACCCCTTTTACAATAGCTGCAACATATATATATACACATACTTGGGCATATACCTAAAAAAGGAGGTTAAAGACATCTACAAAGAAAACTACAAAACACGGCTGAAAGTAATCATAGATGACACAAACAAATGGAAACACACCTCATGCTCATGGATGGGTAAAATCAATATTGTAAAAATTATTATACTGCTAAAAGCAATCTACAAATTCAATCCAATTCCCATCAACATACCATTCTTACTCCTCACAGAATTTTAAAAAGCAACTCTAAAATTCATATGGTACCAAAAAAGAGCCCACATAGGCAAAGTAAAACTAAGCAAAAAGAAGAAATCTGTAGACATCGCATTGCCTGATTCCAAATGATGCTATAAGGACATAGTCACCAAAACAGGATAGTGCTGGTATAAAAATAGGCACATAGACCAATGGAACAAAATAGAGAACCCAGAAATAAACCCAAATACTTACAGCCAACTGATCTTTGACAAAGCAAACAAAAACATAAATGGGGAAAAGACATCCTTTTCAACAAATGGTGCTGGGATAATTGGCTAACCACATGTAGGAGAATGAAACTGCATCCTCATCTCTCCCCTTATACAAAAATCAACTCAAAATGCATTAAGGACTTGAATCTAAGACCTGAAACTAAAAATTCCAGAAGATAACATTGGAAAAACTCTTCTAGACATTGGCTTAGGCAAGGATTTTATGACCAACAACCCAAAAGCAAATGCAATAAAACAAAGATAAATAGCTGGCACTTAATTAAACTAAAGAGATTTTATGGGCAAGAGGAACAGTCAGCAGAGTAAACAGACAACACACAGAGGAGGAAAAAAAGTCTTCATAATGTAATCATCTGACACAGAACTAATATCCAGAATCTACAACAAACTCAAAGAAATCAACCAGAAAAAAATACCCCATTAAAAAGTGGGCCAAGGACATGAATAGACAATTCTCAAAAGAAGATACACAAATGGCCAACAAACATGAAAAAATGCTCAACATCACTAGTGATCAGGGAAATGCAAATCAAAACCAAAATGTGATACCATTTTCTCCTGCAAGAATAACCATAATCAAAAAATTAAAAAAAAAATTAGATGTTGGCGTGGATTCGGTGAAAAAGGAGAACTTCTACACTGCTGGTGAGAATGTGAACTAGTACAACCACTAAGGAAAACAGTTGGTGATTCCTTAAAGAACTAAAAGTAGAACTACCATTTGATCCAGCAACCCCACTACTTGATAACTACCCAGAGAAAAATGTCATTATACCAAAAAAAAAAAAAAATACTTACACATGCATGTTTATAGCAGCACAATTTGCAACTGCAAAAATGTGGAACCAACTCAACTTCCCAACAATCAACGAGTGGATAAAGAAACTCTGATATACATATATACACTAGTATTCCATAGTGTATATAGTGTGTATATATATATATATATATATATATACACACACACACATATACACACACTCTAGTATTTGATGGTATATATATGTGTGTGTATATATATGTATATATATATACATATATATACCATTGAATACTAGTCAGTCATAAAAAGGAATAAATTAATAACATTCACAGTGACCTGGATGAGATTGAAGACTATTATTTTAAGTGAAGTAACTCAAGAATGAAAATCCAAACATCACATATACTTGTGAGTGGAGCTAAGCTATGAGGATGCAAGGGCATAAGAATGACACAATGGATTTTGGGGACTCAGGGGGACAGAAAGGGAAGGGAGTGAGAGATAAAAGACTACAAATAGGATGTAGTGAATACCCCTCGGGTGATAGGTTCACCAAAATCTCACAAATCACCACTAAAGAACTTCCTCATGTAACCAAATAATCTGTTCCCCAATAATCTATGGAAATAAAAAAAAGGATGTCAAGACAGCAACTTTATTACAATAATTTATGGTACCTTTTATTTTAAGCTGATGACAACTTAACGTCAATTGCATACAAAAATTATACACTTTTAATTCTCCTTGTATACATACATTATGTGCTATTGATGACACATTTTATATCATTTTTTACTGTATACATTAAGAACTTATTGTAGCTATATTTATTTTTAATGCTTTTGTCTTTTAACCTTTTATTCCTGATTTATAAGTGATTTACACACCACCATTACAATATTAGAGTTATCTAAATTTGAGTATATATTTGCCTTTACCAGTGAGTTTTACACTTTCATATGTTCTCATGTTGTTGCTTTTTATCTTTTCATTTCAACTCAACGAACTCCCTTTAACATTTCTTGTAAAGCAGGTCTAGTTGTGATGAGCTCTCTCAGCTTTTGTTCTTCAAATGTCTTCATCTCTCTTTACTTTCTGAAGGACTGCTTTCCTGGGTATTGTATCCTTGGTTGACAGATCTGTTTCTTTCAGTGCTTTAATATGGCATCTTACTCCCTCCTGGCCTGCAGTTTCTGCTAACTTCACTTATAGCCTTTTGGGTGAATTTTTTATTTGAAAAAGTCTGTTTTCTCTTGATGATTTCGATATTCTACTTTTGCCTTTTACTTTTGACAATTTGATTATAATATGTCTCTGGGTATTCTTTAGTCTTAAATGTGATCTTTTGAGTTTTGTGAATCTGCATGTCCATGAATCTTATAATACGTGGGAAGTTTCCAACCATTATCTATTTAAATAAGCTTTATCTTCCTTTTATTCACCTTTTACCTTCTGGGCTTCCCATATTTCATTTATTCATTCTTTTGATGGTGTCCAATGGTGTCCAATAGGCCACTCATGTTTACTTCAACTGTTTTTTATTCATTTTTTGTTATTCTAATTGGCTAATTTACATGGCACATATTTGAGTTTATTGATTATTTATTCTCCATAATCAATTCTGCTGTTTATGCTTTCTATTGAATTTTTCAGTATTGCCCTTGTATTCTTCAGCTGTGAGAGTTCTGGTTGGTAATTTTCTATGATTTCTACTTCTTCATTCTACTTATAATTTTTGTCATGCCTTGTGTTCCTGACTTTTTCGTTGTCTATTTGTGTTCTTTTGCATCTCATCAAACTTTTAAAACATAATTATTTTGAAATTTTTTAGGCAATTTGTAGATCTTTATTACTTGGAGACAGTTATTGAAACCTGATTAGTTTCTTTTGGTTATGGTATGTTTGCCTGATTCATTGATTATCCATGTATTCTTGGATTGGTGTCTGTGCATGTGAGGTTACAAATACTTCTTGCCTCTACAGACTGGTCTCAATGGTTAAAACCCTTTCATTTTAGCTCCTCAGGCTTAAGGAATTGCCTTTGGGTTCACCATAAAGTGGCATTGCAGCTGGGTAATGTAACCGTTGCTGCATCCACAGTAAGGTCTGCAGTTTGTAGGGCTGCTACCAGTGGCTCAAGCAAGCATTTATCCTGTCTGGTCCCTGGGTGGACTGGACTATCTTCAAGATTTTGGTTAGTAGGGATGACCCTGAAGCAAGAATCTGCTTTAGATTCTGCAGTTGAGTTTACAAACAGCAGGTCTATTACTGGGTGTGCAGCTGGATATGGCACTCCTAATATGTTACTAAGTGAGACCATGGTCAGGCAGGACTGGCCTTGGACCATGGCTGAGAATAGCTGGAACTGTCACAAGGCAACCTCAGAGTCCAAAGCCAAGATCATGTTTTGAAGACCTTCATCTAGGGACACAGAAGGGTGTGCCTCCTTCCAGCTTCCTGGGTGGAGAGGACTACCCCAGACTGTTGCTGAGAAATCTGCAGCTGGGTTGAAGACCTACTTCAGGATAAACAGTTGGTTTGAGGTCTGTGGACCTGCCTTTGAGAGAATGAATGGATGTGTCTCCATGCATATCCCTAAATTAGCAGGATTATGCTCAGACAGTAGCTGAGAAGAGCTTGAGTCAAGTTACAGGGCCATTTCAGGATCTGCTGTGGCACTGAGATTTACAGGCTTTCCCCATTGGACACAGATGTGCATGTCTCCTGGCTGACCTCTTGGTGGGAAGGACTGCCCTGAAACTTCAGCTGAGAGGGACTAGAGCAAAGTTACTGGGCCTTTTTTAGGGATCTGCACTAAGACCAAAGTCAGTGGGCTTGCCTCAGGGGCACTAATGGGAGTATCTTCTGGTGAGCCCCCAGATAGGCAATACTACTCTCAGACCACAGCTGAGAGATGCTGGTAACAAGTTACAGAGTTGGTTCAAGATTTATAGTGATGCTGAAACAGTGTTTCTGCTTACTGCTGGGATTAATGACAAGGCACCTCCAGCAGGGATTTCCAGCAAGTCTCTGGGCTGGTGGGATTTCCAGCCTGTCAATGAAAAGAGCTGGAGCCAAGTTCAATGACCACTTCAGCTTCCACAGCTAGCATCTGTGTTAACAGACATGTCACCCAAGGCACAGGTGGCTGTGACTTCTCCCAGGTCCTTGGGTAATAATTCTGGTGGCAGGACCAAGGCCAAGCAGCACTATAGTTGAGTAAACAAGACAAGGAGGTCATCATTTATTTATCTGTAACTGAGACCAAGTTCAGCAAACATCTTACCTAGGCATTGATCTGACCTCCCACAACAGCCTTCCTCAGTCTTGGGCTCCACCCAGGTTTTTCAGTCTTTCACCTAGTCTCAAAACTCTCAAAAAGGCACTTTTTCATGAATGGCTTCTAAATTCGTGTTGCTGTGTGAGGATATCAGTGGAAAACCTCTTATTCTGCTGTCCTACTCATGATATAAAAGTAATTTGTAACTTTCATGACAATTACAATAAAGGCATGTAAGAGAATGTGAGGATTGACATTTATTGACCATGTACTTATGTATCTATCTCTATGCTAGGGGCTTTGTGTAAGTTTTCTTGTTTATGCTTCATAATAAATATATAAGATAAATATTATTACATTAAGTTAATAGATTAAGGCTCAACAATATTGAGTAATTTACCAAAGGTCATACATTACATGATTGACAGAGCCAGGATTTTGCCTGACTACAAATATCATGCACTTTGCACTGTACCATATGTGACTGCTTGTGTATATGTTTGGTTTACTATGTTAATATTAAACTACTGAGATACATATCTTGATGTTTTAAATCAATTTTTAATTTACACTTACTGAAAATATAATTTTTGTTCTAAATTCCACGAGTTTGGACAAATATATAATCATAAAATTATAAGCAAGACCAAGAAAAAGAATATTAACATCATCACACACAAAAATTTTTCTTATCAAGGCTTTTGTAATCACTCCCTACCACTACAATCAACCCAAGGAAACCACTGATCTGTTCAATATTCCTATAATTTTGCCTGTGTCAAATATTATATGAATGAAACTACACTTGTTTGGGTTCTTTTATTTAACACAATGCATTTAAACTCTATCCATGTTGTTACATGTGTCATTAGTATGCTTTTTATTGCTGAAGAGTATTTGATATTATGGATATACTACAACTTGAATAATCATTCATCTACCCATTGATATTAAGATTGTTTCCAACTTTGAGCTATTGTAAATAAAATCATGAGTATTCCTGTGCAAGTCTTTGTATGGACATATATTTCCTTTTATTTTGGTATATCCCTGAAAGTGGAATGGCAGGATTATATGATAGGGGTATGTTTAACTGTATTTATTTTTTTTTATTTTTGTGGGTAAATAGTAGGTGTATATATTTATGGGATGCATGAGATATTTTGGTACAAGCACACAATGTGCAATAATCAAATCAGGGCAAATGGAGTATCTATCACCTCAGGCATTTGTCTTTTGTGTTAAAAAGCTAATTATACTCTTTTTTTCAATTATACCCTTATTTTATAATGTACAAGTAAATTATTACTGACTATAGTCACCCTGTTGTGCTATCAAAGACTAGATCTTATTCATTTATTCTAATTATTTTGACAACCATTAATCATCCCCACTTTTTTCCCCAAACTCCACTATCCTTCAGACACTTTTGTAAACATACTTTACTCTGTATCACCATGAATTCAAGTGTTTTATTTTTTAACCCCTACAAATAAATGAGAACATGCCAAGTTTGTCTTTTTTGGCTGTTTTATTTCACTTAACATGATGGCATCCAGTTTCATTCATGTTAATGAAAATTACAGGGTTTCAATTTTTTATGGCAGAGTAGTACTTTATTGTGTATATGTACCACACTTTCTTTATCCATTCATCTGCTGATGGAAACTTATGTTGCTTCTAAATTTTGAATGTTGTAAGTAGAGCTCTAATAAACAGGGAAATGCAGATATCTTTTTAATATACCAATTTCTTTTTTTGTTTGTTTGTTTTGTGGGTATACTCCTAGCACTGGGGTTGCTGAATTATATGGTAGTTCTGTTTTTAGTTTCCTGAGGAACTTCCCTGCTATTCTCCATCATGGTTGTACTATTTTACATTCTCACCAACAGTGTGCCAGTTTTCCCTTTTCTCCACACCCTAACTAGCATACACTATTGCCTGTCTTTTGGATAAAAGCCATTTTAACTGGTTGAGATGACATGTCATTATATTTTTGATTTGCAAATGATTAATGATGTTGAGCACTTTCTTATATGCCCATTTACCATTTGCATTTCTTTTTTTGAGAAATGTCTATTAATATTCTTTGCCCTTTTTTAATGTGATTATTATTTTTTTCTTTTAGAGTTATTTTAGCTACTTATATCAATCCCTTCTCAGATGGATAGTTTGCAAACATTTTCTTCCATCCTGTGAAAGATATCTGTTGATGATACCTGTTGCCATGCAGAAGGTTTTTCACTTGAAATCTGATTTGTCTATTTTCACTTGGGTTGCCTGTGCTTGTGTATCAGTATTGTTGCATTGGGTTCTATCTTTCTCTTTACCTTTAATAATATTTGTTTCATATAGCTGGATGCTTCAGTGTTAAGTGCATATATATTTATAATTGTTATGCCATTGTGATGGTTAATACTGAGTGTCAACTTGATTAGATGGAGGGGTACAAAGTATTAATACTGGTTGTGTCTGTGTGGGTGTTTCCAAAAGAGATTAACATTTGAGTCAGTGGGTTGGGAAAGGCAGATCCACCGTTAATCTGGTGGGTACAATATAGTCAGCTTCCAGTAAATATAAAGCAGGTAGAAAAACGTCAAAAGGAGAGATGGGCCTAGCTTCCAAGTCTACATCTTTCTCCATGATGGATGCTTCCTGTCCTTGAACATCAGACTCCAAGTTCTTCAGTTTTGGGAGTTGGACTGGCTCTCCTTGCTCCTCAGCTTGCAGACAAGCTGAGGGATCTTGTGATGATGTAAGTATATGTATATATATATATATATATATATATATATAGAGAGAGAGAGAGAGAGAGAGAGAGAGACAGAGAGAGAGAGAGAGAACACTAACAGATTTTTAATAAATTTCTCTCTATATATATATATAGAACACTGACCAATACAGATTTTTAGTAAATTTTATATATATATATAAAACCCTACCAATGCAGATTTTGGTACTGGGAGTGATTCTAAAGGAACAGAATATTAAGGATGGAGTTCTTTTGTTGATTTTGGGGTTTCTGGAGTTGGCTGCTTAATATAATTAGACCCCAAAATGCTAAGGACTCTACTTCTAGTAGTATGGAGAACACTGATAGTCCTTGGCTGAAACTGTTTAGAGAGTTATGCAAAATAAATGCATTTGACACAACTGATTCATTGTTTGAGAGAGGCAAGGAGTTTAGTGACTCTATACATTATACCTTTGACCATACGTGGAGAACCAAGGAACATAATGAACCTGGTTGGTTGTTCCTAAGTTCAGTGGACAAAATGATAAAAGAAAATGATGAACTGAGGGATTCGGTCTCCCAGCTTCAGAAGCAGATACTAAGGCTCAAATCTGCTAAGATTGCCCTGAGTGAGAGTCTTATCACCTGTAGAGAAAGAGCTGAAAATGGGAAAAAACAGACACAAGCTCTTATTATGCCAGTGCCTGACCTGCAATGAAAGATGCGTGTACAGCCTCGCCAGGTGTCTATTTTAAAAGTGTGGGCATTGATTGGAAAAGAATGGGGTCCTCCAACTTGGAATGGGGAAGTTTGGAGGACCCTAATGAAGCTGGGGACACTGAGTTTGTAAACTCTAATGAACATTTTTTCTGCCAGAAGTAACAGCTTTCCCATCCCCAGTAGTGGCAACATCCCCTCCCCGAACAATGCTGCCATCAGCCCTTCCTTATTTGTATGAGGAGACAAACCCTGTGTTGCTTTAGGCAACAGTAATGGCCTCCCCTGAGGCAGCTGCCAAGCAAGATAATGTTGATTCTCCTCAGAAGCCACCGCCAACACCTCTATTTGCTTCTAGACCTATAACTAGACTAAAGTCCCAGCAGGCCCCTAGAAGTGAGTTTGAAAGTGTGAGCTTTGGGGTATACACCCAGTAATGGGATTGCTGGGTCAAATGGTATTTCTAGTTCTAGATCCCTGAGGAATCGCCACACTGACTTCCACAATGGTTGAACTAGTTTACAGTCCCACCAACAGTGTAAAAGTGTTTCTATTTCTCCACATCCTCTCCAGCACCTGTTGTTTCCTGACTTTTTAATGATTGCCATTCTAACTGCTGTGAGATGGTATCTCATTGTGGTTTTGATTTGAATTTCTCTGATGGCCAGTGATGGTGAGCATTTTTTCATGTGTCTTTTGGCTGCATAAATATCTTCTTTTGAGAAGTGTCTGTTCATGTCCTTTGCCCACTTTTTGATGGGGTTGTTTGTTTTTTTCTTGTAAATTTGTTGGAGTTCATTGTAGATTCTGGATATTAGCCCTTTGTCAGATGAGTAGATTGCAAAAATTTTCTCCCATTCTGTAGGTTGCCTGTTCACTTTGATGGTAGTTTCTTTTGCTGTACAGAAGCTCTTTAGTTTAATTAGATCCCATTTGTCAATTTTGGCTTTTGTTGCCATTGCTTTTGGTTTTTAGACATGAAGCCCTTACCCATGCCTATGTCCTGAATGGTATTGCCTAGTTATTGCAGCACTATTCCCAATAGCTAAGACTAGGAACCAACCCAAATGTCCAACAATAATAGACTGAATTAAGAAAATGTGGCACATATACACCATGGAATACTATGCAGCCATAAAAAAATGATGAGTTCATGTCCTTTGTAGGGACATGGATGAAGCTGGAAACCATTATTCTCAGCAAACTATCGCAAGGACAAAAAAACCAAACACCCCATGTTCTCAATAATAGGTGGGAATTGAACAATGAGAACACATGGACACAGGAAGGGGAACATCACACACCAGGGCCTGTTGTTGGGTGGGGGGAAGGGGGAGGGATTGCATTAGGAGATATACCTAATGTTAAATGATGAGTTAATGGGTGCAGCACACCAACATGGCACATGTATACATATGTAACTAACCTGCATGTTGTGCACGTGTACCCTAAATCTTAAAGTATAATAATAAAAAAAAGAAAGCATGACCCATGAAGTCACACTACCCATGAGGTGTGCTACCCATGAGGTATGGTACACTCAAAAAGAACTGTTTGAGTTCTCTAATTTATATAAACAGCAATCTGGAGAACAGGCATGGGAATGGATATTAAAAGTATGGTACAATGGTGGGAGAAACAGAAAGTTGGATAAGGCTGAATTTATTGATTTGGGTCCACTAAGTAGGGACTTTGCATTTAAAGTTGCAGCTCGGAGAGTTAAAAAGGTTCTAATAGTTAATTTGCTTAGTTAGCTAAAATATGAATTAAAAGATTGTCAACTGTGAGCAAGCTGGAAATGCCTGATCTCTCTTAGTTTAATGTAGAGAAAGGAATCCAAAGGCTTAAGGAGATTGGGATAGTGGAATGGATTAGTCAATTTAGACCTATTCATCCCAGCTGGGAGAGTCCAGAAGACATATGCTTGACCTGTGCCTTATGAAATAGATTTCTGAGGAAAGCATCTTCCTCTTTGAAAAACCCTGTAATTGCTCTTCTTTGTATGTCAGATCTAAGGGTGAGAACTGCAGTCACTCAGCCACAAAATTTAAATACAATGAGAATAATTCGACCCCAAGGTGGCAAGGACCAAGTAGCAGCACTCAACAGTCAAAGGCAAGGTGGGTGTAGCTACCATAATGGACAGCACAGGCAAAGTGACAATCAGAATAGTCTGACTTGTGTAGAGCTCTGGCATTGGCTAATTAATCATGGTGTTCCTAGAAGTGAAATTGAATGCCGTAAGTCTACTGCATTCCTACTTAAATTATAAAAACAGAAAACTTCTAGGTCGAACAAACAGAAGACTTATTTGAATTATAAAAACAGAATTATGGCCCCTCAACTAATTTCCAGACTTGACCCCATTTACAGAACCAGACCCCTTGAATGAAAAGGAGGCCAGGTTCCCTTGAGGAAGGACCCCACTACATTACTGACACTTTATGCAGTGAATGTTTCACCCATCCTTCCCCAAGGAGACCTCCAGCCTTTTACCAGGGTAACTGCATTGGGGAAAGGGAAATGATCAGACATTTTGGGGACTACTGGACACTGGCTCTGAGCTGAGATTGATTCAAGGGCACCTATAACATCATTTTGGCTTTCCAGTTAAAGTAGTGGCTTATGGAGGTAAGGTAATTAATGGAGTTGTAGCTCAGGTCCAACTTATAGTGGGTTCAAAGGATCCCCAGACTCATCCTGTGGTCACTTCTCCAGTGCCAGAATGCATAATTGGCATAGACATACTTAGCTACTGGCAAACCCCCACATTGGCTCCGTGACTGGTAGGGTGAAGACTATTCTAGTGGGAAAAGACAAATAGAAGCCTTTAGAGCTGCCTCTACCCAGAAAAATAATACATCAAAAACAATGTCTCATCCCTGGAGGGATTGCAAAGATTAATACCACCATCAAGGACTTGAAAGACAGAGGGTTGATGACTCCCACCACTCGTTTTTCAACTCTCCCATTTGGCCTGTGCAGAAGACAGATGGATCTTGGAGAATAACAGATTATTGTAAGCTTAATGAAGTGGTGCCTGCAAAAGCAGCTGCTCAGCCATATGTGGTTTTATTGTTTGAGCAAATTAACACATCTCCTGGTACCTGGTATGCAGTCATTGACTTGGCAAATTCCTTTTTCTCCATTGTTGTCCATAAGGCATTCCAGAAGCAATTTGCCTTCAGCTGGAAAGGCAAGCAATATATTTTTACTGTCCTACCTCAGGGGTATATTAGCTCTCCAGCTTTGTGTCATAATCATATTCAGAGAGACCGTGATCAGTTTCACTTCTACAAGATATCACACTGGTTAGTGACATTGATGACATTATGCTGACTGGATCCAGTGAGCAAGAAGTATCAAACACACTGGGCTTAAGTGAGACATTTGCGTGCCAGAGGATGGGAAATAAATCCTACTAAAATGTAAGGACCTTCTACCTCAGTAAAGTATCTATGGGTCCAGTGGTGTAGGGCCCGTCGAGATATTCCTTCTAAGGTGAAGGATAAGTTGCTGCATTTGGCCCCTCCTACAACCAAGAAAAAGGCACAACACCTAGTGGCCTATTTGGATTTTGGAGACAACACATTCCTCCTTTGGTTATGTTACTCTGGCCCATTTATTGAGTGACCTGAAAGGCTGCCAGTTTTTGAGGGGGATACAGAACAGGAGAAGGCTCTCCAACAACTCCAGGCTGCTGTGCAAGCTGCTCTGACACTGGGGCCATGTGACCTCGCAGATCCAATTGTGCTTGATGTGTCAGTGGTAGATAGAGAAGCTGTTTGGAGCCTTTGACAGGCTCCCATAGGAGAATGGCAGCAGAGTCCTCTTAGGATTTTGGAGCAAGGCCTGGCCATCTTTTGCAGATAATTATTCTCCTTTTGAGAGACTGCTCTTGGTCGGTTACTGGGCTTTGGTGGAAACTGTACGTTTGACTATGGGTCATCAAGTCACCATGGGACCTGAACTGCCTGTCATGAACTTGGTGCTTTCTGACCCATCTAGTCATAAAGTGGGTCATGCACGGCAACATTCCATCATCAAATGGAAGTGTTATATACATGATAGGGCTCGAGAAGGTCCTGAAGGCACAAGTAAGTTACATGAGGAAGTGGCTCAAATGCCTATGGTCTCTATTTCTGCCACCCTGACTTCTCACCCCTAGCCTGCACCAATGGCCTCATGGGAACTTCCTATAATCAGTTAACAGAGGAAGAGAAGACTAGGACCTGGTTCACAGATGGTTCTGCACGATATGCGATATGCAGGCACAACCCAAAAGTGGACAGCTGCAGCACTACAGCCCCTTTCTAGGACATCCCTGAGGGACAGCTGTGAAGGGAAATCCTCTCAGTGGGCAGAACTTCAAGCAGTTCACCTGGTTGTGCACTTTGCATGGAAGGAGAAATGGCCAGATGTGCGATAATATACTGATTCATAAGCTGTAGCCAATTGTTTGGCTGGATGGTCAGGAACTTGAAAGAAGCATGATTAGAAAATTGATGACAAAGAAATCTGGGGAAGAGGTATGTGGATGGACCTCTCTGAGTGGTCAAAAACTGTGAAGATATTTATGTCCCATGTGAGTGTTCATCAACGGGTGACCTAAGCAATGGAGGAGTTTAATAATCAAGTGGATAGGATGACCCATTCTGTTGAAACCACTCAGCCTCTTTCCCCAGCCACCCCTGTCATCACCCAATGGGCCCATGAACAAACTGGACATGGTGGCATGCATGGAGGTTACACATGGGCTTAGCAACATGAACTTCCACTCACCAAGGCTGACCTGGCTACAGCCACTGCTGAGTGCCCAATTTGCCTGCAGCTGACACCAACACTGAGCCCTCTATATGGCACCATTACTCGGTGGCAGGTTGATTATATTGGACCTCTTCCATCATGGAAAGGGCAGAGGTTTGTCCTCACTGGAATAGACACTTACCCCAGATATGGGTTTTCCTATTCTGCATGCAATGTTTCTGCCAAGACTACCATCCATGGACTCATAAAATGGCTTATCCACCATCATGCTATTCCACACAGCATTGCTTCTTACCAAGGCACTCACTTTATGGCTAAAGAAGTGCAACAGTGGGCTCATGCTCATGGAATTCATTGGTCTTACCATGTTTTCTATCATCCTGAAGCAACTGGATTGATTGAATGGTGAAATGGCATTTTGAAGTCACAATTACAATGCCAACTAGGTGACAATACTTTGCAAGCCTAGGGAAAAGTTCTCTAGAAAGCCATGTATGCTCTTAATCAGCATCCAATATATGGTACTCTTTCTCCCATAACCAGGATTCACAGGTCCAGGAATCAAGAGGTGGAAGTGGAAGTGGCATCACTCACCATCACCCCTAGTGATCCATTAGAAAATTTTTGTGTCCTGTTCCTGTGACATTACGTTCTGCTGGCCTAGAGGTCTTAGTTCCAGAGGAAGAAATGCCACCACCAGGGACACAACAATGATTCAATTAAACTGGAAGTTCAGATTGTCACCAGGACACTTAGGCTCCTCCAACATTGAAGTCAACAGGCTAAGAAGGGAGTTACAGTGTTGGCTGGGGTACTTGACCGGGACTATCAAGCTGAAATCAGTCTACTACTCCACATAGGAGTAAAGGAAGAGTATGCGTGGAATACAGGAGATCCTTTAGGGTGTCTCTTAGCATTACCATCCCCTGTGATTAAGGTCAATAAGAAACTACAGCAGCCCAATCCAGGCAGGACTACAAATGACACAGACCCTTCAGGAATGAAGGTTTGGGTCACCCGACGAGGAAAAAACTATGACCTGCTGAGGCGCTTACTGAAGGCAAAGGAAATACAGAATGGCTAGTAGAAGAAAGTAGTCATTAATACTAGCTATGACCAAGTGGCCAGCTGCAGAAACGAGGACTGTAACTGTCATGAGCGTTTCCTCCTTCTTTTGTCAAAAACGAGTTTGCGCATGTATACACTTTTACTAAGAAAACTTCTTCATTATATTTCCTTTTTCTTTATCATGTGATGTAAGGTTTATTGACTTCATATCAACATTCAAATATTGTTAACTTAACATAACAGTATTTGGGTTGGGGATTGGTGCATTTCCAGATGTATGAAGGATAGTTGTATAATGTTAGGTGTAATTATGACCTCATTATTTTCTTTTTTTTTTCTTTTCTTTCTTTTTTTTTTTTTTTCTGAATGAAGTCTCACTCTGTCACACAGGCTGGAGTGCAGTGGAATGATCTTGGCTCACTGCAACCTCCACCTCCTGGGTTCAAGCGATCCTCCTGCCTCAGCCCCTCAGTAGCTGGGACTACAGGCATGTGCCACCATGCCTGGCTAATTTTTGTATTTTTAGTAGAGATGGGGTTTCACCATGTTGGCCAGGCTGGTCTTGAACTCCTGAGCTCAGGTGATCCACCTGCATCGGCCTCCCATAGTGGTGGGATTACAGGCTTGAGCCACTGCACCCGGCCTCGTTATTTTCTTTGTTTGAAGATTATGTATGATTCTCAGGAGATGTGTATGGGTTTAGGTTGATGAGGGGTGGATTTTTGATGTTTAATGCTGTGTGCCAACTTGATTGCATTGAGGGAAAGAAAGTATTAATCCTGAGTATGTCTGTGTGGGTTTTGCCAAAAGAGATTTAACATTTGAGTCAGTGGGCTGGGGAAGTGAGATCCACTCTTAATCTGGTGGGCACAATCTAATCAGCTTCCAGTGAATATAAAGCAGGCAGAAAAACATGAATAGGAGAGATGGCCCTAGCCTCCTAGCCTACATCTTTCTTCAGTGCTGGATGCTTCCTGCTCTTGAACATAAGACTCCAAGTTCTTCAGTTTTGGGACTCAGACTGGCTCTCATTGCTCTTCAGCTTGAAGACAGCCTATTGTGTAACCTGGTGTTTGTGTAAGTTAATAAACTCCCCTTTATATATATATATATATACACATATATATACATATATATACATATATACATATATATACGTATATATACATATATACGTATATATACATATATATATGTATATATGTGTGTATATATATATATATTTCTCCTATTAGTCCTTCTAAGAGAACACTGACAATACAGCCCTCTTACTAAATTTTACCCTTTCATTACATAGTGACCTTCTTTGTCTCTTATAGATTTGTCTTGAAATCACTTTATATTATATTGTCAGTATGACAGTATGATATCATATTGTCAGATATAAATACATCTACTCCTTTTTGTTGTTTGTTTTTTGTGTGTGTGGTCTCCTCTTCTTTTGTTTTTTTTTCCTTTTTGTATTTCATTTAAAGAAGCTGATTTTCTTGGGAGATATGTTTTAACTGATTGCCTTATATTTTTGTACACATTGCATGTTTTTTGATTTGTAGTTACCATGAGGCTTGTAAATACTCTCTTACAACTCATTATTTTAAACTGATGACAACTTAAAAATGATTGCATCAAAAAACAAACAAAAACTAATAAAAACTCAGCACTTTAACTTTATCTGTCCCCCTTTTTGTTGTTGTCGTTTCTATTTATGTTACTATACTATGTTTGGAAAAGTTACAGTTATTATTTTGGTGGGTTTCACTTTTAGTATTTCTACTTAAGTTTAGTTTACACACCACAAATAGTTTTATAATATTCTGTAATTTTCTGTGTAGTTACTATTACCCATGAGTTTTGTACCTTCAGATGATTTATTCTTGCTCATTAACATCCCATATCTTCCTGATTGAAGAACTCCCTTTAGCATTTACTGTGGGGCAAGTATGTTGTTGATGAAATCCCTTGGCTTTTGTTTGTCTGGGATATTATTTATTCTTCATGCTTGAATAATATTTTTATTACATATACTATTCTAGGGTAAAATATTGTTTCCTTCAACACTTTAAATATGTTATACCACTCATTACTGGCCTGTAGAGTTTCCACTGAGAATTTGCTTCCAGACATATTGGAGCTCCATTGAATGCAATTTGTTTCTATTCTTTTGCTGCTTTTAGGATTTTTTTTCTTATCCTTCAACTTTGGGAGTTTTATTTTTATTTTTTAAATATTAAATATTCCTTTAAGTTTTTCATACTACTACTAATAAACATTTGGATGCCCACCCCCCAAAAAAAAAAGAAAATATTCACAGCCACAAAAATGGACAAATTTCTGAAATCACATTATATAATAAAGGGAGTTTTATTTAAATGGCTTAATGTAGTCTACTTTGGGTTAAATCTGCTTTGTGTTCTACAACCTCTTTGTACTTGGATACTGATACATTTATCTAGATTTGAGAAGTTCTTCATTATTATTTCTTTGAATAAATTTTCTACACCACCTTTCTCTCTACCTCTTCTACAAGACCAGTAACTCTTAGATGTACCCTTTTGAAACTATTTTCTAGGTCTTGTAGGTTTGCCTCATTGTTTTCTATTATTTTTTGTTTTGTCTCCCCTGACTGTGTATTTTCAAATAGCCTGTCTTCAAGCTCATTAATTCTATAATCTGTTTGATCAATGCAGCTTTTAAAAGACTATGATGAATTCTTTAGTATGCCAATTTCATTTTTCAACTCCAAAATTTCTGTTTGATTCTATTTAATTAACTCAATTTTTTGTTAAATTTATCTCATAGAATTCTGAATTTCTTCTCTATGTTATCTTGAATTTGTTTGAGTTCCTCAAGAGAGTTATTTTGATTTATCTGTTGAAAATGTCACATATTTCTGTTTCTCTAGAATTGGTCCCTGTGCTTTATTTAGTTCATTTTGTGAGGTCATGTTTTCCTGGATGGTCTTGATGCTGGTGGATATTTTTTAGTGTCCAGACTTGAAGAATTGGGTATTTATTGTAGACTTTGCAGTGTGTGTATTTTTATGCTCATCCTTCGTGGGTAGGTTTTCCAGGTATTTGTAGGGATGGGCACTGTGATCGAAGCTCTATCTGTATTAGGCTTAGATCACAACACCCAAGTCCTTCAAATTTTATTATAAGCCCATTACTGCTGTGGTTCCTGCAGTCTTGTAGAGGTATCACCTTTGTGGTCTTGGATAAGATAGAGAAAAACTCTTTGGATTATCAAGAAGATTTGCTTGTTCTCTTCTGTTACTGTTTCCCCACCAAAATTGAGTCTCTCTGTTTTTTCTGAGTTGCCTGGAGCTAAAGGCAACTTAGCTAGTACCTCTGTGGTCACAACAACAGAAACTGCACTAAGTCAGTCCTGAAGCCAGCAGAGCCCTGGGTCTTACTCAAGGCCCTCTGTATTCACTGTCTATATTTACTCATGGCCCTAGGGCTCTATGATCAATCAGCTGATAGTAAATGTAGCCAGGCTAATCTTCTTCTCTTCATGGCAGCAAGTTCTCCCAGGTCCCAGGTGGGTCCACAAATGGCATCTGGGAGCCAGGAACTGGGGTCAGTAGCCTTAAAAATTGACTTATACTCCATTTTACTGCAGCTATCCTGGTGCAAGATACAGGTTTTATTTTTACTCTTTCTTTTCTTCTCCACTGGTAGAGGGACTTCCCCCTTTGGCCACCATCACCACAGGCCCACAGGGAGTACTGCCAGGCTACTGCCAATGTTTACTTAAGGGCAAAATTTCTTCAGTCAGCTTGTGGTAAGTGCTGCCAAGACTGAGTCAAACTTCAAGGTATTGGACTCCACTATGAACAGGATAGTCCAGAAATGCCATTTAAGAGCCAAGTCCTGGAATTAGGGACCCCAAGAGTCCACTTGTTGCTTTACCTTTCTGTGGCCAAGGTGCAAGATGAAGTCCCCCTTACTTTTCCCTCTGCTTTTCTCAAACTGAAGATATCTCTCACCATAACCTCCACAACTGGAAATGTACTGGGTTTCACTGGAAGTCAACACATCTCAGAGTCTCACTCAAGACCCATAGCGTGCTATCTGCATATTGTTGCTGGTTATTCAGGGCTTTTTAGTCAGCAGGTGATACAGCTTGTCATAACTGAATCCTTCCCTTCAAGGCAGTGAGTTCTCTTCTAGACACTGGGTGTGCCTAGAAATGTCATTTGAGAGGAAGGGCCTGGAATGGGCCCCTCATGACTATGCCAGGTGCCCCATTTTACTGTGGCTGAGCTGGTATCCAAGTTGCAAGAACAGGCTCTCTTTATCCTTTTCTCTTCTTTCTCAAACAAAAGAAAGGATTCAATTTTGTTGCTGCAAGCTGTACTGCCTGGGTTTTGAAAAACAGTTTTGAAATCACTTTCTTAGCCACCCTGGCTATTGTCTCACTAGGTTGCATGCCCTGCTAGTCCACTGGCTTCAAGCCCAGCACAGCACCAGAACTTGCCTGGGAGTTGCAGTCGTTGTGACTTAGACTACCTTTCAAGCTTATTTCGGGACCAAATATCCTATGGTAGTGGGGCTTGCCAAAATTCAACTTTTGACTGCTGGGTTAGGCAATTCTCTTCTGGCTAGGGCAGGTCAAAATCCTTCCTCCAGCATTGGCTGAGTTCTATCTACCTTTTCTTTCCCCTTTGACAGGTCTGCACTGAATCTCAATGCAAGGTGTCACAATCACTGCACTTTCCTCCCACAAATGCACAGATCCTCATTTCATTCCACACAGCTGCTGTCAGGGGATGAGAGTTGGGTGTCACTGACAATTCAAGATTATCTTTTCTGCCCTCTTTAGTGCCTCTTTCAGTGAAATGAAGTGAAAACAATGTACTGATTATTCACCTGATTTTTTGTTTCTCATGTAGGTAATTTTTTGAGTAGATAATTGTTGAATTGGATATTTCTTTGGGGAGGACAAGCTGTGAAGGCCTCTATTCTGCCATCTTGCTCTGCCTCCACTCTAAACGAACTTTTCAATTTCAGGAACTTTTTGTGAATTCCTTAAGGGGTTATATGTAGATGACCATGATGGCTGCAAATAGAGGTAATATGTTTCTTTAATTCCCATCCTTTTCTTTTTGTTTCATTTCTTGTTTTATGGCTCTGGCTAGGACCGCCAGTATAATAATAAATAGAGTTGGGGAGATTGGAAATCTTTGCATTTTTTTTATCTAAGGGAAAAAGCTTTCTATCTTTTTCCATTAAGTGTAATCTTAGTTACAGCTTTTTTTAGATATGCTTTAATAGAACACTGAAGTTTCCTTCTATTCCCAGTTTGTTTAGAATTTCTTTTATAAATATATGTTGTTTTTTTCCAATGCTTTCTCTGTATCTGAGATAATAATATTTGCTACTAATTTATTGATTAGTAAAATATACTGGTTTATTTTCAAATAGGTCTTCCATTCCTGGGATAAGACATACTTGGTGGTGATGTATTACCATTTTTACATGTTGCTAGATATGATTTGTTAATATTTTGTTGATGATATTTGCAACTTGTTTATAATAAACATTGGCCTACAGATTTTTATTTCTTGTAATGTCTTTGTTGGCTTTAGAATCAAGGTAACACTAGCCTCATCAAATGAGATGAAAACTGTTCTTCAGTTTTCTGGAAGAGATTTTGTAAATCAGTATTTTTTTTACTTAATTTTTGCCTAAGTATATATGGCTTATTAACCATAAAAGTCAACTGAATTGGAGTTTTCTTTCTTGGAAAGTTTAATCCATTTTGTAATGAATTAGGACTATTAAGGTTACCCAACCATGGTTACATGAGCTTTGCTAACCTGTGTTTTTCAACGAATTGGTCCATTTTGTCTAAGTTGTTGACTTTATGGGCATAAAATTGTTTATAATATTCTCTGGGTTTGTAATAATTTATTTATTTTTTATGAATACAAATATTTTTTATTGAAGTACTTTAAGCACATTAACTTTTTTGGGAACATTGTCTATTTATTGAGTGTGGCCTTTAAAACAATTTTTAGCATGATATAGAGATGTTGAGAAAAAATCTCCTCTCTTGGATAGAATTAGATTAGTCTTTTCCATTTTATGTTATTAGCACATTTTTCTGTATATATACTTATGCTTTCTTTCTACATAGATTACTAAGTTTCTTTAACTAATGATTGGGTTTAATTAATTTTATTTATTTATTTATTATTTTTTTAATTTTGTTATTATTATACTTTAAGTTTTAGGGTACATGTGCACAACGTGCAGGTTTGTTACATATGAATACATGTGCCATGTTGGTGTGCTGCACCCATTAACTTGTCATTTAACATTAGGTATATCTACTAATGCTATCCCTCCCCGCTCCCCCCACCCCACAACAGTCCCCAGTGTGTGATGTTCCCTTTCCTGTGCCCATGTGTTCTCGTTGTTCAATTCCCACCTATGAGTGAGAACATGCCTGACTTCAAACTATACTACAAGGCTACAGTAAACAAAACAGCATGGTAGTGGTACCAAAACAGAGATATAGACCAATGGAACAGAACAGAGCCCTCAGAAATAATGACACATATCTACAACTATCTGATCTCTGACAAACCTGACAAAAACAAAAAATGGGGAAAGGATTCCCTATTTAATAAATGGTGCTGGGAAAACTGGCTAGCCATATGTAGAAAACTGAAACTGGATCCCTTCCTTACACCTTATACAAAAATTAATTCAAGATGGATTAAAGACTTAAATGTTAGACCTAAAACCATAAAATCCCTAGAAGAAAACCTCTGCAATACCATTCAGGACATAGGCATGGGCAAGGACTTCATGTCTAAAACACCAAAAGCAATGGCAACAAAAGCCAAAATTGACAAATGGGATCTAATTAAACTAAAGAGCTTCTGCACAGCAAAAGAAACTGCCATCAGAGTGAACAGGCAACCTACAAAATGGGAGAAAATTTTCACAACCTACTCATCTGACAAAGGGCTAATATCCAGAATCTACAATGAACTCAAACAAATTTACAAGAAAAAAACAAACAACCCCATCAACAAGTGGGCGAAGGATATGAACAGACACTTCTCAAAAGGAGACATTTATGCAGCCAAAAAACACATGAAAAAATGCTCATCATCACTGGCCATTAGAGAAATACAAATCAAAACCACAAGGAGATACCATCTCACACCAGTTACAATAGAGATCATTAAAAAGTCAGGAAGCAACAGATGCTGGAGAGGATGTGGAGAAATAGGAACACTTTTACACTGTTGGTGGGACTGTAAACTAGTTCAACCATTTTGGAAGTCAGTGTGGCGATTCCTCAGGGATCTAGAACTAGAAATACCATTTGACCTAGCCATCCCATTACTGGGTATATACACAAAGGATTACAAATCATGCTGCTATAAAGACACATGCACATGTATATTTATTGTGGCACTATTCACAATAGCAGAGATTTGGAACCAAGCCAAATGTCCAACAACGATAGACCTGATTAAGAAAATGTGGCACATATACACCATGGAATACTATGCAGCTATAAAAAATGATGAGTTCATGTCCTTTGTAGGGACATGGATGAAACTGGAAACCATCATTCTCAGCAAACTATCGCAAGGACAAATTTCTTTATTTTTATTAATAATATTGGTAACTTGCATCTTACCCAAATCTCTCCTTGAATTGTAATAATTCCCATGTGTCATGGGAGGAACCCAGTGGGATTGAAATACGGAGGCAAAAAAATTAAATCATGGAGATAGGTTTTTCCCATGCTGTTTTCATGGCAGTGAATAAGTTTCATGAGTTCTAATGGTTTTATAAATGAGAGTTCCCCTTCACATTCTGTCTTGCCTTCTGCCATGTAAGATGTTACTTTGCTCCTCATTAGCCTTCCACCATGATTGTGAGGCCTCCCCAACCGTGTAGAACTGTGAGTCAATTAAACCTCTACCCTTTATAAATTATCTAGTCTTGGGCATGTCTTTATTAGCCATGTGAGAACAGACTAATATACTCCCTTTTCTCAAAAAGGACAAGAGCCATATTTTCCTGTATGAATTTAGTAGAATATTGGGTTAAGAATTAGCCTACCATTGGTTTATTTATTTATTAATTTATTCATTTATTAAAGAGTCACTTCCTGAGCACCTCTGCTAAGTTTCTCTCTTCCAGGGTCTCCTAGCCTATCCAATAACCAAAACAAGTATGTGAACTGCCAAACTATAATGCATACAGATAATCAGCATAAGCACAGAGTGGAGACTAACAATTTCTGCCTGGGAGAGGTGTCGAAGTTTTCACAGAAGATAAAATTATGAGGTTGGGATTTGAGAAGCAAACAGGAGATTTCTATATAGAAATGGGATGAAAGCACATTCTAGTTAGAGGAAACGGCATGTGCAAAAACATAGAGGTTAAAAAAAGAATTGAGTATAAGAAATCTTGGAATGAATATTGAATGAATGAATAGACTCTGGAATTGGACTGACATTTGTCTAATTCTCATATTTACTTTCTTTGAAAGATCTCTTTATTACTCTGTGTATTCATTTGTTCATCTTTGAAATGAAGATAATAAACAGTACCTTCCTCATAAGTTGTGAAATTTCAATGAAATAATGCAGTCCAAGTACTTTAAATAGTATCAAGTGCATACCAAGCAATCAGAATGTCAACCTTTATGAAAATACTTCTTCCATAAGCACTAAATAATAGTGCTCATAAGAAGGTTATAGATTACAGGAGCAGAAGCTCTGTGAGGAGGGTGGCAGCAAGTGCAGATGCAGAAGCAGGTTGGGATTTCTCCAGAGCACCCCAAGTCCAGAGTCTAGCACTATTCTTTGAAGTTAAATTGATTTTTACATAATGCATTGCCTAGTGTCTTCTTCATTAAGACACTAGGCTTAATGTTTCATTAAGCTCTAGCTTAATGAAAATATCTGAAAAAGATAAGCCATGAAGTCCAGGTTTGCACTCAGAGTAACTCAATGGAATATGCAGATGCTTTTTTGCCTTTAAATGAAAGAAAACTAATGCATCCATTGGAGATTATTTTCTTTTTTTCTGACTCATTGGGCCTCCATCTGTGTCAGTTAATAGCATCACTAAGAATAGCAAATACGCAAATTACTCCTTAGGCTACCAAAAGTCACTCACTATAGACATTTTGTGAATTTCAGAAAGAGCTGTAAGATTTGCCTCAAGGGCATAATGGAAATTTGCTGAGTACCTTTTAGAGTAGTTTTCTATCATCTGGTTGCAGAAGTGAAAATGATGTGAGATCGTTATCAGAAGTCCAAGTTTGAATTTGAATTAAGTTTCCCCATCCCATCACTCAGGAACTGATATGGTTTTTTTTCTAGGTGTGTATATAGGGTGAAAACAGCAGGAAAGGGTGGAAAAATCAGATCAGAGTAATAAAAGAAATCCAAATTAAAAAAGAGAAAGTAAAATGATCTCTCTTCACTGACAATATAATTCTATATCTAGAAAACCCAAAATATTTTGCCAAACATTCCTAGATCTTATGAATGACTTCAACAAATCTCTGGGTATAAAATAAACATTCAAAAATCAGTAGCATTTTTCTACACCAATAACATTCAAGCTGGTTACCATATCAAGAATGTAATTCCATGTAAAATAACTAGGAATGCATCTAACCAAAGAGGTTAAACATCTGTATAGGAAGAACCATAAAACTTAGCTGAAAGAAATCACACATAATACAAAGAAATGGAAAAGCATGTCATGCTTATGGGTTGGAAGAATCAATATCATGAAAATGTTCATATTACACAAAGCAAGCTACAAATTCAATATGAGTTCTATCAAATTATGAAAATTATTCACAAAATAAAAAAATCTAAAATTAATACAGAAGCTAAAACAAGCCTGAATAGCCTAGACAATCATAAGCAAAAAGAATAAAGCCAGAGGCATCAACTTCAAACTGTACTCAACTTCAAACTGTACTACAAGGGTACAGTTATATATATATATATATGTTATATACATATATATATATATAAAATATATATATATAGACACAGAGGTCAATGGAAGGGAATAGATACCTCTGAAATAAAGTCATACACCTACAACAAACTGATCTTTGACAAAGTTGGCAAAAGTAAACAATGGGGAAAGAAAATCCTATTCAATAAATGGTTCTGGGAAAGCTGGCTAACCAAATGCAGAAGAGTGAAACCAAATCCTTCCTTCTCACAATATACAAGAATTAACAAAAGATGAATTAAAGACTTAAATGTAAGTCTTCAATCTATAAAAATTCTAGAATAAAATATAGGAAATACTCTTCTAGACATTGGTCTAAGTAATGAATTTACAATGAAGACAACAAAAGCAAATGCAGCTAAATAAAAAATACACAAACAGGACTTTATTAAACTAAAGAGCTTCTGCTCAGCAAAAGAAACAACTAATGTGGTAAGCAAAAATCCTACAGATTAGGGGAAAATATTTGCAAACTATGCATTTGACAAAATACTAATATCCAGAATCTATAAGGAACTTAAATCAGAAAGAAAAAGCAAATACCTCTTTTAAAAAGTGGGCAATGAAGATGAACAGACATTTCTTTTTTTCTCAGGTTCTCTGTAAACTTTATTAGGTGCTCTTTTTATTATCTTCCATTATGAAAAAAATCAAATAAAAACAGTACAGAGAATACTATAAAGAACTAATAACCCAATTTCAAAAATTACCAACATACAATCAATTTTGTTCCAACAATATTTCTTATGCTCCTCTCCCACTATAGATACTGAAGCAGACATCAGATGGCATATTATTTTATCTGTTAAAATTCAGATAGTCCTTTCTGTGAAAAATAAGGACTATTTTTGACATCATCATTCCTCTCAATTTAACAATTGTTCCTTAATATCAACAACTATCCATTTAAAACCTACATTTCTCTGATTATCTCATAAATATCTGTTTACAGTTGGTATCATTTGAAAAATTAATTAATTAACATTTAAAATATGTTAACAGCATACAAGTGCAAGTTCCTTACATGATTATATTGTGTAGTGATGAAGTCTGGGCTTTTAGTGTACCCATCACCTCAATACTGGGCACTGTATCCAATGGGTAATGTTTAGCCCCCACTTATAAGTGAGAACATGCAGTATTTGACTGTTTGTTTCTGAGTTAATTCACTGATGATAATGGCCTCTAGTTCCATCAATTGATATCATTTTGAATCAGGTCCTAAACAAGATTCATATTGCTTAGTATGCTTTTTCATAGACCTAAAGAGCACATTATGACTGTTTTTAACTTTAAAAATGTTATGCATTATAGCAATATAGGCTTTAAAGTGTAAGATTAAATATATAATAGTGCAAGGGCATATTAATCAAATAGTAACAGCAGTGAAAATTACTAAAATGTTTGGAGTGCAAGGAACTTTTTTATGTACATTATCTCATTTAAATCTTTTTTTGTATTATTTTAACTACTGGGATACATGTACAGAATGTGCAAGATTACTACATAGGTATACATGTGCCATGGTGGTTTCCTGCACCTATCAACCCATCATCCAGGTTTTAAGCCCTGCATGCATTAGGTATTTTTCCTAATGCTCTCCCTCCCCTTGCCTCCCACCCCCTGACAGGAGTGTGTGATGTTCCCCTCCCTGTGTCCATGTGTTCTCATTGTTCAACTCCCACTTATGAGTGAGAACATGCGGTGTTTGGTTTTCTGTTCCTGTGTTAGTTTGCTGAGAATGATACTTTCCAGCTTCATCCATGATGCTGCAAAAGACATGAACTCATTCTTCTTTATGGCTGCATAGCATTCCATGGTGTATATGTGTCACATTTTCTTTATCCAGTCTATCATCAATGGGCATTTCAGTTGGTTCCAAGTCTTTGCTATTGTAAATACTGCTGTAATAAACATATGTGTGCATGTGTAGAATGATTTATAATCCTTTGGGTATATACCGAGTAATGGGATTGCTGAGTCAAGTAGTATTTCTGCTTCTGTATCCTTGAGGAAACACCACACTGTCTTCTACAATGGTTGAACTAACTTACACTTCCACCAGCGTGTAAAAGTGTTCCTATTTCTCCACAGCCTCAACAGCATCTGTTGTTTTTTGACTTTTTAATAATTGTCATTCTATGGGCATGAGATGGTGTCTCATTGTGGTTTTGATTTGCATTTCTCTAATGAATGGTGATGATGAGATTTTTTTCATATGTTTGTTGGCTGCATAAATACCTTTTTATGAGAAGTGTCTGTTCATATCATTCACCCAAATTTTGATGTTTTTTTCTTGTAAATTTGATTAAGTTCCTTATAGATTCTGGATATTAGACCTTTATTACATGGGTAGATTGCAAAAATTTTCTCCCATTCTGTAAATTGTCTGTTCACTCTAATGATAGTTTATTTTGCTGATCACAAGCTCTTTAGTTTGATTAGATCCCCTTGGTCAATTTTGGCTTTAGTTGCAATTGCTTTTGGTGTTTTATTTAAGAAGTCTTTGCACATGCTTATGTCCTGAATGGTATTGTCTAGGTTTTCTTCTAGGGTTTTTATCATTTTAGGTTTTACATTTAAGTCTTTAATCCATCTTGAGTTAATTTTTGCATAAGGTGTAAGGAAGGGGTCCAGTTTCAGTTTTCTGCATATGGCTAGCCAGCTTTCCCAGCACTATTTATTAAATAAGGAATCCTTTTCCTTCTTTTGGTCAGGTTTGTCAAAGAATAGATGATTGTAGATGTGTGGTGTTATTTCTGAGGTCTCTGTTCTGTTCCATTGGTCAATATGTCTATTTTGGTAATAGTACCATGTTGCCTTGGTTACTGTAGCCTTGTAGTATAGTTTGAAGTCAGGTAGCATGTTGCTTCCAGCTTTGTTCTTTTTGCTTAGGATTGTCTTGGCTATACAGGCTCTTTTTTGGTTCCATATGAAATTTGAAGTAATTTTTTCTAGTGCTGCAAAGAAAGTCAATGGTAGCTTAATGGGAATAGCATTTAATCTACAAATTACTCTGGGCAATATGGCCATTTTCATGATATTTTTTCCTCCTATCCATGAGCATGGAGTTTTTTTCCATTTGTTTGTGTCTTCTCTTATTTCCTTGGACAGTGGTTTGTAGTTCTCCTTGGAGAAGTCCAGGTCCTTTTTAAGTTGTATTCCTAGGTATTTTATTCTCTTTGTAGCAATTGTGAATGGGAGTTCACTCATGATTTGGATCTCTGCTTGTCTATTGTTGGTGTATAAGAATGCTTGTGATTTTTGCATTGATTTTGTATCCTGAGACTTTGCTGAAGATGCTTAGCAGCTTAAGGAGTTTTTGGTCTGAGAAGATGGGGTTTTCTAAATGTGAAATCATGTCATCTGCAAAGAGAAAATTTACTTTCTGTCTTCCTTTTTAAATACACTTTCTTTCTTTCTCTTGCCTGATTGCCCCGGCTAGAATTTCTAATACTATGTTGAATAGGAGTGGTGAGAGAGGGCATCCTTGTCTTGTGCCAGTTTTCAAAGGGAATGCTTCCAGCTTTTGTCCATTCAGTATGATATTGGCTATGGTTTTGTCATAAATAGCTCTTACTATTTTGAGATATGTTCCAAACAGACGCTTCTTTATAAAAGACATTTGTGGCTGGGCATGGTGGCTCGTGCTTGTAATCCCAGCACTTTTTGGGAGGTGTAGGTTGGCAGATCATTTGAGGGTAGGAGTTTGAGAGAAGCCTGGCTAACACAGCAAAACTCCATCTCTACTAAGAATACAAAAAAAAAAAAAATAGCTTGGCGTGGTGGCACATGCCTGTAATCCCAGTTACTGAGGAGGCAAAGGAATGAGAATTACTTAAACCTTGGTGACAGAGAATGCAGTGAGCTGAGGTCACATCATTGCACTGCAGTCTTGGTGACATTTCAGTCTCAAATAAATAAATAAAAATAAAGAAGACATGTAAGTGGCCAAAACAAAGAAAAAAATCGTCACATCACTAATCATCAGAGACCTGCAAATAAAGCCACAATTAGATACCATCTCACAACAGTCAGAATGAGTAGTATTAAAAAAATAAAAATATATTTAAAAAAACAGTCGCTAGCAAGACGGCCGAATAGGAATAGCTCTGGTCTGCAGCTCCCAGTGAGATCAACACAGAAGGCAGGTGATTTCTGCATTTCCAACTGTGGTTCCCAGATCATCTCATTGGGACTGGTTGGACAGTGGGTGCAGCCCATGGAGGGTGAGCAGGGTGGGGAGTTGCCTCACCTGGGAAATGCAAGGAGTCAGGGGATCTAACTCCCTGAGCCAAGGGATGCCATGAGAGACTGTATTGGGGGGAATGGTGCACTCCCGCCCAGATACTGCATTTTTCCCATGATCTTCACAACCAGCAGACCAGGAGATTCCCTCCAGTGCCTATGTCACAAAGGCCTTGGGTTTCAAGCACAAAACTGGGCAGCCATTTGTGCAGACACTGAGCTAGCTGCAGACACTGAGCTAGCTGCAGACACTGAGCTAGCTGCAGGAGTTTTTTTCTTTTTTTCATATCCCAGTGGAACGTGGAACACCAGTGAGACAGAACCATTCACTCCCCTGGAAAGGGGGCTGAAGCCAGGGAGCCAAGTGGTCTGGCTCAGCAGGTCCCACAGAGTCCAAGCTAAGATCCACTGGCTTGAAATTCTTGCTGCTAGTACAGCAGTCTGAGGTCAACCTGGGATGCTGGAGCTTAGTGGGGGGAGGGCCAACTGCCATTGCTGAGGCTTGAGTAGGCAATTTTACCCTTACAGTGTAAACACAGCTGACAGGAAGTTTGAAATGGGCAGAACCCACCACAGCTAAACAAGGCCATTGCAGCCAGACTGCCTCTCTAGAGTCCTCCTCTCTGGGCAGGGCATCTCTGAAAAAAAGGCAGCAGCCCCAGTCAGGAACTTGCAGATAAAATCCCCATCTCCCTGAGACAGAGCACCTGGGAATAGGGGCAGCTGTGGGCACAGCTTCAGCAGACTTAAGTGTCCCTGCCTGATGGCTCTGAAGACAGCAGCGGATCTCCCAGCACAGTCTTTGAGCTCCAATAAGGGACAGACTGCCTCCTCAAGACGGTCCCTGACCTCGTGTATCCTGGCTGGGAGACACCTCCCAGTAGGGGTGCACAAACACCTCATAGAGGAGAGCTCTGGCTGGCATCTGGCAGGTTCCTCTTTGGAATGAAACTTCCAGAGGAAGGAACAGGCAGTAATCTTTTCTGTTCTGCACCTCCCCTGGTGATACCCAGGCAAACAGTCAGGAGTGGACCTGCAACAAACTCCAGCAGATCGGCAGCAGAGGTGCCTGACTATTAGAAGAAAAACTAACAAAGAGAAAGGAATAGTATCAACATCAAGAAAAAGGACATCCACTCAGAGACCCCATCCAAAGGTCACCAACATCAAAGACCAAAGGAATAGTATCTACATCAACAAAAAGTACGTCCACAGAGCAACCCTATCCTAAGGTCATCAACATCAAAGACCAAAGGTAGATAAATCCACAAAGATGGGGAGACACCAGAACAAAAAGGCTGAAAATTCCAAAAACCAGAACTCCTCTTCTCCTCCAAAAGATCACAACTCCTCACCAGCAAGGGAACAAAACTGGACAGAGAATGAGTTTGAAGAATTGACAGAAGTAGGCTTCAGAAGGTGGGTAATAATAAACTCCTTCAAGCTAAAGGAGCATGTTCTAACCAAATGCAAAGAAGCTAAGAACTTTGAAAAAACATTAGAGGAATTGCTAACTAGAATAACCAGTGTAAAGAAGAACATAAATGACCTGATGAAGCTGAAAAACACAGCACGAGAACTTCATGAGTCATACACAAGTATCAATAGACAAATCGACCAAGCAGAAGAAAGGATACAAGAGATTGAAGATCAACTCAATGAAATAAATCAAGAAGACAAGATTAGAAGAAAAAGGGTGAAAAGAAACAAACAAAGCCTCCAATAAATATGGGACTATGTGAAAAGATCAAATCTATGTTTGACAGGTGTACCTGAAAGTGATGGGGAGAATGGAACCAAGTTAGAAAACACTCTTCAGGATATTATCCAAGAGAACTTCCCCAATTTAGCAAGGCAGGCCAACATTCAAATTCAAGAAATACCAAGAACACCACAAAGATACTCCTGGAGAAGAGCAACCCCAAGACATATAATCAACATATTCACCAAGTTTGAAATGAAGGAATAAATTTTAAGAGCAGCTAGAGAGAAAGGTCCGGTTACCCACAAAGGGAAGCTCATCAGACTAACAGTGGACCTCTTGGCAGAAGCCCTACAAACCAGAAGAGAGTGGAAGCCAATATTTAACATTCTTGAGGAAAAGAATGTTCAACCTAGAATTTCATGTCCAGCCAAACTAAGCTTCATAAGTGAAGGAGAAATGAAATTATTTACAGACAGGCAAATGCTGAGGGATTTTGTCACCACCAGGCCTGCCTTAAAAGAGTGCCTGAAGGAAGCACTAAACATGAAAAGGAAAAACCAGTAGCAGCCACTGCAATAACATACCACAATAAAAGACCAACAACACTGTGAAGAAACCGCATCAACTAATGTGCAAAATAACCAGCTAGCATCACGATGACAGGATCAAATTCACACATAACAATATTAACCTTAAATGTAAATGGCCTAAATGCCCCCAATTAGAAGAGACAGACCAGCAAATTGGATAAAGAGTCAAGACACTTCGGTGTGCTGTAATCAGGAGGCCCATCTCACATGCAAAGACACACATAGGCTCAAAATAAAGGGATGGAGGAATATTTACAAAGCAAATGGAAAGCAAAAAAAAAAAAAAAAAAAAAAATAGCAGGGGTTGCAATCGAAGTCTCTGATTAAAAAAAGACTTTAAACCAACAAAAATTAAAAGAAACAAAGAAGGGCATTACATAATGGTAAACAGATCAATGAAACAGGAAGAGCTATCTATCCTAAATATATATGCATCCAATACAGAAGCACCCAGATTCAGAAAGCAAGTTTTTAGAGACCTACAAGGAGGCTTAGACTCCCACACAATAATAGTGGGAGACTTAAACACTCCACTATCAATATTAGACAGATCAATGAGAGAGAAAATTAACAAGGATAACCAGAACTTGAACTCAGCTCTGGACCAAGAAGACCTAATAGACATCTACAGAACTCTCCACCCTGAATCAACAGAATATGCATTCTTCTCAGCACCACATCCCACTTATTCTAAAATTGACCACATAACTGGAAGTAAAACACTCCTCAGCAAATGCAAAAGAATGGAAATCATAACAAATAGTCTCTCAGATCACAGTGCAATCAAATTAGAACTCAGGATTAAGAAACTCACTCAAAACCGGTCAACTACATGGAAACTGAACAACCTGCTCCTGAATGATTACTGGATAAATAACGAAATTAAGGGAGAATAAAGACTTTTTTTAAACCAATGAGAACAAAGACACAATGTATCAGAATCTCTGAAACACATTTAAAGCAGTGTGTAGAGGGAAATTTATAGCACTAAATGCCCACAAGAGAAAGCAGGAAAGATCTAAAATTGACAACCTAACATCACAATAAAAAAGAACTAGAGAAGCAAGAGCAAACACATTCAAAAGCTAGCAGAAGACAAGAAATAACTAAGATCAGAGCAGAACTGAAGGAGATACAGACACGAAAAACCCTTCAAAAAAATCAATGAATCTAGGAGCTGGTTTTATGAAAAGATCAACAAAATAGATAGACCACTAGCCAGACTAATAAAGAAGAATGGAGAGAAAAAGCAAATAGACGCAAAAAAAGATAAAGGGGATATCACCACTGAATCCACAGAAATACAAACTACCATCAGAGAATATTATAAACACCTCTATGCAAATAAACTTGAAAATCTAGAAGAAATGGAAAATTCCTGGACACATACTCCCTCCCAAGACCAAACCAGGAAAAAGTTAAATCCCTGAATAGACCAATAATAAGTTCTGAAATTGAGGCAGTAATTAATACCCTACCAACCAAAAAAAAGTCCAGGACCAGATGGATTCACAGCCTAATTTCATCAGAAGAAAAAAAAGGAGCTGCTACCATTCCTTCTGAAACTATTCCAAACAATACAAAAAGGGAATCCTCCCTAACTCGTTTTGTCAGGCCAGCATTATCCTGATACCAAAACCTGACAGAGATATGACCAAAAAAGAAAATTTCAGGCCAATATCCCTAATGAACATAGATGCAAAAATCCTCAATAAAATACTGGCAAACCAAATTTAGCATCACATCAAAAAGCTTATCCAGCACGATCAAGTCAGCTTCACCTCTGGGATGCAAGGCTGGTTCAACATATGCAAATCAATAAACGTAATCCATTGGATAAACAGAACCAATTACAAAAAAATCACATGATTATCTCAATAGATGCAGAAAAGGTCTTCAACAAGATTCAAAAAGTCTTCAACAAGATTCAAAAGCCTTTCATGTTAAAAACTCTCAATAAACTAGGTATGGATGGAATGTTTCTCAAAATAATAAGAGGTATTAATGACAAATCCACTGTCAATATCATGCTGAATGGGCAAAAACTGGAAACATTCCCTTTGAAAACCAACACAAGACAAGGATGCCCTTTCTCACCTCTCCTATTCAACATAGTATTGGAAGTTCCAGCCAGGGCAATCAGTCAAGAGAAAGAAATAAAAGGTATTAAATTAAGAGGGTGTCAAATTGTCTCTGATTGCAGATGACATGATTGTATATTTAGAAATCCCCATCGTCTCAGCCCAAAATCTCCTTAAGCTGATAAGCAAATTAAGCAAAGTCTCAGCATACAAAATCAATGTGAAAAAATCACACGCACTTCTATACACCAATAACAGAAAAACAGAGAACCAAATCATGAGGGAACTCCCATTTGCAATTGCTACTAGGAGAATAAAATGGAATACAACTTAGAAGGGATGCGAAGGACCTCTTCAAGGAGAACTACAAACCACTGCTCAACAAAATAAGAGAGGACACAAACAAATGGAAAAACATTCCATGCTCGTGGATAGGAAGAACCAATGTTGTGAATATGGCCATACTCCCCAAAGTAATTCATAGAGTCAATGTTATTCCCATCAAGCACCGTTGACTTTATTCACAGAATTGGAAAAAAAATACTTTAAATTTCATATGGAACCAAAAAAGAGCCCGCATAACCAAGACAATCCTAAGCAAAAAGAACAAAGCTAGAGGCATCACGCTACCTGACTTCAAACTATACTAGAAGGCTACAGTAACAAAAACAATATGGTACTGGTAAAAAGCAGATACGTAGACCAATGAAAAAGAACAGAGGCCTCAGAAATGATACCATACATCTACAACCATCTGATCTTTGATAAAATTGACAAAAACAAGCAATGGGGAAGGATTCCTTATTTAATAAAATGGTGTTGGGAAAACTGGCTAGCCATATGCAGAAAGATGAAACTGGATCCCTCCCTTACACCTTATACAAAAATTAACTAAAAATGGATAAAGACTTAAACGAAAGACCCCAAGTCATAAAAACCCTAAAAGAAAACCAAGGCAATACCATTCAGAACATAAGCATGGGCACAGACTTCATGACTCAAACACAAAAAGCAATGGCAACAAAAGCCAAAATTGACAAATGCGATTTAATTAAACAAAAGTGCTTCTGCACAGCAAAAGAAACTATCATCAGAGTGAACAGGCAACCTACAGAATGGGAGAAAATTTTTGCAATCTATCCATCTGACGAAGGGCTAATATCCAGAATCTACAAAATCTTAAACAAATTTACAAGAAAAAACAAAGAACCCCATCAAAAAGTAGACAAAGTATTTTACCAGACAGTTCTCAAAAGAAGACATTTATGCAGCCAACAAACATATGAATAAAAGCTCATCATCACTGGTCATTAGAGAAATGCAAATCAAACCACAATGAGATTCCATCTCATGCCATTTGGAATGGTGACTATTAAAAAGTCAGGAAACAACAGATTCTGGGGAGGGTGTGGAGAAATAGGTACGCTTTTACACTGTTGATGGGAGTGTAAATTAGTTCAACCTTTGCAGAAGACAGTGTGGTGATTCCTCAAGGATTTAGAACTAGAAATACCATTTGACCCAGGCATTCCATTACTGCGTATATACCCAATGTATTATAAATCATTCTACTATAAAGACACATGCACACATATGTTTACTGAGGCATTGTTCACAACAGCAAAGACTTAGAACCAAACCAAATGTCCATCAGTGATAGGCTGTATAGAGAAAATATGGCACATATACACTATGGAATACTATGCAGTCATAAAAAAGGTTGAGTTCATGTTCTTTGCAGGGACATGAATGAAGCTATAAATCATCATTCTCAGCAAACACAGAAAAAGAAAACCAAACACCTCATGTCCCTACTCATAAGTGGGAGTTGAAAAATGAGAACACATGGACACGGGGTTGGGGGCATCACACACCAGGTCCTGTTGGGGAGTGGGGGGTGGGGGATGGATAGCATCAAGAGAAATACCTAATGTAGATGATGGGTTGATGGGTGCAGCAAACCACCATGGCACGTGTATACCTATGTCACAAACCTGCATGTTCTGCACAGGTACCCCAGAACTTAAATAAAAAATAAAAAGCAGGTGTTACTGAGGCTGCAAAAAAGGGAGGATATACCTATTAGGAGATAGGTATATCTCCTAATGCTAGTATATTTATATACTGTTGGTGGGAATGCAAATTAATTCACTCACTGTGGAAAGCAGTTTGGAGATTTCTCAAAGAGTTTAAAACAGAACTACAATTTAATCCAGCAATCCTCTTACTGTGTATATATCCAAAAGAAAATAAATTGTTCTACCAAAAAGATATCTGCATTTGTGTATTCATTGCAGCCCTGTTCAAAATAGCAAAGACAGGGAATCAACCTAGGTGCCCATCAACTATCGACTGGATAAAGCAAAAGTGTTACATACACACCATGAAGTGTTACACAGGCTTAAAAAAGAATAAATTTATGTTTTTTTGCAGCAACATGGATGCAGCTGAAGGCCATTGTTATAAGCAAATTAATGCAGGGATGGAAAAACAGATACCACATGTTCTCTCTTATAACTGGAAGCTAACAACCAGGTACATATGGTAACAAAGATGGGAATGATAGACACTAGAGACTCTCAAAGAAATGAAGGGGAAACAGAGACAGTGATTGAAAATCAACGTATCAAGTACTGTGTTCACCCCTTGGGAAATAAAATCATTAGAAGCCCAAACCTCAGCATCACACCATATACCCATGTAACTAACCTGCGCATGTACTTCCTGAATCTAAAACTTGAAAAAAAAAATAAAATATTTTAAAACTGTATGTTTTAAATGTACAGTGTAATTTATATATATATATACACATTGTGAATTTATAACCACAACCAAGCTAATTAACATATATATTATCTCAAACAGTTACCTTTTTGTGATAAGGACATTTAAGATCTATTCTCGGCAAATTAAAGTATACAAAATAGTGTTATCCACTAGAGTTGCTATGCTGTACAATACATCTACAACTTATTCACTCTTCATATCTAAAACTCTGTACCCTTCTCCAATTTTTCCCCATTTTTCTCACCCTCAGCCCATGGCAGCTACCTTTCTACCGTTTCTATGTGCTTGAATTTTTTAGTTTCCCCATATAAATAAGATCATGCAACATTTATCTTTATGTTTCTGTCTTCTATCACTTAACATAATGCCCTCTAGGTTTTTCCATGTTGCTGCAAATGACATGATTTCTGTCTTTTGTAAGTCTGAATAATATTTCTTTTCTTCCTTTATTATTATTGTACTTTAAGGTTTAGAGGACATGTGCACAACGGGAAGATTTGTTACATACGTATACATGTGCCATGTTGGTGTGCTGCACCCATTAACTCGTCACTTAGCATTAGGTATATCTCCTAATGCTATCCGCCCCCCTCCCCCCACCCCACAACTGTCTCTGGTGTGTGATGTTCCCCTTCCCATGTCCATGTGTACTCATGGTTCAATTCCCACCTATGAGTGAGAACATGCAGTGTTTGGTTATTTGTCCTTGCAATAGTTTGCTGAGAATTATGGTTTCCAGCTTCATCCATGTCCCTACAAAGGACATGAACTCATCATTTTTATGGCTGCATAGTATTCCATGGTGTATATGTGCCACATTTCCTTAATCCAGTCTATAATTGTTGGACTTTTGGGTTGGTTCCAAGTCTTTGCTATTGTGAATTGTGCCACAATAAGTATACATGTGCATGTGTCTTTATAGCAGCATGATTTATAATCCTTTGGGTATATACCCAGTAATGGGATGGCTGGGTCAAATGGTATTTCTAGTTCTAGATCCCTGAGGAATCGCCACTCCAACTTCCACAATGGTTGAACTAGTTTCCAGTCCCACCAACAGTGTAAAAGTGTTCCTATTTCTCCACATCCTCTCCAGCACCTGTTGTTTCCTGACTTTTTAACTATCGCCATTCTAAGTGGTGTCAGATGGTATCTCATTGTGGTTTTGATTTGTATTTCTCTGATGGCCAGTGATGATGGGGATTTTTTCCTGTGTTTTTTGGCTGCATAAATGTCTTCTTTTCAGAAGTGTCTATTCATGTCCTTTGCCCACGTTTTGATGGGGTTGTTTGATTTTTCTTGTAAATTTGTTTGAGTTCACTGTAGATTCTGGATATTAGCTCTTTGTCAGATGAGTAGGTTGCAAAAATTTTCTCCCATTTTGTAGGTTGCCTGTTCACTCTGATGATATTTTCTTTTGCTGCACAGAAGCTCTTTAGTTTAATTAGTTCCAATTTGTCAATTTTGGCTTTTGTTGACATTGCTTTGGGTGTTTTAGACATGAAGTCCTTGCCCATGCCTATGACATGAATGGCATTGCCTAGGTTTTCTTCTATGGTTTTTATGGTTTTAGGTCTAAATTTCAAGTCTTCAATCCATCTTGAATTAATTTTTGTATAAGGTGTAAGGAAGGGATCCAGTTTCAGCTTTCTACATATGGCTAGCCAGTTTTCCCAGCACCATTTATTAAATAGGGAATCCTTTCCCTATTTCTTGTTTTTGTCAGGTTTGTCAAAGACCAGATAGTTGTAGATATGAGGCATTATGTCTGAGGGCTTTGTTCTGTTCCATTGGTCTATCTCTATGTTTTGCTACCAGTACCATGCTGTTTTGGTTACTGTAGCCTTGTAGCATAGTTTGAGGTCAGGTAGCATGATGCCTCCAGCTTGTTCTTTTAGCTGAGGGTTTACTTGGAAATCTGGGCCCTTTTTTGGTTCCATACAAACTTCAAAGTAGTTTTTTTCCAATTCTTTGAAGAAAGTCATTGGTAGCTTGATAGGGATGGCATTGAATCTATAAATTACCTTGGGCAGTATGGCCATTTTCATGATATTGATTCTTCCTACCAATGAGCACAGAGTGTTCTTCCATTTGTTTGTATCCTCTTTTATTTCATTGAGCAGTGTTTTGTAGTTATCTTTGAAGAGTTCCTTCACATCCCTTGTAAGTTGGATTCCTAGGTATTTTATTCTCTCTGAAGCAATTGTGAATGGGATTTCACTCATGATTTGGCTCTCCATTTGTCTGTTATTGGTGTATAAGAATACTTGTGATTTTTGCACATTGATTTTGTATCCTGAGACTTTGCTGAATTTGCTTATGAGCTTCAGGAGATTTGGGGCTGAGATGATGGGGTTTTCTAGATATACAATCATGTCATCTGCAAACCTGGAAAATTTGATTTCCTCTTTTCCTAATTGAATGCCTTTTATTTCCCTCTCATGCCTGATTGCCCTGGCCAGAACTTCCAACAATATATTGAATAAGAGTGGTGAGAGAGGGCATCCCTGTCTTGTGCCGATTTTCAAAGGGTATGCTTCCAGTTTTTGCCCACTAAGTATGATATTGGCTGTGGGTTTGTCATAGATAGCTCTGATTATTTTTGAGATAAGTCCCAACAGTATCAAATTTATTGAGAGTTTTTAGCATGAAGGGTTGTAAATAAAGATGTTCTTTGAAATCAACGAGAACAAATACACAACATACCAGAATCTCTAGGACACATTCAAAGCAGTGTGTAGAGGGAAATTTATAGCACTAAATGCCCAGAAGAGAAAGCAGGAAAGATCTAAAATTGACACCCTAACATCACAATTAAAAGAACTAGAGAAGCAAGAGCAAACACAATCAAAAGCTAGCAGAAGACAAGAAATAATTAAGATCAGAGCAGAACTGAAGGAAATAGAGACACAAATATACCTTCAGAAAAACAATGAATCCAGGAGCTGGCTTTTTGAAAAGATCAACAAAATTGATAGACTGCTAGCAAGACTAATAAAGAAGAAAGGAGAGAAGAATCAAATAGATGCAATAAAAAGTGACAAAGGGGATATCACCACCAATCCCACAGAAATACAAACTACCAACAGAGAATACTGTAAACACCTCTATGCAAATAAACTAGAAAATCTAGAAGAAATGGATAAATTCCTCGACAAATACACCCTCCCAAGACTGAATCAAGAAGAAGCTGAATATCTGAATAGACTAATAACAGGTTCTTAAATTGAAGCAATAATTAATAGCTTACCAACCAAAAAAATTCCAGGACCAGATGGATTCACAGCTGAATTCTACCAGAGGCAGAAGGAGGAGCTTGTACCATTCCTTCTGAAACTATTCCAATCAATAGAAAAAGAGGGAATCCTCCCTAACTCTTCTTATGAGGCCAGCATCATCCTGATACCAAAGCCTGGCAGAGACATAACAAAAAAAAGAGAATTTTAGACCAATATCCTTGATGAACATTGATGCAAAAATCCTGAATACAATACTGGCAAACCGAATCCAGCAACACATCAAAAAGCTTATCCACCATGATCAAGTGGGCTTCATCCCTGTGTTGCAAGGCTGGTTCAACATATGAAAATCAATAAAAGTAATCCAGCATATAAACAGAACCAAAGACAAAAAAAACACGATTATTTCAATAGATGCAGAAAAGGCCTTTGAAAAATTCAACAACACTTCATGCTAAAATCTCTCAATAAATTAGGTACTGATGGGACGTATCTCAAAATAATAAGAGCTATCTATGACAAACCCACAGCCACTATCATACTGAATGGACAAAAACTGGAAGCATTCCCTCTGAAAATCGGCAGAAGACAGGGATGCTCTCTCTCACCACTCCTGTTCTGTGTTGGAAGTTCTGACCAGGGCAAACAGGCAGGAGAAGGAAATCAAGGGTATTCAATTAAGAAAAGAGGAAGTCAAATTGTCCCGGTTTGCAGATGACATGATTCTATATCTGGAAAACACCATCGTCTCAGCCCAAAATCTCCTTAAGCTTATAAGCAACTTCAGCAAAATCTCAGGATACAAAATCAATGTGCAAGAATCACAAGCATTCTTATACACCAATAACAGACAAACAGAGAGCCAAATCATGAGTGAAATCCCATTCACAATTGCTTCACAGAGAATAAAATACCTAGGAATCCAACTTACAAGGGACGTGAAGGACTTCTTCAAGGAGAACGACAAACCACTGCTTAATGAAATAAAAGATGATACAAACAAATGGAAGAACATTCCATGCTCATGGGTAGGAAGAATCAATATCATGAAAATAGCCATACTTCCCAAGGTAATTTATAGATTCAATGCCATCCCCATCAAACTACCAATGACTTTCCTCACAGAATTGGAAAAAACTACTTTAAAGTTCATATGGTACCAAAAAAGAGCCTGTATTGCCAAGCCAATACTAATCCAAAAGAACAAAGCTGGAGGAATCACACTACTTGACTTCAAACTATACTACCAGGCTACAGTAACCAAAACAGCATGGTACTGGTACCAAAAGAGAGAGATAGACCAATGGAACAGAACAGAGTCCTCAGAAATAATGCCGCATATCTTCAACCACCTGATCTTGACAAACTTGACAAAAGCAAGCAATGGGGAAAGGATTCCCTATTTAATAAATGGTGCTGGGAAAACTGGCTAGCCATATGTAGAAAGCTGAAACTGGATCCCTTCCTTACACCTTTTACAAAAATTAATTCAAGATGGATTAAAGACTTAAATGTTAGACCTAAAACCATGAAAACCCTTGAAGAAAACCTAGGCAATACCATTCAGGACATAGGCATGGGCAAGGACTTCATGTCTAAAACACCAACAGCAATGGCAACGAAAGTTAAAATTGACAAAGGGGATCTAATTAAACTAAAGAGCTTCTGCACAGCAAAAGAAACTTCCATCAGAGTGAACAGGCAACCTACAGAATGGGAGAAAATTTTCGCAACCTACTCATCTGACAAAGGGCTAATATCCAGAATCTACAATGAACCCAAACAAATTTACAAGGAAAAAACAAACAACCCCATCAACAAGTGGGTGAAGGATATGAACAGACACTTCTCAAGAGAAGACATTTATAATTGCCATTCTAACTGGTGTGAGATGGTGTCTCATTGTGGTTTTGATTTGCATTTCTCTGATGGCCAGTGATGATGAGCATTTTTTCATGTGTCTTTTGGCTTCATAAATGTCTTCTTTTGAGAAGTGTCTGTTCATATCCTTCACCCACTTTTGATGGGTGGGGGATGGGGGAGGGATAGCATTAGGAGATATACCCAAAGCTAAATGGTGAGTTAATGGGTGCAGCACACCAGCATCGCACATGTATGCATATGTAACTAACCTGCACATTGTGCACATGTACCCTAAAACTTAAAGTATAATAATAATAAAAAAAGAAGACATTTATGCAGCCAAAAAACACATGAAAAAATGCTCATCATCACTGGCCATCAGAGAAATGCAAATCAAAACCACAATGAGATACAATCTCACACCACTTAGAATGGCAATCATTAAAAAGTCAGGAAATAACAGGTGCTGGAGAGGATGTGGAGAAATAGGAACACTTTTACACTGTTGGTGGGACTGGAAACTAGTTCAACCATTGTGGAAGTTGGTGTGGTGATTCCTCAGGGATCTAGAACTAGAAATACCATTTGACCCAGCCATCCCATTACTGGGTATATACCCAAAGGATTATAAATCATGCTGCTATAAAGACACATGCACACGTATGTTTATTGTGGCACTATGCACAATAGCAAAGACTTGGAACCAACCCAAATGTCCAACAATGATAGAGTGGATTAAGAAAATGTGGCACATATGTACTATGGAATACTATGCAGCCATAAAAACTGATGAGTTCATGTCCTTTGTAGGGATATGGATGAAGCTGGAAACCATCATTCTCCGCAAAGTATCACAAGGACAAAAAACCAAACATCACATGTTCTCACTCATAGGTGGGAATTGAACAAAGAGAACACATGGACACAGGAAGGGGAACATCACACACCAGGGACTGTTGTGGGGTGGGGCAGGGGGGAGGGATTGCATTAGGAGATATACCTTATGCTAAATGATGAGTTAATTGGTGCAACACACCAACATGGCACATGTATACATATATAACAAACCTGTATGTTGTACACATGTACCCTAAAACTTAAAGTATAATAATAATAATAATAATAAAAAGAGCCCATGTGCTTTAAGGTTGCTGTTGTTTTTATTCTTTATCAGTCTAGGTAGGACTTTATCAGTTTTGTGATATTTTTGAAGAATTAGCTTTTATTTTTGCTAATTTCCACCATTGTTTTTCTGTTTACAATTTTATTGACTCTGCTCTAATTAACTTTGTTCTGCCTGTTTTGAGTTTATTTTATTCTTCCTTTTCAAGTTTTTTGAGGTAGAGTCATGGATTACTGATTTCAGATTTATTCTGAAGTAAGCATTAAGTGCTATAATTTTAATCTTTTTAAAGAGAATACATTTACTTAAAGACATACAACAGTGGTATACACACAGTATAGATTTGATACATATTAGCTATTATCATCACATAGGCACAGTCCATAATTTTGTTTGCTCATACTCTGCCTCTCTGTACACTGAGAAGAGAGCTGTACCAAATATGTTTTCCCTTAATGGTTTATTTTATTACTTCTATTAATGTCCCACTACACAAAAATTAAGAATGTAAGAGTAGTTAAAAGGAAGTTTATGCATACACATTCAGCATTATTTTCTTAAAACAATCTGCTTTAAGGCTTGGAGTTGAAGAATAAATTGTGCCTAGAAGAGTCGACCTCGATTATTTCCTGTGTGCTCTGAATATCTTCTCTGTTATGGTTATTAGTTTTCAGATTGCATAGAAATATAGCTTGCATAGCAGCAAGCAGTAATCAGTACCTAGAGAAAGAGTGCACGTCTCTTCTAAAGGGATTTCTCCACGTTTTTTTAAATTGTAACTTTTACTATAGGTTCAAGGGTACACGTGCAGGTTTGCTATATAGGTAAATTGTGTGTCACAGGCGTATGGAGTACAGATTGTTTCATGACCCACGTGATAAGCATAGTACCCAATAGGTAGTTTTCTTTTTTCTTTTTGTTTTTTATTATACTTTAGGTTTTAGGGTACATGTGCACAACGTGCAGGTTTGTTACATATGTATACATGTGCCATGTTGGTGTGTTGCACACATTAACTCGTCATTTAGCATTAGGTATATCCCCTAATGCTATCCCTCCCCCTCTCCCCACCCCACAACAGGCCCTGGTGTGTGATCTTCCCCTTCCTGTGTCCATGTGTTTTCATTGTTCAATTCCCACCTATAAGTGAGAACATGCCGTGTTTGGTTTTTTGTCCTTGCAATAGTTTACTGACAATGATGGTTTCCAGCTTCATCCATATCCCTGCAAAGGACATGAACTCATCATTTTTTATGTCTGCATAGTATTCCATGGTGTATATGTGCCACATTTTCTTAATCCAGTCTATCACTGTTGGACATTTGGGTTGGTTCCAAGTCTTTGCTATTGTTAACAGTGCCAAAATAAACATACGTGTGCATGTGTCTTTATAGCAGCATGTTTTATAATCCTTTGGGTATACACCCAGTAATGGGATGGCTGGGTCAAATGGTATTTCCGGTTCTAGATCCTTGAGGAATCGCCACACTGACTTCCACAAGGGTTGAACTAGTTTACAGTCCCACCAACAGTGTAAAAATATTCCTATTTCTCCACATCCTCTCCAGCACCTGTTGTTTCCTGACTTTTAATGATTGCCATTCTAAGTGGTGTGAGATGGTATCTCATTGTGGTTATAATTTGCAATTCTCTGATGGCCAGTGATGATGAGCATTTTTTCATGTATCTTTTGGCTGCATAAATGTCTTCTTTTGAGAAGTGTCTGTTCATATCCTTCACCCACTTGTTGATGGGGTTGATTTTTTCTTGTAAATTTGTTTGAGTTCATTTTAGATTCTGGGTATTAACCCTTTGTCAGATGAGTAGATTGCAAAAATTTTCTCCCTTTCTGTAGGTTGCCTGTTCACTCTGATGGTGGTTTCTTTGCTGTGCAGGAGCTCTTTAGTTTAATTAGATCCCACTTGTCAATTTTGGCTTTTGCTGCCACTGCTTTTGGTGTTTTAGACATGAAGCTCTTGCCCATGCCTATGTCCTGAATGTTATTGCCTAGGTTTTCTTCTAGGGTTTTTATGGTTTTAGGTCTAAAATTTAAATCTTTAATCCATCTTGAATTAATCTTTGTATAATGTATAAAGAAGGGATGCAGTTTCAGCTTTCTACGTATGGCTAGCCAGTTTTCCCAGCACCATTTATTAAATAGGGAATCATTTCCCCATTTCTTGTTTTTGTCAGTTTTGTCAAAGATCAGATAGTTGTAGATATGTGGCATTATTTCTGAGGGATCTGTTCTGTTCCATTGGTCTATCTGTCCGTTTTGGTACCAGTACCATGCTGTTTTGGTTACTGTAGCCTGGTAGTATAGTTTGAAGTCAGGTAGCGTGATGCCTCCAGTTTTGTTCTTTTGGCTTGGTATTGACTTGGCAATGCAGGCTCTTTTTTGGTTCCATATGAACTTCAAAGTAGTTTTTTTCCAATTCTGTGAAGAAAGTCATTGGTAGCTTGATGGGGATGGCATTGAATCTATAAATTACCTTGGGAAGTATGGCCATTTTCATGATATTGATTCTTCCTACCCATGAGCACGGAATGTTCTTCCATTTGTTTTTATCCTCTTTTATTTCACTGAGCAGTGGTTTGTCGTTCTCCTTGAAGAGGTCCTTCATGTCCCTTGTAACTTGGATTCCTAGGTATTTTATCCTCTTTGAAGCAATTGTGAATGGGAGTTCACTCATGATTTGACTTTCTGTTTGTTATTGGTGTATAAGAATGCTTGTGATTTTTGCACATTGATTTCGTATCCTGAGACTTTGCTGAAGTTGCCTATCAGCTTAAGGAGATTTTGTGCCCAGATCATGGGGTTTTCTAGATATACAATCATGTCATCTGCAAACAGGGACAATTTGACTTCCTCTTTTCCTAATTGAATGCCCTTGATTTCCTTCTCCTGCCTGATTGCCCTGGTCAGAACTTCCAACACTATGTTGAATAGGAGTGGTGAGAGAAGGCATCCCTGTCTTGTGCCAGTTTTGAAAGGGAATGCTTCCAGTTTTTGCCAATTCCATATCATATTGGCTGTGGTTTTGTCATAGATAGCTCTTATTATTTTGAGATACTTCCCATCAATACCTAATTTATTGAGAGTTTTTAGCATGAAGGGTTGTTGAATTTTGTCAAAGGTCTTTTCTGCATCTATTGAGATAATCATGTGGTTTTTGTCATTGGTTCTGTTTGTATGCTAGATTACATTTATTGATTTTCATGTATTGAACCAGCCTTGCATCCCAGGGATGAAGCCCACTTGATCATGGTGGATAAGCTTTTTGATGTGCCGCTGGATTCGGTTTGCCAGTATTTTGTTGAGGATTTTTGCATTGTTGTTCATTGGGGATATTTGTCTATAATTCTCTTTTTTTGTTGTGTCTCTGCCAGGCTTTGGTATCAGGATTATGCTGGCCTCATAAAATGACTTAGGGAGGTTTCCCTGTTTTTCTATTAATTGGAATAGTTTCTGAAGGAATGGTACCAGCTCCTCCTTGTACCTCTGGTAGAATTTGGCTGTGAATCCATCTGGTCCTGGATATTTTTTGGTAAGCTATTAATTATTCCCTCAATTTCAGAACCTGTTGTTGGTCTATTCAGAGACTCAACTTCTTCCTGGTTTAGTCTTGGGAGAGTGTATGTGTCGAGGAATTTATCCATTTCTTCTAGATTTTCTAGTTTATTTGAATAGAGTTTTTTATAGTATTCTCTGATGGTTGTTTGTATTTCTGTGGGATCGGTGGTGATATCCCCTTTATCATTTTTTATTGCATCTATCTGATTCTTCTTTGTTTTCTTCTTTATTAATCTTGCTAGTAGTCTATCAATTTTGTTGATCTTTACAAAAAGGCAGCTCCTGGATTCGATGATTTTTTGAAGGGTTTTTTTGTGTCCCTATCTCCTTCAGTTCTCCTCTGATCTTAGTTATATCTTGTCTTCTGCTAGCTTTTGCTTGTGTTTACTCTTTCTTGTCTAGTTCTTTTAATTGTGATGTTAGGGTGTCAATTTTAGATCTTTCCTGCTTTTTCCTGTGGGCATTTGGTGCTATATATTTCCCTCTACACATGGCTTTGAATGACTCTAAACCCCAAATCAACAGAAAATATGTTCTTTTCAGCACCACACCACACCTATTCCAAAATTGACCACATAGTTGGAAGTAAAGCACTCCTCAGCAAATGTAAAGGAACAGAAATTATAACAAACTGTCTCTCAGACCACAGTGCAATCAAACTAGAACTCAGGATTAAGAAACTCACTTAAAACCGCTCAACTACATGGAAACTGAACAATCTGCTCCTGAATGACTACTGGGTACATAACGAAATGAAGGCAGGAATAAAGATGTTCTTTGAAACCAATGAGAACAAAGACACAACATACCAGAATCCCAATAGGTAGTTTTTTGATCCTCAACTTCCTCTCTCACTCTGTCCTCAACTGGGCCCCAGTGTCTGTTCTTTTTTTTTTCTTTTTTCCATGTACTAAGTGTTTAGCTCCCACTTATAAGTGAGAACATGCAGTATTTGTTTTTCTGTTCCGTGTTCCTATTCTTCAAAAACATCACTAAACTGATAAAGTCCTACCTAGATTGATAAAGCTGGAGTATAATGGCCTCCAGCTCCATCCATGCTGGTGCAAAAGACATGATCTCATTCTTTATTATGGTTATGTATTATTCCATGGTGTAACAGTTCCACATTTTAGTCTACCATTGATGAGCATGTAGTTTGATTCCATGTCTTTGCTATTGTGAATAATGCTGCGAGGAACATATGAGTGCCTGTGTCCCTGTGATTGAACAATTAATATTCCTTTGGACATATACCTAATAATGGGATTGCTAGGTCAAGTGGTCATTGTGCTTTGAATTTCTTGAGAAATTGCCAGATTGCTTTCCACAATGGCTGAACTGTGTTACATTTCCACGGGCAGTGTAAAAGCATTCTCTTTTCTCGTCACCCTTACGAGCATCTGTTATTTTTTTAACTTTTTAAGAGTAGTCATTCTGACTTGTTTGAGTGGGTATCTTATTGTGGTTTTGATTTGCATTCCTGTAATGATTAATGATGTTTAGCATTTTTTCATATGCTTCTTGGCCATGTTTCTATCTTCTTTGAAAAATTGGTTGTTCATGTCCTTTTCTCACTTTTTAATGGAGTTGTTTGTTTTTTGCTTAGTGATTAGTTTAAGTTCCTTTTGAATTCTGGATATTAGGCCTTGTTGGTTGCATAGTTCACAAATATTTTATCTCATTCTACATATTGTCTGTTTTCTCTGTTGATAGTTCATTTTGCTGTGCAGATACTCTTCATTTTAATTACATCTCATTTGTCAATATTTGTGGTCATTGCAAATGCTTTTGGCATCTTCATGATGAAATCCTCGCCATGTTCTGTCCAGAATGGTATTTCCTAGGATATCTTCCAGAGTTTTTCTAATTTTAGGTTTTACATTTAGGTCTTCAATCCACCTTGAGTCGAATTCCATATATGGTGTAAGGAAGGGGTCCAGTATCAACCTTGTGCATATGGCTAGCCAGTTGTCCTAGCAGCATTTGTTGACTAGAGATTTTTTCCTTCATTGCTTTTGTTGACTGTGTCAAAAATCAGATTTTTGTTGATATGTTGCATTATTTCCGGCCTCTCTATTCTGTTCCATTTGTCTATATGTCTGTTTTTGTGCCAGTATTGTGCAGTTTTTGTTACTGTAGCCTTGTACAGTTTGAAGTCATGTAATGTGATGCCTCCATTGTTGTTCTTTTTGCCTAGTATTGCCTTTGTTACTCAGACTATTTTTTGTTTCCGTAAAGGTTCTAAAATATTTTTTTCTAAATCTGTGCAGAATGGAAGTCTGATGTGAGTAGCATTAAATCTGTAAATTACTTTGGGCAGTATGAATATTTTAACAATGTTGATTCTTCCTATCCATGAGCATGGACTGTTTTTCCATGTTTGTATTAGCTCTGATTTCTTTGAGCAGTGTTTTGTGATTCTTGCTGTAGATATCTTAAACCTCCCTGGTTAGCTATAACTAGGTATTTTATTTTTTTCACAGCTAATGTGAATGAGATTGCACTCTTTATTTGTCTCTCAACTTAGTTTTCTTTTTGATGTATAGGAATGCTACTGATTTTTGTATATTCATTTTGTATTCTGAAACTTTCCTGAAGTTGTTTATCAGATCAAGGAGATTTTGGGTGGAGACTATGGGGTTTTCTAAATATCGAATTATATTATCTACAGACAGAGAGTTTTATTTTCTGTCTTTCTATTTGGATCTCTTTATTTCTTTCTCTTCTCTGATTGCGCTGATCTGAATTTCCAGTATTATATTGAATAGTTGAGATAGACGGCGTCTTTGTCTTATTCCAGTTTACAAGGGAAATGCTTCCGGGTTTTGCCAATTCAATACGTTGTTGGCTTTGGGTTTTTCGTAGACGGCTCTTATTATTTTGAAATATGTTCCTTCAATAACTAGTTCGTTGATGGTTTTCAACTTGAAGGGATGCTTTATTTTATGAAAAGCCTTTTCTGCATCTATTGAGATAATCACGTGTTTTTTGTTTTTAGTCCCAGTCATGTGATGAATCACATTTTATTATTTTTTCATGTTGAATCAACCTTCATTCTCAGAATAAAGATTACTTAATCATGGTGGATTAACTTTTTGATACACTGCTGGATTCAGTTTGCTAGTATTTTTTTAAGGATTTTTGCATCTATGTGCATCAAAAATATTGGCTTGAAGTTTTCTTTTTGGCTGTGCCTCTGTCAGGTTTTTGTATCAGTATAATGCTGACCTGAAAGAATGAATCAGAGAGGAATCCCTCCTCCTCAATCTTTTGGAATAGTTTTAGTACGAATGATACCAGCTCTTCTTTATAAATCTGGTAGAATTTGGCTGTGAATTCATCTGATACTGGGCTTTTTCTGGTTGGTACGCTTTTTTATTACTGATTCCATTTTGGAAATATTTATTGCTGTGTTCAGAAAATTAATTTCTTCCTGGTTCATTCTTGGGAGGTTGTTTATTTCCAGGAATTTATCTGTTTCTTTTAGGTTTTCTAGCTTATGTGCATAAGGGGTTCCTAGTAGTCTGTGAGGGTTTTTTCTTTTTTTTTTTTTACTTCTGTGGGGTTGGTGGCCAAGTCAAATTTGCCATTTCTGATTGTGCTTATTTGGTTCTTCTTTCTTTTTTTCCTGATTAGTCTAGCTATCTATATATCTTATGAATTGTTTCAAAGAACCAACTCCTTGAATCATTGATAGTTAGTTTGTATGTTTTTTAACATTTCAGTTTCCTTCATGTCAGCTCTGATTTTGGTTATTTCATGTTTTCTTCTAGCTTTGAAATTGGTTTTCTTTTGTTTCTCTGGTTTCTTTGGTGCAATGTATTGGTCTGTTTTCACACTGCTATGAAGAAATACCAGAGACTGGGTAATTTATAGAGGTTTAATTCACTCACAGTTCTGTGTGGCTGGTGAGGCCTCAGGAAACCTAACTTCATTGCTAAAGACACCGCTTCCTTTCACAGGGCAACAGGAGAGAGAATAGGTGCCCACTGAAGAGGCAAGCCCCTTATAAGACCAGGTGATTTTGTGAGAACTCACTCACTATCATGAGAACAGCATGAAGGTAACCATTCCCAAAAGATTAATTACCTCCCATCAGGTCCCTCCCATGACACGTGGTGATTATGGGAACCACAATTCAAGATGAGATTTGGGTGGGGACACGGACAAACCATATCATTCCACCCCTGCTCCTTCCAAATATCATGTCCTCACAATTCATAACACAATCATGCCCTTCCAACAGTCCCCCAAAATCTTAACTAATTCCAGCATGAACTTAAAAGTCCAAGTCCAAAGTCTCATCAGAGACAAGGCAAGTCCTTCTGCCTATGAAACTGTAAAATTAAAAGCAAATTAGTTACTTACTAGATACAATAGAGGTACAGGCATTGGTCAAACACACCCATTCCAAGTGAAAAAAAAAAAATTGGCCGAAGCAAAGAGGCTACAGGACTTATGCAAGTCAGAAATCCAATAGGGCAGTCATTAAATCTTAAAGTTTCAAAATGATCTCCTTTGACTCTGTCTCACATCCAGGGCACACTGATGCAAGAGATGAGCTCCCATGGCCTTGGGCAACTCTCCTCCTGTGGCTTTGCAAGGTACAGCTCCCCTCTGGGCTGCTTTTATGGGCTGAAGTTGAGTGTCTGCAGCTTTTCCTGGTACATGGTGCAAGTTTTCAGCGGATCTACAATTCTGGGGTTGGGAGGATGGTGGCTCTCTTGTCACAGCTCCACTAGGCAGTGCCCCAGTGGGGACTCTCTGTGAGGGTTCCAACCTCACATTTCTGTTCTGCACTGCCCTAGCAGAGTTTCTCCATGATAGCTCCGCCCTGGCAATAAATTTCTGCCTGGACACCCAGGCCTTTCCATGCATACTCTGAAATCTAGGCAGGAAGTTCCCAAACCTCATGCCTGTGGGCCTAGCACCACATGGAAGTTGTCAAGGCTTGGAGCTTGCACCCTCTGAACCAATGGCTTGAGCTGTATGTTGGCTTGTTTTAGCCATGGCTATAACAGCTGGAATGCAGAGCACCAGGGCCCTGGACCCAACCCAGGAAACTATTTTTCTCTCCTTGGACTTTGAGCCTGTGATGGGGGGGGGCTGCTGTGAAATTCTCTGTCATGCCCTGGAGACATTTTCCCAATTATCTTGGTGATTACCTTTAGGCTCCTCATTACTCACGCAAATTGCAGCCAGGTTTAATTTCTTACCAGAAAATGAGGTTTTATTTTCTATTGCATAATCCGGCTAGAAATTTTCCAAACTTTTATACTCTGCTTCCTCTTGAAAGCTTTGCCCTTTAGAAATTTATTTCACCAGATACCCTAAATCATATCTCTCAAGTTCAAAGTTCCACAGATCTCTGGGGCAACAGTAAAATGCTACCAGTCTCTTTGTATAGCAAGAGTGACGTTGACTCCAGTGTCCAGCAAGCTCCCCATTTCCATCAGAGACCACCTCAGCCTGCACTTCGTTGTCAATATCACTATCAGCATTTTGTTGAAGCCATTCAACAAGTCTCCAGGCAGTTCCAAACTTTTCCACATCTTTCTGTCTTATAAGACCTCCAAGTCTCTAGGAGGTTCCAAATTTTTCCACGTTTTTCTATCTTCTTCTAAGCCTTCCAAACTGTTCCACGCTCTGCCTGTTGTTCCCCAGTTCAAAAGTCATTTCCACATTTTTCGGTGTCTTTATAGCAAGACCCCACTCCGGGAACAATTTGCTGTATTGGTTCATTCTCATGCTGCTATGAAAAAATACCTGAGGTTGGGTAATTTATAAAGAAAAGAGGTTTAATTGACTCAGAGTTCTGCATGGCTGGGGAGGCATCAGGAAACTTACAATTATGGCAGAAGGCACCTCTTTACAGGGTGACAGGGGAGAGAATAAGTGCAAAGTGAAAGGACAAGCCCTTTATAAAACCATCAGATTTCATGAGAACTCACTCACTATCATGAGAACACCACTCCCAAAAATCAATTACCTCCCACCAGGTTCTTTCCATGACATGTGGGGATTATGGGAACTATCATTCAAGATGGGATTTGGGTGGGGACACAGCCAAACTATATCAAATGTTAAGTTGTTAATATGAGATCTTTCTAATCTTTTGATATGAGCATTTAGTTCTATAACTTCCCTCTTATCATTGCTTTAGGTGTGTCCAAAAGATTCTGGTAAGTTTTAACTTTGTTCCATTTCAAAGAAATTTCTGACTTCTATCTTAATTTTATTGTTTACTCCAAAGTCATTGAGGGGCATGTTGTTTGATTTCCATGTAATTGTATGGTTTTGAAATAATTTTCTTAGGATTAATTTTTATTTTTATTGCACTGTGGTCTGAGATGATACTTGGTATGATTTTGTTTTTTTAAAAAATTGCTGAGGTTTGCTTAATGCTGATTGTGTGGTTGATTTTAGAGTATGTGCCATAAGCAGATGAAATAAAAAAAAATTTTGTTGTTTCTGGGTGGAGCATTCTGTAGATGTGGGATTTTTATTTTTTTATTTTTAATTTTTGCGAGTACATAGTAGGTTTATAAAATTATGGGGTATATGAGATGTTTTAATAAAGGCATGCTATGTGAAATAAGAACATCATGAAGAATGAAATATCTGTCCCCTCAAGCATTTACTTGTTAAGTTGGAAAAAATCCAATTAAACTCCAAGTTTAATTAAAAATTAAAAATTAATTTAAAAATTAAAATTAAAAATCCAATTAAACTCTAATTTTATTTAAAAATTCTAAGTTATTTAAAAATGTACAGTTAAGTTATATTTGACCATAGTCACTCTGCTGTCCTATCAAATAGGTCTTATTTATTTATGTATTTTATTTATCTATTTATCTATTTATCTTATCTATTTATTTATTTATTTATTTATCTATTTACTCTTTCTATTTTTGTTATATCCACTAACCATCCTACCTCTCTTCCAGCTCTCCACTATACTTCCCAGTATACTCTTCCCAGAGTAGAAGAAGTAAACATTCTTCTACTCTCTGTGTCCATGAGTTTAATTGTTTTGATTGTTAGATTCCACAAATAAGTGGAAACATGATATTTGTTTTTTTGTGCCTGGCTTATTTTACTTAACATAATGATCCCCAGTTTCATCCATGTTGTTGCAAATGACCAGATCTCATTCTTTTAATAGCTGAATAGTACTCCATTGTGTATATGCACCACATTTTCTTCATTCATTCATCTATTGATGGACACTTAGGTTACTTCCAAATCCTAGCTATTGTAAACAATGCTGCAACAAACATAGGAGTGCAGACATTTTTTGAAAATAGTGATTTTTTTTCTATTGAATATATTCTTTGTGGTGGAATTGCTGGATCATGTGGTAGCACAATTTTTAGTTTTGTGAGGATCCTCCAAACTGTTCCACATAATGGTGTAATAATTTACATTCCCAACAACAGGGTACAAGGGTTCTTTTTTCTCCATATTCTTATCAGCATTTGTTATTGCCTATCTTTGGGATTTAAGCCGTTTTCACTAAGGGGAGATGATATTTCATTGTAGTTTTGGTTTGCATTTCTCTGATGATCAATGATGTTGAGCACCTTTTCTTATGCCTGTTTGCCATTTGTATGTCTTCTTTTCAGAAATGTCTTTTCAAATCTCTTGCCCATTTTTATTATATTATTAATTTTTTTTCTATAGAGTTGTTTGAGTTCTTTATATAGTGTGGTTATTAATCCCTTGTCAGATGGGTAGTTTGCACATATTTTCTCCCACTCTGTGGGTTGTCTCTTCACTTTGTTGTTATTCTCCTTTGCTGTGCAAAAGCTCTTCAATTTGATGTGATCACATTTGTCTATTTTTGCTTTGGTTGCCTGGGCTTGCAGGGTATTGCTTAAGAAATCTTTGCCTAGACAACTGTTCTAGAGATTTTTCCTAATGTTTTCATGTAGCACTTTCATAGTTTGAAGTCTTAGATTTAAGTCTTTAATCCATCTTGATTCAATTTTTGTACATGGTGATAATGGATGTCTACTTTCATTCTTCTGCATATTGATATGCAATTTGCCCATCACCATTTATTGAAGAGATTGTCTTTTCCCCAGTGTATGTTCTTGGCAACTTTGTCAAAAACAAGTTCATTATAGGTGTGTGGATTTGATTCTCTGTTCCGTATTATGTTCCATTGTTCTCTACATCTGTTTTTATGCCAGTGCCATAATGTTTTGCCTACTATATAGCTCTATAGTGTAATGTAAAATCTGGTAATGTGATTCCACCTGTTTTGTTCTTTTTGTTCAGGATAGCTTTGGCCATTCAAGGTCTTTTGTGGTTCCATACAAATTTTAGGATTGCATTTTCTATTTCTTGTGAAGAATGTCATTGGTATTTTGGTAGGGATTGCATTGAATATGTAGACTGCTTTGGGTAGTATGAACATTTTAACAATATTGATTTTTTCAATCTCTGAACATAAAATATTTTCTTTTTTTATAAACTTCTCAATTTCTTTTATCGGTGTTTCATAGTTTTTATTACAGAGATCTTTTACACTTTTGGTTAATTCTTATGTATTTATCTGTGGCTATTGTAAATGGAATTATACTTCTTATGTCTACTGCGGATTGTTCACTGTTGGTGTATAGAAATGCTACTGATTTTTTGTATGTCGGTTTTATATCCTGCAACTTTTCTGAATTTGTTAATCAGTTCTAATAGTGTTCTTGTGAAGTCCAGAACACTTTTGAATTTTATATTTTTCAAATATAAAATTTAATCATCTGCAAATAAGAATAATTTTAATTCTTCTATTTCAGTTTGAAAGCCTTGTATCTCTTTATCTTGTCTAATTGCTCTAGCTAAGGCTTTCAGTACTATGCCAAGTAATAGTAAACTAACAGTAAAAGTGGGCCTCTTTGTTGTGGTCCAGATCTTAGAGGAAAGAATTTCCGTTTTTCCCCATTTAGTATGATACTAGCTATGGGTTCGTCTTATATGGATTTTGCTATGTTGAGGTATGTTCCTTCTATACCTATGTTTTTAGGGTTTTTATCATGAATGGATTCAGAATTTTGTCAAATGCTTTTGCAGCATCAATTGAAATGTTCACATAGTTTTAATCCTGCATTCTGTTGATATAATGTGTCACACTGTTTGCTTTGTGTATGTTGACCACAATTGCATCTTAGGGATAGATCCCGCTTGGTAGTAATGAATGATTTTCTAATGTATTGTTGAATTCGGTTTTCTAGCATTCTGTTGAGAAAGTTTGCATCAATATTTACCAGAGATATTGGACGGTAGTTTTCTTTTTTTGACATATCTTTGTCTGCTTTTGGTATCCGCTTAATACTGAAGCCTCTTAGGATGAGTTTGGAAGTATTCCATCCTCCTCTATTTTTCAGAATAGTTTGATTAGGACTGGTCCTAGTTCTTAAAATGTTTGATACAATTCAGCAGTAAATCCATCAATTTTCAGACTTTTTTTTTTTTTTTTACTGGTAGATATTTTATTATGCCTTCAATCTTTTTACTTGTTATTAGTCTGTTCAGATTTTGGATTTCTTTCTTGTCCAATCTTGAAAGTTTTTATGTATCTTAGAATTTGTCAATTTTTTCTAGGTTTTCCAATTTACTGACATATAGTTGCTAATAGTAACCTCTAATGATCCTTTGAATTTCTGCAGTATCAGTTGTAATATCATTTTTAATTTTATTTGTTTGAATTTTTTATCAGGTAGTCGGGCTAAAGTTTGTCAATTTTGTTTAATTTTCCAAAACACCAACTTTTTGTTCAGTCTTTTTTTTTTTTAAATTATATTTTAAGTTTTAGGGTACATGTGCACAGCATGCAGATTAGTTACACATGTATACATGTGCCATGTTGGTGTGCTGCACCAATTAACTCCTCGTTTAATATTAGGTATATCTCCTAATGCTATGCGTCCCCACTCCCCCCACCCCTCAACAGGTACCAGTGTATGATGTTCCCCTTCATGTGTCCATGTGTTCTCATTGTTCAATTTCCACCTATGAGTGAGAACATGCGGTGTTTGATTTATTGTCCTTGCGATAGTTTGCTAAGAATGATGGTTTCCAGCTTCATCCATGTCCCTACAAAGGACATGAATTCATCCTTTTTTATGGCTGCATAGTATTCCATGGTGTATATGTGCCACATTTTCTTAATCCAGTCTATCGTTGTTGGACATTTGGGTTGGTTCCAAGTCTTTGCTATTGTGAATAGTGCTGCAATAAACATACGAGTGCATGTGTCTTTATAGCAGCATGTTTTATAATCCTTTGGGTATATACTCAGTAATGGGATGGCTGGGTCAAATGGTATTTCTAGTTCTAAGTCCCTGAGGAATCACCACACTGACTTCCACAATGGTTGAACTAGTTTATAGTCCCACCAAAAGTGTAAAAGTGTTCCTATTTCTCCACATCCTCTCCAGCACCTGTTGTTTTCTGACTTTTTAATGATCACCATTCTAACTGGTGTGAGATGGTATCTCATAGTGGTTTTGATTTGCATTTCTCTGATGGCTAGTGATGATGAGAACTTTTTCATGTGTCTTTTGGCTGCATAAATGTCTTCTTTTGAGAAGTGTCTGTTCATATCCTTCACCCACTTGTTGATGGGGTTGTTTTTTCTTTTCTTGTAAATTTATTTGAGTTCATTGTAGATTCTGGATATTAGCCCATTGTCAGATAAGTAGATTGCAAAAATTTTCTCCCATTCTGTAGGTTGCCTGTTCACTCTGATGGTGGTTTCTTTTGCTGTGCAGAAGCTCTTGAGTTTAATTAGATCCCATTCATCAATTTTGGTTTCTGTTGCCATTGCTTTTGGTGTTTTAAACATGAAGTCCTTGCCCATGCCTGTGTCCTGAACAGCATTGCCTAGGATGTCTTCTAGGGTTTTTATGGTTTTAGGTCTAACATTTAAGTCTTTAATCCATCTTGAATTAATTTTTGTATAAGGTGTAAGGAAGGGATCCAGTTTCAGCTTTCTACTTATGGCTAGCCAGTTTTCCCAGCACCATTTATTAAATATGGAATCCTGTCCCCATTTCTTCTTTTTGTCAGTTTTTTCAAAGATCAGATGGTTGTAGATATGCGGCATTATTTCTGAGGGCTGTGTTTGTTCCATCGGTCTATATCTCTGTTTTGATACCAGTACCATGCTGTTTTGGTTACTGTAGCCTTGTTGTATAGTTTGAAGTCAGGTAGCATGAAGGTAAGAAATAACTAAGATCAGAGCAGAACTGAAGGAAATGGAGACAAAAAAAAAAAAAACCACTTCAAAAAATCAATGAATCCAGGAGCTGGTTTTTTTAAAAGATCAACAAAATTGATAGACCACTAGTAAGACTAATAAAGAAGAAATAGAGAAGAATCAAATAGATGCAATAAAAAATTATAAAGGGGATATCACCACCAATCCCACAGTAATACAAACTACCATCAGAGAATACTATAAACACCTCTATAAAAATAAACTAGAAAATCTAGAAGAAATGGATGAATTCCTCGACACACACACCCTCCCAAGACTAAATCAGGAAGAAGTTGAATCTCTGAATAGACCAATGACAGGCTCTAAAATTGGGGCAATAATTAATAGCTTATCAACCAAAAAAAAGTCCAGGATCAGATGGATTCACAGCAGAATTCTTCCATAGGTACAAGGTGGAACTGGTACCATTTCTTCTGAAACTATTCCAATCAATAGAAAAACAGAGAATCCTCCCTAACTCATTTTATGAGGCCATCATCATCCTGATACCAAAGCCTGGCAGAGACACAACAAAAAAAAGAGAATTTTAGACCAATATCTCTGATGAACGTCAATGCAAAAATCCTCAATAAAATACTGGCAATCCGTATCCAGCAGCACATCAAAAAGCTTATCCACCATGATCAAGTGGGCTTCATCCCTGGGATGCAAGGCTGGTTCAACATATGCAAATCAATAAATGTAATCCAGCATATAAACAGAACCAAAGACAAAAACCACGTGATTATCCCAATAGATGCAGAAAAGGCCTTTGACAAAATTCAACAACCCTTCATGCTAAAAACTCTCAATAAATTAGGTATTGATGGGACGTATCTCAAAATAATAAGAGCTATCTATGACAAACCCATAGACAATATCATACTGAACGGGCAAAAACTGGAAGCATTCCCTTTGAAAATTGGCATGAGACAGGGATGCCCTCTCTCACCACTCCTATTCAACATAGTGTTAGAAATTCTGGCCAGGGCAATCAGGCAGGAGAAGGAAATCAAGGGTATTCAATTAAGAGAAGATGAAGTCAAATTGTCCCTGTTTGCAGATGACATGATTGTATATCTAGAAAACCCCATAATCTCAGCCCAAAATCTCCTTAAGCTGATAGGAAACTTCAGCAAAGTCTCAGGATACAAAATCAATGTGCAAAAATCACAAGCATTCTTATACACCAATAACAGATACTCAGAGACCCAAATCATGTGTGAACTCCCATTCACAATTGCTTGAAAGAGAATAAAATACCTAGGAATCCAACTTACAAGGGATGTGAAGGACCTCTTCAAGGAGAACTACAAACTGTTGCTCAATGAAATTAAAGAGGATACAAACAAATGGAAGAACATTCCAAGCTCATGGGTAGGAAGAATCAATATCATGAAAATGGACATACTGCCCAGGGTAATTTATAGATTTAATGCCATCCCCATCAAGCTAACAATGACTTTCTTCACAGAATTGGAAAAAACTACTTTAAAGTTCACATGGAACCAAAAAAGAGCCCACATTGCTAAGATCTTTTATATGTTTTTAAATTCCAATTTCATTTATTTCTTTTCCATTTCTTATTATTTTATTGTTTTTACCTATTTTGGGTTTGGTTTGCCCCACTTTTCTAGTTCTTTAATATTCATTGTTAAGATTTTTTATTTGAAGTTGTTTCTTTTTTGTTGTATTTTCTTATATTTATAAACTCCTTTGTACCAATTTTGCTATTTTTTATAGGTTTTGATATGTTGTGTTTTTACTATCATTTCTTTCAAGGAATTTTTTGATTTATTTCTAAATTTCTTTATTTACCTGCTGGTCATTCAGGATCATATGGTTTAATTTCCACAAATTTGTAGAGTTTCCACAATTCCACTTTTTATTATTTTCTACTTTTATTCCATTGTGGTCAGAGAAGATGCTTGATATAATTTCAATTTTTTAAATGTTTTATGAAGTATTTTGTGACCTAACATATGGTCTATCCTTTAGAATACTCTATGTGCTGAAGAAAAAAATGTGTATTCTTCAGCTGATAGATAAAATGCTTTAAATATTTATTAGATCAATTTTATCTATAGTGCAGATTAATTCTGACATTTTTTATTGATTTTCTGCCTGGAATATCTGTCCAAACTTAAAAGTGGAGTGTTAAAATCTCCAGGTGTTATTGTATTAGGGCCTATCATTCTTTTTAGGTGTAATAATATTTTCTTCATATGTCTGGGTGCTCCATTGTTGGATGCATTATATTTAAAATTGTTATATCCTCTTGCTGAATACACCCTTTCATCATTACATAGTGGCCTTCATTGTCTCTTCTTATACTTTGTGCCTTAAAATCTATTTTTTCTGATATAATTATTGTGACTTTTGTGATATTTTAGTTTCTATTGGCATGGAATATCTTTTATTTCCTTTATTTTCAGTCTCTTTATATCTTTATAGATGAAGTGTGTTTCTTGGTGGCTACAGATTAATGGGTCTTTTTTTTTTTTTTTTTTCATCCATTGAGCCAGTCTGTGTCTTTTAATTGAAGGGTTTATTCCATTGAATTCAATGTTATTATTGATAAGTAAAGACTTACTCCTGTCACTTTATTGTTGTCTGGTTGCTTTGTGGTCTACTCTTCTTTCTTTTCTTTCAGTTTTCCTCTAGTAAAGGTCATTTTTTTCCTAGTGATATGATTTAGTTTCTTGCTTTTGATTTTTTGTGTGTCCATTGTATGTTTTTTGGTTTGAGGCTACCATGAAACTTGCAAATACTCTCTTATAACTGTGTTTTAACATTATAACAACTTAAAACTATTTGCGTAAACAAACAAGCAAAAAGATTTCTAATAAAATAATCAGCCTTAATTTTGTTCCCCCACTTTTTAACATTTTGTTGTTTCTATTTGCTGAGAGCAGCTCGGCTGGGGAGACCCTAACCCAGTGGCGCTAGAGGAATTAAAGACACACACACAAAAATATAGAGGTGTGCAGTGGGAAATCAGGAGTCTCACAGCCTTCAGAGCTGAGAGCCTCAAAGGGAAATTTACCCCACGTATTTATTAACAGTAAGCCAGTGATAAGCATTGTTTCTATAGATTATAGATTAACTAAAACTATTCCTTATGGGAAACAAAGGGATGGGTGGGAATAAAGGGATGGGTTTGGCTAGTTATCTGCAGCAGGATCATGTCCTTAAGGCACAGATCGCTCATGCTATTGTTTATGGTTTAAGAACGCCCTTAAGTGGTTTTCTGCCCTGGGTGGGCCAGGTGTTCCTTGCCTTCATTCTGGTAAACCCACAACCTTCCAGCGTGGGCATCATGGCCATCATGAACATGTCACAGTACTGCAGAGGTTTTGTTTGTGGCCAGTTTAGGGGCCAGCTTATGGCCAGATTTTTGGGGGCCTGTTCCCAACACTATTTATATCTTATTGTACTGACTATGACTTTAAAAATTGTTGTAGTTATTATTTTTTATTTTGTCGTCAGTCTTTTTAGTTAGGGTAAGAGTAGTTTACACACTACAGTAACAGTGTTACAACATTCTGTGTTTTTCTGTGTGCATACTATTACCAGTAAGGTTTCTCTTTTGGGTGATTATTTTTTGCTCATTAACGTCCTTTTCTTTTTGATTGAAGTACCCCCTTTAGCATTTTTTGTAGGATGGATCTGGTATTGATAAAATCCTCAGCTTTTGTTTGTCTGTGAAGTCTTTATTTCCTCTTCATGTTTCAGGAATATTTTCTCCAGATATAGTATTCTAGGGTAGTTTTTTTTCTTCTTCAGCTCTTTATTTATTTAATGAGATGGAGTCTTGCTCTTTCACCCAGGCTGGGGTGCAGTGGTGTGGTCTCAGCTCACTGCAACCTCTGCTTCCTGGGTTTAAGTGATTCTCATCTCTCAGCCTCCCTAGTAGCTGGGATTACAGATGCCTGCCACCATGTCTAGCTAATTTTATTTTTTTCAGTGGAGATGGGGTTTTGCCATGTTGACCAGGCTGAACTCCTGACCTCAGGTAGTCTACGTGCCTCAGCCTCCCAAAGTGCTGGAATTACAGGCCTGAGTCACCACACCCAGCCTCCTTCAGCACTTTAAATATGTCGTTCTACTCTCTTAGTCTGTAAGGTTTCCACTGAAAAGGCTGTTGCCAACCTTATTGGAGCTCCATTGTATGTTATTTGTTTCTTTTCTCTTGTTGCTTTTAGGATCCTTTCTTTATACTCGACATTTGGGAGTTTGATTATTAAATGCCTTGAGGTAGTCTTGCTTGGGTTATATCTGCTTGGTGTTCTAAAACCTCCTTGGACTTGGACATTTATATCTTTCTCTAGGTTTAGGTATTTCTCTTTTACTATATATTTGAATTAACTTTCTACCCCTATGTCCTTCTCTACCTACTTTTTAAGGTAAATAAGCTTTAAATTTGCCTTTTTGAGGTTATTTTCTATATCTTGTTTGTGCTTTATTGTTTTTCTATTCGTTTTTCTTTTATCTCTGACTGTGTATTTTCAAATAACCTGTTTTTTTAGCTCACTAATTCTTTCTTCTGCCTGATTCAATCTGCTATTAAATAACTCTGATGTATTCTTCAGTATGTTAATTGCACCATTCAGCTCCAGAAATTCTGCTTGACTCTTTTTGATTATTTCAATCTTTTTCAATGTATCAGACATAATTCTGAATTCCTTCTTTCTGTTACCTTGAATTTCTTTGGGTTTCCTCAAAACAGTTATTTTGAATTCTCTTTCTGAATGGTCGCATATCTCTGTTTCCCCAGGATTGGATTTTTTTGTTCCTTATTTAGTTTATTTGGTGAGGTCATGTTTTCCTGGATGGTGTTGATGTGTCTAGATGTTTTTCAGTGCCTCAGTATTGAAGATTTAGGTACTTTTTGTAGGCTTTATTGTCTGGGCTTATTTGTGGCTGTCTTCCTTGGGAAGGCTTTTTTGATATTTAAAATGATTTCTGTTTTGTGTTCTAAACTGTGTCTGCTTTAGGTGGCACCCCAAGACCAGTAACAATGTGTTTCTCACAGACCCATAGAGATACTCTTTTGATGGTCTTGGACAAAATCTGTGAGAGTTATCTGGATTATTAGGAAGAGACTCTTGTTCTCTTACATTTTCCTAAACAAATGAAGTCTCTTCTTCTGTGATGAGCCACCTAAAGGTGGGGGTAGGGTGACACAAGCATTCCTTTGGTGACCACCACTGTGAGTGTGCTGGGTCAGACATGAAGCCAGTACGGTGCGGGGTCTTTACCTAGGCCTGCTCTAACCACTCCCTGGCTACTGCCTATGTTCACTTAAGTTGCTAGGGCTCTACAATCAGCAAAAGGCAATGCCAGTCAGGATTATGTTTTTCCTTTCAGGGTGACTAGGTCCACCAGTCACTGGGTGGTTCCAGAAGTGCAATCAGGGAGTCAGTGACTAGAGTCAAAAACCTTAGAGTTCTATCTGGTATCCTATTGTACTGTGGCTAAGCTGGCACTCAAACCACAAAAGGCAGTTCTTCCCACTCTTTCCTCTACTTTGCAAAATCAGAAAAGCCTCACCAAGTAGCCACCACCACCCCAGTCAATGAGGACTACTTCCAGACTACCACTGATGTTCCCTTAATGCCCAAAGTTTCTTAAGTCAACTTGGTTGACTGCTGCCTTGCCTGGGGCTCATACTTCAGGGCAGTGAGCAGCCCTCTAGCCCAGGGTAAGTCCAGAAATGCCATCTAAAAGTCAAGTTCTGGAATGGGGGAATGTAAGTTTCCACTTGGTGTTCTACCCCCCTGTGACAGTGTTGGTACCTGAGGCCAGCAAGCCACAGAGGCTCACCAAGGCCAATGTTTTAGTACCTGGTTATTGCTGATGGTTATTCAGGGTCCAAAGGCTCTTCAGTTAGCAGGTGATGAATGCTTCTATGATAGGGGCATTCCCTTCAAGGCAGCAGGTTTATTTATTGCCCATAGTGTGACTAGCAATGTCGTCTGGGAGCTAGGGCCTGGTATGGGGGCCTCATTACTCTCACCAGTGCCCTGTGGCTGAGCTGGTAACCTAGATGCAAGACAAAGTTCTCCCCACTCTTCGCTCTTCTCTCCTCAAGCATAAGGAGGGGGTCAATTTTGGAGTGGAAAAGGGGTCTCTTTTGGAGCCCTGAGCTGTAAAGCTGGAGTTAGAAGATGGGTAATGCCAGTACTCCCTTGTCTGCCCCAGCTGGTGTTCTCAGTATGTCATGTGTTGTCCCCATTCCACTGTGTCTGGGCCAATTTTAGTCCTAGGACTTGCCTAATACATGCAGTTGTCCTTATAGCCTAGAGCACCTTTCAAGTTTACTTAGTGACCAAGAGCACTTTGGTCCTCAGTGGTCAGTATGGCAGGCACTGGTGTTCAGATAGCTTGGACTGGTGATTCTCCTTTTGCTGGGGCTGATTTAAATGCTCTCTCTGTGTGCAGACATCAGCTGAGTTTGGTCTGGCTTTTCTTTCTGCTCTAACAGAGCACCACTGAGTTCAGTGCCTCACAATTTCCGGGTTCTTCTTCCCCCACTGCCCAGAGATGCTTCCCCAACAGGCCACCACTTCTGGGGGTGGGGAAAGTCCACACCCCCACAATTGAGCACTGTTTTCTTTTTTTCTATCTCTTCAGTGCCTCTTTCAGCAATATAACATTAAAACCAGGTATTATGAGTGCTCACCTGATTTTTAGTTCTTATGAAGTTTCTTTTCTTTTCTTTCTTTTTTTTCTTTTTTTTTTTTTTCTGCATAGATAGTTGTTAACTTTGTGTCTTTGCAGGGGAACAATTGGTGGAGTTTTCTATTTCTCCATCCTGCTCTTCATCTTGTAGATGTCTATTGGTTGCATTTGGTCAAATGTCAATTTCAGGTCCCAGATATATTTGTTTGTTTCCTGCCTCAATTATTTAATATTGTCAGTTGGGTGTTGAAGTCTCCCACTATTATTTTTGGAGATTTAAGTTTATTCCTAGGAATCTGAGAACTTCCATTCTGAATCTGAGTGCTCCTATGTTGAATGCATGCATATTTAAGAAAGTTAGGTCTTCTTGTCGAATTAACCCTTATATCATTATGTAATGCTCTTCTCTTTCTTGTTTTCATTGGTTTATCACCTGCTTTGTCTGAAATTATAATAACAACCTATGTCTTTTTCTGTTTTCACTTGTTTGGTATTGATCTCCATTTCTTTAAGCCTATGTGTGACATTACATGTGAGATGAGTCTTATGAAGAAAGCATAACTTTGGGTCTTGCTTCTCTATACAATTTATCACTCTGTGCATTTTAATTAGGACATTTAGCTCATTTATATTCAAGGTTAGTATTGATATGTTCAGATTTGATCCTGTCATTGTATTTTTAGCCAGTTTCTATGCAGACTTGATTGTGTGGTTGCTTCACGGTGTCAATATTTTACGTACATAATTGTGCTTTTGTAGTGTCAGGTAATGATCTTTTCATAAATAGAACTCCTTTAAGGGCCTCTTATAGGGCAGTTTTGCTGGTAACAAATTCCCTGAGCACTTCCTGGTCTGAAAAGACTCTCTTCTTCGCTTATGAAGCTTAGTTTGGCTGGATATAAAATTCTTGGTTGTAATTTTTTTGTTGTTATTGATGCTGAATATAGACCCCCAACCTTTTCTGGCTTGTAAGATTTCTGCTGAAAAGTCCACTGTTAGCCTGATGGGTTTTCTTCTGTAGGTAACCTGACCCTTCTCTCTGGCTGCCTTTAACATTTTTTTCTTTCATTTCCACTTTGGGGAATCTGATGACTATTTTTCTTGGGGATGTTCTTTTTGTGTAGTATTTCACTGGGGCAATCTGCATTTTTCTAAATTTAAAAGTTGGCCTTTTTAGTGAGGGCAGAAAAGTTTCCATGGGTGATATTCTCAAATATGTTTTCCAAGTTGCTTGATTTCTCTCCCTGTTTTTCTGGAATGCCAATTTTCATAGATTTGGTCTCTTTAAATAATTCCATATTTCTCTTTGTTCATTCTTGTTTGTTGTTTTTCTTTACTTTTGCCTAAGTTATTTCAGAAAACTTGTCTTGGAAATCTCAGATTCTTTCTGCAGATTGGTTGATTCTGCTGTTAGGACTTGGGTTGTGTTCTAAAATTCTTGAAGTGAGTTTTTCAATTCTATCAGTTCCATTTTATTCTTCTTTTTCTTTTTAAAAAATTTTATTTTTTTACTGGGCACATAAGAATTGTAAATATGTGGTACATTGTGACTTCATTTATTTTATTTTATTTTATTTTATTTTACTTTAAGTTCTGGGATTCATGTGCAGAATGTGTAGGTTTGTTACATAGGTATACATATGCCATGGTGGTTTGCCACACCTATCAACCTGTCATCTAGGTTTTAAGCCCCGCATACATTAGATATTTGTCCTAATGCTCTCCCTCCCCTTGCCCCCCCCCCGACAGACCTTAGTGTGTGATGTTCCCCTCCCTGTGTCCATGCATTCTCATTGTTCAGCTCCAACTTAGGAGTGAGAATATGTGGCGTTTGGTTTTCTGTTCCTGTGTTAGTTTGCTGAGAATGATGTCTTTTAGCTTCATGCATGTCCCTGCAAAAGACATGAACTCATTTTTTATGGCTGCATAGTATTCCATGGTGTATATATACCACATTTTCTTTATCCAGTCTATCATTGATGGGCATTTGGGTTGGTTCCAAGTCTTTCCTATTGTAAATAGTGCTTCAATGAAAATACCTGTGCATGCGTCTTTATAATAGAATGATTTATAATCATTTGGGTATATAAGCAGTAATGGGATTGTTGGGTCAAATGGTATTTCTAGTTCTAGATCCTTGAGGAATTGCCCCACTGGCTTCCACAGTGGTTAAACTAATTTGCCTTTCCACCAACAGTGTGAAAGCATTCCTAAATCTCTACATCCTTGCCAGCATCTGTCATTTCCTGACTTTTTAAAAATCACCATTCTAAATGGCATGGGATGGTATCTCATTGTGGTTTTTATTTGCATTTCTCTAATGACCAGTGATGACGAGTTTTTTTTCATGACAGATTGCAAAATTTCTCTCCCATTCTGCAGGTTTTTGGTTCACTCTGATGCTAGCATCTTTTGCTGTGCAGAAGGTCTTTAATTATATTTCATTTGTTAATTTTCGCTTTAGGGAGGAGGAGCCAAGATGGCCGAATAGGAACAGCTCCGGTCTACAGCTCCCAGCGTGAGCAATGCAGAAAGACGGGTGATTTCTGCATTTCCATCTGAGGTACCGTGTTCATCTCACTAGGGAGTGCCAGACAGTGGGCGCAGGTCAGTGGGTGAGTGCACCGTGCACCAGCCGAAGCAGGGGCGAGGCATTGCCTCACTCGGGAAGTGCAAGGGGTCAGGGAGTTCCCTTTCCAGGGGTGACAGATGGCACCTGGAAAATCGGGCCACTCCCACCCGAATACTGTGCTTTCCCGACGGGCTTAGGAAACGGTGCCCCAGGAGATTATAGCTCGCACCTGGCTCAGAGGGTCCTATGCCCACGGAGTCTCACTGATTGCTAGCACAGCAGTCTGAGATCAAACAGCAAGGCGGCAGTGAGGCTGGGGGAGGGGCGCCCACCATTGCCCAGGCTCGCTTAGGTAAACAAAGCAGCCTGGAAGCTCGAACTGGGTGGAGCCCACCACAGCCCAAGGAGGCTTACCTGCCTCTGTAGGCTCCACCTCTGGGGGCAGGGCACAGACAAACAAAAAGACAGCAGTAACCTCTGCAGACTTAAATGCCCTGTCTGACAGCTTAGAGGAGAGCAGTGGTTCTCCCAGCATGCAGATGGAGATCTGAGAAAGGGCAGACTGCCTCCTCAAGTGGGTCCCTGACCCCTGACCCCCTAGCAGCCTAGCAGGGAGGCACCCCCCAGCAGGGGCAGACTGACACCTCACACGGCCGGACAGGTACTCCAACAGACCTGCAGCTGAGGGTCCTGTCTGTTAGAAGGAAAACTAACACAAACGACACCCACACCAAAAACCCATCTGTACATCACCATCATCAAAGTCCAAAAGTAGATAAAACCACAAAGATGGGGAAAAAACAGAACAGAAAAACTGGAAACTCTAAAAAGCAGAGTACCTCTCCTCCTCCAAAGGAACGCAGTTCCTCACCAGCAACGGAACAAAGCTGGACGGAGAATGACTTTGACGAGCTGAGAGAAGAAGGCTTCAGACGATCAAATTACTCTGAGCTATGGGAGGATATTCAAACCAAAGGCAAAGAAGTTAAAAACTTTGAAAAAAATTTAGAAGAATGTATAACTAGAATAACCAATACAGAGAAGTGCTTCAAGGAGCTGATGGACCTGAAAACCAAGGCTTGAGAACTACGTGAAGAATGCAGAAGACACAGGAGCCGATGTGATCAAATGGAAGAAAGGGTATCAGCCCTGGAAGATGAAATGAATGAAATGAAGTGAGAAGGGAAGTTTAGAGAAAAAAGAATAAAAAGAAACAAGCAAAGCCTCCAAGAAATGTGGAACTATGTGAAAAGACCAAATCTACGTCTGATTGGTGTACCTGAAAGTGACGGGGAGAATGGAACCAAGTTGGAAAACACTCTGCAGGATATTATCCAGGAGAACTTACCCAATCTACAAAGGCAGGCCAACATTCAGATTCAGCAAATACAGAGAACGCCACAAAGATACTCCTCAAAAAGAGCAACTCCAAGACACATAATTGTCAGATTCACCAAAGTTGAAATGAAGGAAAAAATGTTAAGAGCAGCCAGAGAGAAAGGTCGGGTTACCATCAAAGGGAAGCCCATCAGACTAACAGCGGATCTCTCGGCAGAAACCCTACAAGCCAGAAGAGAGTGGGGGTTAATATTCAACATTCTTAAAGAAAAGAATTTTCTTGTTTTTGTCAGGATTGTCAAAGATCAGATAGTTGTAGATATGTGGCATTATTTCTGACGGCTCTGTTCTGTTCCATTGATCTATATCTCTGTTTTGGTACCAGTACCATGCTGTTTTGGTTACTGTAGCCTTGTAGTATAGTTTGAAGTCAGGTAGTGTGATGCCTCCAGCTTTGTTCTTTTGGCTTAGGATTGACTTGGCGATGCGGGCTCTTTTTTGGTTCCATATGAACTTTAGAGTAGTTTTTTCCAATTCTGTGAAGAAAGTCATTGGTAGCTTGATGGGGATGGCATTGAATCTGTAAATTACCTTGGGAAGGATGGCCATTTTCATGATATTGATTCTTCCTACCCATGAGCATGGAATGTTCTTCCATTTGTTTGTATCCTCTTTTATTTCCTTGAGCAGTGGTTTGTAGTTCTCCTTGAAGAGGTCTTTCACATCCCTTGTAAGTTGGATTCCTAGGTATTTTATTCTTTTTGAAGCAATTGTGAATGGGAGTTCACTCATGATTTGGCTCTCTGTTTGTCTGTTATTGATGTATAAGAATGCTTGTGATTTTTGCACATTGATTTTGTATCCTGAGACTTTGCTGAAGTTGCTTATCAGCTTAAGGAGATTTTGGGCTGAGACAATGGGGTTTTCTAAATATACTATCATGTCATCTGCAAACAGGGACAATTTGACTTCCTCTTTTCCTAATTGAATACCCTTGATTTCCTTCTCCTGCCTAATTGCCCTGGACAGAACTTCCAACACTATGTTGAATAGAAGTGGTGAGAGAGGGCATCCCTGTCTTGTGCCAGTTTTCAAAGGGAATGCTTCCAGTTTTTGCCCATTCAGTATGATATTGGCTGTGGGTTTGTCATAAATAGCTCTTATTATTTTGAGATATGTCCCATCAATTCCTAATTTATTGAGAGTTTTTAGCATGAAGGGTTGTTGAATTTTGTCAAAGGCCTTTTCTGCATCTATTGAGATAATCATGTGGTTTTTGTCTTTGGTTCTGTTTATATGCTGGATTACATTTATTGATTTGCGTATATTGAACCAGCCTTGCATCCCAGGGATGAAGCCCACTTGATCATGGTGGATAAGCTTTTTGATGTGCTGCTGGATTCTGTTTGCCAGTATTTTATTGAGGATTTTTGCATCAATGTTCATCAAGGATATTGGTCTAAAATTCTCTTTTTTTGTTGTGTCTCTGCCAGGCTTTGGTATCAGGATGATGCTGGCCTCATAAAATGAGTTAGGGAGGATTCCCTCTTTTTCTATTGATTGGAATAGTTTCAGAAGGAATGGTACCAGTTCCTCCTTGTACCTCTGGTAGAATTCGGCTGTGAATCCATCTGGACCTGGACTTTTTTTGGTTGGTAAGCTATTGATTATTGCCACAATTTCAGCTCCTGTTATTGGTCTATTCAGAGATTCAACTTCTTCCTGGTTTAGTCTTGGGAGGGTGTATGTGTCGAGGAATTTATCCATTTCTTCTAGATTTTCTAGTTTATTTGCATAGAGGTGTTTGTAATATTCTCTGATGGTAGTTTGTATTTCTGTGGGATCGGTGGTGATATCCCCTTTATCATTTTTTATTGCATCTATTTGATTCTTCTCTCTTTTTTTCTTTATTAATCTTGCTAGCGGTCTATCAATTTTGTTGATCCTTTCAAAAAACCAGCTCCTGGATTCATTGATTTTTTGAAGGGTTTTTTGTGTCTCTATTTCCTTCAGTTCTGCTCTGATTTTAGTTATTTCTTGCCTTCTGCTAGCTTTTGAATGTGTTTGCTCTTGCTTTTCTAGTTCTTTTAATTGTGATGTTAGGGTGTCAATTTTGGATCTTTCCTGCTTTCTTTTGTGGGCATTTAGTGCTATAAATTTCCCTCTACACACTGCTTTGAATGCATCCCAGAGATTCTGGTATGTTGTGTCTTGGTTCTCGTTGGTTTCAAAGAACATCTTTATTTCTGCCTTCATTTCGTTATGTACCCAGTAGTCATTCAGGAGCAGGTTGTTCAGTTTCCACGTAGTTGAGCGGTTTTGAGTGAGATTCTTAATCCTGAGTTCTAGCTTGATTGCACTGTGATCTGAGAGACAGTTTGTTACAATTTCTGTTCTTTTACATTTATTGAGGAGAGCTTTACTTCCAAGTATATGGTCAATTTTGGAATAGGTGTGGTGTGGTGCTGAAAAAAATGTATATTCTGTTGATTTGGGGTGGAGAGTTCTGTAGATGTCAATTAGGTCCACTTGGTGCAGAGCTGAGTTCAATTCCTGGGTATCCTTGTTGACTTTCTGTCTCGTTGATCTGTCTAATGTTGACAGTGGGGTGTTAAAGTCTCCCATTATTAATGTGTGGGAGTCTAAGTCTCTTTGTAGGTCACTCAGGAGTTGCTTTATGAATCTGGGTGCTCCTGTATTGGGTGCATATATATTTAGGATAGTTAGCTCTTCTTGTTGAATTAATCCCTTTACCATTATGTAATGGCCTTCTTTGTCTCTTTTGATCTTTGTTGGTTTAAAGTCTGTTTTATCAGAGACTAGGATTGCAACCCCTGCCTTTTTTTGTTTTCCATTTGCTTTGGGGAAAGGATTCCCTGTTTAATAAATGGTGCTGGGAAAACTGGCTAGCCATATGTAGAAAGCTGAAACTGGATCCCTTCCTTACACCTTATACAAAAATCAATTCAAGATGGATTAAAGACTTAAATGTTAGACCTAAAACCATAGAAACCCTAGAAGAAAACCTAGGCATTACCATTCAGGACATAGGCATGGGCAAGGACTTCATGTCTAAAACACCAAAAGCAATGGCAACAAAAGCCAAAATTGACAAATGGGATCTAATTAAACTCAAGAGCTTCTGCACAGCTAAAGAAACTACCATCAGAGTGAACAGGCAACCTACAAAATGGGAGAAAATTTTCGCAACCTACTCATCTGACAAAGGGCTAATATCCAGGATCTACAATGAACTCCAACAAATTTACAAGAAAAAAACAAACAACCCCATCAAAAAGTGGGCGAAGGACATGAACAGACACTTCTCAAAAGAAGACATTTATGCAGCCAAAAAACACATGAAAAAATGCTCACCGTCACTGGCCATCAGAGAAATGCAAATCAAAACCACAATGAGATACCATCTCACACCAGTTAGAATGGCAATCATTAAAAAGTCAGGAAACAACAGGTGCTGGAGAGGATGTGGAGAAATAGGAACACTTTTACACTGTTGGTGGGACTGTAAACTAGTTCAACCCTTGTGGAAGTCAGTGTGGCGATTCCTCAGGGATCTAGAACTAGAAATTCCATTCGACCCAGCCATCCCATTACTGGGTATATACCCAAAGGACTATAAATCATGCTGCTATAAAGACACATGCACACGTATGTTTATTGCAGCATTATTCACAATAGCAAAGACTTGGAACCAACCCAAATGTCCAACAATGATAGACTGGATTAAGAAAATGTGGCACATATACACCATGGAATACTATGCAGCCATAAAAAATGATGAGTTCACGTCCTTTGTAGGGACATGGATGAAATTGGAAATCATCATTCTCAGTAAACTATCGCAAGAACAAAAAACCAAACACCGCATATTCTCACTCATAGGTGGGAATTGAACAATGAGAACACATGGACACAGGAAGGGGAACATCACACTCTGGGGACTGTTGTGGGGTGGGGGGAGGGGGGAGGGATAGCATTGGGAGATATACCTAATGCTAGATGACGAGTTGGTGGGTGCAGCGCACCAGCATGGCACATGTATACATATGTAACTTACCTACACATTGCGCACATGTACCATAAAACCTAAAGCATAATAATAATAATAATAAAAGAAAAAAAAAAAAAAAAAAAGAAAAAGAAACTATCATCAGAGTGAACAAGCAACCTCCAGAATGGGAGAAAATTTTTGCAATCTATCCATCTGACAAAGGGCTAATATCCAGAATCTACAAAGAACTTAAACAAATTTACAAGAAAAAAACAAAAAACCCCATCAAAAAATGGACAAAGGATATGAACAGACACTTCTCAAAAGAAGACACTTATGCAGCCAGCAGACATATGAAAAAATGCTCATCATCACTGGTCATTAGAGAAATGCAAATCAAAACCACAATGAGATCTCACGCCAGTTAGAATGGCAATCATTAAAAGTCAGGAAACAACAGATGCTGGAGAGGTTGTGGAAAAATAGGAATGCTTTTACACTGTTGGTGGGAGTGTAAATTAGTTCAACCATTGTCGAAGATAGTGTGGCAATTCCTCAAGGATCTAGAACTGGAAATACCATTTGACCCAGCAATCCCATTACTGGGTGTATACCCAAAGGATTATAAATCATTCCATTATAAAGTTACATGCACACGTATGGACACAGGAAGGGGAACATCACACACCAGGGACTGTTGTGGGGTGAAGGGAGGGGGGAGGGATAGCATTAGGAGATATACCTAATGCTAAATGACGAGTTAATGGGTGCAGCACACCGACATGGCACATGTATACATATGTAACAAACCTGCACATTGTGCACATGTACCCTAAAACTTAAAGTATAATAATAATAAAATTTAAAAAAAAAAAAAAAAAAGAAATGAATTTTCAACCCAGAATTTCATATCCAGCCAAACTAAGCTTCATAAGTGAAGGAGAAATAAAATCCTTTACAGACAAGCAAATGCTGAGAGATTTTGTCACCACCAGGCCTGCCCTAAAAGAGCTCCTGAAGGAAGTGCTAAACATGGAAAGGCACAACCGGTACCAGCCAATGCAAAATCATGCCAAAATGTAAAGACCGCTGAGACTAGGAAGAGACTGCATCAAATAACGAGCAAAATAACCAGCTAACATCATAATGACAGGATCAAATTCACACATAACAATATTAACTTAAATGTAAATGGACTAAATGCTCCAATTAAAAGACACAGACTGGCAAATTGGATAAAGACTCAAGACCCATCAGTGTGCTGTATTCAGGAAACCCATCTCACGTGCAGAGACACACATAGGCTCAAAATAAAAGGATGGAGGAAGATCTACCAAGCAAATGGAAAACAAAAAAAGGCAGGGGTTGCAATCCTAGTCTCTGATAAAACAGACTTTAAACCAACAAAGATCAAAAGAGACAAAGAAGGCAATTACATAAGGGTAAAGGGATTAATTCAACAAGAAAAGCTAACTATCTTAAATATATATGCACCCAATACAGGAGCACCCAGATTCATAAAGCAAGTCCTGAGTGACCTACAAAGAGACTTAGACTCCCACAAATTAATAATGGGAGACTTTAACACCCCACTGTCAACATTAGACAGATCAACGAGACAGAAAGTCAACAAGGATACCCAGGAATTGAACTCAGCTCTGCACTAAGCGGACCTAATAGACATCTACAGAACTCTTCACCCCAAATCAACAGAATATACATTTTTTTTCAGGACCACACCACACCTATTCCAAAATTGACCACATACTTGGAAGTAAAGCTCTCCTCAATAAATGTAAAAGAACAGAAATTATAACAAACTATCTCTCAGATCATAGTGCAATCAAGCTAGAACTCAGGATTAAGAATCTCACTCAAAACCGCTCAACTACATGGAAACTGAACAACCTGCTCCTGAATGACTACTGGGTACATGATGAAATGAAGGCAGAAATAAAGATGTTCTTTGAAACCAATGACAACCAAGACACAACATACCAGAATCTCTGGGATGCATTCAAAGCAGTGTGTAGAGGGAAATGTGTAGCACTAAATGCCCACGAGACAAAGCAGGAAAGATCCAAAATTGACACCCTAACATCACAATTAAAAGAACTAGAAAAGCAAGAGCAAACACATTCAAAAGCTAGCAGAAGGCAAGAAATAACTAAAATCAGAGCAGAACTGAAGGAAATAGAGACACAAAAAACCCTTCAAAAAATTAATGAATCCAGGAGCTGGTTTTTTGAAAGGATCAACAAAATTGATAGACCGCTAGCAAGATTAATAAAGAAAAAAAGAGAGAAGAATCAAATAGATGCAATAAAAAATGATAAAGGGGATATCACTACCGATCCCATAGAAATACAAACTACATCAGAGAATATTACAAACACCTCTGCAAACAAACTAGAAAATCTAGAAGAAATGGATAAATTCCTCAACACATACACCCTCCCAAGGCTAAACCAGGAAGAAGTTGAATCTCTGAATAGACCAATAACAGGAGCTGAAATTGTGGCAATAATCAATAGCTTACCAACCAAAAAAAGTCCAGGTCCAGATGGATTCACAGCTGAATTCTACCAGAGGTACAAGGAGGAGCTGGTACCATTCCTTCTGAAACTATTCCAATCAATAGAAAAAGAGGGAATCCTCCCTAACTCATTTTATGAGGCCAGCATCATCCTGATACCAAAGCCTGGCAGAGACACAACAAAAAACGAGAATTTTAGACCAATATCCTTGATGAACATTGATGCAAAAATCCTCAATAAAATACTGGCAAACAGAATCCAGTAGCACATCAAAAAGCTTATCCACCATGATCAAGTGGGCTTCATCCCTGGGATGCAAGGCTGGTTCAATATACAACAATCAATAAATGTAATCCAGCACATGAACAGAACCAAAGACAAAAACCACATGATTATCTCAATAGATGCAGAAAAGGCCTTTGACAAAATTCAACAACCCTTCATGCTAAAAGCTCTCAATAAATTAGGTATTGATGGGACATATCTCAAAATAATAAGAGCTATCTATGACAAACCCACAGCCAATATCATATTGAATGGGCAAAAACTGGAAGCATTCCCTTTGAAAACTGGCACAAGACAGGGATGCCCTCTCTCACCACTTCTATTCAACATAGTGTTGGAAGTTCTGTCCAGGGCAATTAGGCAGGAGAAGGAAATCAAGGGTATTCAACTAGGAAAAGAGGAAGTCAAATTGTCCCTGTTTGCAGATGACATGATTGTATATCTAGAAAACCCCATTGTCTCAGCCCAAAATCTCCTTAAGCTGATAAGCAACTTCAGCAAAGTCTCAGGATACAAAATCAATGTACAAAAATCACAAGCATTCTTATACATCCATAACAGACAAACAGAGAGCCAAATTATGAGTGAACTCCCATTCACAATTGCTTCAAAGAGAATAAAATACCTAAGAATCCAACTTACAAGGAATGTGAAGGACCTCTTCAAGGAGAACTACAAACCACTGCTCAAGGAAATAAAAGAGGATACAAACAAATGGAAGAACATTCCATGCTCATGGATAGGAAGAATCAATATCGTGAAAATGGCCATCCTTCCCAAGGTAATTTATAGATTCAATGCCATCCCCATCAAGCTACCAGTGAGTTTCTTCACAGAATTGGAAAAAACTACTTTAAAGTTCATATGGAATCAAAAAAGAGCCCGCATCGCCAAGTCAATCCTAAGCCAAAAGAACAAAGCTGGAGACATCACACTACCTGACTTCAAACTATACTACAAGGCTACAGTAACCAAAACAGCATGGTACTGGTACCAAAACAGAGATATAGATCAATGGAACAGAACAGATCCCTCAGAAATAATGCCACATATCTACAACTATCTGATCTTTGACAAACCTGACAAAAACAAGAAATGGGGAAAGGATTCCCTATTTAATAAATGGTGCTGGGAAAACTGGCTAGCCAGATGGAGAAAGCTGAAACTGGATCCCTTCCTTACACCGTATACAAAAATCAATTCAAGATGGATTAAAGACTTAAATGTTAGACCTAAAACCATAAAAACCCTAGAAGAAAACCTAGGCATTACCATTCAGGACATAGGAATGGGGAAGGATTTCATGTCTAAAACACCAAAAGCAATGGCAACAAAAGCCAAAATTGACAAATGGGATCTAATTAAACTCAAGAGCTTCTGCACAGCAAAAGAAACTACCATCAGAGTGAACAGGCAACCTACAAAATGGGAGAAAATTTTCACAACCTACTCATCTGACAAAGGGCTAATATCCAGAATCTACAATGAACTCCAACAAATTTACAAGAAAAAAACAAACAACCCCATCAAAAAGTTGGCGAAGGACATGAACAGACACTTCTCAAAAGAAGACATTTATGCAGCCAAAAAACACATGAAAAAATGCTCAGCATCACTGGCCATCAGAGAAATGCAAATCAAAACCACAATGAGATACCCTCTCACACCAGTTAGAATGGCAATCATTAAAAAGTCAGGAAACAACAGGTGCTGGAGAAGATGTGGAGAAATAGGAACACTTTTACACTGTTGGTGGGACTGTAAACTAGTTCAACCCTTGTGGAAGTCAGTGTGGCGATTCCTCAGGGATCTAGAACTAGAAATTCCATTCGACCCAGCCATCCCATTACTGGGTATATACCCAAAGGACTACAAATCATGTTGCTATAAAGACACATGCACACGTATGTTTATTGTGGCATTATTCACAATAGCAAAGACTTGGAACCAACCCAAATGTCCAACAATGATAGACTGGATTAAGAAAATGTGGCACATATACACCATGGAATACTATGCAGCCATAAAAAATGATGAGTTCATGTCCTTTGTAGGGACATGGATGAAATTGGAAATCATCATTCTCAGTAAACTATCAAAAGAACAAAAAACCAAACACCGCATATTCTCACTCATAGGTGGGAATTGAACAATGAGAACACTTGGACACAGGAAGGGGAACATCACACTTCGGGGACTGTTGTGGGGTGGGGAGAGGGGGAGGGATAGCATTGGGAGATGTACCTAATGCTAGATGACGAGTTAGTGGGTGCAGCACACCAGCATGGCACATGTATACATATGTAAACTACCTGCACATTGCGCACACGTACCATAAAACCTAAAGTATAATAATAATAATAATAATAATAATAAAATTTTGGCTTTAGTTGCAATTGCTTTTGTTGTTTTAGTTATGAAGGCTTTGCCTATGCCTCTGTCTTGAATGGTGTTGTTCAGGTTTTCTTCTAGGGTTTTTATGGTTTTGGGTTTTGTATTTAAGTCTTTAATCCATCTTGAGTTAATTTTTGTATAAGCTGTAAGGAAGGGGCCCAGTTTGTGTTTTCTACATATGGCTAGCTGGTTTTCCCAACACCATTTATCAAATAGGGAATCCTTTCTCCATTGCTTGCTTTCGGCCTGCCCTACAAGAACTCCTGAAGGAAGCACTAAATATGGAAGGGAAAAACTGGTACCAGCTACTTTAAAAACACACCAAAACATAAACCACAATGACACTATGAAGAAGCTGCCTCAACTAATGTGCAAAATAACCAGCTAGCATCACAATGACAGGATCAAATACACACATCACAATATTAATCTTAAATGTAAATGGGTGAAATGTCCCAATTAAAAGACACAGCCTGGCAAATTGAATACAGTCAAGACCAATGGTGTGTTGGATTCAGGAGACCCATCTCACATGCAAAGACCAACATAGGCTCAAATTAAAGGAATGGAAGAATATTTACCAAACAAATAGAAAGAAAAAAAAGGCAGAGGTTGCAATCCTAGTATCTGATAAAACAGACTTTAAACCAACAAAGATCAAAAAAGACAGAGAAGGGCATTACATAATCCTAAAGAGCTAACAATCCTAAAAATATATGCACCCAATACACAAGCACCCAGGTTCATAAAGCAAATTCTTAGAGACCTACAAAGAGACTTAAACTCCCACAGAATACTCATGGGATACTTTAACATCCCAATGTCAGTATAAGACAGATCAATAAGACAGAAAATTAACAAGGGTATTCAGGTCTTGAACTCAGCTCTGGACCAAGTGGACCTAATAGACATCTACAGAACTCTCCACCCCAAATCAATAGAATATACATTCTTCTTACCACCACACTGCATTTATTCTAAAATCGACCCCACAGTTGGAAGTAAAACACTCCTCAGCAAATGCAAAAGAACAGAAATCACAACAAGCAGTCTCTCAGATGACACTGCAATCAAATTAGAACTCAGGATTAAGAAACTCACTCAAAACTACACAATTACATGGAAATTGAACCTGGCTCTGAATGACTACTGGGTAAATAACAAAATTAAGGCAGAAATAGAAAAGTTCTTTAAATCCAATGAGAACAAAGAGACAATGTACCAGAATATTTTGGACACTGCTTTAGCAGTGTAGGGAAAATTATAGCACTACAAGGTCTGCAACAGAAAGCTGGGAAGATCTGCAATTGACATCTTAACATCACAGTGAAAAGCACTAGAGAAGCAAAAGCAAACAAATTCAAATGCTAGCAGAAGACTATAAATAACTTACATCAGAGAAGAACTGAAGGAGATACAGACATGAAAAACCCTTCAAAAGATCAATGAATCCAGGAGATGAATTTTTGAAAAGACTAACAAAATAGATGGACCACTAGGTATACTAACAAGAAAAGAGAGAAGAATAAAATAGACTCAGTAAAAAACAATAAAGGGAATATTACCACTAATCCCACAGAAATACAAACTACCATCAGAGAATACTATAAACACCTCTATGCAAATAAACTAGAAAATCTAGAAAAAATGGATACATTCCTGGAGACATACATTCTCCCAAGACTAAACCAGGAAGAAGCCAAATCCCTGAATAGACCAATAACAAGTTCTGAAGTTGAGGCAGTAATTAATAGCCTATCAACCAAAAAAAGCCCTGGACCAGACAGAGTCACAGCCGAATTCTACCAGAGGTACAAATAGGAGCTGGTACCATTGATATTTTCACATGGATTGCATTGAATCTGTAGATGACTTTGAGTAGTATGAACACTTTAACATTGTTTATTCTTCCAATCCATGAACAGGAATTTTTTTTTTATATCTTCTGTGTTCAGATTCTTTCATCAGTATTTCATTAGTGTTTCATAGTTCTCATTTTAGAGAACTCACTTTAGTTAATTTGTAGGTATTTAGTGTTATTTGTGGCTATTTTAAATGGGATTACTTCTTTTTATATTTTGTGTGTGTGTTCATTGTTCACATATAGAAATGCTACTGATTTTTTGCAGCTGATTTTGCATCCTGCAACTTTACTGAATTTGTTTATCAGTTCTAATAATGTTTTGGTGAAGTCTTTAAGTTTGTTCAAATATAAGATCACATCATATGCAAGCAAGGATTATTTGAGTTCTTTCTTTCTAATTTGGATGTCCTTTATTTCTTTTTCTTGTCCAATTGATCTAGCTAAGACTTCCAATAATATGTTGAATAATAGAGGTGAAACTTTGCATCCTTGATGTGTTCCAGCTCTTATAGGAAAGGCTTTCAATTTTTTTCTATTTAGTATAATACCAGCATTGGGTCTGTCATATATAGCTTTTATGCGTTGAGGTATGTTCTTTTTAAACCCAGTTTTTTAAGGGTTTTTATCATGAAGACATGCCAAATTTCATCAAATGTTTTTCAGCATTAATTGGAATGGTCATATGGTTTTGTCCTTAAATGTTTTGATATGATTTATTACATTGATTGATTTACATATGTTGAGCCATCCTTGAGTCCCAGAGATAAATCACACTTGGTCATGATGAATGATCTTTCTAATGTATTGCAGACACTAGTTTGCTAGTATTTTGTTGAGAATTTTTGCATCAATATTCATCAGAAATATTGGCATACAGCTTTCCTTTTTGATGTGTCTTTATTTTTGATTTTGATATCATAGTAATACTAGGCTTGCTGAATAAATATGAAAGCATACCCTTCTCATCTATTTTTCAGAATAGTTTTATTCCTCTTTAAATATTTGTGGAATTCAGCAGTGAAACTATTGGGTCCTGGGCTTTTCTTTACTGGGAGACTTTATTATGGCTTCAATCTTGTTATTATTATTGGTCTGTTTGGGTTTTGGATTTCTTCTTGGTTCAGTCCTGGTACTTTCTATGTTTTTAGGAATTTATTCATTTTTTCTAGATTTTCCAGTTTATTGGCATATAATTTCTCACAGTAGTCACTAATCATCCTTTAAATGTTTGTGGTATCAGTTGCAATGTCTCTGTTTTCACCTCTGGTTTTATTTCCTTGAGTCTACTCCTTTTTAAGTAGTTAATCTGACTAGAGGTTTGTCTGTGTTTAAAAGTCTTTTTTAAAAAAACAACTTTTCATTTTATTGATCTTTCTATTGTTTTCTTTATTGAATTTTATTTATTTATGCCTGATCTTTTAAATTTCTTTCCTTCTATTAATTTTAGGTTTGGTTTTCTATTGATTTTCTAGTTCTTTAAAGCATGTTAATAGGTTATTTGAAGTTTTTTTGATATAGGTTTTTATACTATAAATTTCTCTCTTAGTACTGCTTTCACTGTATCCCATAGGTTTTGGTATGTTGTGTTTTTATTATCATTTATTTAAAGAATTTTAAAAATTTCTTTCTTAATTTATTCATTGATCCACTGTACATTCAGGAGCATACTGTTCAATTTCCTTGTGTTTGTATAGCTTCCAAACTGTCTCCTGTTATTGATTTGTAGTTTTATTCCATTGTGGTCAGAGGAGGTGCTTCATATTTTTAAAAAATTTTTTCAATGTTTTAAGACTTGTTTTTCATATGGTCTACCACTGAGATTGAACCATGTAATGAGGTGTAGAATGTGTATTCTGCAGTTGTTGGATAAAATGTTCTGTAAATATCTAGTAAGTGCATTTGTTCTGAAGTGCAGATTAAGTCCAATGTTTATTTATATATTTTCTGTCTGGAAGATCTGTCCACTTCTGAAAGTGGCATGCTTACGTCTCTAGTTATTGTATTGAGATTATTTTTCTCTATATGTCTAATAATATCTCCTTCAAATATCTGAGTGTTCAAGCATTGGATAATATATATTTACAATTGTTATATCCTTTTGCTGAATTGACACTTTTATCACTATGTAATGACCTATTTGTCTCTTATTACAGTATTTGTTTTGAAATGTATTTTCTCTGATATGGTATAGCTACTTCTGCTCTTTTTTGGTTTTCAATGGCATGGAATATATTTTTTCATCTCTTTATTTTCAATTTACGTGTATGTTTATAGGTGAAGTGTGTTTACTGTTTGCTAGAAATTATTGGGTCTTTTTTTTTTTTAAATCCATTCAGACATTTTACCTCGATTGATGACTTTAGTCCTTTTACATTAAATGTTATTAATAACTAAGAACTTTCTCCTGCCAATTTGATTTTTGCTTTCTGGTTGTTTTGTACTTTTTTTCTTCCTTCCTGTCTTCCTTTTATTAAAGGTGAGCTCCTTTCATGATGTGATTTAATCTCTTGTTTTTATTTTTTCTGTATATTTTGATTTGAGGTTGCCATGAGGCTTGCAAATACTATCGTATAACCCATTGTTCTGAACTGATGACAACATAACACTGATTTCATAAACAAAAAAGCAAAAAGAAACCTAACAAATACTCTACTCTATATTTTAACCCCATTTCCAAGCTTTTTAACTTTTTGCTATTTCTCTTTATGTTTTATTATACTGTGTATATGTATTGAAAAGCTGTTGTTATACACTACAATTACAGTGTTATAACATTCTGTGTTTTTCTTTGTGCTCTTACAAGTGAGATTTGTACTGTTTGATGATTTCTTCTTGTTCATTAACATTCTTTACTTTCAGATTCAAGAACTCCTTTTAGCATTTCTTAATAGGATAGGTCTGGTGTTGATAAAATCCCATAGCTTTTGCTTGCCTGGCAAAGTCTTTATTTCTCCTTCATGATTGAAGGACATTTTCACCATATACATAAACTCTTATGCTTGCATGTTGATGTATTTCTGTAGGTTTGAGAAATTCTCTGATATTATTACTTTGAATTAACTTTCTATCCCTATCTTTTTCTCTACTTCCTCCTTAAGACCAATAACTCTAGATATGCCCTTTTGAGACTATTTTCTAGATCTAGTAGCCTTGCTTTTTTAAAAAAAAAATGCCTTTTTCTTTTGTCTCCACTGACTATTTTCAAACAGGCTGTGTTTAAGCTAACAAATTCTTTTTTCTGCTTGATCAGTTCTGCTATAAACAGACTCTGAGAAAGGGGGCCAAAATGGCCAATTAGCAGCAACTGTGGTTCATGGCACTCACGGTGAGGAGTGAAAGGGTGGTTCATGGCACTCATGGTGAGGAATGAAAGAGAAGAGTGAATACAGCACCTTCAACTGAAATATCCAGGTTCTCAGATTGGGAATGATTAGGGAAACAATTTGACACACAGAGAAGGAATAAAAACAGAGTGGGATGATGGCCCACCTGGGAGTAACATGGAGCCAAGGGAACCCACACCTCCAGCCAAGGGAAGTGGTATGGGAGAAGCTGAGGCAACTAGGGTCTGGAGCAGATCTCCAGCAAACTGAAGCAGCCCTACAGAAGAGTGGCCAGACTGTTAAAAAGAAAAACAATCAAACAGAAAACAACAACAACGAACACAAAAACCCATCAAAAATCAGCAACCTTGAAGATCAAAGGTATATAAGCCCACAAATATGAGAAAGAACCAATGCAAAAACACTGAAAACTCAAAAAGCCAGAGTGCCTCTTTTCCTCCAGATCACAATACCTCTCTGGCAAGGGCTCAGAACCAAGCTGAGGCTGAGATGGCTGAAATGACAGAAGTAGGTTTCAGAAGGTGGGTAATACCGAACTTTCTTGAGCTAAAGGAACATGTAGTAACCCAATGCAAAGAAGTTAAGAATTATGATAAAACAATACAGGAGCTGAAAGCCAAAATAACCAGTTTTGAAAGGACCATAACTGACCTGTTAGAGCTGAAAAATACACTACAAGAACTTCACAATGAAATCACAAGTATTGCTCTCTCCCTCTCCCTCTCCCTCTCCCTCTCCCTCTCCCTCTCCCTCTCCCTCTCCCTCTCCCTCCTCTCCCTCTCCCCTTTCTTCGGTCTCCCTCTCCTTCTTTTTTCGGTCTCCCTCTGTTGCCCAAGCTGGACTGTACAGCCATGATCTCAGCTCGCTGCAACCTCCCTGCCTCGGGCTCCTGTGACTCTCCTGCCTCGGCCTGCTGAGTGCCTGGGATTGCAGGCGTACGCCGCCATGCCTGAATGGTTTTTGTGTTTTTGGTGGAGACGGGGTTTCACCGTGTTGACCGGGCTGGTCTCCAGCTCCTGGCCTCGAGTGATCTGCCTGCCTCGGCCTCCCGAGGTGCTGGGATTGCAGACGGAGTCTCGCTCACTCAATGCTCAATGGTGCCCAGGCTGGAGTGCAGTGGTGTGATCTCGGCTCGCTACAACCTCCACCTACCAGCCTCCTGCCTTGGCCTCTTAAAGTGCTAAGATTACAGCCTCTGCCCCGCCGCCACCCCGTCTAGGAAGTGAGGAGTGTCTCTGCCTGGCCGCCCATCATCTGGGATGTGAGGAGCCCCTCTGCCTGGCCGCCCCATCTGGGAAGTGAGGAGCGCCTCTGCCCGGACGCCACCCCTTATGGGAAGTGAGGAGCGCCTCTGCCTGGCTGCCCCATCTGGGAGGTGAGGAGCGCTTCTGCCCAGCCGCCCCGTCTGGGAGGTGAGGAGTGCTTCTGCCCGGCCACCCCGTCTGGGAGGTGAGGAGCGCCTCTGCCCGGCCGCCACCCTGTCTGGGAGGAAGTGAGGAGCACCTCTGCCCGGCCACCCCATGTGGGAAGTGAGGAGCGCCTCTGCCCAGCCACCACACCGTCTGGGAAGTGAGGAGCGCCTCTGCCTGGCCACCCCGTCTGGGAGGTGAGGAGCGCCTCTGCCTGGCCGCCCCGTCTGGGAAGTGAGGAGGGCCTCTGCCCAGCTGCCCTGTCTGGGAGGTGAGGAGTGCCTCTGCCTGTCCGCCACCCCATCTGGGAGGAAGTGAGGAGCATCTCTGCCCGGCCACCCCGTCTGGGAGGTGAGGAGTGCCTCTGCCCAGCTGCCCTGTCTGGGAGGTGAGGAGTGCCTCTGTCCGGACGTCATGTCTGGGAGGTGTACCCAACAGCTCCGAAGAGACAGCAACCATCGGGAGTGGGCCACGAGGATGATGGCGGTTTTGTTGAAAAGAAGGGGGGGAAGTGTGGGGAAAGGAAGGAGAGATCAGATTGTTGCTGTGTCTGTGTAGAAAGAGGTGGGCATAGGAGACTCCATTTTGTTCTGACTAGGAGAAATTCTTCTGCCTTGGGATGCTGTTGATCTATGGCCTTTCGCCCAGCCCCGTGCTCTCTGAAACATGTGCTGTGTCAACTCAGGGTTAAATGGATTAAGGGCGGTGCAAGATGTGCTTTGTTAAACAGATGCTTGAAGGCAGCATGCTCTTTAAGAGTCATCACCACTCCCTAATCTCAAGTACCCAGGGGCACAAACATTGCAGAAGGCCGCAGGGACCTCTGCCTAGAAAAACCAGAGACCTTTGTTCATGTGTTTATCTCCTGACCTTCTCTCCACTATTATCCTATGACTCTGCCATATCCTCCTCTCCGAGAAACACTCAAGAATGATCAATAAATACTTCAGAAATAAAAAAAAAAGATATCACAAGTATTAATGACAGAATAGACCAAGTAGAGGAAAGAATTTCTGAGATTGAAGCCTATCTGTCTTTCTGCAATAAGACAATCCGACAAGAGTAGACAAAAAAGATTGAAAAATAATAAATAAAAAGTCCAAGAAATATGAGACTATGTAAAGAGACTGAATGTAAGACTGATTAGGGTACCTGAAATAGATGGGGAGAATGGAACCAAGTTGGAAAACATACTTCAAGATATCATGCAGGAGAACTTCCCCCATGTATCAAGACAGGACAATGTTCATGGTCAGAAAATGCAGAGAACCCCAGGAAGATACTCCATGAGAAGATAATTCCTAAAACTCATATTCATCAGATTCACAAAGGTCTAAACGAAATAAAAAATATTAAGGGCAGCCAAAGAGAAAGGCGAAGCCCATCAGACTAACAGTGGGCATCTCAGTGAGAACTCTTCAAGCTAGAAGAGATTGAAAGCTTAATATTTAATATTCTTAAAGAAAAGAATTTTCAGCCCAGAATTTCATATCCAGGCAAACTAACCTTCATAAGTGAAGGAGAAATATGGTCCTGTTCAGACAAGCAAATGCTGAGGGAATTCGTTACCACCAGACCTGCCTTACAAAAGCTCCTGAAGGAAGCAGTAAATATGGAAAGAAATACCTATTACCAGCCACTTCAAAAACACACTGAAGTACATAGATCAGTGACACTATGAAGTAACCACATAAACAAGTTTGAAAAATGACCTGCTAGCATCATGATGACAGGATCACATCTACACATAACAATACTAATCTTAAATATAAATTAACTAAATGCCCCAATTGAAAGACACAAAGTGGCAAGAAGGACATTACACAATGGGAAAGGGTTCAATTAAATAAGAAGAATTAACTATCCTAAGTGCATATGCACCCAATGCAGGAGCACCCAGATTTGTAAAGCAAGTTCTCAGAGACCTTCAAAGAGACTTAGACACCCACACAATAAAAATGAGACTTTAATACCCCACTGACAATATTAGACAGATTATCAAGATAGAAAATCAACAAAGACATACAAGGCTTCAACTCAGCTTGGGATCAAGTGGACCTAATAAATATATACAAATCTCTTTACCACAAAGCAGAATATACGTTCTTCTCATCACCACACAACACTTACTCTAAAATTGATCACATAATTGGAAGCAAATTCTCCTCAGCAAACGCAACAGAACTAAAATTATAACAAACAGTCCCTCAGACCACAGCACAAATTAGAAATCAAGATTTAAAAATGTACTAAAAACCACACAACTACATGGAAACTGGACAACCTACTCCTGAATGACTCCTGGGCAAATAATAAGGCAGAAATCACGAAGCTCTTTGAAAGTAGTGAGAACAAAGAGACAATGTACTAGAATCTCTGGGATGCAACTAAAGCAGTGTTAAGAGGGAAATTTGTAGAACTAAATGCCCATAACAAAAAACTACAAAGATCTCAAGTTAACAAGCTAACATTACAACTAAAAGAACTAGAGAAACAAGAGCAAACAAACCCCAAAGCTAGCAAAAAACAAGACTTAACCAAGGTCAGAGCTGAACTGAAAAAGATAGAGACACAAAAAACGCTTCAGAAAATTAATGAATCCAGGAGCTGTTTTTCTGAAAAAAATTAATAAAATAGATTGGCCACTATCTAGACTGATAAAGAAAAAAAGCAGGGTGAAACCATTGCCCCACCTTGCCTTTCTTTCTTATCCATGTGTCAAGTTGTTTTCCTAATCATTTCCAATGCAAGATTCTATATATTTCAGTTGAAGGTGCTGTATTTACTCTCCCCTTTCATTCCTGTCCGTGAGAAGATTCAAATAAACACAATCAGGAATGATAAAGGTTATATCACCACTGACCCCACAGAAATACAAACAACCATCAGAGAATATTATAAACACTTCTATTTACATAAACTGGAAAATCTTGAAGAAATGAATAGTTCCTGGACACATACACCCTCTCAAGACTGAACAAGAATGAAACTGAATCTCTGAATACACCAGTAACAAGTTCTGAAATTGAGGCAGTAACAAATAGCCTACCAGTGAAAAAAAAAAAAAAAGCAGCCCAGGACCAGATGGATTCATAGCTGAATTCTACTAGAGGTACAAAGAGGAGCTGGTACTATTTCTACTGAAACTATTTCAAAACATTGAAAAGGAGGGACTCCTCCCTAACTCATTCATTGAGGCCAGCATCACCCGATAACAAAACCTGGCAGAGATATGACAAACACAACAACTTCAGGGCAATATGATTGATGAACATCGATGCAATAATCCTCAACAAAATACTAGCAAACTGGATCCAGCAGCACATCAGAAAGCTTATCTACTACGATCAAGTAGGCTTCATCCCTGGGATGCAAGATGTGTTAAATATATATGCAAATCAATAAAGGTGATTCATCACATAAACAGAGGTAAAGACAAAAACCACATGATTATTTCAAAAGATGCAGAAAAGGCCTTTATTTATTTATTTATTTCCCATTTCCATAGGATACTGGGTCACAGGCAGTGTTTACTTACATAAGTAAGTTCTTTAGTTTTGATTTGTGTTTTTGGTGCACCCATCACCCGAGCAGTATAAACTGCACTTTTTGTAGTCTTTTATCCCTCATCCCATTCCCACCCTTTCCACCAGAGTCCCTAAAGTCCATTTTGACATTCTTATGCGTTTGCATTATCATCGCTTAGCTCCCATATACCAGTGAGAATGTACAATGTTTGGTTTTCCATTCCAGAGTTACTTCACTAAGAATAATAGTCTCCAATCTCATCCAGGTCACTATGAATGCCAGTAATTTATTCCTTTTCATGGCTGAGTAGTATCCCATAGCATAAATATATACCACAGTTTCTTTATCCAATCATTGATTGATACACACTTGGGTTGGTTCCATGGTTTTGCAATTCCTAATTGGGCTGCTATAAACGTGTGTGTGCAAGTATCCTTTTTTATTTAAGGGAAATACCATGTGCTTAATTTTAATTATCATTGAATATAAGGCACTACTCTAAGATGTGAAAAGAAACTCATAGCTCCTCATGTCATTATGAAATAAGTATTATTGGCCTCATCTTCATTTTACAGAGCAGAAAACAGGAAAAGGATATAAACTGATTTTTTTTAAGGCCAAAAGATAATTATATGAGCTTGAGGTTGAAGCCAGGTAGTCTACCTGAGTACATTTCCTTAGCCCATGCTATAAACCCTCTGCTATAGTGTGCTGCTTAACTGGCTCACTCATCTATAAAATATTTTCAAATCAATCTTGGACTAAAATTCAGTTTTAGATAACAAGTCAAGTAAAACTCATCAAACATTATTTTACCCTGTACTATAAAGTTGAAGAACTTATTCTTCAATTTCTCTTTCTGCTTATCAAAAAAATCACTGGCTAAACATTGAACAAAATCAAAACTGGTGAATAAAATTATTATTATTTTAAACAAATAACTTTTTTATTATTATACATCAAGTTCTGGGATACATATGCAGAACGTGCAGGTTTGTTACATAGATATACATGTGCCAAGGTGGTTTCTGCACCCATCAACCCGTCATCTATAGTAGGTGTTTCTCCTAATGCTATCTCTCCTCTAGCTTCCCCACCCCCTGACAGGCCCTGGTGTGTGATGCCCCAACCTCTGTATCCATGTGTTCTCATTGTTCAACTTCCATTTATGAATGAGAACATGGGGTGTTTGGATTTCTGTTCCTGTGTTAATTTGCTAGGAATGAGGATTCCCAGCTTCATCCATGTCCCTGTGAAGAACATGAACTCATCCTTTATTATGGCTGCATAGTATTCCATAGTGTATATGTGGCACATTTTCTTTATCCAGTCTATCATTGATGGGCATTTGGATTGGTTTCAAGTCTTTGCCATTGTGAACAGTGCTGCAATAAACATATGTGTGCATGTATCTTTATAGTAGAATAATTTATAATCCTTTGGGTAGATACCCAGTAATGGGATGGCTAGGTCAAATGGTATTTCTGGTTCTAGATCCTTGACGAATTGCCACACTGTCTTCCACAGTGGTTGAACTAATTTACACTCCCACCAACAGTGTAAAAGAGTTCTTATTTTTCCACATTCTCACCAGCATCTGTTGTTTCCTGACTTTTTAATGATTGCCATTCTAACAGGTGTGAGATGGTATCTCATTCTGGTTTTGATTTGCATTTCTCTAATGACCAGTGATGATGAGCTTTTTTTCATGTTTGTTGGCTGCATAAATATCTTCTTTTGAGAAGTGTCTCTTCATATCCTTCACCCACTTTTTGATTTTTTTTTTCTTGTAAATGTGTTGAAGTTCCTTGTAGATTCTGGATATTAGCCCATTGTCAGATGGATAGATTGCAAAAATGTTCTCCAATTGTATAGGTTGCCTGTTCACTCTAATGATAGTTTCTCTTGCTGTGCAGAAGCTCTTTAGTTAAATTAGATCCCATTTGTCAATTTTGGCTTTTGTTGCCATTGCTTTTGGCATTTTAGTCATTAAGTCTTTGCCCATGCCTCTGTCCTGAATGGTATTGCCTAGATTTTCTTCTAGGGTTTTTATGGTTTTAGGTCTTACATTTAAGTCTTTAATCCATCTTGAGTTAATTTTTGTATAAGGTGTAAGGAAGGGGTCCAGTTTCAGTTTTTTGCATTTGGCTAGCCAGTTTTTACAACATCATTTATTAAATAGGGAATCCTTTCCCCATTGCTTGTTTTTGTCAGGTTTGTCAAAGATCAGATGACTGTAGATGTGTGGCACTATTTCTGAGGCCTCTATTCTGTTCCTTTTGTCTATATATGTGTTTTGGTACCAGTACCATGCTATTTTGGTTACTGTAGCCTTGTAGTATTGTTTGAAGTCAGGTAGTGTGATGCCTCCAGCTTTGTTATTTGTGCTTAGGATTGTCTTGGCTATACATGCTCTTTTTTGGTTCCATATGAAATTTAAAGTATATTTTTCTATTTCTGTGAAGAGAGTCAATGGTAGCTTGATGGGGATAGCCTGGAATCTATAAATTATTTTGGGTATTATGGCTATTTTCATGATATTGATTCTTCCTATCTATGAGCATGGAATGTTTTTCCACTTGTTTTTGTCCTCTCTTATTTCCTTGAGCAGTGGCTTGTAGTTCTCCTTAAAGAGGTCCTTCGCATACCTTGTAAGTTGGATTCCTAGGTATTTTATTCTCTTTGTAGCAATTATGAATGGGAGTTCACTCATGATTTGGCTTTCTGTTTGTCTAGAAATGCTGGTGATTTTTACACGTTGATTTTGTATCCTGAGACTTCGCTGAAGTTGCTTATCAGCTTAAGATTTTATTTTATTTTATTTTATTTTATTTTATTTTATTTTATTTTATTTTATTTATTTATTTTATTATTATTATACTTTAAGTTTTAGGGTACATGTGCACAATGTGCAGGTTAGTTACATATGTATACATGTGCCATGCTGGTGTGCTGCACCCACTAACTCGTCATCTAGCATTAGGTATGTCTCCCAATGCTATCCCTCCCCCCTCCCCCCACCCCACAACAGTCCCCAGAGTGTGATGTTCCCCTTCCTGTGTCCATGTGTTCTCATTGTTCAAGTCCCACCTATGAGTGAGAACATGCGGTGCTTGGTTTTTTGTCCTTGCGATAGTTTACTGAGAATGATGACTCCCAATTTCATCCATGTCCCTACAAAGGACATGAGCTCATCATTTTTTATGGCTGCATAGTATTTCATGGTGTATATGTGCCACATTTTCTTAATCCAGTCTATCATTGTTGGACATTTGGGTTGGTTCCAAGTCTTTGCTATTGTGAATAGTGCAGCAATAAACATACATGTGCATGTGTCTTTATAGCAGCGTGATTAATAGTCCTTCGGGTATATACCCAGTAACGGGATGGCTGGGTCAAATGGTATTTCTAGTTCTAGATCCCTGAGGAATCACCACACTGACTTCCACAATGGTTGAACTAGTTTACAGTCCCACCAACAGTGTAAAAGTGTTCCTATTTCTCCACATCCTCTCCAGCACCTGTTGTTTCCTGACTTTTTAATGATTGCCATTCTAAGTGGTGTGAGATGGTATCTCATTGTGGTTTTGATTTGCATTTCTCTGATGGCCAGTGATGGTGAGCATTTTTTCATGTGTTTTTTGGCTGCATAAATGTCTTCTTTTGAGAAGTGTCTGTTCATGTCCTTTGCCAACTTTTTGATGGGGTTGTTTGTTTTTTTCTCGTAAATTTGTTTGAGTTCATTGTAGATTCTGGATATTAGCCCTTTGTCAAATGAGTAGGTTGCGAAAATTTTCTCCCATTTTGTAGGTTGCCTGTTCACTCTGATGGTAGTTTCTTTTGCTGTGCAGAAGCTCTTTAGTTTAATTAGATCCCATTTATCAATTTTGGCTTTTGTTGCCATTGTTTTTTGTGTAGACTGAGATGATGGGGTTTTTAAAATATACAATCATGTCATCTGCAAGCAGAGATAATTTGACTTCCTTTCTTCCTATTCGAATGCCCTTTATTTCTTTCTGTTGCCTGATTGCCCTGGCCAGAACTTCCAAAACTATGTTGAATAGGAATGGTGAGAGAGGGCATCCTTCTCTTGTGCCAGTTTTCAAAGGGAATGCTTCCAGCTTTTGCCCATTCTATATGATATTGGCTGTGGTGTTTTATAAATATTTTTATTATTTTGAAATACGTTCCATCAATACCTAGTTTATTGAGAGTCTTTAGCATGAAAGAGTGTTGAATTGTATCAAAGGCCTTTTTTGCCTCTATTGAGATAATCATGTGGTTTTTGTCATTGGTTCTATAACGTGATGGATTATGTTTATTGATTTGCGTATGTTGAACCAGACTTGCATCCCAGGGATGAAGCCAACTTGATCATGGTGCATAAGCTTCTTGATATGCTGCTGGATTTTGTTGACCAGTATTTTATTGAGGATTTTTGCATTGATGTTCATCAGGGATATTGGCCTGAAATTTTCTTTTTCTTGTCTCTGCCAGGATTTGGTATCAGAGTGATGCTGTCCTCATAAAATGAGTTAGGAAGGATTCCTCTTTTTATTTCTATTGTTTGGAATAATTTCAGAAGGACTGTTACCAGCTCCTCTTTGTACCTCTGGTAGAATTTGGCTGTGAATCCGTCTGGTCCTGAGCTTTATTTTGGTTAGTAGGCTATTAATTACTGCCTCAATTTCAGAGCTTGTTATTGGTCTATTTAGGGATTCGACTTCTTGGTTTAGACTTCGGAGAGTGTATGTGTTTATGTGTTTATCCATTTATTCTAGATTTTCTAGTTTATTTGCACAGAGGTGTTCACAGTATTCTCTGATGGTAGTTTGTATTTCTGTGGGATAAGTGGTGATATCACCTTTATCATTTTTTATTGTGTCTATTTGATTTTTCTCTCTTTTCTTCTTTATTAATCTGGCTGAGGTCTATCTATTTTGTTAATCTTTTTTTTTAAAAAAAAAAAACAGCTCCTGGATTCATTGATTTTTTGAAGGGTTTTTTCATGTTTCTGTCTCCTTCATTTCTGCTCTGATTTTAGTGTTTTACTTCCGACTATGTGGTCAATTTTAAAATAAGTGCAGTCTGGTGCTGAGAAGAATGTATATTCTGTTGATTTGGGATGGGGAGTTCTGGAGAACTCTATTAGGTCCAGTTGGTCCAGAGCTGAGTTCAAGTCCTGAATATACTTGTTAATTTTCTGTCTCATTGATTTGTCTAATATTGACATGTGTTGTTAAGGTCTTCCACTATTATTGTGTGGGTGTCTAAGTCTCTTTCAAGGTCTCTAAGGGCTTGCTTTATAAATCTGGTTGCTCCTGTATTGGGTACATATATGTTTAGGATAGTTAGCTCTTCTTGTTGCATTAATCCCTTTACCATTGTGCAATGCCCTTTTTTGTGTGTTTTCTGACCTGTAGAAGTGTTCCCTATTCACTGCATGCACGCCAACATCTAATTTCTGATTTTTTGATTGTGGACTTGCATGAATAAGTTGGTATCACATTGTGGTTTTGATTTGCATTTTCCTGATCATTAGTCATGTTTAGCTTTTTTATGCTTTTTGGACAATTGTATATCTTCTTTTAAGAATTGTCTGTTCATGTCCTTAACACACTTTTTGATGGGATTGTTTGTTTGTTTCTGGATGATTTGTTTGAATTCCTTGTGGATTCTGGATATCAGTCCTTTGTTAGATGTATAGATTGTGAAGATTTTCTGCCACTCTGCTCACTGTTTCTTTTGCTATGCACAACTTTTTAGTTTAATTAAATTCCAGCCATTTATCTTTGTTTTTTTTGTTATTGTTTTTCTTTTTTTGGGGGGGGGGTTTGGTCATAAAGCTCTTGCCTAAGCCAATGTTTAGAGGGGTTTTTCCAGTGTTATCTTCTAAACTTTTTACAGTTTCAAGTATTAAATTTAAGTCCTTAATTCATCTTGAGTTGATTTTTATATAACGTGAGAGATGATGATCCAGTTTCATTCTCCTACATGTGGCTTGCCAATTATCCCAGCACATTTGTTGAAAAGGGTGACCTTTCCCCAGATTATGTTTTTGTTTGTTTTATCAAAGTTCAGTTGGCTGTAAGTATTTGGGTTTATTTCTGAGTTCTCTATTCTGTTCCATTGGTCTATGTGCCTGTTTTTATACCAGTACCATGCTGTTTTGTTGACTATAGCCTTCTCGTATAGTTTAAAATCAGGGCATGTAATGCCTCTAGATTTGTTCTTTTTGCTTAGTCTTGCTTTGGCTATGCTATCTCTCTTTTGGTTCCATATGAATTTTAGAATTTTTTTTGAATTCTGTGAATAATGATGGTTGTATTTTGATGTGAATTGCATTGAATTTGTAGCTTGCTTTTGGCAGTATGGTTATTTTCACAGTATACCCATCCATGATAATGGGATGTTTCTATTTGTTTGTGTCATCTATGATTTATTTCAGCAGTGTTGTGTAGTTTTCCTTGCAGAGGTATTTTGTCTCCATGGTTGTGTATATCCTAAGTATTTAATTTTTTTTGCAGCTATTGTAAAAAGGGTTGAATTCTTGATTTGATTCTCAGCCTGGTCACTGTTGGTGTATAGAAGAGCTACTGATTTGTGTACCTTTGTTTTGTATTGGGAAACTTTGCTGTATTCTTTTATCAGTTCTAGGAGCATTCTGGAGGAATCTTTAGAGTTTTAAAAGTAAAGAATCATATTTTCAGCAAACATTGACAGTGTTAGTTTCTTTTTACTGGTATGGATGCCCTTTATTTCTTTTGGTTGTCTGATTTTTCTGGCCAGGATTTCCAATACTATGTTGAAGAGGAGTGGTGAGAGTGGGCATCCTTTTTTTGTTCCATTTCTCAGAGGGAAGGCTTTCAACTTTTCCCCATTCAGTATTATGTTGGCTGTGGGTTTGTCATAGATGGCTATTATTAACTTGAGGTATGTTCCTTGTAAGCCAATTTTGATGAGACTTAATCACAAAGGGAAGCTGGACTTTGTCAAATCCTTTTTCTGCATCTGTTGAGATGTTCATGTGATTTTTGTTTTTAATTCTGTTTATGTGGTGTATCACATTTATTGACTTGTGTACGTTAAACCATCCCTGCATCCTTGGTATGAAACCCACTTGATCATGGTTGATTATCTTTTTTATTTTTTGTTGGATTTAGTTAGCTAGTATTTTGTTAAGGATTTTAGCATCTATGTTTATCAGGGATATTGGTCTGTAGTTTTGTTTTTCGATTATGTCCTTTCTTGGTTTTGGTATTAGGGAGATGCTAGTTTCATGGAATGATTTCATGAGGGTTCCCTCTTTCCCTATATTGTGGAATACTGTCAGTAGGATTGGTACCAGTTATTCTCTAAATGTCTGGTAGAATTCTACTGTGAATCTGTCTGGTCCTGGACTTTTTTTGTTGATCATTTTTAAATTGCCATTTCAATCTTGCATCTAGTTAATGGCCTGTTCAGGGTATCTAATTCTTCCTGATTTAAGCTAGGAGAGTTGTATCTTTCCAGGAATTTATCTATCTCTTCCAGGTTTTCTATTTATATATGCATGAAGGTGTTCATAGTAGCCTTGAACGATATTTTGTATTTCTGGGATGTCAGTTGTATTATCTCCCATTTTATTTCTCATTGAGCTATTTGGATTTTCTTCCTTCATTTCTTAGATATTCTTGCTAATGGTCTATCAATTTTATCTTTTCAAAAAAACCAACTTTTTTTTCATTTTTCTTATGTATTGTGTTTTTTGTTTGTTTATTTGTTTTAATTTTATTTAGTTCTGATCTTATCTTGGTTACTTTTTTCTTCTGCTGGGTTTGGATTTGGTTTGTTCTTGTTTCTGTAGCTCCTTGAGGTCTAGCCTTAGATTTTCTGTTTGTGCTCTCTCAGACTTTTTGATGTAAGCCTGTAAGACTACAAACTTTCCTCTTAGCACCACCTTTGTCATATCCCAGAGGTTTTGATAGGTTGTGTCACTATTGTAGTTAATTTAGAATAATTTTCTAATTTCCATCTAATTTTATTCTTGACCCAATGCTCACTCAGGAACAGGTTATTTAATTTCCATGTATTTGCATGGTTTTGAAGGTTCCTCTTGGAGTTTATTTCCGGATTTATTTTACTGTGGTCTTAGAGAATGCTTGACATAATTTCAATTTTCTTAAATTTATTGAGGCTCACTCTGTGGCCTATTATATGGTCTATCTTGGAGAAAGTTCCATGCGTTGTTTAATAGAATATGTATTCTGTGGTTGTTGGATGAAATGTTCTGTGTATATTTGTTAATTCCATTTGTTCCAAGATGTAGTTTAAATCCATTGTTTTTTTGTTGACTTACTCTCTTGATGACCTGTCTAGTGCTGTCAGTGGAGTAGTAAAGTCCCCCACTATTATTGTGTTGTTGTCTATCTCATTTCTCATGTCTATTAGTAATTGTTTTATAAATTTGGGATCTCCAGTGTTATTTGCATATATGTTTAGAATTGTGATATTTTCCTGTTTGATGAGGGCTTTTATCATTTTATAATGTTCCTCTTTGTCTTTTTTAACTGCTTTTGCTTTAAAGTTTGTTTTGTATGATATAAGAATAGCTACTCCTGCTTGCTTTTGGCAGTAGATAGTTGGTTAGTGAATTCTTATCGATTCTGCAATTCTGTACCTTTTAAGTGGAGCATACCATTCTATTCATCAAGCTATTTGTTGCCTCTATACCTTGGTTTTTTGTTTGTTTTGGTTTTTTAAATTGTATTTTTGTTTTATAGGTCCTGTTAAATTCATACTTTAAAAAAGTTATGTTTTGATGTGTTTCCAGGATTTGCTTCAGTATTTACAGCTGTTTTTAGCAGTTCTTGTAGTGCTGGCTTGGTAGTGGCAAACTCTCAGCATTTGTTTGTCTGAAAAAGTCTGTATCTGTCCTTCATTGATGAATCTTATTTTCACAGGATACAAAATTATTGGCTGATAATTGTTTTGCTTTAGGAGGCTGAAGATAGGGCCCTAATCCTTTTTAGCTAGTAGGGTTTCTGCTGAGAAATATACTGTTAATCTGATAGCTTTTCCTTTATAAGTTACCTGGTGTTTTTGTCTCACAGCTCTTAAGATTCTTACCTTCTTCTTAACTTTAGATAACCTGATGACAGTGTGTCTAGTTGATGATCTTCTGGTGATGAATTTCCCAGGTGTTCTTTGTGCTTCTTGTATTTGGATGTCTAGGTCTCTAGCAAGGCTGGGGAAGTTTTCCTCAATTATTCCTCCAAATAAGCTTTTCAAACTTTTAGATTTCTCTTCTTCCTCACAAATGCCAATTATTCTTAGATTTAGTCATTTCACATAATCCCAGACTTCTTAGAGGCTTTGTTCATATTTTCTTATATATTTTTTGTCTTTGTTGGATTGGGTTAATTCGAAGACCTTGTCTTGGAGCTCTGAATTTCTTTTTTCTACTTGTTTGATTCTATTGCTGAGACTTTCTTGAGCTTTTTGCATTTTTATAAGTGCAATAACTGATTTTATATAACTGATTTTATAATAATTGATGATATTTTGACACTAGTATGTGATTTTGGAAACCCCTAGGGAGACTGTCTGATGTAGTTTTCCAAGCTGAACACTATAAGGGACTCAATGGGATAAACATCCTCTTTTTTGAGGCCTGTCTTAAGGAGGCATCTGTGGTGTAGTGGACAGTGCTGGGCCTCAGAGTCAGACAGTCTTGGGCTGAAATTCAGCATATCACTTGGTGCTGTATATTCACAGAAAAATTATTAACCTTTGTGAACTTTAGTTTCTTCTTTTGTTAAATAAAGATTGTAAAGGATGCCTACCACCTAGGAATATCATGAGTATTAAGACAAAGTATGGAAGTAAAAAAGCACACAAGCAATAATCACTAAGTATTAGTTTTTCATCCACCTTCTTTTTCACTGCACTACTCCTTAGAAAGGAGGTCTTAAGGAAGGTAATTTGCTCCCACTAGAAACCACAAGGAAGAAGGGCTTTGTAGAAGATAGCCATGTGACTGCACAGTTGCCCTCAGTGGGGATCCATTTTATCCAGACAGGCAGCACGTGAACCCCTAACACTCATGTGTACACAATTTCTGAGGACTTAAAAGCCTAACTGCTGAGTACATAGAAACTTGCCAATCACGCTGTGAGCATAAAATGCAGTAGCATCATACCAGCCCAGAAATATGCAAGTGCTTTTAGTCCCTAATGAAAAGGTTATTAACAAGTCTGACAGTTTGATGACTTGTTTGCTGCTTTGAGCCATCTATTCACAGAGATATGGTTCCCCATGTCCTTCTGGGGTATAGAGTAGGGGCTCACTGCCCTTTGACTGACACAGGCACACACTGAAATCAATTCCAAAACAGACAAGTATTTCCTAAATGCTAACTCTTCCTATGCCTTTATTATCATCCATAAATCAGAGGATTCAGTTTCCCCCACTGTACCACCATTCATAATTTTATCAAACGAGATTGCAAGGCTCAGTTAGGATTTAAAAAATGCCTTTTGTCAAATAGAGGCATGATAAATACACAAGCCCTGGCCTCTTACCTCCTGGTAATTCCAGTCACTTCTCCCCCATTCTGAGGTAGTTCCCTCAATAAACCCTTCTACAGCCTGTTATAGTTATTTCCCAATATATCTTTTCCTATACACACCCCTAAGCCTTAGTGGTTTCCTCCATCCTTTCTCCTTTGGTTTGAGTGATACCTTCTAAGTCGGCCTCCTCTAAGTTCTGCCTAGATGCTTTCTCTCCCTCTTTTCTCTAGGCTACATAGGGTCTAAAGAGACTAAAAAGAAGAGAACTGAAAAGGACTCAAGTTCTGCCTCTTTCTTTTGCTCTGAATCGAGCAATTAAGTTGTGAGTGTATGTGTGTGTGTGTGTGTGTGTGTGTGTGTGTGTGTGAGAGAGAGAGAGAGAGATTGGTTATGGAATCAGCCCTGATAATGAACGTTTTTCAGAAAGTAAATTAGTAAACCAATAGCAGTCTACTCAGAGATCAGAGATCAGTAATCAGAATATTTTTTAAAACAGCTTTATTGAGGAATATTCTACATATTATAAAATTCATTCATAATTTCATGTATACAAGTCAATGATTTTTATTAACTTTATTGAGTGGAGCAGACATCACCATAACTAAATCTTAGAACATCTTTATCCTTTAAATAAGATCCATCATGCCTGTTAACATTTAATTGTTTTTCTCATGCCCATTCCAAGGCAACCATTAATCTACATTCTGTCTTGATTAGCATGCTTTTTATGGACATTTTATATAGATGGAATCATACAATATGTGGTCTCTTGTATCTGGTTTATTTTACTTGACATGATTTAAGGTTCATTTACAATGTATCATGTATCAGAAGTTCAATACTTTTTATTACTGAATAGTATTCTATTATATGTATATACCACAACTTTTTATCTATTCATCAGTTGATGGACATTTGGGTTGTTTCCACTTTTTGGATATTATAAATAATTTTTATATATTTTTATACAAGTATTGTGTGTACATATGTTTTTAATTAATTATATTGAGTATATATCTAGGAGTGATATTACTGGATCATACTCTAGCTTTAGCTTTTAGAGAAACTGCCAGACTGTTTTCAAAAGAGGCTATACCATTTTATAATTCTACCAGCAATATATGAGGCTTCTCATTTCTCCACACCCTTGCCAACATGTATTGTTGTCAAGATTATAGAATGTTAAAGACGGAAGGAAACTTGATTTTCCTATCTCTTAAATTAAATTATAGTCAAGTATAGCATTCAAAATTAAATAGTTTCTCTTTAGGTGGTCTCTTTAACCTGGTAAGATTATCAACACAAATACAGACCCTGAAACAGCAAGGCAGTACTCTTAACAGGTCTAGCTAGAATATGTTTGTATTTTAAGACATTACGATCAAAATGAAAACACACACACACACTCAAATTCCTAAAGATTTTGCAGACCTCAGAAGACGTGCACAGTTCCCTTAGGACCGTGGAACCCTGTTTGATAAGTATTAGTTTAGAACACAACAGTTTCTAGTAGATCCTTATCTCAGAGGAGAATATAAATGGCATAAACAATTTTAGAAAAAGAAAGAGAGCTTGAACTATAACCCAGATCTCCCGTGTGACAAGTCAGTGAATCTCATCACTAGTGATGCCATGTGCAATGATCAGAAACACATTTTTTGCTGTGCTCACTGAGAAAAGACACATGAGCAAAATGATTCACCAGGTTCTCTGAAAGTAGAGGAATAAACAAAGTTTTTGGATATATTTCTGTTTATTGGCCAATATGAAATGTTTGCAGAGCATCATAAACAAACATAGCCCTGCCAGTATCTACACATGCATATGGCTTAAGAGTTAACAAAATCTCTATAAATAACCCATTTATGAGAAAAAAAATAATTAAAATGTACCAATATTCAATGTAAAACACCGAAGACCTAGCTAGTAGGCTGGGGTTGGTAGAGAGGAGTGGGACAGGAGGGATTGTGATCTCAGTGTGACAAGGCCGTATGTTGTAGAGGGGTATGCTGTAGTGCCGAATCCTTTCCTAGCCTGGATCTGAGAATCTTGGAGGAAAAAAATTATTTTCCCAGACTCCCTCCTGTCAAAATCCAAGTCAAGGTATATGGAGAGAAAAACAGTAATCCAAAAAAAAAAAAAAAATTCATTCTCAGGAAATACCTCCCCTTCCTTACAAACAAAAACTACATTTCTTTTTTTTTTTTTTTTTTGGCTAGTTCATTTAGAGACAACTTAACTACCGTTTAGGCTCAATGTATGTTGAAAATGTTTTTATCAAGTGTACTTTGTTCTTCCACTGACCAATAACCCCTTTGTAGAAAGACACATAAAAGCACAGTGCTCAAAGAAACATGCCTCAGCATTGAAAAGTAAAACCGTAAAAAGAACTCTCCTGAAGCAAATACTCAACTATGATATTTGCCATGGCCAAACAGAAATTATAAAGATGAACATCCTTCACTTCACCTTTGCCCGAGATACCTTAAAATGCAAAGCCAATTGCCACCTCCAATTGCTGAACCTCAAAAAGTTGGAATTAAGGTGATTCTGGGTATGGCTTGGGCTGTCCACATAGCATTCATGCCATGAGCAAGCACACTGAAGAAGCCTTACTCTGTCACTTTATCATATTTTTGTTATTATTATTATTATTACTGTGTTACCATCATTATCTTTCCTCTAGAGCAGCAGTGTTAAATGTGGGCTTGAACCACTGCCAGCCACATGGCAACCTTTGAACACCTGCAGCCTGCTGAAGCCAAATCATCCTCTGTCTGGATATTATTTCTTCTACCAGAAGGTATAAACATGATCAGTGAAAGCCAGTGAGATAAGAATAACCTGTTGCAGAAAAACAAAAACAAAAACAAAAACAAAAAAACAGGAAACCTAAAGGTCAAGGCCTAAAACCTTGGTTACCACATATTTGCTAATACCTTTGTGGGGACAGGCTGCTTGCTTGGTACAGGCTTGTATTTCAATTGCTTCTAATCCTCAGTCTAGTACAATGGGACCTTTTTGCTTTTTCCCAAGTGCTTTTAGTAATCTGATCAATTGGTTGCCCCAGGGGCCCTTAATCAGTGTTTTGTAGATGGACGAACCCAAAAGATGTATTTAATAAAATTCTAAAAGCAAAAATCTTGCTGTAGACAGCACTCCTTTGCCAGAGCTAGAACCTGGTGATGAAGTGCATATTCTGCCTAATGTACTTAATAAACCACTTAATACTTGTGGGACAGGAACTAGCTGTACAAGTTTCAGACAGATTCTCAGATAATAAAGAATACAACCTCCAAGGAACTTGTTTTTCTCTGAGCATGAGATGTATATGTGGGAGCTAAAGGCAAAAAGACAATTGAGAAAGAATCAAAGGGGAACGGTGGTGAGAGAGCTGGGATTGAATTGATATTTCAATAGAAAGAGGCATACTCAGATGTCCCTTAATGGATTGAGGGCTGTCTTTGAGGGACTGCTGGGGGGTAGTCTGGGGATCCCAGGCCCCAAAAGGAAGATTACTTTGGCTCAGAAATGTTCTGTAAGGTTCCAAAATGGCAAACTTCAGCCCTTCTCCCTGCTGAGGGTGGTGAGAACCTCTAATACAGGGTGAGGCCCCTGGGATCTAGAGGGAAAGTGTTTGCCCTGCCTCATGCTGCAACGCAGCAGTCTGAGACATGAACTTGGGAATTATGGCACCAGGCCTCCCCCAAGATAGATATTAATATGTGTGTGTGTGTGTGTGTGTTTGTGTGTGTGTGTCTATGTATATGTGTGTGTATGTGTGTGTGTTGAGGAGGGAGGCAGTGTGGAGGAGCTAAAAGGGGAGAAGGGTTTGATTTTGTCCCTAAAGTGCTAGGTAGATGTGCCAACACAATTTTGAGAAGCTTACCTGACCAAAAATGCAGACATGAAAACCCTACCCCATTCACTGTCCTCTCTCCTCTTCTCTATAATCAAGTTGAGCTAGGAACATGTCTGGTAGTCCCACGAATGTGGAATCTGGCTTCCCAGACTACAACAGGGAAGCAAGAAATGCTCCAGATCAGTCCTGGTGAAATGGAGAATCAATCCTCTGGTGGGATGGGATAGGATATGCCCCATCTGTAGAGTATTAGCTCTTGTGGACACCACATTTCAGGCCCCTGCTGCTGTTGTGGTATATGAACAGAGTCCAGAGAGAACAACTGGGCAAGGCTGCCAGGAGCCCAATAGACCTAGGGAGAGAGCAAACCAAGTTAGAAACACGTGGGGAAATCTCACTAGCACCCTTCTTTCTCTACCCCTCCAAATATCATAGGTTAAGCCAATGGTTGAGAATGTAATAGCAGAAATACATTACCTAGATAGGGATATGACAATTCTACCCTATTCTACATTGGTGAAGACATTTATCCTGAAGATGGGTTTAGTTCTAAGCTCCACATACTTTAGAAGAACCTAAAGTGGTATTCTCCAGAGAGGCGGTGTCATCTTCAAGCCACTGCAGGGCTATCTTAAAGCAGAAGAAACTGATGAAGTCTGTCTGGCACAAGGAACAGAGCCAGGATGGATAGGCGGGTACTATAGGGAAAGCTCTTTCTTACATTGAGCTCAAACCCACCAGTCACAATTGTGTATATTGTAATATACATTGGGAAGTAGTCAGCACTCTGTCACCTCAAGTATGTGAGCAAGGACTACACAAACCCTTAGTCGGGATATTATAAAATGGACCCAAGCCTTGGAAGAAGAACTGGACTAGATAACCTTGAAGTCACCTAAGTTGATTGATTTGATATCAGTTATAACTTTCAAATTTGATATCAGTTATGACTTTCAAATATACATTTGTTCACGTTTTCTTAGGTTGGATGCAGGGAGCAGGGAAGTCATTGGGAGAACTGAAAATGTATTAACTGAAGAAATACAGAAGTGGGCACTGCAAGATATTTGGTTAGTTGAAAACTGGGAATCTACCTGCTCTCCTACCTCATGCTACATAAGCCTTTGAGAAAGTAACATTGGCTATCAAATGGTTGCAATGGTGGAGTTGGACCAACTCTAAAATGTAGCCCCCAAACCTGGGTTCTTGCCCAGTTCTAGCCCACTAATTTGCCCTGTGACTTTGAGAAACTAACTTTCCCTCTCTGTGTCTCAGTTCCTGCCTCTGTAAAATGTAAAATGAAGGGATATACACACAAGGTTTGTATAGTTATTAGGGAATGGAGGTTGATTTGAAATGTAGGGTTTCCAGATGACAAGGCTTGTATATTTTTTTCTACTGTGCTATGCTGCCTGCACACATAAAGGGGGATACCTGAATATGACCATTAGATAGTGGGGCCCTGAGAGAGCTTACGAAAGACCAGAATGGAGAGACTGGTATCATGACAACCTTGCCAGTTCCCTGACCATTGTAGACCCAGAAGTGTGATATCTGTCTGGCTTAAAAGTTTAGCATCACCACTGTTGCCCCTCCACCCACAAGTGTTCCTAGCTTGCTGCTGTTCCTCCACTCTTAGTGAACAGTAATATTCCAGAAGAGAATTCCTTGAGGCTAGCCCTTAATTTCTGTTTTGCTTTTTTTGTTTTTTTCTTATCCACCTTTCCAGCTCACCTCATTAGAGTTAAGGGCTGGGAACTTCAAAGGGCACATTGAGCTCCAGCCTGTCTCCAGTGCTTTCGACTGTGTTTCCCCCCAAGTTCTCAGCTCCAGTATAGGAGGCAGAGCTGGAAAACTTTTGCAGGTCCAGCTCTGTGCATTCGATGGGGCTGTGGACCCAGTGGGAGTGGCTCTCTGAGGCACAGGAGGCCATGGTAAAGGACTCCTGTGTGGGGAAGCCACTAGTCGAGCTGCAGTCGTCCTCGAGGATAGGGTTAAGTGGCTGGGTCTGAAAGATGCTCTCACTCACTTGGGACTCAGGACTGGTCTCCTTGCTGGGTGGCACGGGGAAGAGAGATTCCTCCTTTGCTGTTTTATCAGCCTCAAACTGCAGCAAACCTCCTGCAACTCGAAGCAGAAAGTCACTGGGTTACCCAAAAGCAGGGGCTCTTCTCAGCTGGGCACTGGGTACTGAGTACAAGATAGGTAAAGGTCCGGGAGCTGATTCTTTCCTTCCTTTCCCTGGGGTCTAGAGCACCTAGCACCAGGCTGAGGTGACACAGTTGAGAAACATACTTACATTCGGGTATCAGATTGAGGCTACCTGGTACTGGATGAGGAAAAATAATCAATTTCTCTAGAGAAAAAGAAACCTTTGTGGGAAACAGGATTTTGACACCATCTCCCTTGCCATAATCTTCATGGCCTGGTCTTATGTCTATGTACATTAAGATACATGGCAAACTAGACTCTGCAGATGGAATTAAGGTTATGGATCTCAAAATAAGGAGAGAATCCTGGATTACTCTATGGGTCCAATGTAATCCTGTGTCCCTAAAAGCAGAAGAGGAAGGCAGAGGAGACAGAGAGTATCAGAGAGATGTGGCATGAGAAGAACTCAACTCACCATTGCTAGTTTTGAAAATAGAAGGGGGCCATGAGCCAAAGAATGTAAGTGGCCCTAGAGGCTAGGAATGGCCTTCAGCTTACAGCCAGCAAAGAAATGGGACCTAAGTCCTTTAACTGCATAGACCTGAATTCTGTCACGTTTGTGCATGATCAAGCAAACAGATTCTCTCTCAGAGACTCCAGAAAGAAACACAGCCCTGTCAATATCTTAATTTTGGCATTGTGAGACTCTAAGCAGAGACCAAATTGAGCCTGCTGAACTTCTGAGCTATGGAAACTGTGCGATAATAAGCTACTAAATGTGTAGCAATTTGTTATGGCCATGATAGAAAAGTAATACCCCCTTTATGCATGGATCCGATTCAACATCAGGTCACAAACTGAGAACCTATGGGACTTGTGTTTGGCCTCTTTGCTTTGGTTGTGACTTTGCTTTTTATTCAAATTCATTGACTATGTTTAACACGATTTCATAAAAAAAAATCCAGATTTCTGAATTCTCTTGAAAATGTAGAAGATCTTGCAACATTAAATATTTCCATATGGTTACAAAGAGCTGGAGCCAAGTAGTGGGATTCCCCTTTAGATAAAGGATGTGCTCTGTAGTTTCCCACAGTTGCACTTTTCTCTCTTGCAATCTTACATTGGATCTAATTCACACATACATCTCACCCCAGTATGTGTGTAAGTCAGTGACTCCTGAAAAACAGTTTTCCAAAGTGAGAAAATGTCTAGCCTTCCTACCCCTTATAAAAACAGTGAGGAAATTGCCTGCCCTCATATTTCAAGCAGGTTACCACATTATTATCTTCAGGATAGAAGGAGAGTAGAAAAGGGTTACCCATCTCTCTTCTTCTGCGGCAGCTCTCGGATATTCTCTCATTTTCATCTTCTGGACCCTGGAGTCCAAATGCTTCATTGCTCATGTTTCATGTCCATGCACCCAGGGCCTAAGCAACAACTCTTATCTGGGACACTGCCCTCCAAAGTCAGAGACAGGAAGGTCTACCTTGAGTCACAGTGTCCCAGGAGCGAGCAAGAAGTAGACTTTGAGAAAAATCATAAAGGAACAACAGTGTTCACCGTGTATCCTGCAGCCCATGAAATGCTATATTCATCTCCAATTAAGCCAGGGCACAACCAAACATACCTCTTGGGCTTTTCAAGATCATCTGCTAGGCCCCAGAGCCAAACTGACCCAAGGTAAATTTACATTAGCAGGATCTTCCCACACAAATACTGCTGCTTTGCACACAGTATCCAGTGGGCTGAAAAGGAGTCCTGAGCACTCTTTTATCTAGTAAACTTTATCTTCCCCCTTATAAATCAACTTCATTCTCTGATCTGAGTTCCTGTTTCAGTGTCCCTGCCTAACTCTCAGTTCCCTTAATGGCAATGAAGCTGCACTGAACCTTCGTACTCTTGGCTGGAGTTCTAACTGTTTGCCTGGTTGTGACCAGCCACATTCCCACCTCCCCCATCTTTGTCCTCAGTGAGCTGGATTTTCTGTCCCACATTCTTGTCTAGTAGCTTAAGTTGTGCTTAGTAGAGATCACAATGTTACTGTGACTTTAAATATGATTTTCCATCTGGAATTTTGCATGGCCGTCTGATATGGACTGGGCTAGACCTCTTGGACATCAGTATTATCTGAGGGAAAAAGTTTAGGTTTGCCAACTACTCTGGACATAGGGCTTTCAGTTATCCCCATTTGTGAAGTTATTATACTGATAGCAGTGGCCTTAGACCTCAACCACTTTTATTACAGTCATATCTCAGATATAGCCGAGCCTCCCTCAATTCATGACATGCTCTAGAATTTATACCTACTAGTATAGATATAAAGAATTGGAAAAGAACCCAGAAATCAATAAATCCAATCCTATCTCTTATCTTAAAGATTAGGAAGAAAGAGGTCTGAAGAGGCTAGATGACTTGTCTAAGGTTACATGGTGATTTAGAGGTAGATGTAGAACCTAGGTCTCCCAATTCCTTTCCTGAGGGGTTTCCCACCATACCACGTTCCTTTTGAAACCCCTGAAACATAATGAACCAGGTCTTCTAAACTCTCAGGGTTGGCTTCAGTAATCTCTTAAGTCCCATGCTTTGTATTGCAGCCCCAGATACTTCCCCAGGCCAACAGAAGACTATTCACAGGTTTTTCAAGCATGGTAGAAAAGGCCCATTGTCTCTCAACCCCAGAACATTCCTCTCTTCTGCCAATAAGAGCCTGTTCCTGATTCATGTGAAACATGAAACAGCCACCCTTACCACGCTGGCAATGTCTGTTGAAGAACTGCTTGCAGTAGAGGAAGAAGAGCCCCAGGAAGGCCAGGGTAAACACCACTAGCAGGCTGCTCACCAGTGCAACAAGTGTGGCCTCCTGAGGGGGCACTGTGGGTGCATCTGCCTCCACTAAGCTCAACTGGAAGGCACCTGTGAGACAAAAAAATGGGGGAGGTCAGTTAGTGTGGGCAGTAAACAGTCACCCTGACCCTGGACCTGGACTTCCTCAGGCTGTCACCCTTCTCCCTAGGGCCTTCCCCAATTAGGGTGGCTATGCTGGTTTTACTTCTTTCTAGAGCAGGCAAATTATAAAGAACAAGGCAAAATAATTTGTATATACTGCTGGTATGTACAAATTAGTACAATTAATCGAAGATGCACATATCCTGTGATCTTTCTATGCCACATCTAATTATATAATCCAGATCAATGGAAACAAGCTAAAACATTCATCAGTAGAGCACAAGATAAACAAATCATGATATAATCCTAAAATCTTACATTATTATATAGCACTTAAAGGCCTTTATGGATCAATATAAATAATCTAGAGGGGAAAAAGAAAGTTGGAGAAACAGAACATATAGCTTGATATCATTTCTATAAAACATTATACAATACACAATAATAGCATATATTGGTTATGAATATGCACATATATCACAAAAGAACCCAAGTATTAAAACATTAGTGGAGAGTATGGCAGAGGCATAGCGCTCACCAATTATCCACATACTCCCATGTATTTCCCTTATACCCTTGCAGTAAGGCCATTAGAGTACTTCTGGCCAATGAACTGTGAGTTGAAATAACATGTGTCACTTCCAGACTGAGGTAGTTAAGAACCTGTATGTCTCCTCCATCTCTTCCCCTGTGTCATTGACCTGGAAGACATATGGTCTAGAATGCACAGTCAAATGATGTAGGAAGGCCTTTGCATAGTAAAAAAAATAAACTTTTATTGTATAAAGTCACTGAGATTTTGCAGTTTGTTTGTTACTGTAGCATAGCCTACCAACAGAATACATACAATTTCAGGATAGTGGTTGTATCTGAGGAGGTGGGGAGGTAATAGGACTCTGAGAGAATCTAGAAGAGAATTCCATTATATCTGTGGAATCTTCATTCTTTTAAAAAATCTGAAGCAAATATGCAAAATGCTATGATTTATTAACTTTGGATAGATGCTGGGTGATTGCATTTTAATTTTATATTTTTCTGCACTTAAAAATATTTCTACATGTTTGAAAACTTTCATGATTTAAAAAAATATGTCAATAATTTTAAAATAGTAAGTAAATAGATGGTAGACAAAAAAGATAGACAATCAGATAAATGGATTGGACCCTAGTTCTTCATTCAGCCTCTTACAAGTCCTCAGCCCTAGGGGCTCCTATATACTTTGTATAATAATAATATCTCATATGTTTACAAATATTATAATTTGTGAAGTGCTTCCTAATATCCATTTTATCATTAGACCTAGACACCCACCACACAAGGTATGAAGAAAAATGATTATCATGACTCACCCTTTTTTCACAAGTGGGAAATGAGGTTCAATGAGATTGAATGATTTGCATAGACTTGCAAAGATAATATGTTGTAAAACCATAATTCTAATCTGATTCCCTTGCCACTCTACTCTACATTAAAAGGTATGAAGGGATATGGGGAGTCTTATCTTGCTGCCACCCAATGGGATGAGGAGAAAAGGGAAGAAGAGAACTGGGTACACACATTGAACCTCAGAGGTGGGGGTCTGCTTCGTGCACGGGATGCACTCTTGGTCCTGCAGGCCTCCAATGCGTGTCTTTCGGTAGAACCTGTGTTCAGAGCAATTAGGAATGGCAGGGTGATCAAACAAGCAATGCACTTGAACCAGTTCTTCCTGGGAAAGCAGCTCCTAAGAATCTTGCCAACCTGAAAGTAAGTGCCCACCCCTCATTCTGAGTTATCTGCCTCTGTGTCTTTTTCTGACCCAGAGACCCAGACACTCTACTTCTTCCCCCATTCATGACACCATGTAGCCAAAAGGAGACCTAATTCCACAAGAGAGGGGTGCACGGCTTTGCTACCAAGTACATCGTAACTTCTTTTAAGTCTACAGTGAGATTTACCTTGAACTTTGGTCTTCGGCTGAGAGTGATGATGAAAAAGCTGTCAAGTACTCATCTGTGACTGACAATGTGCTAAGCACTTTATAGAGGTATCTTGGGAAGACACCGCTTCTCTCTTCTGGGAGCTTAAACTGAATATTATGTTTATAGGAAGAATATTTCAACTAAGTTCTGAGAGGTGAGGATGGGAGAAACCTCCAACAGCTAGAAAAGCCCAGACAAGCTTGGTCTCATAAAGCAGGCTCACCTGGGCAAACAGTCCCCACAGACAGCATTAGAGGTAGCTGTGCAGTTGACCTTCTGAACACGATTGATGACAGCACAGGTGATGCAACTCTGACATCTGTGGTGGCCCCAGCTGCTTTTGTACCTGCGAGGAGGGCAGGCTGTGCAGTAGGCATCTCCACCCTCTCCATAACCACAATCCTGTAGACAGATGGGAGTTGTTAATATTGCTTTATAGGAGCTTGGAGATGGGATCACCTGTACATGAGTGGACATGTATAGAGTAGTATTTTGCAACTTGCAACCCCATTACTAAGTCATAAAACCAATTCACTAGCTTCCAGCCAGCATTGAAAGATAAAATAGAATGAAATAGAATAATAATATCAAATATAAGAGTACATAGAAAGAAGTAAAGCTAAGTATTTGTATCAGTCAGCATAGGCTATGCTGCAGTATGGCAAAAGTCAAACCCTAAATCTCAGTTTCTTAAAAGAATAAAAGTGTATTTCTCAATCATCGTATTTGCCTACCAGGGGGTTCCTGAGGACTCTGCTGTACATCATCCTCAATGGGGTACCCGGGGTTACAGAAGCTTTACTTTTCTGCTTTTATGATTGAAACATTGTGAACTGTGTACAAGCTCTTAAAGTTTTCCCAAAGAAATGACCCATATTGCTTTACTCACATGTCCTTGGCCATACACATCACATGATCATTAATAACTACAATGGGTACAAGAAAATGCAATTCTACAATGTGACAGAATGTGGCGAGCTGAAATATTTGACAAATAGTCATAAGCACTACCCACATCAGTACTGTTTTATAAAAGTTTTACAGATAAAATGCATGAAAGTATATACTGGGTTGTGATAAAAAGTTATTTCTTACTCTGGGTCATGGTAAAAAATGTTTGAATGCCAATGGTATAGATGAGAGGCAAACACTCTAGCTGGCTCTTGTCTCAGCTCTGGTACTAACTACTTTGGCCGTATTCCTTACCCCCGACCCCCAGTTTCTGGGCATCAGAAGTCCCAACACTGAGGAAATTGGAATAAATGCTCTCTAGAGATTCTTAGAGCTGACAGCCTAACTTCAACAGGAACAAGGCTCCTGCCTGATACCAGTCACAGCTCTTTCTCAAAGAAACAACTCTAGTTGTGAAAGGATATTAATTGTATGCTAGTTGTAGCAGAAGCCGGCTGGTTGTTCACTTAACCTATTCTTTATTTCTCCTGGGAACACCATTAGCCAACATTGCTTAACCCCACTGCAATGAAATGGGGGCATGTGCATCATTTCTAGCCAATGAAATATGGATACTAATATTGTTTGCCATTCCCAGGCCTGACTCAAAAACATGTCCTGTGTGATACTTAAATTTTCTTCATACATTCATTTTCCAGTGCATGCTGACACCCCTGGAAACCTTGGAATAAATATATTAAGAATGATAGTGGAAGCCAGATAAAACGGAGGAGTAGGCAGCTTCAAGCTCTTATGCCCCTACAGAAACATAGAAAAACAAGCAGGAACTGTCATAATCAATGTTGTCAGAACTCTGGAAAACATTCAAAGGCTTACATCAACCATGTAAATGTTAAATCAAGAAAAAGGTCACTTGAAAATAATGGGAAAGTTTTCCGCTATTTTTGCTTGTACTTGTTACATCCCTCACCCCAGAGCAGTGGCAGTCCTAAAGTAGTGGAAGTCTTAAAGTAGCCTCAGCCTGTATTCCTAGTGTGAGACTTCAGTACCTGATTCCAGAGTGAGCTAAGCAAAACTTATTGACAAATTACTGTGTATGTCTGTCCTAACCTCTTTGAGGGCTATTTGAAGGACTGATATAAGGTATTTATGTATGTTCCACTCGATTGAGAATGCGGATTGGAAAAGTGATGGGCACTGTTTCAAAATGCTGCAAGGCAAACTAACAAACCACAATGCCTAGGGCAATGATTATGGATTAAGACATAAAACAGACTGTCTGAATCTGGGAGCAAAAGCTGGGGGAGGTTCCTTTAGAAATAAGGACATTCAAAAGTATCCACATGGAGGAATTTAGAAAGGTGTGTGCATACAAGACACATGCTCAGAAAATACTAGCGGAGACCTAAAGCTTACATGTCAGGCTGATCCCTAAGCTAAATGCACATCTGGCTAACTGTTCAAGTAGTTCCCCAGCACAGAGCCAATCTAAAAATGTGAGAATAGTGTGTGACTATTTTTTCTTTTGGTTGTTGTTGTCATTTTTTAACTTTTAGCATTCAATGAAATTGCTGTCCAAACATTAGCTGAACATGTGCTAAATTAACATAGGTTTCAATGACGATACATGACAAAAAATAGTCTCTACAAAAATAGTTTGGAAAAACACCTAAAAAAATGGAGTGCTAGCCTAGGCAACACGGCAAAGCCCTGTCTCTACCAAAAATACAAAAATTAGTTGGGAATGGTGGCATGCACATGTGGTCCCAGCTACTCAGGTGGCTGAGATGGGATGATCACTAGAGCCCGGGAAGTGGAGGCTGAAGTCAGCAATAACCATGACACTACACTCCAGTCAGGGTGACAGAGCAATACCCAGTCCCAAATAAAGTAATAATAATAACAATAATAATAATAATAACAACAACAGATGGACTACTATAGCCTTCAACAACACAAATCTAGAAAACAAACAAAACCAAAACCAAAAATAAAACAGGAAGAGGGGGAATCTGACTTCCAGAGTTACTTCATTACAATACAAAACTGCCCAGTTTTTAACAACAAAAAAATAAATCACACAGTGTAAAAAGAAACAGGCAAGTGTGGCCCATTCGAAGGAACAAGAAAAAGAAAGAACTGAGACTATTCTTGAGGAAGCCCAGACATTGAACTTAGTAGACAAAGACTAAAAGAACTGTCTTAAATTTGCTCAAAGACAAACATGGGCAAAGAACTAAAACAAATCAGGAAACAAATGTATAAACAAAGTGAGAATATTGGTTAAGAAAAATTGTAAAACAGAACCAAACATGAATACTGGAGCTAAAAAGTAAGATAAATGAAATGAAAACTTCACTAGAGAATTTGAGTAGGTAAAAGAAAGAATGAGCAAACCTGAATGTAGGGCAATTTAAATTATCAAGTCTGAGGAGAAGAAAGTAAACAGAACATAAGGAATTTGTGGAACATCATGCAGGTGACCAATATATGCATTATGGGATTCCCAGAAAAAATAGGCAGATGGGGGACGAGAATGAATATTTGAAGAAATAATGGCTTAAAACTTCTCAAATTTGATGAAAGACATAAATTTACCCATCCAAGATGCTCAAGAAACTCCAAGCAGAGTAAACATAAAGAGACCCATGCTGAGATACACTATCAACAAAATGTTTATAGCTGAAAACAAAGAGAAAATACTGAAAATCAAGAGTGAAATTACTTGTCAAGTAAAGGTATTCTCGATAAGATTCAAAGCATATTTCTCATCACAAAGTGCAGAGACTTAAAGTCAGTGAGATGACATGTATAAGTGCCTAAACAAATAAACTGTCAACCAAGAACTCTATATACAGAAAAAAGTTCTTCAAAAATAAAGGAATAATTAAAACATCCCTAGATAAACAATAGCTGATTGATATCACTAGACCTGACTACAAGAAGAGAGTCCTTCAGGCTGAAATGAACAGACAACGGAGAGTAACCCAAAGCCATGCAAAGAGTAAATATCTCTGGTAAAGGTGATTGCATGAAAAAATATTATTCCACTTATATGAAATATCTAGAATAGGAAAATTTGTAGAGATAGAGAGTAGAGGCTATCAGGCACTTTGGGGAGGGGGAAATTGGGAGTTATTGCTTAATGCCTACAGAGACTGTATTTGGAGTAATAAAAAGTCTTAGAAATAAAGGGGTGATGGTTGCATAACATTGTTAATGTGATTAATGCTGCTGAATTACACACTTACAATGGCTAATACAGCAAATTTGAGATAATATATTTTACCACAATCTTAAAAATCATAATGCAGTCTACCAAAAACCATGAATTGTAAACCTAAATGGGTGAATTGCCTGGTATGTGAACTGTATTTTAATAAGGCTGCTTAAAAAATACAGAGCTCCCATAAGCCTGGCTTCCTGAATGGCTGAGAAGAATCTTCCTACTCCCCAACATGGATTGGAGTCACATTCAGGAATAAACCCTTAACTTGTTATGTCACCAAACTTTAGTATTTGTTACAGCAGTTAGTATTACCTGAACTAACATTTAAGTTATACTTTCCCAGGAGTTGGAAAAAGTGAGCATCAGGCAGGCTCGAAATACTCCTTCCATTCTGCCCCTGTGTTTGCCCACTCAGGCTTTACTCAATGCCTTGCAACCTCACTCACAATGATCCCATCTATGAATAGGATCGGACATGGGCAGTAGTCATTTTACTCATACTCTAAGTTTCTTGAAAAGTTAAAGGGTTTCTTGGAATCTCTGCTACCTTATGTGCACCATTGGAATGGTGATAGCTTCCATATCTGCTTAAAACAGTGAGCCGGGGGGTCAAACTGTTAGGAAATATAATGTAGTGATGAAAATCCCTGATCCAAGGTAATGAAGACCTATCTTCAACTCCCACTTCTACCACTGACCAGCGATGTGACCTTGGGCAAGTCATTGGGCCTGAATTTTCTTGTCAATCCAATTGGAAATAATGCTACCCAACTTATAGGTTTGTTAAGATTACATGAGCTGACCAAATGAACAAAGGGAATATCTCAAAGCAATGGAGAATAGCTGGCTTTTTAAATAGGTTATGTTGGATAACCGAATGACAATGTGAAAAATGATAAAATTTGATACATTCCTCACACTATACACCAGAATGAATTCAAAATAGATCAGAAATTTATAGATAAAAATTAAAACCAAAAAGTACCAAAACAAAATATAAATAAATTCCTCTTTAATCTGGGAGTGGAGAAATTTTTCTCTAACTGCAACACAAAGTCCAGAAGCAATAAAGGAAAGATAGATCTAATTACATAAAAATTTTAAAAAGTTTCAGGGTAAAAGATTCATAAGCAAAATCAGAAGACAAATAACGAACTATTAAAAAATGTACACCATGTTACAGACTAAAGATTTATATTCCTAAAATACAGAACTAGTATAAATTAACGACAACCACCTTATGAGAAACTAAACGTATATTCACAGAAAAAGAAACACAAACAGCTCTTATTTAGATAAAGGATGTCTCTTAACCAGATACACACACACACACAGATACGTATATAGCTCTGTGTGTGGGTTGTGTGTAGTGCTTGTCACCATGCCTAGAACATAGTAATCCTTCAATGAACAGATGAACATTAGGTATTGTTCTTCTGGAAAGCAAGTTTTTATTTTATCTATGGCACTGGAATCAGAAGACATGTGCCTGACTCCTCACTTACTCACTTGCTAGAGAAGGGAATGACAAAAGCAAGCTAGCATTTATTGAAAGTTAACCAATAAGTTGAGTGATTGATTGATTAATTGGTTAGCACTCCCTTTTATTTTATTGGTTAACTCAGAAAATATTGTTAAAGCAACTACAATGCATAAGGATACTATTCTGAATATTGTGACTAAATAATTGAATCAATCAGACAAAAATCCACACACTCATGAATTTATATACTTGTTTATTCATCATAAAACCTTATAAGGGTGCATTATAATCCATGTTTCACAAATAAGCAAAATTGAGGCACAAATTGTTGGCCTGAGAAGCCTCTTCCCCATGGGCCTGAGATTCCCTATACACAACTAGAGACAATAGGCTGCAGGGGGCACCTGAGATTCCACCATAAGTACCCAGCTCAAATGCTTCTTTGTCCTGTTAGTCTGAGATTATTTTCCCCCACATAGGAACAGGTGGCTGGGGTGTACTGGCAAGTGGTATCCTACCAATAATAAGTGGTCAAGTATGGCAAATGTTCTTTGACTCTACAACTCAGACACTTCTTTATGCCGACCTAAATGGACCAAGTGACCTGGCCCAGGAAATCGTCTATACCTGAGGCAGCACAAGATAAACCCCACAGACCAAAAATCACACTACAAAGGTCTTGGAAATTAAATAGTCTTTAGAACTGCAGCTCACAAACGTAGGCCAAAACCTGTATGCTAAACATAAACAGATGACTGCCTGCTAAAGTAAAAGTTTAAATAGGACTCTGAGTCTCCTGACATAATTGACAAAATGTCCAGAACACAACGAAAAACCACCCATGATAATAAGAATAAGGAAAATCACAACATGAATGAGAAAAGTCAATTAACTGACAGCAACTCTTAGATAAAGGAGATGTTGGAATGATTGAACAAGGATTCTAAAGCACCCGTAATAAAAATGTTTTAAAAACCTCAAAGAAACAGAGGTTTTTTTTTAAATAAACAGATGGTAATTATTAAAAATAAAATGACAGAAATTTTAAAAATTCACTGGATGGGCTTAGTAGTAGAGAAGAGACAGATGATAGAATCAGTGAACTTGAGGATAGAACAATAGAATTTATGCAGTATGAACAGGGAGAAAACGACAAAATAAAATAAAATGAACAAAGCCTCAAGAACCTATGAGACTATAACAAAATATAGAAAAATGATATGGTCAGAATCTTATGAAAATAAAATTTTTGTTTTCTCTTTTTTTTATTTTATTATTATTATACTTTAAGTTTTAGGGTACATGTGCACAATGTGCAGGTTAGTTACATATGTATACATGTGCCATGCTGGTGTGCTGCACCCATTAACTCGTCATTTAGCATTAGGTATATCTCCTAATGCTATCCCTCCCCCCTTCCCCCACCCCACAACAGTCCCCAGAGTGTGATGTTCCCCTTCCTGTGTCCATGTGTTCTCATTGTTCAATTCCCACCTATGAGTGAGAACATGCAGTGTTTGGTTTTTTGTCCTTGCGATAGTTTACTAAGAATGATGATTTCCAATTTCATCCATGTCCCTACAAAGGACATGAGCTCATCATTTTTTATGGCTGCATAGTATTCCATGGTGTATATCTGAAAACATTTTCAAACAAATTGGGAGAAAACTTCACAAATTTGGTAAAAGACCTATAAGTTAAAGAGGATGAACAGACCCCAAACAGAAAAAATCCAAAGAAATGCACACCAATACACATCATAATAAAACTTCTGAAAACTAAAAAAAATATATTGAAAATAGCCAAGAATAAATGGCATTACCTATAGAAAAACACCCATTCAAATGATATGACAGTGGGTTTCTGTCAGAAGCCATGGAGGCCAAGAAGGAAGTATTACATTTTTCAAGTACTGAAATAAAAAAACTGTCAACTGCAAATTTATATCCAGTGAAAGTATCCCCAGAAATGAAGGGACATAAAAACATTCTCAGGCAAAGGAAAACTAACAGAATGAGTTGCTAGTAGGCCTACCCTTAAATAATGCTAAAGGGAGTTCATAAAACAGAAATGGAATGATTTAAGAAAGAGTGGAAGTGATAAAAGAAGAAATCTTGGAGCATCAGGAAGGAAGGAACACTGGGAGAGAAAAATATATGGTTGTATAGAAGGTACTGTCCTTCTCTTCATACATTTTATAAATCATAGTTGACGACTAAAACAAATTTAACAAAAATTATATCTGATATTCGTGACAATGATATTTAAAAGTGGGGAAAGTAAAGGAATCTAAATGGAACAGATATTTCAATACTTCACTTGAAATGGCAAAATGTTGATACCAGCTGACACTGAAAAAGTAACATGTGTTAGTTTTTCATGTAATACTCAGAACCACCTCTGAAAAAATGACACAAAGAGATACACTCAAAAACACTACAAATAAATCATGATGGAATCCTAAATAAAATGTTCATGGAACCCACAGGAAGGCAAGAAAAGACAAACAGAAGGACAAAAAAACAGAGAAAACAAACACAAAAAGAATAAAATGTTAGGCTTAAATCCTAAAATATCAATGATTATTTAAACATAAGTGTTCTAAGTAAGCCAATTAAACCAACTGGCATAGTGAAATAAAACCAAAGACTATCAAATTGTATGCAATAAAAATTAAATAAATGAATCATTTTTTAATAAATTAAGGAGAAAATTATCATTAAAAATTTATTGAGAATTCTCCTTCATAATTAGGAGGCAAAGGAAGTTCTTTCAAATGACTATGGTGCAAAAATTATTTTGCTATTAACCACTTTTATAGCCAGAAAACACTGATATTCTTGATTTTGCCATGGTAGCACAATGCTAATCCAAAATTTTGATGCTGATAGTGTTACAATAATAATTATTTGTTTTAGTTGAAATACTAACTTATACAACTTAAAAGGGTATTTACCTTAAAAGTATAATCAAGAATGGTTTATTCTGGGAATGCAAGATATTTAAGTTTTAGGAATTTATTAACATATGTCATCAAATTAATACATCAAAGGGAAAATATATATACAAATCAATAGATGATACTAAAATGAAACAAAATTTAAAAGCATTTCAGGTTTTTAAATACAAATATACTTACATTTTAATATATTTTATACAAATGATTTTTAAAATACTCTGTTATCTACTATATGTCTGTCTACTTAGGTTCCTTAGGTGAGTAGACAAAGAACAATAAATAATGAATAGAAAGAATAGAAAGAGAAACAATCAGAAACAGATCACAAAATTGGAAAGGCAAATGGGCAAATAAACACAGTAAAGTTGGTACATTTCCCCTGTCAAATAGAAAAAATGTAAAACCAAAATTCTCATAAAGTCCTCATAAATTAGTAATTAATATTAAAAGGAAGGCATAAAATTAATAGATCATGAAAATGTCTATTATTCATTAGCGTTTAGGCTTCTGGGACATGGGAATTTGTTGTGGGAAGTCAGGGACCCTGAACGGAGGGCCACAACAGGAATTCTATGCACTGTTGAAAATAAATATAATGGTAATGGAAATTAGTATAAACAAAACTCAGAAGTGTTATCTGCTGATATATTTCAAGAGTCTTAAAATCATATGCATTATTTAGCTTGGCAATTATGCATCAAGAAAAATGTCCTGAGGAAATGGTGTTAATTTTCTGCAATGATTTATTTACAGTGATGTTTATAATTCATGATTAAAATTTAAAAGTAAATAAAAGTAACTTTAAAAAAGGCTGTCAGATGCTTCTAGCTGCTTATTCAAACAATTGCTCCTCTTCTTCCTTACTATAAAAACACTGATTTCATTCCAGGTGGCATGATGACCAGCCTCCAGAACAGATTCTTGATTGGTCTTAATCACACAATCCCATTCTCATTGGCCAGATACTTATTTCCAAGTCTCTATTCCAGCTAGAGATAGCTACATCACCCTGTTCTGGATCATAAGATATAAGGAAAAATCTGTTGGACAGCTTCTGGAAAAAGACTTCTTCCCTATAAAAAGCAAGCTATTTTGACCTTGCCCCTGATTCCTGACTTTGACTATTGCATGAAGATATGATGCTTTGAGTTTTGCAATCATGAGGCCACAATAATGAGAACAAAACAGCAAGATGTCCAAAATGAAGGATGAAAAGAGGCTGAGTCCTTGACAACATTGCTGATCTGCCCAACAAGCACAAAGGCTGCCTGTCTCCAGACTTCATTACATAAATAAATATACTTATAGTTCATGTCACGGTTAAATTTTATGTTACTTTCAACTTACTACATCCTAATTGATTCTGAGGTGAAATAATTTGCCCAGAGCAAAGATGGGACTCATGCCCATGTGTATCTGGCTCTAAAGCTTATATATATTACACATATATAAGCTTTAATATCTATTTTAATGTCCAGCGTGACCTAACCTCTGGCAATCTTTCCTTGGTACTGTGATCCTTTATTAACCATGTGGGTACCCCACTGTGGGACATAATGCCATGTGTAAAAACTTAGAATTAGTGCTTGTATCTCTTGATATCCCTGCGCCTCATTCTCTTCATTTTTTAAAATACAAAGGTAGGAATAAAGTGGGCTAGATAATTACTATGTTGTTTTCCAGCCACAGATTCCTGTAACTTTCCAACCCAAAACCCTCCAAAGAGCTCCTAATGTACTTAGAAAAAAATGAAAATTTCTCATAGACCTCAAGCTGCTATCTGGTCTGGTCCATACTTCTCTCTCTGACCTCTTTGTGTACTACCCTCCCTCTCATTCACCATACACCTATTGCACTAACCTTCCTCCTTTTCCTTCAAAATGCCTAGTTCATTTTGGGAACTTGGGATTCTGCACTAGTATCCCCTCCCCAGAGGCTGTCTCCATAGGGAGACCTTTCCTTGTTTCATAATCTGAAGTAGCCACCCAGTCACCCTAATTCGATTCTTCTCATGTCTTCATATCCAGATTCTTCATTTATCTGTGTATGTGTCTCAATTATTATTTTTTCACTAATAATAGAAGGTAAGGTCCATGAGGGCAAATATTTTTGTTCGTTTTGCCATATCCATGGTGTCTACAACCATGCCTGCCACATTGCAAGTGTTCAATAAGCAACTGCTGAATAAACAAAAATTGCATAAAATAGGGTGTGAATATGCAGAAACCATCTGCTAGCTGCTTGCTTCTGGCTTCTGTAGCCCCAGCTGCAGCCAAAATTTAATACCACCCCCAAGTTCAGGGACCAACAAGGGACCTGAGGAAAGAACAATTAAGCAGATCCAGGCTTGAAACAAGTAAGTTACATAAAGTCTCTGCCTTGCTGGTCATTTTGTTCTGATCCTTATCTTTAACTGGGATTTTAGACCCTCCGTGGTTCCCTATCCCTATATTCTCCATTGCACAGCTTCCTCAGTAGTGCAGACCCTCTAGAACAGAGGCCTTCTTGGCTCTTCTCTCTTTCTCATTCCTAAGACCTGATATCTGGCTCTTGAACACCATGTGGTTGGGCCTTGCTTTAGCTGACAGATTACCCTAATGCTGAACAGTCCTCATGGGTCTCTGCATTACACATCTATTCTTGAAATACTCTGTTATCTCATGGAAACTTCCCTTGACCTTGATCCTGCTAGGCTGACTTCATGCTGGAATCATGACTGCTATTGCATACTCTGTGGATCCCAGGTTTTAACCGCTGAACTGGATCAGTCATAAGTAGGGCTGACTCCCCTAATCTTGGCCTCTTTCAGTTGCCAGGCTGGTTCCTAAGATGCAACAAAAATAAGTGTACTGAATAGGAGAACTTACCTTGGATAGCTCCTGTCCAGGACCACACCGTTGGCAGGTGACACACCGTCCCCATTGGTCCCAGTACTCATTTTCTTGGCAATCCATGGTGGGAAGGCTGTGGGTAGAGAACACAAGAACTAGCAAGCTAGTGGGAAGGGACTATAAGTAGTGGCTTCCATGCCACTTGGCTTCTGGGTCCCCTTAATCTCTTCTCTAGATCTGAGATAGTGGGGATGAGGAAGCCAACACAAAAGAGTTAATGCTTATGTAGCTCTGACCATGTGCCATGAGTTCTTGTAAATGCTTTGCATGTAGTAACTCATTCCATTCTCAAGACAATCATATTAAGAATTATTTTTAGCAACATTTTACAGTTGAAGAAACTGAGGCAAAGAGACCAAGCAATTTGCTCAAATTCACAGTCAGTGGCTATACCAGGAGCTGAATTTGTAAAGAGAGTAATAAGACAAGGAGTTGGCTTCTGCCCAGGGGGTAAAGAATAATCACAATCCCTCATGTGTAAACAGATCATAACAATTTAGAAAGTACTTTCACATCTATTATTATTTGATCTACACAACATTCATGTGAGGTAAGCAGTATAGGGATTGTCATCTTTATTTTATAATTGAAAAAGCTGAAACGTAGTTTCTCTTTGCCAACAATGGCCTCAGTACCTCTGAGGACCAATAGCTGCCATAGCTTCTGTCTTAGGCAGAATGGGAGGGGAGAATGACCCAGCATGTAGACATATTTTGGTGCACAAAGGTGCACAGATAGGGAAACATTACTCAGATAATAGTTCCTGGAATACAGATGCATATAGCAGTAGAGCTAGCATTGGACTGAGAATTAGGAGATATGGATTCTAATCCTGGCTATAGGCTAGCAAATAATCCTGTTGCTCAGGACAAAGAGGTTTCCTAGTACGCAGAACTTTCAGTGCTAAAACTGGAACAGTTCTGGGCAAAGTGGGATGGCTGTTCACCATGCCTGGCTCTTACCCTTTCAGTCTACAATCTGGGATGGATCACTTTATCTTTTCTGGTCTCAGTTACTTAATCTAAGCAAAAGGGATAGAATGTTCTTCACCTACTGTATATAGCTCTTGGGAGGGTTAAAGGAGCTAAGGTCCATCAAACCATTCTAAAGAGCTATACAAAATAAGACAGAGTTAAGTATGCAGAAATGTTGTCTTCTACAAAGTGGAATTTTAATGAAGGGGCTCAAGTAATTCATAAATGGGGCTTATCCTACTCAAAGAGAAAGGTAGCATGAGGTTCTTTACTTACTCATGACTTCATACTAGGGTGAATTTCAAGTGGTTTCTAAAAGTGCCAAAGTCCTAAATATGTACTCTTAGTCAGAAGAGAGGAGAGTGTACATGTGTACCTTGAGAGGCCACCACTCCTCCACTCAAAGGTCCCCAAAAGCGATAGGTGAAGTCATTCTAGATGGCATTCCATAAGTGCACCTTTTTCCCATCATCAGCTGGGCCATTCTTTCCCATTACTTCATTCAAAGGAAAGTGGGCTACAAGACCCATGTTTGCATAAGATAAACATACTGTCTTCTGTGCTGATTTGATCGCTGGCCCATGGTGTTGGCCTCAGTAGGCATGCTTCCCTCCCCTTGCTATGCACTCTTCTCATTGAGAACAAAAAACATCAGTATTCTCATAGCCTTCATGACCAGGAAGTTAAGCACCACAGTAACAGGGCCAGGAAACTGCTCTGGACAACTTTCTCATATCCCTTTTTGCCCACAAAACAGAAAAACATTGGCAGGAACCAAGAAGTAGCCCTCTTCTTGAGCTAAGTTCCCAACATAGGCGTTTAAAATCTCCATGACAACTGCTGCTGCCATTTGAGGGTCTGAGACATCCGATTTCATTTGGTTTCTAGAGCTCCACCCACCTAATAAACATCATGTGTCCTAAACCCCAACATGTCTCTCTAACCATGGCTTTGAAACCTCTGTCTAGGCAAGGCAGGCTTGGTGCCAAATTGAACAGAGGGCCTTTCTCTCCCCTCTTTTTTCCCTCCCTCCCTTCCTTCTTTCCTTCCTTTCATCCTTTCTTTCTCTCTCTCTCTCCTTCCTTCCTTCCTTGGTGCAGTTTTGCTCTTGTCGCAGTACAATAGTACAGTCTTGGCTCACTGCAACCTCTGCCTCCTGGGTTCAAGTGATTTTCCTGCCTCAGCCTCCCGAGTAGCTGGGATTACAGGCGCATGCCACCATGCCCAGCAAATTTTTGTATTTTTAGTAGGGGCAGGGTTTCATCATATTGGTCAGGCTGGTCTCGAACTCCTGACCTCAGGTGATCTGCCCGCCTCAGCCTCCCAAAGTGCTGGGATTAAAGGTGTGAGCCACCGTGCCCAGCCTTCCCTCTTTTTTTCTCATACTATTTATTCAAAGCATACAAATTAAATTATCTTTCATTCAACGCTTAACAAATTGACTTTATTAAAGAGAACAAAATCATAGATTCTGGACTCTTTTGAAGAGGTCAGGGCGTATGTGTAAAACTACCTAATAAGGGTTAAATGTCATTACCTAGAGACAAAGTCAGACCTTATATGAATCTTTCCCTGTAATCAACAGTTTCCTGTAGCATATGTAACTGCCTTTTAAAAGAAAAAGTAAGAAAGAATAATTATGTTTTCAGAAAATTAGAGTTACTCTGAGGTATTCCATACTGCAGCTAGACACTCTTCCAAAGTATCACAAACGATGTGGCTGAATCCTCTCAACTTCTGGCTAAGTTGGCAATATATACAGACCTATAAAGTTCCCAAGAGAAGAGACCACTGCATGCCCAGTGCCTAGCCCTGCACCTGGCACAGAGTGTGTACCTCAACAGTGCTTACTATTTGTTAGCTTATCAACATGCTACATTCCCTGGACTATGGTTAACTATGCATATGAATCTAGCAACATAGATCATTTCTTTTTAAGATAATGACTTTCCAAACAATAGTAGTAACCTCACATCAAAAAAAGAGCAAAGCTCTTAGTTAGGGACATGTAGACTTGAGTTTTAATTTTAATTCTGCATCCTCAAACAAATGGTTTTACGTTTGTCAGCATCAGTTTTTTCATCTGCAAAATGGAGGTTTAAATAATATGCTGCACAGTAATTTAGAAAATTAAATGCAATAATACATATTAAGGGACCAAGTATAGGGCTTGATACATATAAGACGTTTGGTAATTAGCAGGTTCCCTTTCTTCTTTCCTCTTCAGAACAGTGAGGTTTATAGTAAAAGGAGTGCACATTTGTCATTTTTGGGATGTGTGGGGAAGAAAAGGTAAAGGCACCCAAGCTTCTTCATTGACTATTTCAGCTGCAGCATGAAGGCCATGTTTAAGATGGATGCCACTATAGCAGTTTCCTCCTCATTAATCGCAACCACCAGTGACCTGATGCTTAAGGAAAAGATTCTCCACGATACCCTCAGTGCCTAAGCCACATTGGCTAAAAGAAACATTGTTCTAAGTGTTTGCTGGATTTTTTTCATCAAGGCATTTCTGTATAGGATTAACTTGGTCGACAAACATTTGGAAACTTTTCCAAGACAATTGCCTTTGAAATGGAAGTGAAAAAGAAATAAAATCAGATTTGCAAATAAGTGAGGATGCTATTATGGACTTCATGAAATAGCACATGATTTTCCACAGAACAGTCCCTCTCACCTCCACAACCTAAGGTTATGGCTGCTCAAGAAAATTTTTTTCACCCCAACTCTGACATGGGGTTGTGTTCTCTTTACATTACTGACGGTTGGGGAAAGGAAGGGAAGTGGCAGATGCCTCTTGTCTCAATCTCTTGTCTCAATCCCATGGAGTATAACACATGATGGGGTTCTGATTCTGCTAAAGCACATCACCCACTCAGTTGTACTGTTTGTCAGCTACACCCTGAAATACTTCCTCCAACTTCCCAACTTGCCCAGAGAATATCTGATCTGTGTAACTCAGAAGTTACACAGATGAGGTAATGTGGAAGTGCTCTAAAAATTCATGTGGGTAACATGCTGGGATTTTTTGTCTGTCTGTTTCTGATTGCAGTACAACATATACATAGTAAGGAGCACAAAGATTAAGTAAATTAATAAATTTTTACTATGTACATGCCCATGTAAACACCACCCAGATAAATACACAGAACCTTTCTATTACCACAGCAGGCTCCCTCACTCCCCTTCCCAGTCAATATTGACTCCTCCCCAGGTAATTACAGCACTGGCTTCTATCACTACAATTAGTTATACCTGTCCTTGAAATTCACATAAATTTGAATCATACAAGATGCGCTCTTCTGTTTCTGGTTTCTCTTGCTAAATATAATGTCTGTGATAGTTATCCATTATGTTTTGTGTAGCAACATTTGTTAATTACTATTGTTGTGTAGTATCCTATTGTATGGATATACCACAATTTATATATTTTTCTTGGCAAACATTGGGCTGCTTTTAATTTGAGGCCATTATAAATTGAGTTGCTATACTACGGTCAATGGATTTTTTAAAGAGTGTCAAGAAAATTCAATGAGAAAAAAAATCTTTTCAAAAAAGGGTGCTGGGGAAACTGGATATCACATGCAAAAGAATCAAACCGGACCCGTACCTCACATCATATACAAAATTAACTCACAATAGACTAAATCCCCAAATGTAAGAGTTAAAGCTATAAAACTCTTATAAAAGTTTTCTTATAAGAAAACATAATAATTCTGTAATTAAGGTTTTTCTTATAAGAAAATATAGGTGTAAATTTTTGTGACACTGGATTAGACAGTAGTTTTTTAGATATAACAACAAAAGCACAAGCAACAAGAGAGAAAAACAGAACAATGACATGTCAACAAAATTTAAAAATTAAAAATGTTTGTGCTTCAAAGGACACCATCAAGAAAGTGAAAAGACAATCCACATAATGGGAGACAAAAATTTTCATATCACATATCTGATAAGAGACTTGTATCTAAATATATGGAAAACTCTTGCAACTCCAAAATAAAAAAAGATAGATAATTTTAAAATGAGTAGAGAATTTGAATAGATATCACTCTAAGACTTACAAATGGCCCATAAATACATGAAAAGATGGTCAGTGTTATCAGCAACAAAGGGAATGCAAATGAAAACCACAATAAAACAGCACTTTATATCCACTAACAAAAAAAAAAAAAAAAAAAAAAAAAAAAGCCGGGCAGGCACGGTGGCTCACGCCTGTAATCCCAGCACTTTGGGAGGCCAAGGCAGGTGGATCACCTGAGGTCAAGAGTTCAAGACCAGCATGGCCAATATGCTGAAACCCTGACTCTACTAAAAATACAAAAATTAGCCGGGCATGGTGGCAGGCACCTGTAATCCCAGCTACTTGGGAGGCTGAGGCAGGAGAATCGCTTGAACCCGGGAGGCAGAGGTTGCAGTGAGCCGAGATCGTGCCATTGCACTCCAGCCTGGGGGAGAAGGATGTGGAGAAACTGGAACCCTTGTGTATTGCTGGCGAGAATACAAAATGATGCAGCCCCTTTGGAAATTAATTTTGCAGTTCCTCAAAATGTTAAACATCATGTTACAACATGACCCAGCAATTTCACTCCTAAGTGTAAATACCCAAAAGAATTGAAAACATGTTCATACAAAAACCTGTAAACAAATGTTCCTAGCAGCATTATTTATAATAGCCAAAAAGTGGGGAAAATCCACATATTCATCAACTGATAAATGGTAAACAAAATGTGGTTTATCCATACAATGAAAATTATTCAGTCAGAGAAAAGAATGATGTGCTTAACATGTGCAATAACATGAATGAACATTGAAAACATTATGCTAAATAAAAGAAGCTAGACACAGAAGGGCAAATGTTGTATGATTCTATTTACATGAAAAGTCCAGAATAGGCAATCAATCATAAACTAGCTTTAGTGGTTATCAGGGCCTGGGGAGAAAGGGAAATGGGAAGTGACTGCTGAATAGGTATGTTTCTTTCTAGGGTCATGAAAATGCCCTGGAATTAGATAGTGGTGATGGTCATGTGACTTTGTGAATATGCTAAAATCAGTGAATTACACACTTTAAAATGGTGAATCTTATAGTATGTGAATTATATCTTATTTTAAAAGATGGTTCTTTAGCTTTATTTAATACTTTGAATTTATTATTCCAATAGAATATTGCTTAAGTTAGCCCCCCAAAAAATGTTAAAGCTGCTATGAATATTTTTACACAGGCCTCCAAATATAATTTGATTCATCCAACTTCTCACCCAAACTTATCCAAGTATGTGTTGTATATACCTTGATTGTGTTTACAAGGGCCAACAGGTGGCAATATGACTAGAGTTATTCCCTTATTTTGCCTGTCTGTCATGTGGCTGCTCTTCCCACCCATCCCCCTGTCCTGATTCCTCAAAAAATAATGTAGACGATTAAGAACGCAAGCAGACAGGGAAGAGGAGAAACAATACAGCTGACATGAATAGTAATCCCCAAATTAGCTCATCATGCCCTGAATAATTGATGTTGGCCAAGTTTCTGCTGGATGTGAGGTACCTAGGCTGCTGGGGGTGCAGCTGCTTCTTGCTGCAGCTTGTGGCTGCTGCTCTTCTCAACTTGCACACATGCCTGTGGGGTGAAACATGCTCTCTCTATGTGGTATGGGTAGGCAGGAAAGAAGGACAAGTCTAAATTAAGAACTCAGTACTTCAGGATATTTGCTTTGCCTGGACAGTGCAGGAGGTGTGGGATTAAAAAGGGTGAAGAAGACAGCAGATGGTCTCCATGCCTTGCCCATTCCTCTCCTGTGAGCCCATCCATCCACCCACATGCACAAGACAGAATCAAAGAAGTTGCTCAACGTAGTCTTGAGAACACTGCTTTCTTGAAAATCAAGCTTCTAAACTGTACAGTGTTATCATTTCCAGATGCCTGGCCTGTAATTCAAATGTTGCTTTACCTTTTGGTGTTGGCACTCAGCCTTTCCCTTTTCTGACCTGATCCAAGGCCACTTCTATCCAAGGTTTATCTTGTCTGTAACCTCCTTCCAAACTATCAAACATCATATCTTCCTTCTGCCCCACTATTTGTAAAGTTTGCATTTCCTGTTTTAGCTCAGCATAGTGAATGGTCCTAGTCCCAGCTCTGCTATCAGGAGAACATCCCTTCCCAATGCTGGAATCAAGTTCCCCATTCATACCACGAGGGAGTTGGTTTGGCTAATCTTTTAGACCAGTGGTTCTCAGTCTTGGTTGCACCTTGGGAGTGCCAAAAAAAATAGTGACAACTGGGTCCCTCCCCTAAGATTCTGTTGTAGTTAGTCAAAAATGTGGCATGAGCACGCGACATTTTACAGTTCACCAAGTGATTCTCATGTGCAGTCAATGTTGAAAATCACAGTCTTAAGGGCTCTTTTCTTTTAGCTCTGACCTTGTCTGTTTCACCTGAAAATAAAGTGCAGTCAGAAAAAAAGGTTTTTCTGTATCTCTCCCCCATATTCAGACAGAATTTGTTGAGGGAGAAACCTAAGGTTTATCCATTTTTTTTCTAGGGAGAATAGAAAATAAAGATAAAGGGGATAAAACATGTTAGATCATGTCATTTCCAGCCTCAAAAGCCATTGATGGCTCCGTCTTTCACTCATAATAGCACGTAAGTCCTACATAGTTTTGGATATAACTTCAAAAATGAATGGGTATGTAAAAACATAAAATATACAAAGTGATGGATGACATATAATAAAGAGCTTATATTTAAAAAATTAAGTTCTTATAATGGCCAATGGAGACCTTAGATGATATGCCTACCTCAATTTCCCCCATTATTTCTTAACCTTATGTTCCACTACTCTTTTCCTTATTGTCTTCACTCCACCCATGCTGGCCTCCTTGTTGATCTTCAAACTAACCAGAAATGCCTTCATCTTAAGGCCTTCACATCTGCTGTTCCCTCAAGCAGGAATGTTCTCCCCCAGATACCTGCATGGCTACTTCCCTTATCTTCTTCAGTTCTTTGTTCATATACAGTCTTCTTAGTCAGGCTTCTCTGACCACTCTCTCAAATTTTCACCTTCTTTTCAGAATTCTTATCCCCATTTCGAGTTTTATTCTTTTCCATAGTACATATGACCTTCTGACATATCATAAATCTTATGTACTTTATTGCTTGTTTCTTCTCCAGTTAGAATGTAAATGCTATGAGATTGTGGTACATATTGTGTTTGCTACTTCATCATCAGTGCTTACAATACTGCCTGGCACACAGTAGGCACTAAACAAATATTTGTTGAATGATAAAATGGTGAAAATCTACAGAATACTGGGAATACTTTCCTGTCTGAGGAAAAGGTTTCATAGTTTATAAAGGATTTTACATCAATTAGCTCAACAGATCACCATCATATCCCTAGGAGGAAGCTAGGGATTGTTATCAAAAATTAATAAATTTGGACAGGTGCAGTGGCTCCCGCCTGGAATCCCAGCCCTTTCAGAGGCCTAGATGGGTAGATCACATGAGGTCAGGAGTTCAAGACCAGCCTGGCCAACATGGTGAAACCTCGACTCTACTAAAAATACAAAATTGAGCCAGGTGTGGTTGAATGCACCTGTAATTCCAGCTACTTGGGAGGCTGAAGTACAAGAATTGCTTGAACCCAGGAGGCTGAGTTTGCCATAAACCAAGATTGTGCCACTGCACTCCAGCCTGGGCAACAGAGCGAGACTCCATCTCATATAAATAAATGAATAAATGCATTAAAGAAGAAGATCACATGATGATGAAGGAATAGACAGATCTGAGATCTTGCTCAAGATCTCAGTAAAGAAGTAGAGCTGGGGGATCATGATGGCAGACGGGAGGCAGGACTAGATTGCAATTCCAACTTGGATGGACAGGGCAGTGTGAGGAGGTTTGCATCATGCATTTTAGCTCCAGGATGAATGCAAGAACAAACCAGGGATCTCAAGAGGACCTACAGACACTCTTAGGAAGTGGACTGCTCCTGCAGGACCCAGGACACACTCCAAATACTTTGAGCACTCCAACAGCAGAAGTGGGAAAGGGAGATCCTCCATTCCTTAACACACACCCACACTGGGGAAACTGAAGGTCTAATTTGCAGGAGAAGTTTCTGACTTTACCTGGAGCTGAGTCAATTTAGAGAGCTGAGCAAAATACAGGGGTAGAGGAAGCAGCAGGAAAAGCCCCGGGAGTTTGCTGGGTCCCCAAGCAGGCCTGAAACTACAGGGAACCTTCAGAAGGGTGGCCAGAGGCACAGGGGAAAATGCCACGGGGAAAAGGAAGTCTCCAGCTGAACTTTGTAACAATTTGAACCAGGAGAGAAGCAACCTGGCCAGAACTTGGGGTAGGGCATGAATCTAGTGTGGAGACTCTACAGGAGTGGGAAGAACCAAAGCCCTTTTCTTTCACAGCTGGGAGGTGGGTAACCTGGGGCAGGTTCTTTAGCCCTACTCACCCATTGCCTGGAAACAGACTTGGGACTGTTATGGGAGCACAGTGGGAGTGAGACTGGCACTTTGGATTGCATGGGAGCTGGGTGAGGCCTGTGACTGCCGGCTTTGACCCACTTCCCTGACCACCTGCATGATTCAGCAGAAGCAGCCATAATCCCCCTAGGTACACAGCTCCATGGATCTGGGAACCTCACCCCCACTCCCACAGCAGCCGCAGCAAGACCTGTCCAAGGAGAGTCGGATAGACTTGCTGGGTGGCTAGACTCAGAAGAGATATAACAATCACTGCTGCTTGGCTCACAGGAAGCCACATTCATAGGTAAAGGGAGAGAGTACTACATCAAGGGAACACCCCATAGGACAAAAGAATCGGAATAACAGCCTTCAGCCCTAGACCTTCCCACTGACAGAGCCTACGCAAATGAGAAGGAACCAAAAAAACAACTCTGGTAATATGAAAAAACAAGGCTCTTTAACATCCCCCAAAAAATCACACTAGCTCACCAGCAATGGATGCAAACCAAGACAAAATCTCTGATTTACCTGAAAAAGAATTCAGGAGGTTAGTTATTCAGTGAATCAGGGAGGCAACAGAGAAAGGTGAAGCCCAATGCAAGGAAATCTAAAAAATAATACAAGAAGTGAAGGGAGAAATATTCAAGGAAATAGATAGCGTAAAGAAAAAACAATACAAACTTCAGGAAACAATGGACAAACTTTTAGAAATGCAAAATGCTCTGGAAAGTCTCAGCAATAGAATTGAACAAATAGAAGAAAGAAATTCACGGCTCAAAGACAAGGTCTTCGAATTAACCCAATCCAACAAAGACAAAGAAAAAACAGAATAAGAAAATATGAACAAAGACTCCAAGAAGTCTGGGATTATGTTAAACAACGAAACCTAAGAATAATCAGTGTTCCTGAGGAAGAAGAGAAATCTAAAAGTTTGGAAAACATATCTGTGGCAATAACAGAAAAACTTCCCCAGCCTTGGTAGAGATCTAGACATCCAAATACAAGAAGCACAAAGAACACCTGGGAAATTCATCTCAAAAAGATCATTGCCTAGGCACATTGTCATCAGGTTATCTAAAGTTAAGACAAAAGAAAGAATCTTAAGAGCTGTGAGACTGGAAAGGAAAGGAAGAGGAGGGAAGGGGAGGGGAGGGGAGGATAGGGGACAGGAGGAGAGGAGAAGGGAGGGGAGGGGAGGGAAAGGGTAAAAGCACCAGGTAACCCACAAAGGAAAACCTATCAGATTAACAGCAAATTTCTCAGCAGAAACCCTACAAGCTGGTAGGAATTTGGGCCCTATATTCAGCCTCCTAAAAATATACAACTATCAGCCAGGAATTTTGTATCCACTGAAAATAAGCATCATATATGAAGGAAGGATACAGTCTTCTTCAGACAAAAAAATGCTGAGAGAATTCACCACAACCAAACCACCACTACAAGAACTGCTAAAAGGAGCTCTAAATCTTGAAACAAATTCTGGAAACACATAAAAATAGAACTTCTTTAAAGCATAAATCACACAGGACCTATAAAACAAAAATAAAATTTAAAAATAACAAAAAAGCAAGATACACAGGCAACAAGTAGCACAATGAATGCAATGGTACCTCACATCTGAATACTAACATTGAATGTAAATGGTCTAAACGCTCCACTTAAGAAATACAGAACTGCAGAAAGGATAAAAACTCACTAACAAATTATCTGCTGCCTTCAGGAGAATCACCTAACACATAAGGACTCACATAACCTTAAAGAAAAGGGATGGAAAAAGGCATTTCATGCAAAAGGACACCAAAAGTGAGCAGAGGTAGCTATTCTTATATCAGACAAAACAAACCTTAAAGCAACAGCACTTAAAAGAGACAAAGAGGGACATTGTATCATCACACAAGTCCATGTCCAACAGGAAAATATCACAATCCTAAACATATATGCAAATAATACCAGAGCTCCCAAATTTATAAAACATTTACTAACAGACCTAAGAAGTGAGACAGACAGCAACACAATAATAGTGATGAACTTCAATATTCTACTGACAGCAGAGATAAACAGCAACACAATAATAGTGGTGGAGTTCAATACTCTACTGACAGCACTAGACAGGTCATCAAGAGACAAAGTCAACAAAGAAACAATAGATTTAATCTATACCTTGGAATAAATGGAATTAACAGATATATACAGAACATTTCATCCAACAACTGCAGAATACACATTCTATTCAACAGTGCATGGAACTTTCTCCAAGATAGGCCATATGATAGGGCTCAAAACGAGCCTCCATAAATTTAAGAAAACTGAAATTATATCAAGCACTCTGTCAGACCAAAGTGGAATAAAACTGGAAGTCAACTCGAAAAGGAACCTTCAAAACCATGCAAATACATGGAAATTATATAACCTGCTCCTGAATGATCACTGGGTCAAATACAAAATCAAGATGGAAATTAAAAAAGTTCTTAGAACTGAATGACAATAACAACACAACCTATCAAAAGGATACAGCAAAGGTGGTGCTAAGAGGAAAGTTCATAGCCCTAAACACCTACATGGAAATGACTGAAAGAGCACAAACTGACATTCTAAGGTTATGCCTCAAGGAACTAGAGAAACAAGAACAAACCAAACCCAAACCCAGCAGAAGAAAGGAAATAACCAAGATCAGAGCAGAACTAAATGAAATTGAAACAACAAAAATCACACGAAAGATAAATAAAACAAAAAGTTGGTTCTTTGAAAAGACAAATAAAATTGATAGACCATTAGCAAGATTAACCAAGAAAAGAAGAGAGAAAATCCAAATAACCTCATTAAGAAACAAAACGGGAGACATTAGGACTGACACCACTGAAATACAAAAGATCATTTCAGGCTACTATGAATAGCATTACACACATAAAGTAGAAAACCTAGAAGAGATGGATAAATTCCTGGAAAAATACACCCCCTCAGCTTAAATCAGGAAGAATTATATATCCTGAACAGACCAATAACAGGCAGAGATATTGAAATGGTAATTAAAACATTACCAACAACAACAAAAAAAATCCAGGATCAGATGGATTCACAACTGATTTCTAGAAGACATTCAAAGAACAATTGGTACCAATCCTTTTGGCACTATTCCACGAGATAGAGAAAGAGGGAAGCCACCCTAATTCATTCTATGAAGCCAGCATCACCCTAATACCTAAACGAGGAAAGGACACAACCAAAACAGAAAACTACAGACTAATATATCTGATGAACATAGATACTAAAATCCTATTACAATACTAGCTAACTGAATTCAACAACATATCAAAAAGATAATCCACCATGATCAAGTGGGTTTCATACCAGGGATGCAGGGATGGTTTAACATACACAAGGCAATAAATGTGATATACCCCATAAACAGAATTTAAAACAAAAATCACATGATCATCTCATTAGATGAAGAAAAAGCATTCAACAAAGTCTAGCATCCCTTTATGATTAAAACTCTCAACAAAACCAGCATACAACAGACATACCTCAATGTAATAAAAGCCATCTATGACAAACCCATAGCCAACATAATACTGAATGGGGAAAAGTTAAAAGCATTCCCTCTGAGGACTGGAATAAGACAAGCATGCCCACTCTCACCACTCCTCTTCAACATAGTACTGGAAGTCCTCTCCAGAGCAACCAAACAAGAGAAAGAAATAAAGGGCATCCAAACTGGTAAAGAGGAAGTCAGACTGTCATTATTTGCTGACCATATGATCATTTACCTTGGAAACCGTAAAGACTCCCTCAGAAAGCTGCTAGAACTGATAAAATAATTCAACGAAGTTTCCAGATACAAGACTAAAGTACAGAATTCAGTAGCTCTCCTATACACCAACAGCGACAAAGTGGAGAATCAAATCAAGAACTCAACCCCTTTTACAACAGCTGCAAAAATAAATTAAATACTTAGGAATATAGCTAACCATGGAGGCAAAAAACCTCTACAAGGAAAACTACACAACACTGCTGAAAGGAATCATAGACGATACAAACAAATGGAAACATCCCATGCTCATGGATGGGCAGAATCAATAGTGTGAAAATGACCATACTGCCAAAAGCAATCTAGAAATTCAACGCAATTCACATCAAAATACCACCATCATTCTTCACAGAATTACAAAAAAAAAAATCTAAAATTCATGTGGAACCAAAAAAGAGCCCACATAACCAAAACAAGACTATGCAAAAAGAACAAATCTGGAGGCATCACACTACCTGATTTCAAACTATACTATAAGGCCATACTCACCAAAACAGCATGGTACTGGTATATAAATAGGCACATAGACCAATGGAACGAAATCAAAAACCCAGAAGTAACCTCAAATACTTGCAGCCAACTGATCTTTGACAAAGCAAACAAAAACATAAAGTGGGAAAAGGACACCCTTTTCAACAAATGGTGCTGGGATAATTAGCAAGCCACATGTAGGAGAATGAAATTGGAATGTCATCTCTCACATTATACAAAAATCAACTCAAGATAGATTAAGGACTTAAACCTAAGACCCGAATCTATAAAAGTTCTAGAAGTTAACATTGAAAAAACCCTTCGAGACATTGGCTTAGGCAATGATTTCATGACCAAGAACCCAAAAGCAAATGCAATAAAAACCAAGATAAATAGCCAGGACCTAATTAAACTAAAGAGCTTTTGCATGGCAAAAGAATCAGTCAGCAGAGTAAACAGACAACCCACAGGGTGGGAGAAAATCTGCACAATATATACATCTGACAAAGGACTAATATCCAGCATCCACAATGAACTCAAAAAAATCAAGTAGAAAAATCAAACAATCCCATCAAAAAGCGGGCTAAGGACATAAATAGACAATTTTCAAAAAAGATATACAAATGGCCAACAAACATATGAAAAAATGCTCAACATCACTAATGATTGGGGAAATGCAAATCAAAACCACAATGTAATACCACCTCACTCTTGCAAAAATGGCCATAATCCAAAAATAAAAAAAAAAACAGTAGATGCTGGTGTGGATGTCATGAACAGGCAACACTTCTACACTGCTGGTGGAAATGTAAACTAGTACAGCCACTATGGAAAACAGTGTGGATATTCCTTAAAGAACTAAAAAGAATCGTATATATATATATACACACACACACACACACACACACGTGTATATATATACACACACGTATGTGTATTCATATATATACATATATACACACACACGTGTATGTATATATGTACATATATACACACATACACACATACATATATACACATATACACACACGTGTGCATGTATATATACATATATACACACATATGTGTATGTATATATATACATATATATATGGATGAGATTCGAGACTATTATTCTTAGTGAAGTAAGTCATGAATGGAAACCCAAACACTGTATGTTCCCACTGATATGTGGGAGCTAAGCTATGAGGATGCAAAGGCATAAGAATGATACAATGGACTTTGGTGACTTGGAGGGAAGGGAGTGAAGGGGGGCGAGGGATAAAATACTACAAGTAGTGTGCAGTGTATACTGCTCAGGTGATGGATGTACCAAAATCTCACAAAACACCACTAAATAACATATCCATGTAACCAAATACCACCTGTACCCCAATAACCTATGGGATTTTTTTTAAATTAATAGATTAAAAAATACTGAGGCTCAGAGGAAAAGAATACACCTATCTTTATTTGGCTAGTAAAAAGCAAAACAGAACTCAAAGGTCATTTAGAAGCTATGAGTCTGGCACACTTTTCAAGGCAGTATTGAACTCTAAAATAGAGAATGCAGGTCCTCCCAGCCTTCACTGAAATTTTTTCTTCAGTGATATTTTAGGATGGGCAAAAAAGCATTTTATTAATGTTAACCTGAGTGCATTTTAAATAGTGGTTTGATAGGGTTACTGCCCAAGCTTTAGGAGATAAGGGCCAGGTCAAAGGTGGTTACAATAGGAACAGAGAGGAATGATGGTGGGAGATACAAACCTTACAAAGTGAGGACAAACAGAATGACCAGAGTCAGAGAAGATTCTGAGAGTTTCTGCCTGGGAAACCAGAAGAATCCAAGTGCCATGAGAAGCGTGAAAGGAGCACAGTTTGGTAAAAGAAAAGAAAATGCACTGTTTTTCAATTATTTTCAGTATAGAGAAGTTGAAGGGGACAGAGGAATATTTCAATGGTAATGCCCAACAAGCATATACAATATGTAAAATATAAGTTGAAGTTGGAGATGTGTCAAATGCATAAAAACACCAGAATAACAGTTCTTGCTTATGGCTGCGCATCAGAATCATATAGAGCACTGAAAAAAAAATCCTATGCTCTAGATTAATTAAATAAAAACCTCTGGGGTTTGATAACCACTGGCCTAAGTAAATCATGGCAGAAGTTAAATCATGGGTAAAGAAGAATGGCTGGGTGCAGTGGCTCCTGCCGGTAATCCCAGCACTTTGGGAGGTTGAGGCAGGTGGATCACTTGAGGTCCGGAGTTCAAGACCAGCTGGCCAACATGGCGAAACACTGTATCTACTAAAAATACAAAAATTAGCCAGGCATGGTGGTGCACACCTGTAGTCCCAGCTATTTGGGAGGCTGAGGCAGGAGAATCGCTTGAACCCGGGAGGCAGAAGTTGCAGTGAGCTGAAATTGTGCCACTGTACTCCAGCCTGGGTGACAGAGTCAAACTCAGTCTCAAACGAAGAAGAAGAAGAAAGAAGAAGAAGAAGAAGAGGAAGAAGAGGAAAAAGAGGAAAAAGAGGAAGAAGAGGAAGCAGAAGAAGAAGAAGAAGAAGAAGAAGAAGAAGAAGGAGGAGGAGGAGGAGGAGGAGGAGAAGGAGAAGGAGAAGAAGAAGAAGAAGAAGAAGAAGAAGAAGAAGAAGAAGGGGAAGGGGAAGGGGAAGGGGAAGGGGAAGGGGAAGGAGTAGGGAAGAAGGAAGAAAGAAGGAAGGAAGAAGAAAGAGGAAAAAGAACCAAACATTGAGGGTCACTCATACTTGAAGCTGGAAGAGGAGGAATACATGACAGAAACGAAGAAGGGGAAGCCAGACAAGAAAAAAAAAAAAAAAAAAAAAGAACCTTGATAGGGTAGTATAGGACAAAGCTTTAAGAAGTAAGGGATGAGTAATGTGTCAACTATTGATGCTGGGACGTGGAGGAGGCCAGGACTGAGGATGTGTCATTTTTATTTTATTTCATGGGCATGTGATAAAAGTAAATTATCTTTTTGTGTTTAAGTATACTAAAATCTGTGCCTGGAATAGACATAATGTAGAGACCACAGGTGGGTACTACAGTTTTTAATGGGCTACTTTCAACATTTCCAAAGTGGCTGAAGAATTTTAACTGTTAGTGATAGCAACATCTGGCCGAGCAATGTCAGGAATGGTATATCAACAGAGGAGAATGAACCTGCGCAAAATTAAAGAAGTCTCATCTATTCTCCTTTGTCTTTTATTCTAGCGCACAGAGCAAGAGGTAATGCCCCAGCTGGGGTAGAAAAAGAAAAAAAAAAATCCTTACTAAAAGCTGTTGTCATTGTACAGACAAAATTAATAACCAACTGAACTGGGCTACTTCCACTTGGCCGAAAGTAAATGCTAACCATATGAGTCAATTCTTTTGCCTTCAAAACATATGCGTACGTGCACACACACAACAAACAAAGCACAAACCTCAAAAGACAAATACAACTTAGAAGACTGTAAATTAAAAATATAAATATTTGGTTACTGTTTGGCAACTGCTGAAAAATAATTGTTAAACGAATGGGGAAAAGAGACTGTGTAGCCAAGAATACAAAGATACCATTATAAAAGAAATAGGATGAAATTAAGAACAGCAAACTCTAGGCTGATTTTGAGGGAAAACGTTCTTCTACTGACTGCTAAAATACTCTTCCCAAGTGCGAGCAAAAGCACAGAAACTACCCTGGATTATGTTCAAGGGTAAAATGAGATAATGTATGTGACAGTGCTGTGGAAACTCCAGATTGTGCTACGCATGTGAGGAGTTGCTATGATTGTTGTTACTATCCCACCCAGAGCTGGGGAACAAAGGGTATTGGAGACAAGCCCCAAGCCAGACCAGCACTCAGCTAACACCCGAAACCTCTTGCTTTGCTCTTCTGTTATCGTAGCCAAAGTGAGTCACTGGTCATGTACCAATCACCACAAGATTCCATAAAATTATGGTATCATAAAAAAATTAGTTACTCAACCAGCAGAACTGGAAGGGGAGATAAGCTGACTTCCCAAGAAGGCTTTTGGCTGAGTTGTCCCAGTTGGGAATTGAATTCATGGTATGATTTATTTGCAGGGCTGGGACTGGATAAAACTCAGTCAAGTACTCCAATTTCTGATTTCTATTAAGTTTGTTGCTCTTGCCCCACACTCCCTCCACCCTGTCCCATTTACCAAGCAATCTGGAATAGCTGTATCTGAAGATGTCAACAAGAACAGTCTTTTTTTTTCCCATGGCAATCAAGTACTCCATCCCATCCTCATAGGCCTGGGAATAAAATATCCTAAAGGAGCAGAGATACAAACCAGTGGGCATTTACAAGCACAACCCCGGTCCACATCCTTAACAAAGGACTGGAAGAATAGAATGAGAACTACAGAATGAGGCATGTCTGTACAAAATGAAATGCTGCTGCCAAAATATTTCTTCATTTTTTCTTTAGATGCCCAAGAAAAGGGAGAAAGGTATAGTACTTTGTGAGGTTGTGGAGGGAAGGAGTGAGACTGATAACAAGAAGCCTATGACCTCATATGTAAATGCACATTCTTTGAGACCATTTTTAGACTCTGACAATCTTAGAGTCAAAGGGAGGTTTAAAATTAATCTTAGTCCCAGTGGCCTTTTGCCCAGTAAAGAAATACCATCCAGCTCTACTTGAAGTCCTTTAGTAACAGGCACCTCAGTACTCATAAGACAGCACATTCCATCATTTGTTTTTTTTTCCTCCTCTTTGGCAACCAGTTAAAACTTCAAACTATCAGATAATTGAAAACATATAGTCATGGGATCCTAAAAGTATTATTCAGGACAACTTAACCCCATTCCCTGATGATCTAAGATGAGGAAACTAATGCTCAGAAAAGGGATAGAATTTTCCCAAAGTCACACAGTGGTCAATGGTAGAGCTAAAAGTAGAATTCAAGTCTGCACATTCAGGGCCCAGTGGCTTCTCTACTTCCCATATACAAAGATAGAAATTGGCCCAGCTTTAGGACCAATTACTCAGTGACTATACTACCAAGGCTCCAGCTTCTTTTTCCTAACTCTCACAGCCCAATAATGGCTCATTTTATCCTCAACAGAAACAATTCCAAAGGGTGGGCTGGGTCATGGAGAGGTAGATCATAGAAGGGAAGAAGTGATGCCCACTCTTTTTGGCTTATCCACAATGGTGACTAACAATCTCCTGGAAGTAGGACATCTCAGTGTCTGATTCCACCATATATTACATGGAAACTCCTTTATTTTTGAGAATAGCATGATGTCTTTTGGTGGTATTTGGAAGATATAATAACTGTCGTCATCCCAAGAAAGGGAGAATTAATTTCTGATCACTCAGCAACCACTTGATGAGTACTTTCTATGCTAGGCATTCTATTAGAACTTAGTGGCAAGAGAGAAAAACAGAGGTGAATAAACGATATTCTCCAAATTTAGGAGATTGCAGTCTGGTGGGGAACATAGAAAATATATACAGTAAACTCTAATCCAAGACAAAGTATAGCCATCCTCATATCTATGTGCACAAAATAATAGTAGTTGTATTTTACATACTGATGGTGAAACTTACCCATGTCTTTCCTGTTAAGCTCCCAAGAAGAGAATACATGGGTGGAGTTAGTTTCTAGAAAGAAAGCAGTGAAAAGCAGCTTCTGCTTCAATATGAAGCTTCAGCACTGAGGAATGGCTCCAAAAGATGACTCACTCTCTGCAGGAAGCATTCAAGTGGAGCAGGTCAAGAAGACATCTAAAGAAAGGAATTATCTCAAAGAGGAAATAACTGGTATAAGGTAATGGGAGGATCCCTCTTTCTTTTGACTCATTCTTTAGTGCCAGAGTTGGTGTAATTGCCCAGCTATCTATCACCTTAAACCCTAACAGCTGTGGAAAATGAAAAGCCATACTGAACTTGGAGTAAGAAAAATGTGTCTTGCAGTTCTGGCACAGATGCTTACTAACTAAATGATCTCTAGCAAGTTTCATTTTCTCTAGGCCTGTTTGGCCACCTGTATAATATATATAAATAAATCTGCAATTCACTTAGTTGGGGATAAGGAATCAGTGGGATGATGGATTTGAAAGTATTTAGCACATAGTGGAAAAAATGATTTATATTCTTTAATTTTTTTTTTTGAGATAGGGTCTCACTTTGTTGCCCAGGCTGGAGTGTAGTGGCATGATCATAGCTCACTGCAGCCTCAAACTCCCGGGCTCAGGAGATTCTCCTGCCTCAGCCTCGCGAGTAGCAGGGTCTACAAGTGCCCAGCACCCAGTGCCCAGCTATTTAAAAAAATTTATATAGACAGGGTCTCGCCATGTTGCCCAGGCTGGTCTTGAACTCCTGGGCTCAAGCCTTCCTCTCGCCTACGCCTCCTAAAGTGCTGGGATTACAGAAATGAGCCACCCTTCCTGACCAGAAAAAATAATTTAAAAAATAATAAATTACAAGGAATTTTGTCACATTTACCCATCCTGTTCCTTTTGCAGTATTCCTCATCACTATGAAGACATACTCATACCCCAATTTATATACTTCAAAACCACAGAGTCATATTTGACTTGATACTATGCCAGATAAGAAATGATACAATTATCTGAGCTGTTTGACCTGGGAGTAGAAGATGCAGGGGGATCTGATCTCTGGTCTTCAGATCTCTGAAAAACTGTCATGGAAGAAAAAGAACAGACTGCTCTAGGTGGCCTCAGGGAGAATGACTAGGATATCCAGCTACAAGCTTTAGGAAAACTAAGTTCAGCTTAGCAAAAGGAAGAACTTTTAACAGTCCAAGGCTTTCCCTGAAGACAGTGGGCTCTCTCAGAAAGCAGTAAGGAAACTCCCTCTAGAAGTGTTCAAGCAGAGACTGGCAAGGATGTTTTAATGTGGAATCCATTAGGGTAAAGGAAAATTACAATTCATGAAATTCTACTTGTCAGGCACTGTGCTAGACCCTTGGCAGGAAATATATCTTTTAATCCTCCCAATAACACAATGATGTGAGTACTATTATCCCTCTTTTTCAGGTTAGAAAGCTGAGGCTCAAAGAATTTGACTACTTCTCATTGGGCTTACTACTGGCATGGTGGGTGGGAGGAACAATTATTTGTTGCATCTGTTTGGCATTAAATGCAGTAGTTCCTCAGACTGTGTGTAAAACACACACACACGCACACACACCCCACATACTTCTAAATGTTTTGTGGAAATACTGATCCTAGTTGGGAATGTCAGGTACATAATATGCTTAGGATCACAAACAGCAGATAAATAGCAGAACCAGGACTTGAAAATAGCTGTGTCTAGCTCAGAAGGTACATACCCTTTCTATTGCATTATCCACAGAAGTGAGATGGGAATGCACAGCCTTGTAAGGTCTAAGACAACCCGAAAAGATCCTGATTTTCTCATTCTTCCTTTTTCAATTCCATATAATGTATCAACTACAAAGTTCTGCAGATTCAACTTTTGTGATGGCTTGTTAAATTCATCACCTCCTTTCTATTCCCACAGCCACGACCTCAGTTCCAGGGCCTTGTTCCCTCTCTGCCCCTAGTTTATCCCCCCCTTGTGTTTTCCTATTCCAATCCAGCTGACTAACCTTTTACAAGATTACTCTTCCTAAAGCAAAGAATCTGACTTTTTTTTAAGCTCAAAAACTTTCAATGGTTTTCCATTGTCTGCCAAATCAAATCAAAACTCCAGCATCCACTGTCTTTTGCAGTTTACCACCAATCTGCCTTGGCAAGTTTAACTCCCATTTTTCCACTAATTGTACTCTAAAATCAAGCTCAGCTGGTGTTCTTTTCATATGCCCTGAGCTTCCCTGTCTTAAAGCAGTTGTTCCTGTTATTTTCTCTGCTTAAACTGTCTTCTCTATCTCCACCTGTTGAAATCTTATCTGTGTGCCACAGTCTATCTTAAATAATAATAGTTAATATTTATTGAGTGTTTATTTTGGGCCAGCCACTGTGATAAGTGTGTGCAAGTATTTTATATGGATTATCTCATCTAATCCTCACAACAGCCCGATGAGGTGGGTGCTATTATTATCCACTTTAGCCTGAAGTTAACAGAAACTCAGAAAGGGAGAAGTAATTTTATTTGTCCATGGTAACACAAGTTAAATGGTGAGCATGGGATCTGAACTCAAATAGTCTAGCTCTGGAGCCCTGAAAGGCGTTACAATTTCAAAAAAAGAATAAAAAAAACCTTTTTCTGATTTCGTATGGTTCAACTTGATACAATCCTTACTTGGCAGCCTCTAAGCATTTTTATTTAACTTTTAAAACCTCTCTTGTGTTATATTAATATTTACCTGTGTTTTTATATCCAGGATGAGACTGTCAGGCCCCAGTGGGCACAGCCTAGGTCTCAGACAGACATCTCACTGTCTCACACACGGTGGCACAGACTAGGTGCTCAGTGAGTCTGCTGAGTTGAAGGTATGTTGGAGTGAAGAAAAGAACAGAGGAGTTATCTAGGGAAGATGTTCCAAACTTTGCTGCCCCAGCCACCCAGCATGACATTGGCCAACGCTGCCAACACCTGTCTAAGTCAGACCCTGAAGTCTCTGTTTTCCTAGCCTGGTCTCTGGCGGGTCCCTTGTTGTCCCCCAGTTCTTGCAGCTTGCTGGGTCTTGGCCAGTGTTTGGGGTGAGGCAGGATGAAAATAACACTGCCCGGGGCTCAGCTTCCAGGAATGAGAGATCAAGTGAAACCAAGCTCGGCGGGTGAGGGGGTGGATTGAAAGCCCCCAAACAGAGCCAGCATGCTCTTTACACAAGCCCTGACTTGCCCTCAAGCCACGCGGGTTAGCAGTTCTGCTTTCCTCAGGATGCTTCAAAAGTCTGATCCACTGTCCCTGCCTTCACTAACACCCAGCCTCCTTCTCTTCTTTATCTCCCATCAACATTGAGCCACTAGATGCTCAATGTTGTTGGACACGTTCAGGCATGTTCCCAGAGGCAATGCAGGTCCAGTAAGAGCCTACGGGATCTGGCTCGCCAAGATCCTAGAGATGTCAGCCCAGATCCCTGGTACCTCAGAAAGCGCTCTTCGGACACAAATGCATGGACTGACAGCCAGCCACTGGGCGCCTTCCCAATTGTTCTGATTTTGCGGTACCCTAGCAGGATCATCCTGACCCGATTCTGTACTTCTGCACCTAGATGCCGCAGGTCCCAGCCGCCTTGCCACACCAGGGGGTGTTCCCACACTCACCCGGTAACGGACGAGTAGATGGCTCTTGCTCCCAAATGGGACTCCCGTACAAACCCACCTCAGCGCAGAGCACACATCTCACCCAGCCCCCGCCCGTCACGCCTCGCCCTTCACCCCGCGCCCCTCAGCCCCCGCCCCTCAGCCCCGCCCCTCAGCCCCCGCCCCTCAGCCCCCGCCCCTCAGCCCCCCGCCTGCGTACACACTCACAGTATATGAAATTCCTTGTAATCAAAGTTCCGCTTGACTCATTTCACATACACGTGTAGCAACAACAGCCCAAACCCTTCTTTCACGGTAAGCTTACCTCTTCCGCCCCCGTGAAGTTCCTAGAGCAGCTATTGGACTGTTTGAGTGCCTAGGCGTGGCTACGAAAAGAAACTGCCTTTGAGAGGCACAATGTGAGGCTGAAGAACAGTGACCCAGCCACTGGTATGGCAGAAGCTGCAAATCTCCTGGGACTGAAGCGGGGGCCAGAGAGTAGAGGGCCAGGGAGTTGGGTCCAGAGAAAGCATCAAGTTGTCTCTTTCACAGCTGAATGCAGTTCAGCTCATCAAAGTTTATTCATGACTTAGCAGGCTTGGAGTTTGACAGGGAAAATTATTGTTGGAAAAGTCAAAATTTTCAGACACATGGAGAAGCCACTTTCCAGCTCTGGGTCTGCCTCAAAAAAATACTCCTCCATTCAGAAGGGTAGGTAGGATTGTGACAGGAGGAAGAGAGCAGACATGAAGCAGGGAAAAGACCACTAAAAATAAAGGAAAACTGGATTCAGCACTCAGCTTTGATCATCCATCTTCTCTGGGCCCCTGAGTGTCTGTACAAGGAGGGGGTTGAACTACGTAGTCTCTAAGGGCACTTCAAACAATGACACTTTGGGAGTTTATTAATCTATGATCTCAGAGGCAGCGGTGGATAAATCCCGAAACGTTACTAGTCCCTGACCTTGAAGAGCTTGCAGAGCTGGGAAGATAAAATAGACTGGACAGAGTCAGAGAATTAAGGGCCAAACTATGAGGTGCAGACTGGAAGGGTTTGGGGGCCAGTAGGAAGAAGGAGTAAAAAAGAGTCTGACAAGGAAAGCAAATGCTTTTCAATAGATTAGGAGGTTTTAAAAGAGGTCAAAGAGGAAATAGCATAATGGGTAGAGGAAAAGAAAAGCTTGAGCCAAGGTATGGGGGAGAGGACCAAGAAATGTGCCGTTATCAGTCTCTGAGGGGCCCCTCCTGTATTGGGCAGAGGCTATATGCCAGCTCAGGGTGGGGTCTCAGTAAAGCAGCTGAAAAGCCTTTGGTGGGAAAGGGCTGAATAGGCCCTAAGCTGAAGTAGAAAAAGTCCTAAATGAACTTCATATCTGTCCCCTAGCTAGAGTTAAGACCAGAATAGGCTACTGTGGGCTCAGGCCTAGTAGGAGGGAAAACTGCCAGAATTGGAATCCTAGGTCTGCCACTTACTAGCTTTGTGACCTAAGGCAAGTTACTTAACCACTCTGTGGCTCAGGATTCTTTTCTGTAAAATGGGGAAAATAACAATCCCTTACTCATAGGGTTGTTTTAGGTATTATATGAGTTAATATACAAAATAGTGTTCATATGCGTAAGGAGCTTAGAATGATTTCTGGGACATAGTGGTATAGAAGTGTTTATTAAATATAAATAAATACATGAATGCACTTTAGGGCCCTCTGAAATCATCTGTGAGATTCAAATGAAAATAGCTACCCTGGGTACCTCCTAATTCCGTTCTGTCCTTTCCTAGAAAACAGGACCTCTTCTTTTTCTCCGTCCTTTCCTACCCAGAGAGGCTGAATTACAGACAGTTCTGAAACTTTAGTGTAAAGAACCCTAGCTTGGAATTTAGATGTCTTAACAAAACTAAGTGTAACATCATGTAAATCTCTTCCTCTCTCTTAGGTTTCCTTTCTGCATCTGTACCCTGAAGAGACTGTTGGACTGGGTGACCTTGAAACTCTAGAGCCCTGCTTCTCTCACATTAATGTGCACACAAATCACCTAAGGATCTTGTTAAAACACAGATTCTGAGTTAGCAGCTCTGGTGTGGGACTAAGACTCTGATTTTCTAACTTCTTCCAGGTGATATTGATGGTGCTGGGCCACAGACCATAGTTTTAGTAGCAAAGGTCTAGAAGGTCGACAAGAATAACATTTACTGAGCATCTATAAATCATGCATATGTATCCCTTTATACCTTACAACCATTCTATGAGGTTAAAGTTACTATCCTCATTTTGTAGATGAAGAGGCTCCTTGTACTCTGTGATTCTGCCTGGAAGTACAGGAGGAAACTTGAGATAGAGGTACCAGGGATATGTCAGAGTCCACAAGCTATTGTGGAAAGTGATTATAAGCAGCAAATATGAAACCACTGTCCTCCATCATAACTTGCCCAATAATACTATAAGAGTTAGCTGGCCCTCACTAAGCACTTGCCAGGCACTGTTCAAATTTTTTCCATGAATTAATTCATTTTATCTTCACAATCGATGAAGCCACAATCATCAGAATTATCCTCCCCTCTCCTTTTGCTCACACCTCACATTAAACCCATCAGCACATCCTATCAGCTCTGCCTCCTGCCTCAGAGATAAACTCTGAATTTCACCAATTTCTTAGCACCTTCACTGCAACCACTCTGGTGCAAGCCACAATTACTTTTCACCTGAATTATTGCCATATCCTCCAATAGCTCTCCTTGCTCTTGTCCTTACCCCACTCCAGTCAATTCTCAGCAGAGCAGCCAGAATGATCCTTTCAAAAGTACATCAGTCTAAGTCTGTCCAAGCAATTCTACTGGTTGGCTTCTTATTCAGCAGAAAACCCAAAATCCTTAACTATGGTCTATAATAGTCTACAATCTATCCCATGCCATCCCACCCTCACTAACCTGCCCCTCTATCTCTGATCTCATCTCTTACCACTTGCCTTGACCACCATACCCAACCCCAACTGCCGGCCTTGATATTTCTTCCAACACTCAAAGCATGCTTAAGACTCTGGTCTTTGCACTTGCTGCTCCTTCAGCCTAGCCAATTCTTCCCCTAGATATCAGCATGGCTCCTTTTATCACTTCCTCCATATCCCTGCTTAAATGTCACTTTATCAAAGAGGACTTTCTTGAATATCCTAGCTAGAACAAGCTAATGGGATTGCCTAGGCCTTTTGAAATCCACTGGGTAGGTGAGCTTTTTCTCAGCATAGCCCCAGGACCTCAGGTGCAGTGTGGTGGTGAGTAGGGTTAAGGCTCTCAACTCTGCTCTCTATGGGGGAGCCACTCTAGCTCCATGTGCTTGTGCAGCAGAACTAAGTTTGGATCAGCTAATTTCTTGGGGGCTTTCCACAGCCCCTCCTTTTGTGATAAACAGGAGTCACTTCATGAACCCAAACTGAGAACTATCAGTACAGAATTTCTCTGCCTACACTCTACTGCTGGGACCAGCCTAACCTGATAGCAGGATAGGCAGGACCAGCCTCCACTCTGCTTATCTCTGGGGCCAGACAGATTCTGGGGCTCAGTGAGATTCAGGGCTCTCTGATGCCACCCCTCAGCTCTCTCTCAGAGGTTACTTAGGGTCACTCAGGGGAATACTGGCCTTGGCTGTGTCTCAGAGAATCCTGGGTAGCCTCTAATTCTAGTGTCCAACAATGGCAGGACCACTTTTCATGAAGGAGCTTCATGGTTATCCAGGCAGAATGGGGCCCTTATAGCTCCTCTCAAGACTGGGACCAGGGGGCAGAAAAAGACTAAGGGGATGCTGAGGCCTGTGGGGCAACCCCTGTAAACTCAAACATTGCTAAGGATGTCTGTGAACAGAGTATCAGCTTCTTGTTCTCTTTAGACTGTGAGATGTGTGTAGATAAACTTGGCCATAAATGTCTGCTGCAGTGGTGTATACAGGCTTAGGTCTTCTGAATTAGAAAGCTGGGGTATAAGAGTTACTTCTAGCCATGGGAATTTCCAAACTTCAGTTAGATTCTAGCACAGTCCAATAGTGTTATCTCTCATTTTAAATAATCTTCTATTCCACTTGCCCAAGATGGCTTTTAAAATTCACTCTTCTTAAGTCAAGTGCTCAACACAGCTCCCAAACTCCTAGCAGATGACTTCACCTCCAGTTTCACCGAGAATTTAAAAGGGCACGAATCTTGAAGTCTGAACAACTTCTGACCTCTCCACATTCAAGTTCATCCTTTCTTACCTCAGAGTTTCCTCCTGTCCCTCCTGTCTCCATCTGTGTTTACTCCTGTCTATTCCATTTTGCTTTATATGTATCTTCATGGTCTTTCTTCTTCTGGCTCTTTCTCCTAAATTGTCTTTCCATTCTGAACTAAGACTAATTCTTTTCATATCCTCACCTCCACCTCTTCATTTCCAAACTCACTACATTTTGCTCTTCTCAAGGTCACCCATGATTTCCATGCTATCAAACCCATGGATTCTTCTGTTTTCTTATTCGAATTATCTAAAACATCCAACATTGTCTGGATTCTTTTCTTTCTGACTCTCTTCCCTTGACTTTCATGGAACTAATGTCTTCTAGTTTCACTTATTTCTTTACAGCATTTTCTGGATTCTCATTCTCCACTTGCCCCTCAAGTGTAGGGATTTTACAGAGTTCATCCCACCCTCCATTGGCCCTCTGGCCTGATTCTAACTTCTCTCACTGGAGTGTGAACCTATGTGGCAGGGATCTTATATACCATTTCACGAATTTCCACATGCAAAACTGTACCTAGAGTATTTTAAGTGCTCAATACATTTTTACATATTTTATATATCAATACATCTGTTGAATAAATAAATGGGTGGGCCCAAGGAGAAAAATTTTCACATTTGAATGCATCCTTCTATAAAGAGCTCCCAGGCTTCAGGTGTGCCACAATAAAAATAAGATGGCTAAAAAGGAATTGAAGCCCACACCTAAAATAATAATAATAGCCAACACTTGATCAATGCTTGATGAACTCTATATGTCAGGCCCTATGCCAAATGTTCTGTATGCAATAGCTCGTTTAATCATCACAATAATCCTATGAGGCAAAAACCATTACATCACCCCTATTTTATAGATGACAAAATTGAGGCACAGAAATGATAGGTAACTTATCTATGCCATCTATCAGTGCCACAACCAATAAGTGGCAATTGACCCAGGATTCCCAAAAATAGCTGATGCCTAAATTATTCACTGTCACACTCAAATGTACAATCCTTGCTTTCCCTTCCAATCAGAGGCTCCTCCCATTCTCTCTGAAGAGCTATTCTAAACCTCTACCTTTAGAAGTAAAGGTTAAGTTCCTACTTTAGCACTGAATTCTTAGCCCAGAAACATTGACTCTTCTTCTTCATAAATAAAACAGATTCTATTAGGCATTTAGTGCCTATAACTTCTTCCCTAATGCCTAAAAGGTTCTCTCTGTCTTCACTCATCTTGGCCTTTCCTCTTGAAGAAGAGGAGGGAATGCCTCCCCTGATATCTATGAATCTTTCTCCATCAATTACCCCCACTCTCTATGGCATCATTATTTACCTGGCTTCTGTGCCTACCCTTTTTACTCACAAACATATTTGAATTCCTCCCACTACAAAATAAAATTAACCCTTCTACCACATTTCCTTTTTCTCAAATAACAACCTCATCTCATTTTTTTCTTAGCCAAATTTCTGGATAGAGTTGTCTCTAATAACTGTTTCCATGACTTTAATTTCCATTAGCTCCCCAACCTACTATAATCTGGCTTCTAGCCCCATTTGTTCTCCCTAAAGCTACAGGGGACCTCTTAACTGCCAAATTTTAGGTAACATTTTCTCTCATCTTCTTGTTTTTTTTTTTTTTATTATACTTGAAGTTTTAGGGTACATGTGCACAACATGCAGGTTTGTTACATATGTATACATGTGCCATATTGGTGTGCTGCACCCATTAACTCGTTATTACATTAGGTATATCTCCTAATGCTATCCCTCCCTCCTTCCCCCATGCCACAACAGGCCCCGGGGTGTGATGTTCCCCTTCATGTGCCCAAGTGTTCTCATTGTTCAATTCCCACCTATGAGTAAGAACATGTGGTGTTTGGTTTTTTCTCCTTGTGATAGTTTGCTAAGAATGATGATTTCCAGCTTCATCCATGTCCCTACAAAGGACATGAACTCATCCTTTTTTTATGGCTGCATAGTATTCCATGGTGTATATGTGCCACATTTTCTTAATCCAGTCTATCATTGTTGGACATTTGGGTTGGCTACAAGTCCTTGCTATTGTGAATAGTGCTGCAATAAACATATGTGTGCATGTGTCTTTATAGCAGCATGATTTATGCACCTTTGGGTATATACCCAGTAATGGGATGGCTATATCAAATGGTATTTCTGGTACTAGATCCCTGAGGAATTGCCACACTGACTTCCACAATGGTTGAACTAGTTTACAGTCCCACCAACAGTGTAAAAGTGTTCCTATTTCTCCACATCCTCTCCAGCACCTGTTGTTTCCTGACTTTTTAATGATTGCCATTCTAAGTGGTGTGAGATGGTATCTCATTGTGGTTTTGATTTGCATTTCTCTGGTGGCCAGTGATGATGAGCATTTTTTCATGCCTCTGTTGGCTGCATAAATGTCTTCTTTTCAGAAATGTCTATTCATATCCTTTGCCCACTTATTGATGGGGTTGTCTGTTTTCTTCTTGTAAATTTGTTTGAGTTCATTGCAGATTCTGGATATTAGGCCTTTGTCAGACGAGTAGATTGCAAAAATTTTCTCCCATTCTGTAGGTTGCCTGTTCACTCTGATGGAAGTTTCTTTTGCTGTGCAGAAGCTCTTTAGTTTAATTAGATCCCATTTGTCAATTTTGGCTTTTGTTGCCATTGCTTTTGGTGTTTCAGACATGAAGTCCTTGCCCATGCCTATGTCCTGAATGGTATTGCCTAGGTTTTCTTCCAGGCTTTTTATGGTTTTAGGTTTAACATGTAAGTCTTTAATCCATCTTGAATTAATTTTTGTATAAGGTGTAAGGAAGGGATCCATTATCAGCTTTCTACATATGGCTAGCCAGTTTTCCCAGCACCATTTATTAAATAGGGAATCCTTTCCCCATTTCTTGTTTTTGTCAGGTTTGTCAAAGATCAGATAGTTATACATGTGTGGTATTATTTCTGAGGGCTCTGTCATATTCCATTGGTCTATATCTCTGTTTTGGTACCAGTACCATACTGTTTTGGTTACTGTAGCCTTGTAGTATAGTTTGAAGTCAGGCAGCACGATGCCTGCAGCTTTGTTCTTTTGGCTTAGGATTGACTTGGCAATGCAGGCTCTTTTTTGGTTCCATATGAACTTTAAAGTAGTTTTCTCCAATTCTGTGAAGAAAGTCATTGGTAGCTTGATGGGGATGGCATTGAATCTATAAATTACCTTGGGCAGTATGGCCATTTTCATGATATTGATTCTTCCTATCCATGAGCATGGAATGTTCTTCCATTTGTTTGTATCCTCTTTTATTTCGTTGAGCAGTGGTTTGTAGTTCTCCTTGAAGAAGTCCTTCACATCCCTTGTAAGTTGGATTCCTAGGTATTTTATTCTCTTTGAAGCAATTGTGAATGGGAGTTCACTCATGATTTGGCTCTCTGTGTGTCTGTTTTTGGTGTATAAGAATGCTTGTGATTTTTGCACATAGATTTTGTATCCTGAGACTTTGCTGAAGTTGCTTATCAGCTTAAGGAGATTTTGGGCTGAGACAATGGGGTTTTCTAGATATACAATCATGTCGTCTGAAAACAGGGACAATTTGACTTCCTCTTTTCCTAATTGAATACTCTTGATTTCCTTCTCCTGCTTGATTGCCCTGGCCAGAACTTCCAACACTATGTTGAATAGGAGTGGTGAGAGAGGGCATCCCTGTCTTGTGCCGATTTTCAAAGGGAATGCTTCCAGTTTTTGTCCACTCAGTATGATGTTGGCTGTGGGTCTGTCATAAATAGCTCTTCTTATTTTAAGATACGTCCCATCAATACCTAATTTATTGAGAGTTTTTAGCATGAAGGGCTGTTGAATTTTGTCAAAGGCCGTTTCTGCATGCATTGACATAATCATGTGGCTTTTGTCGTCATTTCTGTTTATATGCTGCATTATGTTTATTGATTTGCATATATTGAACCAGCCTTGCATCCCAGGGATGAAGCCCACTTGATCATGGTGGATAAGCTTTTTGATGTGCTGCTGGATACGGATTGCCAGTATTTTATTGAGGAATTTTGCATCAATGTTCATCAAGGAAATTGGTCTAAAATTCTCTTTTTTTTGTTTTGTCTCTGTCAGGCTTTGCTATCAGGATGATGCTGGCCTCATAAAATGAGTTATGAAGGATTCCCTCTTTTTCTATTGATTGGAATAGTTTCAGAAGGAATGGTACCAGCTCCTCCTTGTATCTCTGGTAGAATTCGGCTGTGAATCCATCTGGTCCTGGACTTTTTTTTTGTTGGAAAGCTATTCATTATTGCCTCAATTTCAGCTCCTGTTATTGTTCTATTCAGAGATTCAACTTTTTCCTGGTTTAGTCTTTGGAGGTTGTATGTGTCGAGGAATTTATCCATTTCTTCTAGATTTTCTACTTTATTTGCATAGAGGTGTTTATAGTATTCTCTGATGGTAGTTTGTATTTCTGTGGGATCAGTGGTGGTATCCTCTTTATCATTTCTTATTGCATCTATTTGATTCTTCTCTCTTTTCTTCTTATTTAGTCTTGCTAGTGGTCTATCAATTTTGTTGATCCTTTCAAAAAACCAGCTCCTGGATTCACTGATTTTTTGAAGGGTTTTTTGTGTCTCTATCTCCTTCAGTTCTGCTCTGATTTTAGTTATTTCTTGCCTTCTGCTAGCTTTTGAATGTGTTTCCTCTTGCTTCTCTAGTTCTTTTAATTGTGATGTTAGGGTGTCAATTTTAGATCTTTTCTGCTTTCTCTTGTGGGCATTTAGTGTTACAAATTTCTCTCTACACACTGCTTTAAATGTGTCCCAAAGATTCTGGTATGTTGTATCTTTGTTCTCACTGGTTTCAAAGAACATCTTTATTTCTGCCTTCGTTTCGTTCTGTATCCAGTAGTCATTCAGGAGCAGGTTGTTCAGTTTCCATATAGTTGAGTGACTTTGAGTGCGCTTCTTAATCCTGAGTTCTAGTTTGATTCCACTGTGGTCTGAGAGACAGTTTGTTACAATTTCTGTTCTTTTACATATGCTGAGGAGTGCTTTACTTCCAACTATGTGGTCAATTTTGGAATAAGTGCTGTGTGGTGCTGAGAAGAATGTATATTCTGTTGATTTGGGGTGGAGAGTTCTGTAGATGTCTATTAGGTCCACTTGGTGCAGAGCTGAGTTCAATTCCTAGATATCCTTGTTAACTTTCTGTCTTGTTGATCTGTCTAATGTTTACATTCGGGTGTTAAAGTCTCCCATTATTACTGTGTGGGAATCTAAGTCTCTTTGTAAGACTCTAAGGACTTGCTTTATGAATCTGGATGCTCCTATATTGGGTGCATATATATTTAAGATAGTTAGCTCTTCTTGTTGAATTTATCTCTTTACCATTGTGTAATGGCCTTCTTTGTCTCTTCTGATCTTTGTTGGTGTAAAGTCTGTTTTATCCGAGACTGTGATTGCAAACCCTGCGTTTTTTTGTTTTCCATTTGCTTGGTAGATCTTCCTCCATCCTTTTATTTTGAGCCTATGTGTGTCTCTGCACGTGAGATGGGTTTCCTGAATGCAGCACACTGATGGGTCTTGACTCTTTATCCAATTTGCCAGTCTGTGTCTTTTAATTGGAGAATTTAGTCTATTTACATTTAAGGTTAATATTGTTATGTGTGAATTTGATCCTGTCATTATGATGTTAGCTGGTTATTTTGCTACTTAGTTGATGCAGTTTCTTCCTAGCCTTGACAGTCTTTACAATTTGACATGTTTTTGCAGTGGCTGGTACTGGTTGTCCCTGTCCATGTTTAGTGCTTCCTTCAGGAGCTCTTTTAGGGCAGGCCTGGTGGTGACAAAATCTCTCAGCATTTGCTTGCATGTAAAGGATTTTATTTCTCCTTCACTTGTGAAGCTTAGTTTGGCTGGATATGAAATTCTGGGTTGAAAATTCTTTTCTTTAAGAATGTTGAATATTGGTGCCCACTCTCTTCTGGCTTGTAGAGTTTCTGCCGAGAGATCCGCTGTTAGTCTGATGGGCTTCCCCTTGTGGGTAACTGGACCTTCCTCTCTGACTGCCCTTAACATTTTTTCCTTCATTTCAACTTTGGTGAATCTGACAATTATTTGTCTTGGAGTTGCTCTTCTCGAAGAGTATCTTGGTGGCATTCTCTGTATTTCCTGAATCTGAATGTTGGCCTGCCTTGGTAGATTGGGGAAGTTCTCCTGGATAATATCCTGCAGAGTGTTTTCCAACTTAGTTCCATTCTCCCCGTCACTTTCAGGTACACCAATCAGACATAGATTTGTTCTTTTCACATAGTCCCATATTTCTTGGAGGCTTTGTTCATTTCCTTTTTCTCTAAACTTCTCTTCTTGCTTCATTTCATTCATTTGATCTTCCATCACTGATACCCTTTCTTCCTGTTTATCGAATCGGCTACTGAGGCTTGTGCATTCATCACGTAGTTCTCGTGTTGTGGTTGTCAGCTCCAGAAAAGTCTTTAAGGACTTTTCTGTATAGGTTATTCTAGTTAGCCATTTTTCTTATCTTTTTTCAAGGTTTTGAACTTGTTTGTGATGGTTTGAACTTACTCCTTTAGCTCGGAGACGTTTCATCATCTGAAGCCTTCGTCTCTCAACTTGTCAAAGTCATTCTCCATCCAGCTTTGTTCTATTGCTGTTGAGGAGCTGTGTTCCTTTGGAGGAGGAGAGTTGCTCTGATTTTTAGAATTTTCAGCTTTTCTGCTCTGTTTTTTCCCCATCTTTGTGGTTTTGTCTACCTTTGGTCTTTGATGATGGTGACATACAGATGGGGTTTTGATGTGGATGTCCTTTCTGTTTGTTAGTTTTCCTTCTAACAGTCAGGTACCTCAGCTGCAGGTCTGTGGAGTTTGCCAGAGGTCCACTCCAGACCCTGTTTTCCTGGGAATCAGCAGCAGATGCTGCATAACAGCAGATATTGGTGAACAGCAAATGTTGCTGCCTGATCATTCCTCTGGAAGTTTTGTCTCAGAGTGGTACCTGGCCGTGTGAGGTGTCAGTCTGCCCCTACTGGAGGGTCCTCCCAGTTAGGCTACTTGGGGGTCAGGGACCCACTTGAGGAGGCATTCTGTCAATTCTCAGATCTCAAGCTGCATTCTGGGAGAACCACTAGTGTCTTCAAATCTCAGTCGGAGATGCAGAAATCATCTGTCTTCTGTGTCACTCATGCCGGGAGCTGTAGACTGGAGCTGTTCCTATTCGGCCATCTTGGAACCGCCCAACTTGCTTTTTTCACTCGTCTTCTTACTTGATTTATCCATAGCTTTTTCCAGTAGTGGTCACTCTTTTCTTTGGAAAACACTCTTTCTAATGTTGAAAAAAAAATCATGTCCCCTAGCTTCCTTCCATTCTTCTTTTTCTTTTTCTTTTTATTTATTTATTTATTTTTTTATTTTTTAAATTAATATTTTTTTATAAGTTATTGGGGTACAGGTGGTATTTGGTTACATGAGTAATTTCGTTATCATTACTTCCTGTTATTGTCTGCTCTCATCTTACTCAAATCACTTCAAATGTAATTCTGACTCAGACAAGTAGCCAAACCTCTATGCCTACTCTATACCTTAGCAGGCCTATGCTCAGAAGCTCAGCACACAATGACCAGGAGGATCTGCAATACTGACTATTCTACACATGTATTTGTTAATAATATTACTTTAAAGTAATGTGGTATATAACCCTTTAAAGTCCTGTACACATGTACCTCATTCAATCTTTATAATCACAGGAAAGTGGAATTACTATTATTATAGCAATTTACTAATTGGAAAGGGCAGAATTGCTGTTTGTTGGTTGTGCACTATATACAGGCACTATGCTAGGTAATTTATGTAAGTTATTTCACTAACCCTTCCAGAGCAGCTCCATAATTAGCTCCATTTTTAAAAGTGAAACAAGTAAACATATAAAACATTAAGTGGGAGTGACAACAGCAGCATTGTTAGATAGAACTTTTCAGCACTCATCCTCTTGTAGAAACATCAATTTGAAAAACAATCCATAGCCTGAGCAAAAAAGCGAGACCCCAATCTCTACAAAAAAAAACAGTAATTAGCCTATTGTCATGGTATGAGCCTGTAGTATCAGCTACTTGAAAGGCTGAGGTGGGAGGATTGCTTGAGCCCAGGAGTTTGAAGCTGCAGTGAGCTATAGATGATGCCACTGCATTCCAAATCAGAGCAAACTCTCTTAAAAACCAAAACAAACAAGCAACAACAACGACAATAACAAAAAACAAAACTATCCATGAACAAAAATATGTTCACAAGAGTAAAGGAATCCAGGTAAGAGATTATAGCACCTGGACATAGCACAGAAATAAGAAAAGACACATCAAAGCGGGAAGGAAAGAAAGTTTTACGTTATCCATATTACCCCTCCCCCATGTCTCGGCAAAAACCATGACATCACTCCTATTTTATAGATGAGAAAATTGGGGCACATAAATGATAGGTAAATTTTCCATACTAATATATCTGCCCTAGTTACTAGGCTCACCACAGCTATAGGCCAGTCCCTATATATTGAGGTTCCAGGCCCCTCCCAGACTGTGGAGAAGCCCCAGCACCAGGCTAGTCCCCACAGCATTAGACTCCATGCTGGCATCCACAGACCCAGCCTCCAGGCCTGATAGAGTGTCAGAACATAACTGAGGGACTCCAGATACAGTTTGGCTTACATGGCATTAGGCATGAGGCCAGCATGCACACACCAAGGCTCTATGCTAGTACTCATGGACCCACACTCCAGTGGACTCTGAGACCAGACCTGCTTCAGTAGGCCCCAGCACTAGGCCAGCCTATGGCCTTAGGCTGCAGAACTACCCCCCACAACCCCAGGATCCAGGCTTAGCCCACAGACTCATCCTTCAGGCCCAGACACATACTAGGCTTGCTCCCACAGATCCAGCATCCAGGTCAACCCCTATAGACCTAGCTTCCAGGCTACCACCTGCAGACTTAGAATCTAGTATGCCACCTGCAGACCCAGGATCGAGGCCTGCTACAATGAACCCAGGCTCCAGGCCCTTTGTTGTGGTTAAATGATAACAGGAAAACAATACTTTAACAAAATGAGACATTTGACAAAGAGATAGAAAGCATAAAAGGGAACCAAATAGAAATTCTGGAGCACAATGACTGAACTAAAAATTTCTAGAGAAAGCTGGAAATAATAGGCTCAATAACACAGAAAAATAAAGCAGTGACCACAAGACAGATTATTTGAAATTGCCCTCTCAAAAGCTACAGTAACAAAAATAAAAGAAAAAGGTGATGAAATCATGTGGGACTTATGGGATACCATCAAGGAAACCAGTATGCAGTTAGCCCTCCATATGTGTAAGTTCAGCATCCAGATTATCAACTAACCAGAGATCAAAAATATTTTTTAAAACCCAATAACAATAACAATAAAATAATACAAATTTTAAAATACAGTATAACAAGTATTTACATAGAATTTACATAATATTACATATTATGCTTACATCTAGAGATGATTTAAAGTACATGAATAGATATGTGAATGTTATATGCAAATAGTACACCATTTTATGTAAGATGTATATTCTAAGTCTCATGATAACTACATAAAAAGCCAATATTAGATACAGAGATGATAAAGAGAAAACAATCAAATCATACTGGTAAAAGTCATCAAATCACAAAGAAAGACAGCAAGAGAGGAAGAGGTGAACAAAGGAATTACAAAAGAGACAGAAAACACAATGGCAGTAGTAAGTTCTTGGTATCAAAAATTACGTAAAATGAAAATAGACTCAATTTTCCAATAAAAAGGAATAAAGTGACTAAATAGAAAAACAAGATCCAACTTATGTTTTCTACAAGAGTCACACTTCAGCTTGAAGGATGCAGATAGGCTGAAAGTGAAGGTATGGAAAAAGATACTTCATACAATGGGTAATCAAAAAGAGGAGGGATATGTCTACTAATATCAAACAAAATAGAGATTTTAAGTAAAAACTGTGACAAAAGACAAAAAAGCATTATATAATGATAAAAGGGTCAATTCATCAAGAAGGCATAGCAATTAATTGTAAATACATATGCAACCAGCATGACAGCAACTAAATATATAAAGCAGATATTAACAGAGCTGAAGGAAGACTATTTTGCATTTCTGCAAAAATGCAAATGCAAAAATAGTAGCAAATGCAAAATATAGTAGAGAACTTCAAAACCACATATTCAACAACGGATAGATCATCTGGACAGAAAATCAATAAGAAAACAGTGGATTTGAACAACTGGCTCAACACACATGTACAGAACATTCCACCCAACAGCAGCAGAATACACATTCTATTCAGCACACACAGAGCACTCACCAGAATAGACCATATGTCCGGCCACAAACAATTCTTAATAAAACATTTAAGAAGATGAAATCACATCAAGTATTTTTTTTCTGAACACAGTGGAATAAGACTAAACATCAACAAGATGAAAATGAGAAAATTCACTAGTAAGTTGAAATTAAACCACTAACTTCTGAACAATCAGTGGGTCCAAAAAAGGAAAATAAAAGTCTTAAGAAAAATGAAAATGGAAACAAAACATAACAAAACATTTATGCAGCAGAAAAGTAATTTTAAGAGGGTCATTTATAGCAATGTAAGCCAACAATAGGGAATAAGAAAGATCTCAAATAATCAACCTAATGAGACTTCAAGGAACTAGAGAAAGAGGAAAAAATGAAGCTCAACTTCAGCAGAATAAAGAAAATAACACAGAACACAGAAGAAATAAATAAAATAGATACAAGGAAAAGCAATAGAAAAGATTAATGTAACTAAGAGTTGCTTTTTTGAAAAAGATAAACTAAATTGACAAACTTTAGCTAGATTGAGATAAGAGAGAATAAACAAGTAAAATTACAAATTTAAAACACGGCATTAAAACTAACACCATGGAAACAAAAATGGCCATAAAAGATTACTATGAACAACTATATGCCAAGAAACTGGATAAACTTGAAAAAAATGGTTAAATTCCTACAAACATACAGCCTATCAAGACTAAACCATTGAGAAATACAAAATCTGAACAAATCAAAAATGGATAAAAATATTGAATTAGTAATCCAAAACCTCCCAAGAATGAAAAGCTCAGAACTTGATAGCTTCACTGGTTAACTCCATCAAACATTTAAAGAAGAATTAAGGTCAATCCTTCTCAAATTCTTACAAAAAATAAAATAGGAGGGGAGAATAGCAAACTCATTTTACAAGGTCAGCATCAACCTCATTCCAAAGCCAGACAAACACTCATATATATAAACCAAATATTATTATAGCCAAAGAGAGAGATAACCATAATGCAATAAAAGCTGAGACTTCAACACTCCACTTCCAGCACTGGATAGTTCTTCCAGACAGAATATCAAAAAAAAAACATGGGACTTAATCTGCACTATTGACCAAATGGACCTAAGAGATATTTACAGATCATTTTATCAAACACCTGCAGAATACACTTTTTTTCCCTCAGCACATGGATCATTCTCAAATATAGACCATCTGTTAGGTCACAAAACAAGTCTTAAAATATACAAAAACATTGAAAAAATATTAAGCATATTCTCTGACCATAATGGAAAAAAAGTAGGATTTGTAACAAGATAGATTTTGGAAATTATATGAATAAATGGGAATTAACAAGTTCCTGAATGACCCATGTGCCAATGAAGAAGTTAAGAAGAAATTTGAATAATTTCTTAAAAAAATGATAACAGAAATATGACATACCTATGGAATACATCAACCGAGTAATAAAATGGAAGTTTTTGATTATAAATGCCTACACTAAAATGGAAAGAAAACTTCAAATAAATAAACTTAAAGATGCATCTTTAAAAAATTAAAATAGCAAAAGCACATAAAGCCAAAAATTAGTAGAAGAACGTAAGTATTAAAAATCAGAGAATTAATAAATGAAATTGGACTCAAGAAGACAATAAAAAAGATCAATGAAATAAGAAGTTGTTTTTCTAAAAAAAAAATTAAAAATTGACAAACTTTAGCCAGACTAAATAAAAAGAAAGAGAGAGAGCATTTCCAGCTAAATAAAATTAGAGATGAAAAAGGAGACATGGGGGAGGAGCCAAGATGGCCGAATAAGAACAGCTCCGGTCTACAGCTCCCAGCATGAGTGATGCAGAAGATGGGTGGTTTCTGCATTTCCATCTGAGGTACTGGGTTCATCTCACTAGGGAGTGCCAGACAGTGGGTGCAGGTCAGTGGGTGCAGTGCACCATGCACGAGCCAAAGCAGGGTGAGGCATTGCTTCACTCAGGAAGCACAAGGGGTCAGGGAGTTCCCTTTCCTAGTCAAACAAAGGGGTGACAGCCAGCACCTGGAAAATTGGGTCACTCCCACCCGAATACTGCGCTTTCCCAACAGGCTTAAAAAACGGTGCACCAGGAGATTATATCCCGCACCTGACTTGGAGGATCCTACACCCATGGAGTCTTGCTGATTGCTAGCACAGCAGTCTGAGATCAAACTGTAAGGCGGCAGCGAGGCTGGGGGAGGGGTGCCTGCCATTACCCAGGCTTGCTTAGGTAAACAAAGCAGCCCACCCGGAAGCTCGAACTGGGTGAAGCCCACCACAGTTCAAGGAGGCCTGCCTGCCTCTGTAGGCTCCACCTCTGGGGGCAGGGCACAGACAAACAAAAAGACAGCAGTAACTTCTGCAGACTTAAACATCCCTGTCTGACAGCTGTGAAGAGAGCAGTGGTTCTCCCAGCACGCAGCTGGAGATCTGAGAATGGGCAGACTGCCTCCTCAAGTGGGTCCCTGACCCCTGACCCCTGAGCAGCCTAACTGGGAGACACCCCTCAGTAGGGGCAGACTGACACCTCACATGGCCGGGTACTCCTCTGAGACAAAACTTCCAGAGGAACAATCAGACAGCAGCATTCGCGGTTCACGAAAAACTGCTGTTCTGCAGACACCGCTGCTGATACCCAGGAAAACAGGGTCTGGACTAGACCTCTAGCAAACTCCAACAGACCTGCAGCTGAGGGTTCTGTCTGTTAGAAGGAAAATTCACAAACAGAAAGGACATCCACACCAAAAACCCATCTGTACATCACCATCTTCAAAGACCAAAAGTAGAAAAAACAACAAAGATGAGGAAAAAACAGAGCAGAAAAACTGGAAACTCTAAAAAGCAGAGCGGCTCTCCTCCTCCAAAGGAACGCACTTCCTTACCAGCAAGGGAACAAAGCTGGACGGAGAATGACTTTGATGAGTTGAGAGAAGAAGGCTTCAGATGATCAAACTACTCTGAGCTCCAGGAGGAAATTCAAACCAAAGGCAAAGAAGCTGAAATCTTTGAAAAAAATTTAGACTAATGTATAACTAGACTAACCAATACAGAGAAGTGCTTAAAGAAGTTGATGGAGCTGAAAGCCAAGGCTCAAGAACTACGTGAAGAATGCAGAAGCCTCAGGAGCCAATGCGATCAACTGGAAGAAAGGGTATCAGTGATGGAAGATCAAATGAATGAAATGAAGTGAGAAGGGAAGTTTAGAGAAAAAAGAATAAAAAGAAACGAACAAAGCCTCCAAGAAATATGGGACTATGTGAAAAGACCAAATCTAGGTCTCATTGGTGTACCTGAAAGTGACGGGGAGAATGGAACTAAGTTGGAAAACACTCTGCAGGATATTATCCAGGAGAACTTCCCCAATCTACCAAGGCAGGCCAACATTCAGTTTCAGGAAATACAGAGAATGCCACAAAGATACTCCTCGAGAAGAGCAAATCCAAGACAAAGAATTGTCAGATTCACCAAAGTTGAAATGAAGGAAAAAATGTTAAGGGCAGCCAGAGAGACAGGTTGGGTTACCCACAAAGGGAAGCCCATCAGACTAACAGCTGATTTCTTGGCAGAAACCCTACAAGCCAGAAGAGAGTGGGGGCCAATATTCAACATTCTTAAAGAAAAGAATTTTCAACCCAGAATTTCATATCCAGCCAAACTAAGCTTCATAAGTGAAGGAGAAATAAAATACTTTACAGACAAGCAAATGCTGAGAGATTTTGTCACCACCAGGCCTGCCCTAAAAGAGATCCTAAAGGAAGCACTAAACATGGAAAAGAACAACCAGTACCAGCCGCTGCAAAATCATTCCAAAATCTAAAGACCATTGAGACTAGGAAGAAATGGCATCAACTAAGGAGCAAAATAACCACCTAACATCATAATGACAGGATCAAATTCACACATAACAATATTAACTTTAAATGTAAATGGACTAAATTCTCCAATTAAAAGACACAGACTGGCAAATTGGATAAAGAGTCAAGACCCACCAGTGTGCTGCATTCAGGAAACCCATCTCACATGCAGAGACACACATAGGCTCAAAATAAAGGGATGGAGGAAGATTTACCAAGCAAATGGAAAACAAAAAAAGGCAGGGGTTGCAATTTTAGTCTCTGATAAAACAGACTTTAAACCAACAAAGATCAAAAGGGACAAAGAAGGCCATTACATAATGGTAAAGGGATCAATTCAACAAGAAGAGCTAACTATCCTAAATATATATACACCCAATACAGGAGCACCCAGATTCATAAAGCAAGTCTTTAGAGACCTACAAAGAGACTTAGACTTCCACACAATAATAATGGGAGACTTTAACACACCAATGTCAACATTAGACAGGTCAATGAGACAGAAAGTTAACAAGGATATCCAGGAATTGAACTCAGCTCTGCACCAAGCAGACCTAATAGACATCTACAGAACTCTCCACCCTAAATCAACAGAATATACATTCTTTTCAGCACCACACCACACCTACTCCAAAATTGACCACATCGTTGGAAGTAAAGCACTCGTCAGCAAATATAAAAGAACAGAAATAATAACCAACTGTGTCTCAGACCACAGTGCAATCAAACTAGAACTCAGGATTAAGAAACTCACTCAGAACCACTCAACTACATGGAAACTGAACAACTTGCTCCTGAATGACTACTGGGTACATAAAAAAATGAAGGCAGAAATAAATATGCTCTTTGAAACCAATGAGAACAAAGACACAACATACCAGAATCTCTCTGACACATTTAAAGCAGTGTGTAGAGGGAAATTTATAATACTAAATGCCCACAAGAGAAAGCAGGAAAGATCCAAAATTGACACCCTAACATCACAATTAAAAGAACTAGAAAAGCAAGAGGAAACACATTCAAAAGCTAGCAGAAGGCAAGAAATAACTAAAATCAGAGCAGAACTGAAGGAAATAGAGACACAAAAAACCCTTCAAAAAATTAACGAATCCAGGAGCTGGTTTTTTGAAAGGATCAACAAAATTGATAGACTGCTAGCAAGACAAATAAAGAAGAAGAGAGAGAAGAATCAAATAGATGCAATAAAAAATGATAAAGAGGATACCACCACTGATCCCACAGAAATACAAGCTACCATCAGAGAATACTACAAACACCTCTATGCAAATAAACTAGAAAATCTAGAAGAAATGGATAAATTCCTCGACAAATACACTCTCCCAAGACTAAACCAGGAAGAAGTTGAATCTCTCAATACACCAATAAAAGGAGCTGAAACTGTGGCAATAATCAATAGCTTACAAACCAAAAAGAGTCCAGGACCAGATGGATCCACAGCTGAATTCTACCAGAGGTACAAGGAGGAACTGGTACCATTCCTTCTGAAACTATTCCAATCAATAGAAAAAGAGGGAATCCTCCCTAACTCATTTTATGAGGCCAGCATCATGCTGATACCAAAGCCTGGCAGAGACACAACAACAAAAAAAGAGAATTTTAGGCCAATATCCTTGATGAACATTGATGCAAAAATCCTCAATAAAATATTGGCAAACCAAATCCAGCAGCACATCAAAAAGTTTATCCACCATGATCAAGTGGGCTTCATCCCTGGGATGCAAGGCTGGTTGAACATACGCAAATCAATAAATGTAATCCAGCATATAAACAGAACCAAAGACAAAAACCACATGATTATCTCAATAGATGCAGAAAAGGCCTTTAACAAAATTCAACAACCCTTCATGCTAAAAACTCTCAATAAATTAGGTATTGATGGGATGTATCTCAAAATAATAAGAGCTATCTATGACAAACCCACAGCCAATATCATACTGAATGGGCAAAAACTGAAAGCATTCCCTTTGAAAACTGGCATGAGACAGGGATGCCCTCTCTCACCACTCCTATTCAACATAGTGTTGGAAGTTCTGGCCAGGGCAATTAGGCAGGAGAAGGAAATCAAGGGTACTCAATTAGGAAAAGAGGGAGTCAAATTGTCCCTGTTTGCAGATGACATGATTGTATATCTAGAAAACCCCATCGTCTCAGCCCAAAATCTCCTTAAGCTGATTAGCAACTTGAGCAAAGTCTCAGGATACAAAATCAATGTACAAAAATCGACTGTTGTGGGGTGGGGGGAGGGGGGAGGGAAAGCATTAGGAGATATACCTAATGCTAAATGACGAGTTAATGGGTGCAGCACACCAGCATGGCGCATGTATACATATGTAACTAACGTGCACATTGTGCACATGTACCCTAAAACTTAAAGTATAATAATAATGAAAAAAAGAAACAAAGAAACAAAAAAAAACACACCATTCTTATACACCAATATTAGACAAACAGAGAGCCAAATCATGAGTGACCTCCCATTCACAATTGCTTCAAAGAGGATAAAATACCTAGGAATCCAACTTACAAGGGACGTGAAGGACCTCTTCAAGGAGAACTACAAACCGCTGCTCAATGAAATAAAAGAGGATACAAACAAATGGAAGAACATTCCATGCTTATGGGTAGGAGGAATCAATATCCTGAAAATGGCCATACTGCCCAAGGTAATTTATAGATTCAATGCCATCCCCATCAAGATACCAATGACTTTCTTCACACAATTGGAAAAAAACTACTTTAAATTTCATATGGAACCAAAAAAGAGCCTGCATCACCAAGTCAATCCTAAGCCAAAAGAACAAAGCTGGAGGCATTATGCTACCTGACTTCAAAGTATACTACAAGGCTACAGTAACCAAAACAGCATGGTACTGGTACCAAAACAGAGACATAGATCAATGGAACAGAACAGAGCCCTCAGAAACAATGCCACATATCTACAACTATCTGATCTTTGACAAACCTGAGAAAAACAGGAAATGGGGAAAGGTTTCCCTATTTAATAAATGGTGTTGGGAAAAATGGCTAGCCATATGTAGAAAGCTGAAACTGGATCCCTTCCTTACACCTTATACAAAAATCAATTCAAAATGGATTAAAGACTTAAACATTAGACCTAAAACCATAAAAAGCCTAGAAGAATACCTAGGCATTACCATTCAGGACATAGGCATGGGCAAGGACTTCATGTCTAAAACACCAAAAGCAATGGCAACAAAAGCCAAAATTGACAAATGGGATCTAATTAAACTCAAGAGCTTCTGCACAGCAAAAGAAACTACCATCAGAGTGAACAGGCAACCTACAAAATGGGAGAAAATTTTCACAACCTACCCATCTGACAAAGGGCTAATATCCAGAATCTACAATGAACTCAAACAAATTTACAAGAAGAAAACAAACAACCCCATCAAAAAGTGGGCAAAGGACATGAACAGACACTTCTCAAAAGAAGACATTTAGGCAGCCAAAAGACACATGAAAAAATGCTCATCATCACTGGCCATCAGAGAAATGCAAATCAAAACCACAATGAGATACCATCTCACACCAGTTAGAATGGCAATAAGTCAGGAAACAACAGGTGCTGGAGAGGATGTGGAGAAATGGGAACACTTTTACACTGTTGGTGGGACTGTAAACTAGTTCAACCATTGTGGAAGTCAGTGTGGCAATTCCTCAGGGGTCTAGAACTAGAAATACCGTTTGACCCAGCCATCTCATTACTGGGTATATACCCAAAGGATTATAAATCATGCTGCTCTAAAGACACATGCACACATATGTTTATTGTGGCACTATTCACAATAGCAAAGACTTGGAACCAATCCAAATGTCTATCAATGATAGACTGGATTAAGAAAATGTGGCACATATACACCATGGAATACTATGCAGCCATAAAAAATGATGAGTTCATGTCCTTTGTAGGGACATGGATGAAGTTGGAAACCATCATTCCCAGCAAACTATCACAAGGACAAAAAATCAAACACCACATGTTCTCACTCATAGGTGGGAATTGAACAATGAGAACACATGGACACAGGAAGGGGAACATCACACTCTGGGGACTGTTGTGGGGTGGGGGGAGGGGGGAGGAATAGCATTGGGAGATATATCTAATGCTAGATGATGAGTTAGTGGGTGCAGCGCACAAGCATGGCACATGTATTCATATGTAGCTAACCTGCACTCCTTGTGCACATGTACCCTAAAACTTAAAGTATAATAATAATAAAAATAATGAAAGAAAAAGGAGACATTACAACTGACACCACAGAAATTCAAAGGATTATTAGTGGCTTTTATGAACAATTATATGCCAATAAATTAGAAAATCTGGACAAATTTTTAGACACATGCCACCTATCCAGATTGAACCATGAAGATATCCAAAACCAGGATAAACCTATAATAAGTAACAAGATTGAAGATGTAATAAAAAGTCTTCTTGCAATACCAAACCTAGTGAACTTATTCTGAAAACTAGAAGAGGTAAGAATGCTTCCACTTTTATTCTATGAGGCCAGTATTAGCCTGATACCAAAAACAGACAAAGACATATCAAAAAAAGAAAACCACAGGTCACTATCACTGATGCATATTGATGCAAAAACCCTCAACCAAATATTAGCAAACTGAATTCAATAGCACATTACAAAGTTCATTCAGCATGACCAAGTGAGATTTATCCCTGGAATGCAATAATAGCTCAACATATGCAAATCAATGTAATATATTATATCAACAGAATGAAAGACAAAAAACATTTTCATTCCAGTTGATGGTGAAAAAACATTTGATAAAATTCAAATGACTTCTGGATAAAAACCTTCAAAAAACTGGAGATAGAAGTAATATACCTAAACATAATAAAACACAAATGGGAAAGACCAACAGCTAGTATCATGCCGAATGGGAAAAAAAAATGAAAGCCTTTTCTCTGAGATCTAGAACACAAAAAGGATGTCCACTGTAGCCACTGTTATTTAACTTAGTACTAGAAGTCCTAGCTAGAGCAATCAAACAAGAGTAAGATATGAATGGCACCCAAATTGAAAAGTAATAAGTCAAATTATCCTTTTTTGGAGATGATGTGATATTATATTTCAAAAATCGTACAGACTCCTAAAGAAAACTAGTAGAACTGATAAATAAATTCAGCAAACTTTCAGGTTACAAAATCAATGTATAGAAATAAGTAGCATGTTTATATGCCAACAGTGAACGTTGTAGAAAAACAATTAAAAAGTCATCTCATTTACAATAGTTATGAATAAAAAATACCTAGGAAACAACTTAACCAAAGTAGTAAAATATATTAGCAGTGAAAATTATAAAACACTGATAAAATAAATTGAAGAGGACCAAAAAATGGAAAGATATCCATGTTCATAAATTAGAAGAATCAATATTGTTAAAATGTCCATACTACCCAAGGCAATCTACAGATTTAACCCAACCACTATCAAAATATCAAGAACATTCTTCACAGAAATAGAGAAAACAATCCTAAAATTTATATGGAACCATAAAAGATGCACTATATCCAAATCTATCACAAGCATAAAGAACAAAACTGGAGAAATCAAATTACCTAAGTTATACTACAGAGCAATAGTAACCAAAAAAGCATGGTACTGGAATAAAAATAGACACCTAGACCAATGAAACAGAATAGAAAACCCAGAAATAAATCTATACACCTACAATTAACTCATTTTCAAGAAAGATTTTAAGAACATACATTAGAATAAGGACAATCTCTTCAACAAATGGTGCTGGGAAAACTGGATATCCATATGCAGAAGAATGAAACTAGATCCCTATCTCTAGACATATACAAATCGAAATGAATGAAAGACTTAAAGCTAACACCCCAAACTATGAACCTACTACAAAATACTTTTGGGAAACTCTCCAGGACATGGGAAACTCTCCAGGACAAAAACCTTTTGAGCAATATCCCACAGGCACAGGCAACAAAAGAAAAAATAGAAAAATGAGATCATATCAACTTAAGAAGCTTCTGCACAGCAAAGGAAACAATCAACACAGTGAAGAGACAATACACAGAATGAGAGAAAAATATTTGCAAACTACCCATTTAACAAGGGATCAACAACCAGAAAATGTAAGGAGCTCACACAGCTGTATAAGAAAAAAATCTAATAATATTATTTTTAAATGGGCAAAAGATCTGAATAGACATTACTCAAAAAAGACATACAAATGGCAAAGAGGTATATGAAAAGGTGCTCAACATTACTGATAATCAGGGAAATGCAAATCAAAAGTACAATGAGATATCATTTCACTAAATGCCAGATGTGGTGGCTCACACCTATAATCCCAGCATTTTGGGAGGCTGAGGTGGGTCGATCATCTGAGGTCAGGAGTTAGAGATCAGCCTGGACAATATGGTGAAACTCTGTCTCTACTAAAAATACAAAAAATTAGCTGGACATGGTTGTGGGTGCCTATAATCCCAGCTACTCAGGAGGCCAAGGCAGGAGAATTGCTTGAACCCGGGAGGCAGAGGTTGCAGTGAGCTGAGAACACACCATTGCACTCAGACTGGGTGACAAGAGCAAAACTCCGCCTCAAAAAAAAAAAAAATGCTTTTATCCAAAAGACAAGCAATAACATATGCTGTCAAGAACGTGAAGTAAAGGAAACCCTCATACACTGTTGGTGGGCATGTACATTAGTAAAATTGGTATGGAGAACAGTTTGGAGGTCCCATAAAAAATTAAAATAGAGCTACCATATGATCCAGCAATCCAATGCCTAGATAAACACCCTAAAGAAAGGAAATCAGCATATTGAAGACTTATCTGCAGTCCCATGTTTATTGCAGCGTTATTCAGAAAGATAAATTCATAAAGACAATAAGGTACATATACAAAATGGAGTACTATTCAGCCACAACAAATAATGAGATACTGTCATTTGCAACAATATGGATGGAACTGTAAGGCATTATGTTAAGTGAAACAAGGCAGGCACAGAAAGACAAACATCACTTTTTCTCACTTACCTGTGGGTGCTACAAAATAAAACAATTGAATTCATGGGTATAGGGTAGAAGGATGGTTTACCAGAAGCTGGCCAGAGTACTTAGGGTTGGGGAATAGGAGATGATTAATGGGTACCAAAAAAAGTTAAAAAGAATAAATAAGACCCAGTATTTGCTAGAATAACAGGGTGGCTATAGTATAAACATGATTTAATTATACATTTTAAAATAACTTAGAGAGGTGGAGCAAGATGGTGAAATAGAAAGCTCCACAGACCATGCCCACAACAAGGACACCAAGTTAACAACTATCTACACATAAAAAAAAAAAAAAAAACACCTTCCTAAGAACCAAAAATCAGGTGAGTATACTACCTAGTTTTAATTTCATGTCACTGAAAGAGGTACTGAAGAAATAGAAAAAATAGTTCTGAATTACAGATACCATGCCACCACCAACCCAGGAAGCAGCAGAATGGTGTGGAGAGCATCTCTGGGTGCTGGAAGTGGGAGAACATAGAAATTGTGAGGCATGGAAGTCCGTGCTGTCCTGTTAAACAAGAAAGGAAAACCGGACAAATCTCAGATGATGCCCCCTCATGGAAGGAGCAACAAATAGTTTAAAAAGCAGGGAAATGATGTTAAGTTGTCAAATTGTTATTAGTTTTCTTTTTGCCTGTTTGTTTGTTTATGCAAATAGTGTTAAGTTGTTATCAGGTTGAAATAATGAGTTACAAGACAGTATTTGCAATCCTCATGGTAACTTCAAACCAAAAATCATACAATGAACACACATACACAAAGCAAGAAGCTAAAAACCATATCATCAGAAAAAAGCACCTTCACTAGAGGAAGACAGGAAGGAAAGAAAGAAGAAAGAGAAGACTACAAAACAACCAAAATCAAATAAAATGGCAGCAGTAAGTCCTTACATATCAATAATAATGTTGAGTGTAAATGGACTGAGCTCCAGAGACTGACTGAATGGATAAAAAAACAAGAACCATTGATCTCTTGCCCACAAGAAACACACTTCACCTATAAAGATACACATAGGCTGAAAATAAAAGGATGAAAAAGGATATTCCATGCCAATGGAAACCACAAAAGAGCAGGAGTCACTGTACTTATATCAGACAAAATAGATTTCAAGACAAAAACTATAAGAGACAAAGAAGTTCACTGTAAAATTATAAAAGGGTAAAATCAGCAAGAGAATAGAAAAATGTTAAATATATATGCACCCAACACTGGAGCACCCAGATATATAAAGTAAATATTATTAGAGCTAAAAAAAAAGATAGGTCCCATTACAATAATACCTGGAGACTTTAACACCCCACTTTCACCATGAGACAGATCTTCAAGAGAGAAAGTAAAGAAAAATTAGACTTCATCTCTACTGTAGATCAAGTGAATTTAATAGATATTTACAGAACATTTCACCCAAGAGCTGCAGAACACATATTCTTTTCCTTAGCACATAGATCATTCTCAAGGACAGATCATATGTTAGGTCACAAAACAAGTCTCAAAACATCACAAAATTGAAATAATATTAAGCATCATCTCTGGCCACAATGGGCTTAAGCTAGAAATTAACAAGAGGAATTTTGGAAACTATGCAAACTTAAACAATATGCTCCTGAAAGGCTAGCAGGTCAATGTATAAATTTATAAGGTAATTTAAAATTTTCTTGAAACAATGGATAATGGAAAGACAATATACTGAAACCTGTGGGATACAGCAAAAGCAGTACTATGAGGGAAACTTATAGGTAAAAGTACCTACAGCAAAAATGGAAAGACTTCTAATGAACAATCTAACAATGCATCTTAAAGTACTAGAAAAGCAAGAGAAAATCAAACCAAAATTAGAAGAAAAGAAATAATGAAGATCATGGCAGAAATAAATGAAATTGAAATGAAAAAGATAGTACAAAATATTAATGAAACAAAAAGTTGTACTTTTAAAAAGTTAAAGAAAATTGACAATCCTTTAGCCAGGCTAACTAAGAAAAGAAGAAGATTACAAATAAATAAAATCAGAAATAAAAAAGGAGACATTACGACTGATACTGAAAAAAATGAAAGGATCATTAGTGGCTACTATGAGAAACTATACACCAATAAATTTAAAAATCTACAAAAAATGGACAAATTTCTAGATTCATGCAACCTGTCATGATTGAACCAGGAAGAAATCCAAAATGTAAATAGAGGACACAAAATCATGGAAAAATATTTTATGCTCATGGATTGGAACATCAATATTGTTAAAATGTCTGTAATACAGAAGGCAATCTACAGATTCAATGTAATCACTATCAAAATACCAAAAATATTCTTCATAGAGATTTAAAAAATTCCAAATGTATACAAATACCCCCCAACACACAAAAATAGTTAAAGCTATCCTAAGCAAAAAGAACAAAACTGGAGGAATCACATTACTTGACTTCAAATTATACTATAGTAACCAAATTATACTATAGTAACCAAAACAGCATGTTGTCATAAAGACAGACATGTAGACCAGTGGAACAGAGTAGAAAACCCAGAGGAAAATCCACACACCTACAGCAAACTAATTTTTAAAAAGGTGCCAAAAACATACACTGGGAAAAAGACAGTCTCTTCAATAAATGACGCTGGGAAAACTGGATATCCATATGCAGAAGAATGAAACTAGATCTGTATCTCTCACCATATACAAAAATCAAATCAAAATTAATTAAATATTTAAATCTAAGACTTCAAACTATGGAACTACTGGAATAAAACTTCAGGGAAACTCTCCAGGACATTGGTCTGGGCAGAAATTTATTGAGCAATACCCCACAAGCACAGGCAACCAAAACAAAAGTGGACAAATAGGATCACATCAAGTTAACAAACTTCTGCACAGCAAAGAATACAATCAACAAAGTGAAGAGACAACCCACAGAATGGGAGAAATATTTGCAAACAGCTCATCCCACAAGGGATTAATAATTAGGATATTTAAGGGACTCCAACAATTGTATAGGAAAAAATTTAATAGTTTGATCAAAAGTTGGGCAAAAACAACGGAATAGATATTTCTCAAAAAAAGACACACAAATGGCAAGCGGGCATATGAAAAGGTGCTCAACATTATTGATCATCAGAGGAATGCAAATCAAAACTACAATGAGATATCATAGCACCACAATTAAAATGGCTTCCATCCAAAAGGCAAAAACAAATGCTGGCAAAGATGTGGAGAAAAGGGAACCCTTGTACAGTGTTGTTGGGAAACTATATTAGTACAACCACTATGGAGAACTCTTTGGAAGTTCCTCACAAATCTGAAATTGCACCACCATATTGATATGTTTTGACTCTGTGTTCCACCCATATCTCATGTGGAATTGGTAATCCCCACATGTCATGGGGTGGAGACCTGGTGGGAGGTGATTGGATCATGGGGGTGGGTATACCATATGCTGTTCTCATGATAGTGAGATCTCATGAGATCTGATAGTTTAAAAGTGTGGCCCTCCCTGCCTTGCTCTCTCTCTTTCCTTCCACCATGTAAGACATGCCTTGCTTCCCTTTCACCTTCTATCATAATTATAAGTTTCCTGAGGCCTCCCCATCTATGCAGAACTCTGAGTCAATTAACCTCTTCTCTTCATAAATTACCCAGTCTCAGGTAGTTCTTTGTAGCAGTGTGAAAATGGAACTAATACACATATGATCCAGCAATCCCACTACTGTATATATACCCCAAAGAAAGGAAATTGACATATCAAAGAGACATCTGCACTTCTATATTTGTTACAGCACTGTTTACAATAGCTGATTTGGCTAACCTAAGTTTCCCCCAACAGATTAATGGATAAAGACAACGTGGTACTTATACACAATGGAGTACTATTCAGCCATAAAAAAGAATGAAATCCAGTCATTTTCAGCAACATGGATGGAACTGGAGATCATCATGTTAAGTGAAATAAGCCAGGCACAGTAAGACAAACATTGCATGTTCTCACTTATTTGTGGGATCTAAAAGTCAAAACAATTAAACTCATGGACATAGAGACTAGAAGGATGGTTGCCAGAGGCTGGGAATGGTGTTGAGCGGCTGGAGGGGAGGTGGAGATGGTTAATGGGTATAAAAATATAGTTAAAAATAATACATAAGGCCTGCTATTTGATAGTACAATAGGGTGACTATAGTCAATAATAACATAGCTGTACATTTTAAAATAAAGAGTGCAATTGGATTGTTTGTAACTCAAAGAATTAAATGCTTAAGGGGACAGATGGACTATTCTGCATTAATGTGTTTATTTCACCTTGCATGCTTGTATCAAACATCTCATGTACCCCATACACATATATACACCTACTACGTACCCACAAACATTTTTTAAAGTAATACATAGAAAAAATAAAATAAAATAACTTAAAGAGTATAATTGGATTGTTTGAAACACAGAGGAAAAGTGTTTGATGTAATTATTACACATTGCATGCCTGTATCAAAATATCTCATGTAACTCATAAATATATACACCTACTATGTACCTATGCAAAGTTTTTTAAAAATTAAAAAATGATGAAAAACAAGTGTTGGCATGAATGTTGAGAAAGACGAATCCTTGTACACTGCAGCTGAAATGTAAATTAGTGTATAGACGTTATAAAAATATGGAAATTTCTCAAATAATTAAAAATAAACTACCATGACTCAATAATCCCACTAGTTAGTATACATCTAAAGAAAATTCATTCATTACTGGCATACCTGAGAGATATTGTGGGTTCAGTTCCAGACCACCGAAACAAAGCAAAAGGAGCAATAAAGTAAGTAACACAAATGTTTTGGTTTCCTAGTGCATGTAAATGTTATATTTACGCTAAAACATACTCTATTAATAGAGTGTAATAGCATTATGTCTAAAAAAAAGTACATAGGTTAATTTAAAAATATTTTATTTCTAAAAAATTGATTATGATTATCTGAGCCTTTAGCAAATCATTATAATCTTTTTGCAGAGGAGGATCTTGCCTTAATGTTCATGGCTTCTGACTAATCAGAGTAATGGTTGCTGAAGGTTGCGGTGGCTGTGGCAACTTCTTAAAATAAGACAACAGTGATGTTTGCCACATCAATTGACGTTTCCTTTCACAAAAGATTTATCTGTAATATGTGATGCTCTTTGACAACATTTTACCCATAGTAGAACTTCCTTCAAAATTGGAGTCATCTTCTAAAACTCTGCTGCAGATTTATCAACAAAGTTTACATAATATTCTACACTCTTTGTTGTCATTTCCATAATGTTCACATCATCATCACCAATAGTAGATTCCATCTTAGCAAATCACTTTTTCGTGCTTATCCATAAGAAGCAATTCCTCATTCATTCAAGCTTTATCATGAGATTGCAGCACTTAAATCACATCTTCAGGCTCCACTTATGATTCTTATTCTCTTGCTTTTTCACCACATCTGCAGTTACTTCCTCCACTGAAGTCTTGGTAACCTCAAAGTCATCCATGAGAGTTCTCATCAACATTTCCCAGATCCCCATTAATGTTGACATGACCTCTTCTAATGAACCACACATATTTTTCATGACATTTAGAGTGGTGAATCATCTCCAGAAGGTTTTCAATTTACTTCACCCAGATCCATCAAAGGAATCACTATCTATGGAAGCTATAACCTATGAAAACTATTTTTTAAATAATAAGACTTGAAATTCAAAATTACCCCTTAATCTATGGGCTGAAGAATGGATATTGTGCTAACAGGCATGAAAACAACATTAATTTCCTATACATCTTCATCAGAGTTCTTGAGTGACTAGGTGCTTTGTCAATGAGCAATATTATGAACTAAATCTTTCTGAGCAGTAGGTATCCAGAGTGGGCTTATAATATTCAGTAAACCATTCTGTAAACAGATGTGCTGTCATTCAGTTTTATTGTCCAATTTGTAGAGCACAGGCAGAGTAAATTTAGCACAAATCATAAGGGCCCTAGGATTTTAAGAATGGTAAATGAGTATTGGTTTCAACTTAAAGTCACCAGCTGCATTAGTCCCTAACAAGAGAGTCAGCCTGACCTTTAAAGCTTTGAAGACAGACATTGAGTTATCTCCAGCTTTGAAAGTCCTAGATGACAACTTTTTAAATATAAGACTTTTTCATCTATATTGAAAATCTTTTGTTTACTGTAGACCCTTCATCAATGATCTGGGTAACTTCCTGCAACTTTTACATCAGCACTTGCTGATTCATCTTGCACTTTCATGTTGTGGAGATTGCTCCTTTCCTTAAACCTCATGAATCAACCTCTGCTACCTTCCTACTTTTCTTCTGCCACTTCTTCATCTCTATCAACCTTCATAGAATTAAAGGGAGTTAACGCTTTGCTCTAGATTAAGGTCTGGCTAAAGAGAATGTTGTGGCTGGTTTGATCTTCTATCCAGACCAATAAAACTTTCTGTCTATTAGCAATAAGGCTGTTTGACTTTGTTATCATTCATGTGTTCACTGGAGTAGCAATTTTAATTTAATTCATAAGCTTTTTCTTTGCATTCACAACTTTACTCTTTGGCACAAGAGGCTTAGCATTTGACCTATGTCAGCTTCTGACATGCCTTCCTCAGTAATCTTAATCATATGTAACTTTTGATTTAAGGTGAGAGACATGTGACTCTCCCTTTCACTAGAACACTTTTGGCCATTTTAGGGTTATTAATTGTGCTAAATTTCTATTTTGTTTTGTTTTGGGGGATAGAGAGGGGCAAGGAGAGGGAAAGTGACAGGGAAGTGGCCAGTCAGTAGAGCGGTCAGAACACACATTATCGATTTCGTTCACTGTCATATGGGCATGGTTTGTGGTGCTCCAAAACAATTACCAGAATAATATTAAATACAACTGATCACAGATCACAGAAGAGAAGACTTGAGAGGTTAGATGGCATAGGAAACAAATCAGTTGCCACCTTCAGGTGTCAGAGGACCTGTCATGAAGAATGGGGAGGATAAGACTTGCTTAGTGTTGCCTCAGGTAAAGGAATGAGGACAGTTGTTTAGAATGTATAGAGATAAGACTATCCACATGGTCTCCACCGGTAACACAGTCTCCACTGGTAACACAGTCTCCACTGGTAACACAGTGGGTGGTGTTAAAAATTCAGTCTCCCCACCTAGCTTTCTAGAACTAAATAAAGTATACTCACGGTGGAGGAGGGGAGATAGGGGGCACCTTGCTAGAGCCTGGCAAGGGTGAAAGTCTATGCTCCGCATCTGGCCATTGCCACAGTTGTTGTTTCTCCTCTGGTGTTTGGTTGTAGTGGAGCTGTCATTTAAAAATTTTGTGTGTTGCTGGGCTGCTACTTTGGATGGCGTTTTGGGGGGCTTTTTCTATGTCCTTTGGCATTACCACATTGTCAGATTCTCCAGTATCCAGTCTGGGATATGCGAGGCAAAAAGAAAACACAAAGAACTCACTGAGCTGTCACTCCTTAGATCTCAAATATGCTAGTCCTTCTTCCTTTCTTACTCCACCTTTCAGTCTTCTTATCCTTGTTTTATTTATAATGTCCAGAGTATTTGGCTGTACTCAGTGGGAGGAATAGAGAAAAGTATGTCTACTTATCTAACCCTTTCACAAAACTGTCCATTGATCAAATGGGCAAATGAGAAATATAACAAATTCTCTTTTATTATAGACATTCAAACGGAATTGGGAACAATCGATTTGGCTACTAATCCTATAGACATAAATTAAGCATTAAATGGTGAGCTGAACAGAAAGATCTCAAAATTTATTTCTAATCTATAGATTCTACGCTACCATGATTTTATACAGATTTAATCCTTTCAATCATGTACTTAGTGGGTTCTGTATGCCAACCATTGTGCTGAGTGCTGGGCACATAGTAGTGAATAAGAACAAAAAAGTTCTCAATTCTCACATAATTTGTTCTAGAGAGGGGAGACTGACAAGTAAACAAATACTATCAAGATAATTTCAGATATAAGTTGGGGGAGGGGGCAGAAAAGACCACTTTAAATGGGGTAGTCCACAAAGACCTCTCCCAGGAGGTGATATATGAGCTAGTATTTTAATAACAAGGAGCCAGTCCTGTGAAATTTAGGGGAGAAGGCTGCAGGTAGATGAAATAGCAATTTGCAAAGGTGGGAACAAGTCAGTTGGGTTAAATGAACAAAAGAAACCAATGTGATTTTAGCATGGTAGATAAGTGGAGAGATCATGTTGGGCCTTATATACCAAGATAAAGGATTTTTATTTTATCCTGAGTTAGATGAAAGACACTTGGAGAGTTTTAAGAAAGCAACATGATCTGATTCATGTGCAGCAGATTTGGTGAACAGTGCTACTCAGCAGAATACAAGTATAAAACAGTTTTGCTTTTCTTCAATACCTTCTTGTTATGTCAAATCCTTTATTTGCTGAGTAACAAATCTCTTCTTAATAATGTCTTGGGCAGATTCCACAACTACCTGGTCACATTTCTTATTAAATTTGACCCAATCTAAAATCATAATTTCATGTCAGGTGCAAACCTTTCCCTCCTGTATCACATGCCAGGTCTGTAGCTTGAGGTGCCTAAATTGTAAAGATGATCTAGAATCCTTTCTTGTCTACCTCCAGTACTTTGGAATTGTTGTACATGTGTGTATGTCTGTGTGTGTGTGTGCGCGCGTGTGTAGGGGGGCTGTGTGAAGTTCTGTAGCTCCCTTTTTCTCCACTTCCCTTTTCAGGACCCAACTACTCTGGTCTTGGGGGAATGGGAAAAGGGAACAGGGAAGTAAAGGCAAACATCTCCTAACTGCTAATACTTGTGATTCTCTCTGCTGGTGTTCTTGTCTTCTCAGGATAATTGAATACCAATGCCTTTTGAGTTAAAAAGGTTCACCTATGAGTATTGGGGGCTTCCCTACTGTTTCATTTCCTAACGTGGGAAATCCAGCTCCAGTTCACCCTCTTCAGCCTCTCTCAGATGTCACTCACACCTGCAAACCCCAAAGTTTCTTGCTGCTGGAGAACACTTGCCTTGTAGCAAGCCCTCTTGTATGGGAACCAGCAAAGCAGCTCAAGTTTAGCCATCCTCTGGGGTGACCACTAGATGCACAGGAAACACATTTATCCCTGCAAACTGGGTAATAAAATGTTAGGTTTCTTTTTCTATTTTGAAGGCTCCCACAATTGCTTTGAGTGATTCTCTTGTCTTGAAGAACACCTTCACTTGGCTCAAGGGTAAGGACACTTTTACAACTGACCTGTAAAAGTTAGAAAAAAAACCTCTATATTGTCCATTAGGCCAATGATACACAAGTCTCAGAGTCCTTCCTCCTACCTGTTATATGCTGCTAACATGCTAGGTGGTAACAGAGGTACTTGGACGGATTGTGACAACGATGGTGTTGCTACCTTCCAGAAAGCCTTTGGCAGAATATTTGGTCCCAGTTTTTGGCAATATTCTTTAGTGTGAGGGACTTTGCATCCCTCCTACTTCTTCACCTCATCCTTTCTCATTTTCCTCCCTTTCTTCTTTCTTTTCTTTTTAAAAGTTCCTTATCTAAGCAATCATTATCAAAGTCAGAACAACAGGAATATTCACACTCACCGCACTGTAATATATTTTTATTAAAAAAAAAAACATTACTCTGACTTCTGTGTAGTGAATGAATTGTAAGGGAAAAAGTGGAATTAGGGATACTGTTAGGGAGCTGGTGCAGTAATCCAGATGAGATGTAATAAAAGCTTGGACCAGGTTGGTAGCAGAGTTGATAAGGATTAGTAGTAGTTAGATTCAAAATACATTGTATTTTGGATGTACAGTTGTGACATGTCAATAGAATGCATATAGTAACACACAAATAAAGATGACTACTAAGTTTTTGGCTTGAACAACTGGCTGGAAAGTGGTGCTAATTACTGACATGGATAACAATAACAGAAGAACTGGTTTGGGTGAGAGCTGTGTTTTGGCCAAGTTAGGTTTAAGATGCCTATTAATCACCAATGAGAGATATCTGAATAAGAAGAATGAAACAAAATTAGATTCTTGTGTCACTGAGGTGGCTACAGCAGAAACTTTATAGGTATCTGGCTCATCAGTAATGAGATACCCATGTGGTACCTAGTTCAACCTATGAGCCAGAACTTCAGTCTTTCTGATGACGTATGCCATGTTTTTCTTCACAAATGCAACCATTCTGGCTCACCATAATACCTAACAAAAATCTTCTGTGCAATAGTAAATACCAATACATTAAGCAAAAGGTTCTTACAAACCTCAGTATAAGAACACCTTGAGAATGGCGTTACTGAATATAAACCACCCTTCTTTTTAACTGCCTTGCCATCCACAGCATAGAACTTTGCTCAGCTGTAGAAGGATAAAGGCATGAAGATGGTCACTGGGGACAGCTAGAGACAAGACAACGTACATAGTGGGGCCAGGTGGACAATGATTGCCAAAGAAATTTGCTGGGTGTGTGAGAGTCAATCAGCTCTACAATTGCTTCCCTTACAACTCCTTTATAAGTAGTCCTGGTTCCAAATATCTTCCAGGGTGTCAGTTTCAGATAAGCCGATCCCATCAATTCGGTCATCAGGTACATAGAGCTGGAATCTTCTGGCAATATTTTCAATTCTGGAGGCCAGAAAAGCAATAGTAAATACTATTACACTGAGCAAGAGGCTCTGGCAGATCTCAGGCAATGGAAGATCTCCTCTGCTAAAAGTTTTCTCTTTGAGTATCTTTCTGACTATAGTGTGTTGAATGATGATCCCCCAAAAGAGGAAAAGTATTAAGTTAAGGATCTTCAGATGAGATGAAGATTATCTAGATGGGCCCTATCTCCAATAACAAATGTTTTTATAAGAGACACACAGCAAGAAGGAAAAGGCCATGTGAAGGCTGAGGTTGAGATTGGATTTATGCAGACACAAGCTAAGAAACACCTGGAGCCACCAGAAGCTAGAAGAGATAAGGAAGGTATTCTCCCCTAGAGCTTTCAGAGAGAGTGCATCCCTCCTAACAACTTGATTTCTGACAGCTATGTAACCTCCAGAACGGTGAAAAATATGAATTTTTGTTGTTTTAAGCCACCCTTTCTTTATCTTCCTTATTAAAACATAACATACATGCATAAACATATACATAAGTGTACAGCTCAATAAATTTTCACAAACTGAACATGCTCAAGTCATCAGCACCCAGATCAATGTATAAAAGCTTCAACACCCTAGAAGTCCTCCTTGTGCCCCATTCTAGTCTGCCCACTCTATGGGTAACTGCTATTAGAATGTCTAACAGCATACATTAGTTTTAACTGTTTTTGTCATTTATATGAATAGAAACATACAGTTTACATTCATTTCTGGCTTCCTTTACTTGATTGTGAAATTATTCCATATTGTTGCACATATCTGCAGAGTTTTTTTTTTTTTTTTTTTTGCTGTAGAGTATTCCTCATACAGAATGTTTTCTTTTTCTTTTTTTTCTTTATTTCTTCTAAAAAAAAACCTGTGATATATGTGCAGAATGTGCAGGTTTGTTACATAGGTCTATGTATGCCATGGTGGTTTGCTCTATCTATTGACCCATCCTCTAAGTTCCCTCCCCTCACCCCCCACACCTGCCCAACAGGCCCTGGTGTTTGTTGTTCCCCTCTCTGTGTCCATGCGTTCTCCAAGTCCAACTCCCACTTATGAGTGAGAACATCCTGTGTTTGGCTTTCTGTTCTTATACAGAATGTTTTTATCCATTTTATCCATTCTACTGTTGCTGTGCATATGAGGAATTTCTAGGTTTGGGCCACTACAAATAGTGCTGTTATGAACATTCTTGAACATGTCTGTTGATGAGCATATTTCTGTTAGTTAGATACCTAGGAGCAGAATCAGTAGGTCATAGGGTATGCTTATGTTCAGTTTTAGCAGGTATTGTAAAACAGTTTTCCTATGTGGTCATACCTATTTGCATTCCTACCAAAACTGTATGAGAGTTTCAGCTGTTCCACATCCTCACCAAAACTTGATATTTTCCAACTTTTTAATTTTAGTCATTCTGATGAGTGTCAGTGTTACATTACTGTGGTTTCAATTTGTATTTCTTTGATGACTAATGAAACTGGGCACTTCATATGCTTATTGGGTATTTGAATACATTTCAGTCAAATATCTTCAAGTCTCTTGTCTATTTTCCTAATAAGTTGTCTTTTATACTAATTTGTATAAGTTATTTATATACTCTGCATATGAGTCCTTTGCTGGATGTATTGCAAATATCCTCTTCAAGTTGGTGAGTTGCCTTTTCTCTCTTGGCATAATATCCTTTAAAGAGCAGAAGTTCCTGATTTTAATTTAGTTTGTGTGATAAATTTTACCTTTAAGAATGGGGTTTTGTGTCCTGTTTTAGAAATCTTTGCCTACTCCAAGGTCATAAAAATGTTTCACATTTTTTTAAAAAGATTTATTGTTTTGCCCTTTACTTTAGATCTGTATATATCTGGAGTCAGTTTTCAGTTATGGTGTGATAGAAATTAAGATATAGTTTTCAGTTGGGCATGGTGGCTCGCACCTGTAATCCCACCACTTTGGGAGCCTGAGGCAGGAGGATCACTTGAGGTCAGGAGTTTGAGATGAGCCTGGGAAACATATTGAGACCCAGTCTCTACAAATATATTTGAAAAAATATATATATCTGGGCATGGTAGCACACTCCTGTGGTCCTAGCTACTCAGGAGGCTGAGGCAGGACGATGGCTTGAGCACAGGATTTCAAGGCTGCAGTGAGCTGTGACAGCACCACTGCACTCCAGCCTGGGCAACACAGGAAGGCCCTATCTCTTAAAAAAAAAAAAAAAAGATACATATGGCAACCCAATTGACATAACACCATTTATTTAAAAGACCATTATTTCTCTGTTGCACTGCAGTGTTACCTTCAGCGTAAATCAGTTGACTATAAATGTGTCACTCTCTTTCTGAATTTTATATTATGCTCAATTGGTCCATTTGTTTATCCTTGCGCCAGTATCAAACAGTCATATTTATCACAGCTTTGTAACAGAAAATGAAATCTGGTAGTATATGTCTTCCAGCTTTGTTCATCTTAAAGATTGTCTTGGTTATTTCTTGCCCTTTTGAATTCTAAATGACTTTTAGAGTAAGCTTGAAAATTTTGGTCAAAAATACTTTTTGCTTAAGATTCTGTTAAATGTATTTGTTAATTTGGGGAGAGTTGACATCTTTATAATACTGAGTCTTCCAATCCATGAATCTCCTCATTTATTTATGTCTTCTTTAATTTCTCTCAATCATGTTTTGTTAGTCTTGCAATTCTTTCATTAGATTTGCTCCTAGGTATTTGACAGCTAATGTAAATGTCATATTTTTTAATAAATTTAAATTGCCATATGTTACTGCTATGTAGAAATAAAAGTGACTTATGTATACTGACCTTGCATCCAGTGACCTTGCAAATTTTACTTAATTGTAATAATTTATAGATTCTTTTGAATGTTATACATACACAAATATGCTGCCTGAGAATAATAACAGTTTTATATATTTTTCTAATTCTTATGCCTTTTATTTTTTTATCATATTGCACTGGCTATAAATACAGTATAATGTTGAGTAGAAATGCTGATAGTAGGCATTCATCATTTATTCTTGATTTCAAGGGGAAGGCTTTTGATACTTCATGATTAAGTGTGATGTTTGCTGTAGGTTTTTGTAGATAGTCTTTATCAGATTAAGAAAGTTCCCTTTTATACCTACTCTGCTAATAGTTTTTATCTTGTATGGGTGCTTAATTTTTTCAAATGTTTTTCTGCATCTCCTTAGATGATTATATAATTTCCATCTTTTCATGTTAATGATTTTGAATGCTGAACCACACTCGCATTCCTAGAACAAACCCCACTTGCTTGTGATGCACTTTCCTTTATATAAAGCTAGATTTGATTTGATAATACTTTTAGTGTCTCAGCATCTATGTTCATGAGAGGGCACTTTGTAGATGTGTTTTCTTGTAATGTCCTTACTGCTTTGTTTTCCATGTTGATCCAATGGCACAATAACTAAGTCAATGAAGCACATCCTAAGAAAAGCTGTGTCATCCTTAGAATGTTAGGCCTTACTCTATAAGCATCTTTGGACTCCCACACTTTCTGCCTCAGGCTCAGGAACTTGATCAGTAGAGGGCTTTGCCTTTGTGTTAGTCACTCCCTCTCCCTGCCTCTTATATGGCTAATGGGAATGCTAGGCTCTTTTGAAATCTCTTGGGTTGATTTTCTCCCTTGTGTAGGTAGGGAGAGGGTGAAAGGGCTACTCTTCTTAGTCCTGTCTTCTGTGTAGGGGAGTCCATCTTCTTTTTGGAGCAATATTGAGGTTGGGTTAGCTTATCCCTTGCAAACTTCCTACGTATCCTCCTCTGAAGGATTGCACCTGAGTCTTACCCTCAGGTTTCAGTCAGGTAGTCCAAAGTAAAGAGTTTTTCTGACCCTATTTCACCACAGGGAAGCCTGGCCTGAGGGCAGAGTAGACAGGCTTGGCGCCTTTCTGAAGTATATGACCTATCTTGGTCTAAGTAAAAAATCTGAGGCTTCCTGCTTACTCTTTCTCCACCTAACTCTCTCTTAAAGCTAATGGAGTTATCTCTCAAGGTTAATGAAGCTCCTCACTTGAAGAGGTTTGCTAACCTTGATTTTTCCCCACATAGTGATGTCAGAACACCTTTTCACTTCAAAGTCAAAGATCACTTCTGAACAAACAAGCTTATTTAATTGATTGAGAAATCTAGGAGGGTTAGAGTACAGTTTAAGAGGCTACATAGGTAAAGCAAGAGGAGGCTGACTTGATTCAAGAAGAGTTGAAGAAGTTTCAGTGGCTTGTTATTAAGCCCAAGCTGCTAAACTACACTTGCCATTTTGGCTGGTGATTTCAGGGTCTGATTTATACGGTGGAGGTCTGGCAGGTTTCTTATGCTCATGAGTAACCACAGAATGTTTAAAGAGATAGGAATGATGGAAGGTTTCCCTGCCTGTAGGTCAGCTGATCTGTTAGATCTTGCTATTGGGGAAGGAAACTCACATCTTCTGAACACCTATCGCACCCTGCACTGTGACTCTTATTTTGTCTATCTTATCTACATCTCACAAAAACTGTACTATGTACGTATTATTGTCCTAGTTTTACAAAAGAGAATAACTGAAGCCCTGATGGCATGATGTAAATTGCCCAAGGTCATCTAATTAAGAAATGGGATATTAATTTGATTCCACTTGTATTGAATTTCAAAACTGTGCTCTCTTGGAACAGGCTGTGTTTGGTTATAGGCAACAGAAAACCAACTCAGTTTAACTTAGACACAAACCAGCTAAACAAAAAGGCATTTACTGGCTTTATTTTAGGAATAAATTGCTGGAATAATCTAGGAAGAAGTACTAGGGTAACTCATGGAATTGAAGAGCTGTAGGAACCAAGATTTTGGTGAGTAGAACTAGGGACTCAAAGCTGCTAGGACCCTCCTTTTCTCTGCATATCTCTTATCTTTGCTTTTCTATGCAAATTTATTTCATGCTGTCTTACTTCAGACAGGGTTTTGTCCACTTGGCAGGAAACATGGCTGACAAGAGCCTCATTTCAGCAACTTCAGTGGGTAAAAAACTTCCTTTTTTCCTAGAATCTACGTATCTCAGTAAAGGACTGAGAATTGGGCTTTATCAATCACTGCTGCCAGAGAAGGTGGGATATCTTCCTTGGCAAAACCTAAATCACAGGTCCACCCAGATTTGCGAGAATCTGTTACAAGAAAAAGGAGAAGAAAGGAAGTACAGATTAGAAAAAAGTAATTCCCACAGTCTATTGATTACATTTGCTTTTCTTATTCACTAGGCACTAGTACTGAGTTTGACAAGCTTTTTTTTCCCCAAGGGTCAGATTGTAAATGTTTTTAGGCTTTGTAGGCCACATACTGTCTCTTTTACTTCTTCTTCATCCTCTTTTTCTTCTCCTTGCAATCCTTTACATAGGTGAACACCACTTTTAGCTCATAGGCCATATCAAAACAGTCCTCAGGCTGAATATGGTTTGGCTGGCCAGTTTTCTGAGCTCTGGTTTAGTGAAGTTAAATAAGGATCCAGGTCTGAGCCATTTTGAAACAGAGCATGCTACAGTATCTTAGGATCTAGTCAACTACACACTGGGAATGTTCAAACCTGTAGCTAAACTCATTAAGTGAAATAAGGTAGATGCTTTAGTGAGCAAGGCAAGAGGAAACTAACATTGGAGTGCCTAATTGGTGTGAAGTGTCATGCTAGGCGTTTTATATAACATAATCTCATTGAGTCTTCATGATAATTTTGTGAATCAGATACTATTATTATTCTTGTCTGAGAGATGAGGAAACTGAGACTGAGAGAAAAGTGACTTGTTTAAAGTCCACCTAGCCAGTAAGTGCCATAGCCAGGGTTCAGACACAAGTTTCTCTGGCTACCAAACCAAAATACTTTACAGTAATTTTAGCATGTCAACTGCAGGTTCTGTGGTTGGTGGGTTGGGGAGGTGGTTCAGTCTAGCAGGCACATCAACAGCAATAGTTGATACCTCCCTAAGGTCGCAAAAGGATTGTAGTCATAATTATCTTTGGGCATCACATCTGTTTCAATGAAGTCACCTGGTATTTTTACAGTTTCTTATATTACACTGACTTTTAATAACCAGCATGGAATAGATTTTCACCAAGTAATGTTAGCCAAAGGCGATAGGCAAGGTGTTTTAATAGATAACAAAGGATAGTTGCTTCAATGTTAATAGAATTTTATTCCTTTGAGCTCCTATGGTTGTGTGCTACATTGATTTGTGGGTAGGGAGATTTAACCCAAAGTAGATTTTGAAACAGCAGAATATTGTTTTGATGAAGGAATATAGCCAGGTAGACCCCTTCTTGCTGTTTTTCTGCTCCCCCATATAAGAGAGAACTTGAAGTAGATAGCAGATTGACGTTATGCTTTCAGGAGTGTCTTCTTTTGATAATGATAAATTTGTAGCCTTTGAAATATGTCCTTCCAAAAATAAACTAGTACATATCTTCACAAGTCATCTGACATTGAGTTTTCTGCTTTATCTTTTGAGGTCTGGCAGGGGCCACTAAGTGAAGAAAATGAAGAAAACTTATTTACTGTGTATCTACTATGTGTCAGGTGCTTTCCTAAATTAAGTTTGTAAGTTACATAGTATGATTATCCCATTTTAATTTTAATTATTCTTAGTGTATGCTAAACCTTTCACACCCCCATTTATGAAGAAGTTGAGACTCAGAGAAAGGAAGTGATTTTCTCAAGGTTACACAGCTTAGCAGATCCAAGATGATGATCTCAAGTTAGACACACAAACTCTGCTCTTTTCCCAATATACCATACTACCAGCAATTGTTCTCTGGTCCCTACAACTCCTGAACTAGGGCAAGAAATAGGGTTTATATTTATGAAGTTTCAACGTTAGCATTTTAGCCTATGGGGGTTTCTGGAGTTCTTCATTATAGGGATTTGGAGTACAATGAGTCATGAGGCATTTTTTGGCATGTAACATACCTTTTTTGAAGATCTATTTATCCCCTGTAAGCTACTGCTTTTGCCCACAGCATGCCATGTGAAATAATTGTCCCCAGCCCATCCCTCTACCCTGGCTTGGTCCTCTCACAATTCTCATGTCTGCACTTACGGTGCATCCCAAGGTGAAGCCTGTAAAGTTTCTCTTGAGAAAGGTCCCAGGCCCTTCCCTAGGGCCTAGAAAAATAAAATTTTATTTTAAGGTATATTATGCATAAGTAAAAGAAGCAGAAATAGAGGGAAGAAATATGAATGAGAATATGCAGTAATAGATAATAGCTTGCTTGCTTTTCTCTCTATATAAACACTATAGTTTACTTTTGCCTGTTTTTTAAAGTTTATATGAATGGAATCATATGCTATGTTTTCTTTTCTTGTCTCATTTCTTTCACTCAATATTATGTGTATGAGATTCATTGAATATATTGGGTATGGAAGTTATGCATTCATTCATGTTGCTAATCATTTTATTGTACAAATATAGACAAATATAGCATATTTTATGAATTTATGTGCCCTCCTTACATAAGGACGATGCTAATCATCTATTCATTTTTCCAATTTTAGTTTATGTGCTGTGAAAGTGAGCATGAGCCTTGGTTTCTTCATCTGTAAAGTGTAGATAACAGAACTAGCTAACTCATCAGTTTGTTGTGAGAATTAAATAAGACAGATATAGGTTTAGCATTCATAGTGCCTTGTTGGTTTTCTATTATTCCCACAATAAGAGGCTTTAATGTACAGAGTATGTGGTTTTGGAGCCAGAGATACTTGGCATTGATTTATAGTTCCATTGTTTCTTGCTTTTCTCAAGTCTCAGTTTGCTTGTCTGCAAGATGGAGATGAGTAATATTCCACAACCAAGTTTTGTCATAGGAGTCCTGTTAAAAATGCAGAATATCTGGCACATGGTAGGCACTTGGCATAGTTTGTTGATCTGTTCTTCATTTTTAAAAAGTATTCTAAACTATAGTGTTTAGAAATCACACTGATGATGAGAGAGTATCGATTTCTCAGTTTAACATGGAGAAATAGAACTGGAACTCTGTGTGTATGTGAGTGTATGTGTGTCTGTGTGTGTGTGTGAGAGAGACAAATACAGAGAGAGAGAGAGAGAGAGAGAGAGAGAGAAAAGGGGAGTGAAAGAGAGAAGTGATTCAAGGAGAAATAGCGAGGCTGTTTTCCTGTGTGTGGCTTTATAGTCAGAGACCTTGCCTAGAAGCATGGAGGAAGAACACTTGTGAAATAGAGCCTATAAAAGTAATTTTAAAAAATGCTAATCCAGGATGTAGTTTTTCCCTAGGTGGGGGTTCTGATGAGTGATTTGTGTGAGAAAAGTGTAGTTATTGCTACATTTGTCTCAGTGTGACAACAGGACATGAACTACACACCACCCAATGCGAAAAGTTACCCTTGGAACACATGTTGACTAATCAGAAACAATTTTGCCAGATGTTATTAATTGCAGAAAAGCTCCCCTTTCCTCCTCAGGAATTTGACTCAACCCTTTCAGAACTTTCTGTTTGTTTTGATGGTTGACAAGGAGGGTGAGGCATGGAACTATTTTATATCCTCCCAAATAATTTCTATCCTAGTAGGGTGGGTTGTCTATTGTGCTTCTTTTGTGTCCTAGAAGGCAGGACTTGAACCTTATCCACTGAGCTGGGTGATCCTTAACAAACATCAAATCCTGAAGATAGTTCTGGCTTTTTGTCTGCACTTTTCTTCTCCCATTATCCCCCCTACCCCTTGCTATACCCAACTCCACTTTATCTCCCAGACATGAATAAAACAGCTACTGAGAAGCCGTGATATCACTGAGTATAAAAGGCTAACCAATGGCCAAAGGAAGGCTGGACTCTTCTATTAGCTCACTTTTGATAAGTCACTTCCTTTTTCTGGATGTCAGTTTTACCATTTGTCAAAGGGGAATAGGACACTTTCCAGTTCTCCTAGGGTTGCTGAGGAAATGTACAAAACAAGTTGTGCAAACTGAAAGCCTTCAGTATATGTAAGGCATAATAAAAACAACCAATACTTATTGACTCATTAAGTGCTTACTATGAACTAAGTACTCTTCTAAACTCTTTATTCACAATATTTTACTTAATCTTCACAACATGAGGCAAATATGATCGCCATCTTAAATGTATGGAAGAATTAGGTGAGGCTGAGAGAGGTGAAGTCACTTGCCCAAAGTCATATGGTCTAGTAAGTGGGAGAGCTGAGTTTAAAGCCTGAAAATTGGACTGTCTATACTCTTAACCAGTTTGCTATTCTGTCTCTTTGCTGTTATTACTACATTACTCATGCCTTCTCATTTGCTAAAGTTCAACTCAAGTCCCATCCCTTCAGAAAGACTTGTCTAACCATTCCAGCCATTAGCTAAATAACCCTTCCTGAGTTTTTTAATGATGCTATGTCACTAATTTGATTCCTAGCACTATTGCCTTATCATTCCAAACATACTTCTACTTGAGTTTTTCATAGATGTTAAGCTCATTTGGTCAGATATATTGTAAGCCTACTGTGAATGCATATTATTTCTCATACTTTGGTATCCCCCATAGTATTGAGGATAAGGTAGAATGAAGAACTCTCAGAAACAGAAGGGCTCTGAAAGATTTTTTAGCCAAGGCCCTCTTTAAATAATGGTCTGACTATAGCAAAATAAAAAAGTAATAGAAACAGGATGATCATCTTTCTTGCACCTAGTGGTGTACATTTTTATTAGCGCAGCTCATAAGTAGTTGGTTCATTCATGCATTTCTTTGACCAACAATATTGTGGTATTATATGTTATGATAAGCAGTGAAACAAAACAGAGTGAAAACCGAAAAGGATCATAACAAAGTCCCTGCTCTCAAGGAGATTACAACTTAGTAAGAGAAGGTGGATATGTATATTAGTACATGGGACAAAATATTTAAGAAAATACTTAAGTATTTAAGTAAATATGTGTAGGAAGAGTGGGGAAACACAAAACTGGAGCAAAAGGTAAAGCAGCCATGGAAATTTTCCTGGAGGAGGTGAATCTGGAGCTAAATGTTGGCCATTGAGTACATGCTTATTAGAAGGCCAAGGTGAGGGAGCATTTCTAGTAGAGAAAGTAGCATAAGCTATCTGACATGGAAGTGTGAAATCATTGAGGTCCTTATATATCACACTAAAGAATTTGGATTTTATTCTATAATCATTAGGAAGACAGTAGAAGATTATTCTAGCAGCAGTTAGAGAATGGACTAAAAGGGAACAAAGCTGCAGGAGACAGGGAGACCAATTAAAAGACCAGATATATGAAGGGAGAACTAATTAGAATACCATATAGATGAAGGTCTTAACTAAGGTAGCAGCACAGAAGATTGAAAGGAAAAGACAGACAGGACATATATTAACAAGAGAGAAAAAGTAGGGCTTAGTTGCTAGCTGAACACGTGGAGGGTGAATAAAAGGGAGGAATCTAAGAGTATGCATATGCAGGTTTATTACAGCTTAGGTGACTGGATAAATGGTGGTGTCATTCACCGAGATTGAGAACACAGGATGAAAAACAAAATTGGAGGAAACAACCATGAGGGTAGATTTGGACATAGTGAGTTTTAGATTTCTGAGGGTATGCAGGTAGATATTTTAAGTAGGCAGTCAGTTATATGGAACTGAAGTCAGGAGAAAAGACTGGGCACCATGTCATTTAACCCTCACAAAGACTTTATGATTTAGGAAGCATATTTGACCCCTTTTTACTAATGAGGAAAACAAGGCTTAGAAGAGGTTAAGTAATTCACAGTTAGTAAGTGGCAGAGCCAGATTTAAACCCAGGTCAGTCCTGCTTTAACACCTGCATGCTTAATCACTGCTATAAATAAAGTACTGGCAGTGGATAGTATTGTTGAATGTACACGTATAGACTGCAAAAATAAGAGGGTCAATAGGCAAAACTTCTAGGCACAACAAACTTTTAGGTATATGAAGAAGAAAAGACTACAGAGGGGATTGAGAAGGAACTATCAAAGGGGTAAGAGGAGAAGCTGGCATGAGAGGTATGGCAGAAGCCGAAAGTAGACAACAGTCAAAGGCCATGGAGCAGGGGTCAAATAAGCAAGGTTGCTGCAAAGAGACCTCAGGATCCAGCAATCGGGAGGTTGTTGCTACCTACTAGAGCACTCTCAGAGGAGTGGTGAGAGTATAATCTGGAGTGCAGCAGATTGTAAAGTGAGGGAATTGAGAGACTGACGTGATACCCTTTTGAGGTGCTTATCAGTAATGAGGAAGGGAAAGACAGGGTGGCAGTCTGAGAAAGATGCAGAGTAGAGGGATATTTTTTTCCAACTGGGAAGTGGTTGGGTGGAGTGGGATACATGGTTTCAGGAGTGGGCAAAGATACAGATTATCGAACATGGGGAAAAAAACAAGGGGCTGACCAAGGACACATTAAAAATACTGCCAAGTGCAGCACTAAAGGCCTCACATGGATTTGTAGGTGTCCTAATGTGCCTTGTTGCATGATAGCTGTAGCCTCACTTAACAGCTTTATTGTGGGAAGGACACCACACCAAATTTGTTCTCAAACTTTTTCCAGCCCAATGCTCCTGAAGGGCATGACATGAATAACTAGCAATTTCTGTGCACTTACCATCTCCAAAGCACTGTTTTATTTTTATTTTTCTTTTTTCTTTTTTTTTCTTTTTATTGTTATTATTATTATTATTATTATTATTATTATACTTTAGGCTCTATGGTACATGTGCGCAACGTGCAGGTAAGTTACATATGTATACATGTGCCATGCTGGTGTGCTGCACCCACCAACTCGTCATCTAGCATTAGGTATATCCCCCAATGCTATCCCTCCCCCCTCCCCCCACCCCACAACAGTCCCCGAAGTGTGATGTTCCCCTTCCTGTGACCATGTGTTCTCATTGTTCAATTCCCACCTATGAGTGAGAATATGCGGTGTTTGGTTTTTTGTTCTTGTGATGGTTTACTGAGAATGATGATTTCCAATTTCATCCATGTCCCTACAAAGGACATGAACTCATCATTTTTTATGGCTGCATAGTATTCCATGGTGTATATGTGCCACATTTTCTTAATCCAGTCTATCATTGTTGGACATTTGGGTTGGTTCCAAGTCTTTGCTATTGTGAATAGTGCTGCAATAAACATATGTGTGCATGTGTCTTTATAGCAGCATGATTTATAGTCCTTTGGGTATATACCCAGTAATGGGATGGCTGGGTCAAATGGAATTTCTAGTTCTAGATCCCTGAGGAATCGCCACACTGACTTCCACAAGGGTTGAACTAGTTTACAGTCCCACCAACAGTGTAAAAGTGTTCCTATTTCTCCACATCCTCTCCAGCACCTGTTGTTTCCTGACTTTTTAATGATTGCCATTCTAACTGGCAAAGCACTGTTTTAAATGTTTTACATATGTTAACTCATTTAATCCTTGCAACAACCATAGAGTTTAAGAGTCTATTTTCATTCCAATTTTACAAGTAAAGAAACTAGAAAGCAGAGGATATGTATAATGCTAGCAAACTGAGGAGAAAGGTTTTATACAGAGGTGGTCTAAGTATGATTCCATGCTTATAACCACAATGCTGTGACTATGACTCACTATAAGGCAGTGATTATCCACTCAGGCTAGAGTGGGTGTGGAGTTTAGCTCCCACTTACAAGTGAGAACATGCAGTATTTGGCTTTCTGTTCCTGTGTTAGTTTGCTGAGGATGATGGCTTCCCGCTTCATCCATGCCCCTGCAAAATACATGATCTCATTCCTTTTTATGGCTCCATAGTATTCCATGGTGTCTATGTACATATTTTCTTCATCCAACCTACAGTTGATGGGCATTTGTGTTGATTCTATCTTTTTGCTATTGTGAATAGTGCTGAGATGAACATTGTGTGCTTGAGTATTTATGGTAAAATAATTTACATTCCTTTGGATATATATCCAACAATGGATTGCTGAGTCTATTGGTAATTCTGTTTTTAGTTCTTTGAGGAATTGCCACACTGCTTTCCATGATGGCTGAACCAATTTATACTCCCACCAGCAGAGTATAAGCATGTCCTTTTCTTTGCAACCTCGTAAGCATCTGTTATTTTTTGACTTTCAATAATAGCCATTCTGACTGGTGTGAGATGGTATCTCATTGTGGTGTTGATTTGCATTTTTCCAATGATTAATGATGTTGACCATTTTTTCATATGCTTGTTGGCTGCATGCATATCTTCTTTTGAAAAACGTCTGTTCATGTCCTTTGCCCACTTTTTAATGGAGTTGTTTGCTTTTTGCACGCAAATTTGTTTATGTTCTTTTAGATTCTGAATATTAGAACTTTTTCAGAAGAACACTTTGCAAAAATTTTCTCCCATTCTGTGGATTGTCTGTTTACTCTGTTTGATAGTTTATTTTGTTCTACAAAACTCTTTAGTTTAACTGTATCCCATTTATCAATTTTTGCTTTTGTTGCAATTGCTTTTGGCATCTTGTCATAAAATCTTTGCCAGTTCAAGTGTCCAAAATGGTATGTCCTAGGTCTTCTTCCAGGGTTTGTATAGATTTAGGTTTTACATTTAAATCTTTTATCCATCTTGAGTTAATTTTTGTATATGGTATAAGGAAGGGGTTCACTTTCAATCTTCTGCCTATGGCTAGACAGTCATCTCAGCACCATTTATTGGGGAGTCCTTTCCGTATTGCTTGTTTTCGTCAGCTTTGTCGAAGGTCAGATGGCCGTAGGTGTGCAGCATTATTTCTGCACTCTCTATTCTGTTCTATTGGTCTATTTGTCTGTTTTTGTATCAATACCATGCTGTTAAGTTACTGTAGCCCTGTAGTATAGTTTGAAGTTGAGTAATGTGATGCATCCTGCTTTGTTGTTTTTGCTTAGATCTGCCTTGTCTATTTGGGCTGTTTGTTGGTTTCATATGAATTTTAAAATAGTTTTTCTTCTAGTTCTGAGAGGAGTGTTATTTGTAGTTTGATTATTTGTAGTGTTCTTTGTATCATTGAATCTTTAAATTGCTTTGGGCGGTATAGACATTTTAATGATATTGATTATTCCTATCCACAAGCATGGAATGTTTTTTCTATTTGTTTGTGTCATATCTGGTTTCTTTGAGCAGTGTTTGTAATTCTCATTACTGAGACATTTTACTTCCCTAGTTAACATTATTCCTAGGTATTTTATTCTTTTTTTATGGGAATTGTGAATGGGATTGCATTCCTAATTTGGCTCTTAGCTTGGATGTTTTTGGTATACAGAAATGCTACTGGTTTTTTTATGCTGATTTTGTATCCTGAAACTTTGTTGAAGTTGCTTTTCAGATCCAGGAGCTTTGGGGCAAAGACTATGGGGTTTTCTGGATACAGAATCATGTCATCTGCAAACAGGGATACTTTGACTTCCTCTCTTCATATTTGGATGCCTTTTATTTCTTTTTCTTGCTTGATTTCTCTGGCCAGAACTTCCCATACTATGTTGAATAGGAGTGGTGAGAGAGGGCATCCTTGTCTTGTGCCAGTTTTCAAGGGGAATGCTTCCAGCTTTTGCCCATTCAGTATGATGTTGGCTGTGGTTTTATCATAGATGGTTCTTATTATTTTGAATTATGTTCCTTCAATGCCTAGTTTTTTGAGGGTTTTTAACATGTAGGCATGTTGGATTTTATTAAAATATAAATACCGTTTTTGATGAGGTGTTCAGAGAAAGCCTCAGAGTAACATTTGAACAGAGAGTCAAATGATGTGAAGGAATCAGCCATGAGAATAAATCTACCAGAATAGAGTTCTTAGTAGACTAAATAGCAAGTGTAAAGACCATGAAGTGGGAACATATTTGACTTGTCTGAGGAACAGCAAGAAAGCCACTGTGGCTAGGGCAGGGTGAAGGAGGGGAAGAGTCATGCTAGATGAGACTTGTGATGTGAACAAAAACTAGTTTTTCCTTTTCTATAAACTGCAGATAATAGTAGTACTTATAGAGCTGGAGTAAGGAATAAATGAGATAATGCACGTAAAAATCCTGATACAATTCCGGCATATGGCAAGTGCTCAAAAACTAATATATGCTATCATTGTTATTATTATCAGGCTGATCACGCCTAGTTTTGCCACGCAAGTGGCAGAGTTTGAATTAGAAGTATGAGTCAGAGCAGGAGCCTCTTGGTGGAGCAGGCAGAGACAAGAGCACGAGCAGAAATGAAGTAGCCATAAATAGGAAGCAAGATCGACATACTTCACTGGCGCAAAGAGACTAGAGTGGTGTCACACAGAATGACTGATATTTAATATGGGGGAGAAAGACTGAAACATTGACAACAGGGCAGAAAACCATTAAATCAAGATGGCTCACAAGGAGAAGGTCACTAGTCTGACAGTCAGGAGGCTTTGTCTTCACATCCATAAAATAGAAAAAGTAACTACTTCATAAAGTTGATAGGATTAATGAAAGCACCTAGCACAGTGCTGGGCATGTAAGAAGGGTAGAAAATATAGCCAGCTGAAAATTGTTAAGAACTAGGATGCATGAAGAGTCTTCTTGGGCTAGAGAATAGAATACTCTGTTGTCCGTGCCATATTTGCTCCACAGGTGCAAGTCTCAATTGCTAGATGGCACTCATGATGATTGCTTCACACTCCCTCTGTTTTCATCCTCATTTGTTTCTTAAATTCATGGTTTTATATTCTGACTGTAGTTCACTGACTCTGACCCCACCAGAACTCAGAATTATTCCACACTTTCTCTTCCTGCATTTGGACCCCTGGCATGCCATTTTGGTTTTGTATGCACCTCTGGTCTCCCATGCAACTGTATTGTTTAAGGGAAAAATGAGGATTCCCTGGCCTTGAAGAATCTACCCTCAATCTTACTCCCTTAATAAGAAAATGAAGAAAGGGAGTGCAATGTGGGCATCTGTCCATACAGGATCCCACCATCATCACAGGACCATGTCATTATCCCCAGATGCTCGCTGTTCCTGGATCCATTTAATAATGAGATTGGCTCAATACTAAGCCTCTGCACTCCACCCCCACCCACTACACATAGATCTTTAACTGTTTTGTACTTAGGGAAGAAATGGGAAAAGAAAGATATTTATTTGGTACTTCTTGTCTCAGGCAAGAATTAGTCTGCACTACAGGGCAGATAAATTAGTTTCAAAATTAGTAGAGTCAGCTATCACCAAAGTAAATAGAGCAGAGCCAGGAGGAATGATGCAAGAGACAAGTCATTTTTACACTTTCTGGAGCTAAGTGGAGCATAAAAAATAGTTTGAAAGTATTTTGAACTAGGGGATTCAGTTTGTGCCTAACATCTGTCCAAACCTCCTTCTTGTCCTCTGAGTCAGAGTTAATCTGATCTTGGCTTAAAACCCCTGGAAAAAGAAATTAACCAGCTATGTCACTGCTGCTTGGGAATATATTATGCCAGGAACCAGAATAATCAAGAAGAATGCATCGGCCACGTCATTCTGGAAGACTTGCTGTTTGAGGTTTGACAACTCTATAAAAACGTAACCATTAGACTCTGGGCTCTGGCAAACAGATTCCCAGTCCGTTATACAACACTGAGGAAACTGTACAGCATTTTGAGTCTGAATAAGGAAAAGATTTTCTGTAAAATTATTTATTTTTCTGCACTCCATTTAGGCTATTTGTTTACGCATGGGTTTGATGTGTGTAGCTGTGGCTTGCTAAGATAGTTGAAAATGTTTATAAGCTATGTTCACTTAGATATGGAACTCATATCAATATGATGGCAAAGGGTCTGGTATATGTTATGTTGTGAAGAGATGCAGGATTGGAATTTCAGGAAATGATGGAATTACCTAGGTCTTTAGAAGAGAGGGAAGATAGGAGTATGAACAACCTATATTAAATTCCAGTAAAAAGTGGGAACTGGCTGAAGATCAAGGCACATTGGAAATTAACCACAGATCTGGGGAGTTACATATAACCTAAGCTGTCTGGTAACTTCAAAAAGCAACTATTTCTGGTGTAACCCTACTAGCTGACACTTGAGACAATATAAAATGCTGTCACCTTGCCCTTGCACTATTCCTGCCAGAAAAGATCTAAGGCCCTTTGATAATAGTCAGTTGCCAAGGTCCAAGAATAGACTGTCTTTCAGGTATCTATCTCACTTTGTTACAAGGCAATCATATTGACATACATTTTCTGGAAGGCATGTTCTGGAAGAAAATAAAAAATCTTAGAAATATTCATGGATTTTGATCTAGCAATCCCCAATCTGAGACTCCAGTCTAAGGAAACATAAAAAAAAGCCTATGTATTTAGGGAGTTTTGTCAGAAAACATTTTTAACTTGCAGTATTTAAAAGAATATTTACTGTTCCCAAAATGTCATTCAAATGCATGTGTTGTCTATTGTTTGGGGATGGGAACCAGTTTTGCAAAAAAACACCTAATATCTAATAATGCTCCAATGATCTTGCTGGTTAAAGATACAGTATTTTTGGCCACAATAAAAAAGATAGTGGGAGGAAACTTTTGAAGGTGATGGGTGTGTTTATGGCATTGATTGTGGTGATGATTTCATGGGTATATACTTATCTCCAAACTCATAAAGTTATATACATTAAAAATGTACAGGTTTTTGTATGTCAATCACACCTGAGTAATGTGGTTCAAAAATGATATACATATACATTTATGCATAAGATTGTTTATTACAGTGGTGATGCTTTTCATAGTAACACATTTCAAACAATCTTAATGTCCAATAACAGGAAAAGACTAAATGAATCATATTGTGATGCAATATTATGCAGCCAGTAAAATGATGTTTACATGGTGTTTTAAAAAATGAAATTAGACTATGTTTCTAATGTAAAGTTATATAAAAATTATACAACTGTACATATAGTATAAACTTAATTATGTAAACACATTATGTATTGTGCATTAATGTATGTATATATGTATGGAAAATATATTAGAAGGAAATATACCTAAACATTAGCAATGATTATCATTGTTTAACAGGATTATAAGTGATTTGTATTTTCTTCTTTATTTTGTGCATTTTTCCTAGAAGCAGAGAGTAGAATGATTGTTAACAGGGTCTGGAGGTGGCAGGGAGACTGGGGACATGTTAGTCAAAGGATATAAAATTTCTATTAGACAGAAGTAATAAATTCAAGAGATTTACTGTAAAACATGGTGATTATAGTTAGCAACAATATATTGTACACTTGAAAATTATTTAAGACAGTAGGTTTTAAGTGTTCTCACCATGAATAACTGAAAAGTATATGAGGTAATGCATGTTAATTAGCTTGATTTAGCCATTCCACAATGTGTATCTGTTTCAAAACATCATGTTACACACTGTAAATATATACATTTTTATTTTCAATCTTGAAATACATTTTAAAATAGATATTAAAATAAAGAATCATGTTACTAGCAATCTCATGACTATATTATGTTTTATGACCATAAGGATTTTGCAGATATAATCAAGGTCCCAATTTAGTTGATTTTGAGTTAATCAAAAGGGAGATCATTCTGTCTGGGCCTAACCTAAATAGGCAAACCCTGTAAAAGCAGTAAGCATTCTCCTCTTGTCTTGAAGGAAGAAAACAGACATCTATGTTGTGAACTGCTTAAGGAAAGTAGTTGATTGAAAGAACTGAGAGAAATTCCTAGCAGACACTAGTAAGAAAACAAGGACCACAGTCATACAACTGCAAGGAACTGAATTCTGCCAGCAACCTGAATAAGACTGGAAGAAGACCTTGAGACCTGAATGAGAAGCACAGAATTGGCCAAAACCTTTATTGTAATCTAGTGAGACCTGAGCAGAGCAGAAGATCCAATTAAGCTGACTCCTGACACATTGAAATGGTAAGATAATAAATGAATATTGCTTTAAGTTTCTAGGTTTATGGTAATTTGTTTTGCAGAAAAGGACAACTAATGCAACAATAATCAAATGATCAACCTTAATATTACCAATAATATGCCTCCTTATGTTATACACTGAGGAAAACACATTACCAATGCAGTATCTCTGTCAAAAATGTTTAACCAGGAACTAATCATTAGAAAACTATCGGACATATCTCAGTTGTGATGATTCTGTCAAACAACTGGCCTGAATTTTTTTAAAATATCAGTGTCACAAAAGACAAAAAAGGCCGGGATACTGCTTGATTAAAGAAGACTAAAGAGACATGACAACTAAATGCAACACATGACCCCTGACTGGATTTTAGATAAGAAAAAAAAGACAGGTGTAATAAAAATTATTAGGACAAATGAGGAAATTTGAATATAGGTAGTGGTGTTATATCAATGTCATATTTCCCAATTACAATGATCATATTAAGGATATGTAAGGGAATGCCCATATTCTTAGGATATACATGCTGAAGTACTTCATGAATACAGGTCAAGCACTATGATGTCTAAAATTAACTCTCAACTGTCTCAGGAAAAAGTATAACACCCACTATAAAATACACACACATGTACATACACACATACACACTAAGGTGGGAGGAAATTGGGAGACTGCTTATGAGCATACATGAGGAAAAATGCTAACAATTAGTGAATTTAGGTAAAAGATATATGGTGTTCATTGGACTGTTCTTTCAATTTTTCTGAAAGTTTGGAATTTTTCAGAATAATGTTATGAAAAGAAAATAAGAGATGAAATCATGTATGTAAAATGTATCTACTAAAGTACCTGACAAATAGTACACATTCAATTAATGGAGATACTGTTATCACTGAAATAAATACTCAGATTAAGTCACATATGCAGCTCTCTACCCTCTGAGGACCCAAAATACAGAGCTGGTGAAACATGAGCCCATGATCTTCCAGTCCACTTACTGCAAGAGCCAAAGTATACATGCCTTCCATTCTAGGATGTGCATTGCCTGAACGGTCACTAGACATTCGCCATCCCAAGTGCACTCTGACGTACCTTCAAGCCCTGTGATAAATGAGACCCAGAGAAAGTGCCTCCGTGCTGATGATGGGACCAGGTCATTCTGCTGCTGCTTGGGACATATTACTGGGTCAGTCACAGCAGCTGACTACTATCTACTCATATTGAAACCCAAGTCATGAGCCCTGCAAGAGTTATTCATGGGATGACGGTGATATACTTTCATCTGTCCCTTTTTGTCTACCAATGCCCTTGCCCTCTTCATAATGAAAATCAGAGAGCTAACCTTGACTGTAGTGCTTGGAGTATACGAGTCAGGCAGCAAAAAGGGGAATGGAGTGTCAAGGAATTAGATAAGACAGAGCCACATATCACAGAAGGCCCTGTCTGTCAAATTGAAAAATTTTGGCTTTTTACTATAGGTCATTCTTATCAAATTAGGGCATAAGTTTACAGAGCATGCATAGCAACTGTTAGGGAGTATTCTAATTTACTTGCCATATGATTTTGAAATGACACTATTATTCAATAACAATAGAAACTACTTTAATATTTTAAAACATACAAGGAGATATTATAGATTAGAATATGAACTTTAATATTTATGATAAAACACAAAATTACAAAGAAATCTCATGCCTTCAAGATGTCCACTTCAGGCCACATTTCTAGGTCTCTAGTGATAAAAGTTCACAATACTTTGCCATTAGAGGTATCATTGCAGATGTGTAGGCAAATCACATTGTAGAAGACAGGCGGAACAGAAATATTTTAAGCAGGTGAGCGAAATGACACAATAAACATTTGGAAGATGACTCTGATAGCTACTGCGGAAATAAAAGAGATCAGAAACCAAGTAGGAGATTATTTGAATTGTCCAACAAAATAAAAAGGGAGCTAACTCCTAAAACAGCATAGATGAACATCACAAATACTATACATACCTGAATATAAGATGACTCCTGAATTTAAGCAATCCCTCATTCTCCTAAGAAGATCCCCTCCAAATATTTTTGACAAACATAAATAAGTACAAATATTTAGAGATAGAAATAAATTAATTAAATATCTTTTATTATTTTTAATCTAGCTACACATATAACTTTAAAATTGTATAGTTTATTATCTGAAAAGAATCCACAGGCAGAATGAATGAATGAAAGGACAGGTGGGCATTGAGGGTGGATCTGGGGTAAGTCTAGAATTTCTAGTTTGGATCAGAGAGTGATTGAAATGATAACGTTGCCAATCACTTAAAAGGGAAATATATGGTATCTGACTTTTTTGAAGAAGTGGAAAGTGAGTTTCTGAATATGATAAGTTTGTTTTTTAACATATTGAGGTTGAAGTGCCTGGGAAACATGAGGGGGAAATGTTCAATAGACAGTTGGCAATATAGGTGTGGAACCTAGGAAGTACTGGGGGATAGAAATGTTGTATTTATTGATAAGTCGTCATGGAAATGGTTGATATTATTGAAGGAGTTTTTCAAGTGAGAAGAGGAGGGATCTACTCAGAATCCTAGAAAACCCCAACTCTGTGCAGGGGAAGGAGTGAAAGAAAGGAATCAGTGAAGAAGCCTGAGATGAAGTGGTCAGAGAACCAGGAAAGGAGAAGAAGAACCACGAAAGACAACACAGAAGCAGAGAAAGGAGATTTTACAATGAGGTAATCATAGTGATGTTTAATTCATTGATCATAGCAAAAATAAAAACATTTCACAAAAGTGGTAAAAGCAGAAGCTAAACTAAAGCAAATATGGAATCACTGGAAAGGGAAAAAGTAGACACAATATATAGACATTATTTTTTTTCTGTAAGCTTGGCGGTAAAGGGAAGAAAAAAGAGAATTTCAAGAAGAAAATGTACAGTCAAGGAGAGTGCTTCTATTTTGACAGGTAACATAATAATTTTTAAAAATATATTGTTAGTAAGAAAAATTTCAAATAAAAATCAAAAGAATAGCATATTGAACTACCATATAGCCATTACCCAGTTTCAACAGTTAGCAACTCATGGCTACTTCTGTTTCATCCAAGCCTACCACCCATTTTCTCCCTTTTCCATTGTAATCTGACGAAAATCCCAAAAATCAAATTACTTCATTTATAAAATATTTCAGTATGTATCTCTAAATAAGATTGCCTTTTAAAAGCCTACCTACAATTATATCACACCTAAAATATTAATATTTCAAATATATGACAAGTGTCCAAATGTTGCTCATCTTCTAACTTCCATGTGTTTATTCAAATAAGGATCCAAATAAGGTCCATATGTTGCAAATAATGTATCTCATAAGTCTCTTTTCATATATAAATTATCAGAGAGTTTATTTTGTTTTGTTAAATTTTAAAGATACCAGAACACATTTCTATGGGAAACAGGATAATCTCTATACAAAGGATGCTGAGGATATTGGATGTGGGATGGATACGGAATTACATAACTATTTCTTGAACACTTATGTGTCAGGCACTGTGCTAAGCACTTCATATACAAATATTATCTCACTTTAATTATCATGAACACCCTGAGAAGTTATTATTATCATGCTTGTATTGGTCAGGACTATTTCAGTTGATGTGAAAAAAAAATCAAATTGATTTAAGTATTTAAGCAGAGAAATGAATTCACTGACCTTCATAGTAAAGTTATAGAAGACCATGCTTGCCTCGTTTCCTGCAGTATCCCCATGCCTAAAATAGTTCCTGGACTAGTACAGACACTCAACAAAAATTTGTTGATTGAATAAACTGAAACAATGAAAAGGTATATGGCTTCAGGCATGACTATAACTAGGGGTTCAAACTACATTATCAGGACCCAATATCTTGCAGTTGTGCTTTCCTCTGTGTGAATACCACTCTTATTAAGACTTCATCCATGGGGTGGCCACTAGTAGCAAGATGTTTGTATCAACCCAGATTCTGGTCCATAAACAAGAAGTCTGTTCCTGCATTGTTCAAAGAAAAGTCTTAAATTTTACTGGAACAAATTGAGTCATGTGTCTATCTCTGAACCAATCCCTATGGTACACGCCGATTGTTTAGAGAGAGATCCAGTGTCCGTGTAAGGAACAATCACTGTAGCTAAGAAGATAAATTTTTGAATGGTCAATCCTGGGGGACAAGCCCATTCCCACAATCAGGAGTGAAATAAGCTTACCCTCACCCAACCATGTAGGCTGGAAGTGGAGAAAGTGTCGTTCCTGGAGGAAAAAGACAGGTTCTGCTACCAGAAGGAGGAATAGAAGCTGAGTAGGCAGAAACAACAAATGTCCCAGTTTTACAGAAGAGGAGCTTGAGTAAACTGCCCAAAATAGCAGTAGAGAAGAATGGTTAGGAGCACACCTTACAGAGTGACAAATCTGTATTCAACTCCTCATTTTCCACTTCGTGGTCATGTAACCTTGAACAAGTCTATTACCCTCATAATCCTCAGTTGATCATCTGTAAAATGAGGGTAATGACAGAATCTACCTCATATGTTTGAGGTGAAAATTGAGTGGTAGTAATGTAGGAAAAGTACAATACTACAGTATAATAATACTATAATATAGTAAGCACTCAAGAATAACAGCTATTAATAGCACTCAAGAATAATAACTATTAATACCGCTCAGAGTCACACAACAAGTATGGGACAAAATAATGCACTAAGCTACAAAAAAAATGAAAGTGTGCATGGGTACATGCCCTTTTGTCATTTCTGTGTCATTTCTGAGAAGAGAACACCTGGCAGAGTGTGATTATAGACTGAGAAAAAGATACTACCACGATCAGTGCATGTTTAGAAATCTAGCATTATTGTCTAAAGGGATAATCACCACCCAGTGGCAGTTTTCACTGATCTTATAACCTTCAATATCTCTCCATCAAAGGCCTGGGACCTCACCTGTCACTGGCCACAGTCTAAGGCTTTTCGTCCAAATCATTTATATCTGTAGATACCAGAACCACTGAAGTAATCTGTTTGGAAAACACAAGAAATGAGCCATCTTCACCTTGGAATCTAAAAAGCTAGCCTACAGGAAAAAAAAATAGGTTATTTAGTCAAATAGTCATATAGATCTTGGTTAAAACTTTGGCTCTGCCCCTTTATAAAATTGTGAAATTTAATTTACTTCTGAGAGTATCAGTTTTTTTCCTTGTGTAATAATGGGGATAACAACTCCTGCCTCACAAAATTATTCTAAATATTGGGTGATGTCAACATATATAAAGCAGCTTAGTACATTGCCTGCACAGAAAGTGCCCAGTAAGTGAAATTTTCATCTCTACTACCATCAAACCATTGGCCATCCCCTTAGGGGTTCACGTTTGTTGACTTTCTTACAATCCTACCTTCACTTCAGTACTGCACATCAGTACTGAAAGTCTTGAAAGATACACTCATCAAGATTACTCACTTGGGAAAAAAAGATGAGATTGGCATAGCTTTATTTGTTTTTTTGTTTGGGTTTTTAATTTTTGTTTGACTCGGGATTTAAAAACTGAAACAGTGAAGATGACAGCAGTTGGTTGAAGCAACCTTTCCTATAATTCTACAATATGACCAAGGGCTTCGTACTTTTTTAAAATAGTCATTCCAAATATAAAATGGGTGTTACAGAAAGTCCCTTGAACTCCAAAAAGCTGCCCCATTTCAGCAGAAAGACAATGGCCCAGTTCTCACCTGAGTCCAAACAGAGAAAGTGACAAAATTGTTTTTGTGTAAATTATTTTCATCTTGGGCCTTTTTTACACTTATGCCTTAATACTTTTACACCTTTTTAAAGTGTTGTTTTATTTTGACTGATCAGCCATCATGGTCCTGCCTATGAAGGCTTTTGGTTTCCCCAGAGTAAGTAGAGGTGTGGAGGCAGTCAAGGCTTACCTGTACAGTGACAAGACCAGTTCAATAAAAGTGTATGCCTTTTAAAAATTTCTCACTTGTTCCAGCCTACAATACACCGATAAAACTTTGACTTTTTCTGACATCTGACTCCATAGACCCTGGACCAGATAACTGCAAATGCTAAACCTCTTTTTGTGTCTTGTTATCAGACAGGCCTCTTAGAGAGCTGTTTTTAAAAAAAATTCTTTATTTTTATTTTTTATTTCCATAGATTATTGAGGAACAGGTGGTGTTTTGTTACAAGAGTAAGTTCTTTAGTGATGATTTGTGAGACTTTAGTTCACCCATCACCCAAGCAGTATACACTGCATCCTATTTGTAGACTTTTATCCCTCACCCCATTTCCATCCTTTCCCGCTGAGTTCCCAAAGTCCATCATGTCATCCTTATGCTTTTGCGTCCTCATAGCTTAACTCCCATGTATAAGCGAGAACATACAATGTTTGGTTTTCCATTCTTGAGTTACTTCACCTAGAATAGTAGTCGCCAATCTAATCTAGGTCACTGCAAATGTCATTGATTAGTTCCTTTTGAACAGAAAATGAAACACCGCATGTTCTCACACATAAGTGGGAGTTGAATACTGAGAACACATGGACATGGGGAGGGGAACATCACACACTGGGACCTGTCAGGGGGTGGGGGCAAGGGGAGGGAAAGCATTAGGACAAATACCTAATGCATGTGGGGCTTAAAACCTACATCATGGGTTGATAGGTGCAGCAAACCACCATGGCACATGTATACCTATGTAACAAACCTGCACTTTCTGCACATGTATCCTGGAACTTAAAGTAAAATTTATATATATATATAAATTTTATATATTTTTATATATATTATACATATATAAATATATAATGTACAAATATATATTATATATAAATATATAATATATATAAATATATGTAATATATAAACATATGATATATATAAATATATATAATATATAAACATATGATATATAAAAATATATATAATATATAAATATATAATATATATAAATATATATTATATATAAATATGCAATATATAAATATATAATATATAAATGTATAATATATGTAAATATATACATTATATATAAATGTATAATATATGTAAATATATACATTATATATAAATGTATAATATATAAAAATATCTTTAAAATCTTAATATATAATATATTTTATATATAAATATATAATATAAAAATATATAAACAAATATATGATATATATAAAAATATATAATATATAAATATATAATATATATAAATATATGTAAATATACGTAAATATATAATATATATGAATATATAATATATAAATATATAAATATATTATATATACAAATATATATAAATATATAATATATATATATAAATATAAAATGTGTACAAATATATATAAATATATAATATATATAAATATATATAAATATATATAAATATATATAAATATATGATATATATAAATATATATAAATATATGATATATATAAATATATATAAATATATATAAATATATAATCTATAAAAATATATATAAATATATAATATATAAAAATATATATAAATATATAATATATACAAATATATAAATATATAAGTATATAATATATATAAATATATGTATAAATATATATAAATATGTAAGTATATAATATATAAATCTATATAAATATATATAAATATATAAATACATATATAAATATCTATAAATATATAAATACATATAAATATATAAATATATAAATATATAAAAATATATATAAATATATAAATATATATAAATATATATAAATATATAAATATATATAAATATATATAAATATATATAAATATATAAATATGTATAAATATATATAAATATATAAATATATACAAATATATATATAAATATATAAATATATATAAATATACATAAATCTATATAAATATTTATATAAATATATAAATATATATAATGATATATAAATATATAATGATATATAAATATATCTATAATTATGTATGAATGTATATAAATATATAGATAGTATAAATATATAAATATATAAATATATAAAAATATAAAAATATATATAAATATATAAATATATAAATATATATAAATATATAAATATGTAAATATATGTAAATATATAAATATATAAATATATAAACATATGTAAATATATAAATATATAAATATATAAACATATAAATATATAAATATATAATATATAAAAAAAATTATAAATATATATAAATATATATAAATATATATAAATATGTATAAATATATTCATAAATATATATAAATATGTATAAATATATATAATATATAATATATATAGTATATAGTACATATATATTATGTATATCATATATAATATTTATTATGTATATTATATAGTATATATTATATAGTATATATTATATATAATATACATTACAGTATATATAATATATTATATATAACATTATATATATTATTCAATATATTATATATTATATATTATATAATATGTTATATATTATATAATATATAATATGTTATATATTATATAATATATACAATATGTTATATATTATATATTATATAATATGTTATATGTTATATATAATATATTATATATTGTATATATTATATAATGTATTACATATTATATATTATAGATTATTATATTATATATTATATATAATCATATATAATATATTGTAGATTATTATATTATATATTATATAATATATATTATATAATATATAATATATATTATATATTATACAATATAATATATTATATAATATATATTATATATTATACAATATAATATATTATATAATATATATTATATATTATACAATATAATATATTCTATATAATATATAATATATTGTATCATATTATATATTCTATATAATATTAGAAATTATATATATTATAATATAATGTATAACGTTATATATAATATATAATATATAACCTTATATATGTTATATATAAAATATAACATATAAATATATTATATATGTTTATACATTATATATTTATATATTTTATATTTACATATTTCTATGAATATATTTATATATATTCATTTTTCTACGAATATATTTATATATATTCATATTTCTACGAATATATTTATATATATTCATATTGCTACGAATATATTTATATATATTCATATTTCTACGAATATATTTATATATATTCATATTTCTACGAATATATTTATATATATTCATATTTCTACGAATATATTTATATATTCATATTTCTACGAATATATTTATATATATTCATATTTCTACGAATATATTTATATATATTCATATTTCTACGAATATATTTATATATATTCATATTTCTACGAATATATTTATATATATTCATATTTCTACGAATATATTTATATATATTCATATTTCTACGAATATATTTATATATATTCATATTTCTACGAATATATTTATATATATTCATATTTCTACGAATATATTTATATATATTCATATTTCTACGAATATATTTATATATATTCATATTTCTACGAATATATTTATATATGTTCATATTTCTACGAATATATTTTTATATGTTCATATTCCTACGAATATATTTATATGTTCATATTTCTACGAATATATTTATATATATATTCATATTTCTACGAATATATTTATATATATTCATATTTCTACGAATATATTTATATATATTCATATTTCTACGAATATATTTATATATATTCATATTTCTATGAATATATTTATATATATTCATATTTCTATGAATATATTTATACATATTCATATTTCTGTGAATATATTTAGATATAAATATATTTTTATATATTTAGATATAAATATATTTTTATATATTTAGATATAAATATAAATACAAAAGAAATATATATTATATATATTTAACACATGATATATAAATATTATATATAAATATTTTATATATATAAATTTTACTTTTATATTTTTTATATTATATATAAAATATTTAATATAAAATATAATTTTATATTATATATTTTTATATATGTATAAAAATTTATACATATAATATATAAATATATATTATATATAAATATAAATATATATATTCCTTCTTATGACTGAGTAGTATTCATGTGTGTATATCTCACAGTTTCTTTATCTACTCATTGATTGATGGGCATTTGAGTTGGTTCCACCATTTTGCAATTCTGAATTGTGCCACTATAATCATGCATGTGCAAGTGTCTTTTTTGTATAATGACTTATTTTCCTCTGGAAAGATACCATGTAGTGGCATTGCTGGATTAACTGCTAGTTCTATTTTTAGTTCTTTAAAGAATCTCCATAGTTTTTCATAGTGGTTGTACTAGTTTACATTCCCACTAGCAGTGTATCAGTGTTCTCTTTTCACTGCATCCATGCCAACATCTATTATTTTTTTATTTTTTGATTATGACCATTCTTGCAGGAGTAAGGTGGTATTGCATTGTGGTTTTTGTTTGCATATCCCCGATCATTAGTGATGTTGAGCATTTTTTCATATGTTTGTTGGCCATTTGTATATCTTCTTTTGAGAATTGTCTATTCATGTCTATAGCCCACTTTTTGATGGAATTGTTTGTTTTTTCCTTGCTATTTGTTTGAGTTTGTTGTTGATTCTGGATATTAGTCCTTTTCCAGATGTATACATTGTGAAGACTTTCTCCCACTCTGTGGGTTGCCTGTTTCTTCTGCTGACTGTTCCTTTTGCTGTGCAAAACTCTTTAGTTTAATTGTTTCAACTACTTCCCTTCGTTTTTATTATATTTGCTTTTGGTTTCTTGGTCATATTGCCTAAGCCAATGTCTAGAAGGGTTTTTCCAATGTTATCTTTTAGAATTTTTACAGTTTCAGGTGTTAGATTTAAGTTCGTGATCCATCTTGGGTTGATTTTTGTATAAGGTGAGAAATGAGGATCCAGTTTCATTTGCCTACTTGTGGCTTGCCAATTATCCCAGCAGCATTTGTTTAATAGGATGTCCTTTTCCCACTTTATGTTTTTGTATGCTTAGTCAAAGATCATACAAGTATTTGGATTTATTTCTGAGTTCTCTATTCTGTTCCACTGATCTATGTTTTTTTTCTATTTTTTTTTTTAGGTTTTTTGCCAGTACCATGCTGTTTTGGTGACTATGGCCTTATAGCATAGTTTAAATTCTCTCACCACACCTCTTCAACATAGTACTGAGAGTCCTAACCAGAGCCGTCAGACAAGAGAAAGAAATAAAGGGCATCCAAATTGGTAAAGAGAGAGTTAAACTGTCACTGTTTGTGGATGTTATAATTGTTTACCTAGAAAACCCTAAAGACTCCTCCAGAAAGCTCCTAGAACTGATAAAAGAATTCAGCAAAGTTTCTGGATACAAAATTATTGTACACAAATCAGTAGCTCTTCTATACACCAACAGCAGACAAGCTGAGAATCAAATCAAGAACTCAAACCCTTTTACAAAAAAAAAAAAGAATGCTTAGAAATATACCTAACCAAGGAGGCGAGAGACCTCTACAAGGAAAACTACAAAACACTGCTGAAAGAAATCGTAGACAACACAAACAAATGAAAACACATCCCATGCTCATAGATGGGTAGAATCAATATTGTGAAAATGACCATGCTGCCAAAAGCAATCTACAAATTCAATGCAATTTCCATGAAAATACCACCATCATTTTTTCACAGATTTAAAAAAAACTTCTGAAATTCATATAGAACCAAAAAAGAACCAGCATAGTCAAAGCAAGACTAAGAAAAAGGACAAATCTGGAGGTATCACATTACCTAATTTCAAGAGCCTTTAAATTCAAGTAAACCTATTGTCTTTAATCTACACTGCCAACTACAGAGCATAAATATGAAGTACCAATAAAATGTCAGAGCAAGACCTCTTGTCCACTTTTTATATTAGTCACCTTTACATCCCCCACAGAATTGTGCTACAAAATGCCTTCCATCCCCTCACTCAGAGCTATGATTTCTCTCTGGTGTTTCCTTTTGCAGCAAAATGCCACTGTCCTCTCCCACATTTTCTCTTATGCTGATATCGGACATATGCTATAACCTGATGAGTTTATCCTATTGGCATCACAAAATCATATCATTTCCTTATTAGAAAGGTATCATCTTTTTCAGATAACATAATTCAGACAGCTTGCAGATTCTCAGAGAGTCTAGATCATCAAGATGGCTGACACCCCACAGTCATTACAAAGAAGGAACAAAACAGCAGCTAGATAAACAGACGTTGAATAGGCCATTTAGGGAAGAATGCTAGAATCCAGCAAGGAAGTTACAGAGACCCTCGGATGCATAGGAGCTCAAGATAGCAGCATGGAGAGGGTAAAAGGGCAGCGAGTGAATTAACTTGGAGCCATGGGCATTCCCCATTGTTGAAGAAAAGTTAAGAGACATCTACAGCAGTCCACATTCCTATAGAACATACCTGGAGTCCTACCTACAGGAGAGCCCCTTGGCACTCATGGGCCCTGAGCCAAGTATACGGAGCTACCTGAATTCTGTACAACTGTTCCAGAGAGGGAATTCGTGCCAGGTTCCACCCACCAGCCAGGTCCTAAGCTGCTGCAGCACAGTGCCATTTTGAGAGTGGAAACCACACCCAACTACATCTTGCCCAGAAGATACCTAATATCCCCTGCATTTTTACATCCCTTGGGCTCAACTGACATCCCCTACATCCACCCAGAGGACTGCAGCATCATGATGCCAGTAGGAACTAGCAGTCTGATGATGTTGCCAGCACCCAAGTGTCTTACAAAAAAAAAGGTAGTCCAGCACATCAGAGAGGCTACCCTCAGAAACAGGGAATTGGAGCATGTGCTCCCCAGAACCTGAGAGCAATTTATTTGGGGCCACTGCCACCAGGAGTGATCCCTTCCTCCTCTGGCAGTGACCCCAATAGGCACCCTTGAAACCTGCCCAGGAGCCTGGAAACCGGCCCACCTGACCTGCCACAGCCACTATCAGTGACTGTGCACATTGCCCAGGGATCTGGGACTAGAAAGTCCAGGGTAAGATGTCACTACCGACAATGCCCATGCACCCCATCCAGGGGTGAAAGAAGTGGCCTACCATGGCCAACATCAATGCCTGTGTGCACCACCTGGAGGTGCTAGGAGAAGCTTGACCATCCTGCCATCCACACTACTGGTGTGTGTGCACTCCATTTGGAAACTCTAGGACTAGCCCACCTGGGACCTGAGGCCATCACAGCTGGCACTCAAGCATGCCACCTGAGTGCCCCAAAACCAGCCTGATGAAGCCACTGTTCCCTGTTACCACTGCTGCTGGTGCCCACATACACAACCTAGGGGACTGAGGACTGGCCAGCTGACAACCAACAAATGAATGTAGTAGAGTTGCAGGCTACAAAATCCACACACAAAATCAGTAACATTTCTATACCCCAATAATGAAAGAGCTGAAAAAGAAATCAAGAAAGCAATCCCATTTACAATAGCTACGAAGAAATTAAATATCTAGGAATAACTCTAACCAAGAAGGTGGAAGCTTTCTGTGATGAAAAATACAAAGCATTAATGAAATAAACAGAAGTGGACACAAAAAAACAGAAAGACATCCCATGTTCAAGAACTGTAAGAATTAATATTGTTAAAATGACCATACTATACAGTAATCTATAGATTCTATGCAATACCTATGAAAACACCAATGACATTCCTCACAAAAATAGAAAAAAAAGCTTCAAATTAATATGAAACCAGAAAAGACCCTGAATACACAAAGTAATCTTGGGCAAAAAGAACAAAGCTGGAGGAATCTCACTACCTGACTTCAAAACATACTACAAAACTACAGTAACCAAAACAGCTTGGTATGGTTATAAGAACACAGAAAGTTCAATGGAGCAGAACATAATCCAGAAATAAATTCACGTATTTACAGCCAACTGATTTTCAAGAAATGTGGCAAGAACATACATTGGGAAATGGACACCTTCTTCAATATATGGTTCTGGGAAATCTGGGATAGTCATATGCCTAAGAATTAAAGTAGACCCCTATCTTTCACCATATACAAACATAAACTCAAAATAGACTAAAGACAAACATGTGATCCAAAACTATAAAACTCCTAGAAGAAACCACAGGAGGAATACCTCAGGATATCGTTTAGAAAAAGATTTTATGGTAAGACTTCAAAAGCACAGGAAATACAAAATAAAAATAGACAAATTATATTATATCAAACTAAAAAGACTTTACACAGAAAAAGAAATAATTAGCAGAGCAAAGAGACAACCTGTAGAATGGGGGAAAACATATAAAAACTATACAGGCATGAATATCTAAAATATACAAGGATCTCAAATAATTCAACAATAACAACAGAAAAACAAATAAATCCAATTAAAAGTGGGCAAAGGATCCAAGTAAACATTTCTCAAAAGAAGACACACAAAGAGCAAATAAATATATTTTAAAATGCCAATGTCACTAATCATCAGGGAAATGCAAAACAGAATTATAATGAGATATCACTTTTCTCCAGTTAGAATGCCTATCCCAGAAAAGACAAAAAAAAAAAAAAATACTGGCACAGATTCAGAGAAAAGAGAACTCTTATATACCATTGGTGGGAATATACACTAGTAAGCCATTATAGAAAATAGTATGAAGGACTCTCAAAAAGCTAAAACTAGAACTACTATATAATCCAGCAATTCTAGCATTCATGATCTATCCAAAGGACAAAATAATCAGCATATCAAAGAGACATCTGCATCCTCATCCTTATTGTAGCTCTATTAACAATAGTAAACATAAAGAATCAACCTAAGTTTCCACCAATAGATAAGTAGATAAGGAAAATGTGGCATATATGTATACAGTTGAATACTATTCAGTAATAGAAAAAATGAAAGACTGTCATTTGCAGCAACATGATTGATCCTGCAGGACATTATGTTAAGTGAAATAAGTCAGGCACAGGAAGATAAATACTGCATGTTCTCACTTATATGTGGGAGCAAAGAAAATTAAGTCCATAGAAGTAGAAAGTAGAATAGAGGTTATTAGAGGTTGGAAGTGTGGAGTGGAGGAGAGGATAAGGAGAGTTTGATTAACAGATTCAAAATTACAGCTAGATAGGGAGAACAAGTTCTAGTGTTGTGTAACAATGAAGGGTAAATATGATTAACAACACTTACTGTGTATATTTAAAAAGCTAGAGGAGGGGATTTTGAATGTTCACAATGGAAAGATATAAATATTTAAGGTGATGGCTATGCTAACTATCCTGATTTGATCATTACACATTCTGTACATGTATCAAAATATCACTCTCTATCCCACAAATATATATGTAATTATTACATGTGAACTGAAAATAAAAGGAAAAAAATGTAGAGTCTTAAGTCCTTCTCTCACCTACTGAACCAGAATCTGAATTTTAATAGGATCTTCAGGTAATTAATTGGCATGAATGTCCTGCCAGGCAATAAACTCTCAACTTTGGGGTTTGTTTTTTCTTACTGAATACAAACACACAAGTTAACATGTAACATTAGAGTATGTGCCCTTATTTAACAGTAACTAACACATCACAATTGTATATTATTACCAGCAATCCTATCAAACAATACTTCAGGCATGTAGTTTTTATACTGGCCTCTTTTCTGGGTTTTTGCAATATTTCTTAATGAGAGATACCCCTGGGAAAGTGGCTCTTTAGTGTTAACATTACTGGGACCAAATTTATTAGCTGCTATGTGTTTCTGTTAGAGAAAGTGCTGGAACCATGTAAAGCTTTCGGGGAAGGAAAAAATCAGAGGTGCATAAAAAAAGAGTAGAGGATGTGAAAAGTAGCTAAAATAAAAATATATACTAACAGTTCAAAACAAATAAAAAAGGTGGGTTTTTAGACTTGAAATAAATATTTACAGGGCAAGCATTAGAGAAATGATAGGGAACTCCGGTTTCCTTCTGTTTTACATTCTCTTAGGAAAATATGGTAAATATATGGCATGCATGTCTCTACTCTACTTCCTGTGCCAGTGACAGACATCAGTAACTGACTGTGCTGGCCTGTCCAGCTCAAATGACACAACCTAAGAATCCTTCTATATAGAGACTCCAATCTTCTACCACTAATCAAGAGGAGTTGGCAAACAAGATTCTCAATGGATGTGTTGAGGCCTATTTGAAGGATGAGTGGGCAACACCCATCACTAGGTATACCATATGATTGACTCAGGTACATCAGATTAGGGTGTTTTTGTTTTTAGCTAAGACTTGGTCAAGAGAATCCAGATACTACTCATTGCAACTCCAAACTGCTTTCAAATCAGAGTTCTACCTGAATGTGAAGTAAGGGAATAACATGGAGATGAAGTTCCTCTACTACATTTTATCCATTCAGCATTTTATCATCATCAACATGATACATACAAGGCATCAGAAGTCCTAGATTAAGAGAATTCCAAGATGATGAAAGAAGTCTAATAATTCATACGGTTAACCTACAATTCTGCCCCTATTTTTCACGTTGACTACATCAATAACTAATCTTCTTAATAAAATTTTAACTGTGGCGTTCTAGGAGTTAAAATGCTAACTGATTCTACTTATCCTGTAATATCCCTACACAATCTAGTCTTATAATATCATGTGACAAGAAGATCCCAGCACAGGGGAACTGTATTTCTACCCAATTCTAAGGAAAGCTAGTTCCTGATAAAGCCAACTATCCCTGTAAGAAGTGGAACTACTAGAATCAGACTTGCCTACATGTCTTGTGGCATTACCACACAGGAACTTGGCACTCCATGATGGTACGGTTCTGCCACCATAAATGAGATTAGCTGAAGCAAATTGGAGTGGGGAGTGATTATTGGAACACTTCAAATTCCACATCACTTACGTAATGGGCAGCCAAAACTGCCAGTAGTCAATCCATTGGGCTAGAATATCAGGGGCATAAGAGTTCAGCCTATCCTGAGAGTCCCACTAAGCAGAAAACTTTGTAGTGTTTGGTAACTCAGAAAAGGCAGTACTATATAACAGATATAGAACCACTCATGGACCACCACCCCAGAATGCATAGAATATGTGAAGAGAGCTACTACCCAAATCATCCACTCTACATCCTAGAAAATAAAAACCTCTCTCAAATGTTGTGGCTACACCATAGTGCCAAACCAGTATGCTACTATAATTCCTCCAAAAACCTGCAATACAGCCTGAAGACTTCTGGAGGCTCTGCATTCAATGTCTGTGCCACCTACATTTGGACTAAATGAAGTAATTCAACTATCAATAACTATACCCAGTCTTAATCCCTAAAAACTCCTGCAGCAGTATGATGATGAACTTTGGGTTGTGGCAGACACAATCATCAAGGTGGAATACTTTGTATCTTGCATTAGGCCTCCATTTCCACTGGAGCCCTTCTTCAAAAAGTATTCCATATAAAAGCTACTCAGTCTCTTGATCTCTCTATACAGCCCCCAGTTTATAACTCAGCTCAGGTAACCACTTGTCCTACAACTATATTTTTAGGTTCACTTCCTTACCATCTAACACATGGAGATATTTGGCCAGACAGAGTATCTACACTGTTAAATCTCCAGTAGACAAGTTGAATGACCTATCCACCTTTTCACTGTAATTTGTCTATACTAATTGTATAGACAATTAGTATATAGTATACAGTATAATATTAGTATAATATAGTATAATATTAGTATAATATAGTATAATATTAGTATAATATAGTATATAGTATAATATTAGTATATTAGTATATAGTACAGAATACACAGTTGCCCAGCAACCATGGTTTCTACCCTTCATTACTTTTTTGTACCACTGAGCCTACCCACTACCACCACTAGCCTCAGTGTTATTATTAGCTATTCACTACCTAAAAAGTTATCAACAGGTTCTTTAAACATATTTGCCAGCTACCTTCCAACAATCTAAAAAACAATACAGGCATATGATGAGGTGGGAAACTATCCCAATAAGTTTTGTCTAGCTTTCCACTTAACAGGAATAAGCCATCTGCTTTGCTGAATGCCAGAGATTCACTATTCCTTCAACCCTTTCACACTCTAGCTTCAATTATCCCTGTCCCCTTAGATCCAGCCTAGCTTCCATAACTTCCTGCTTTGCCTGACCCATCAATGCTTTGCCTTTTACTCCACAGTACTGCACCCGTTCCCATTAACACAAAATGGGGCACTGAAGCACAAAGTACAAGTTGAGCCTCCCAAATCCCAAATCTAACATGCTCCCAAAACTGAAACTTTTTGGGCACCAATATAACACTAAATGCTCATTGGAACATTTTGGATTTCAGAATTTTGGGTTTGAGATCCAGTAAATATAATATAATACAAATATTTCAAAATCTGAGAAAAAAAAACAAATTTGCAAGACTGGTCCCAAGCATTTTGCATAAGGGATGCTCAACCTATATACTCTTTTTCATTTCTGTCATCTTCTTGGCTTCTGACTCTTGGCCTCTATACACCAGTGCTGACACTAGACTTTGGCCTTCTTCAATTTTATATACCTCTAGGACCTTGGCATTCTTACAATGCTGGTGGCTTTGCTCACACATTCACTTGTTTCTAATTGTATTCATTTCATTTATGTGAGCAATATGAATTATTTAAAATTCAAACACTTCAGATAAAATCCTCCTTGACCAACATCTCCAATCCCAATCCCTCCTCCAGAAATAACTACTGTTACACTTAAAAGGTATATAACTTTGCCAAGTATCCCTCCAGACCTTTCTTTATATACATACATACTTATATACATACTTACATATGTACCTCTATAAATTTGGTCAATGTGTGAGGTTGTATTTATTTATTTTTATATGAATGGCAACATTCTGAACATACTGTTCTTCAATTTTTTAACCTCCTTATGGTGTCTTGGATATCTTTCTATACTACACAATATGTACACTTTACATTTTGCATATGACCCAGATTATGAAGGTACCAGTTTGTTTAACAATTTTCCTATCTATGGGCATTTACATTTTCTCCACTGTTTTCATTATTACAGTGTAATAATAGTGAAAGAACATCCATATACGTATCTTATTGTGAACATTTTAAATTTATTATCCAGTGCAAATATTAAAAACTGAAGCCATTGTGTCATATAGAATATTATTTAAAATGTTAATAGGTATCTCACTCCCACTTATAAGTGATGGGATCACTGGGATCCCAAGCCTCAGTGTCAAACAATATACACACTAACAAACCTTCATGTGTACCCTTTAATCTATGAAAAATAGTTGAAACTATAAAATAAAATAGACACTGCCAAAATGTACCACAAAATACAGCTGTAGTAATTGACAGTCCTGCCAGTAGTATATCAGAATATCTGTTTTCACAGACTCTCCCCATATATGGTATTGTCAAACTTTTTTTTATTCAAAATGATTTAATTATAAAATGTTATTTTTTAAAATTTAATTTTTAAATTGAGAATAATTATACATATTCATGGCATACCTAATGAAGTTTCAATACATACAATGTATAGTGATTAGGTATAGGGTAATTATATTAGGGTAATTAGCATATCCATAATCTCAAACATTTATTTTTTTCTGTGTTGGGAACATTCAATAATCTCCTTCTAGCTGTTTGAAACTATGTATTATTGTTAACTATAGTCATCCTACAATGGTATAGAGAACTAGGACTCATTCCTCCTATCTAGCTAGAATTTTGTATCTTTTTTCCCCCCATTCTGGACATAGGCCCTGGCAAATATTTCATTATGAAAACGTCAAAAGCAATTGCAACAACAAAAATTGACAAATGGGACCCAACTAAATGAAAGTGCTGTGGTGAACATGTGAGTGCCTGTGTCTTTTTGTTAGAAACATTTATTTTCTTTTGGATCTATACCTAGTAATGGGATTGCTGAGTCAACTTGTGGTTCTTTTTTAAGTTATTTGAGAAATCTCCGAACTGATTTCCACAGTGGCTGAACTAATTTACATTCTCACCAAAAATATGTAGGCATTCTCTTCTCTTTACAGCCTCTCAAGCATCTGTTGTTTTTTGACTTTGACAATAGCCATTCTGACTGGTGTGAGATGATATCTCACTCTGTTTTTGATTTGCATTTCTCTAATGATCAATGACAGTGAGCTTTTTTTCATATGCTTCTTGGCCATATGTATGTTTTCTTTTGAAAAGTGTCCATTCATCTATTTTATCCATTTTTAATGGGGTCATTTATTTTTTGCTTGTTCAATTATTTAAATTCCTTGTACATTCTAGATATTATACCTTTGTCGTATGCATAGTTTGTGAATATTTTCTCTCATTCTATAGGTTGTCTATTTACTCTGTTGATAGTTTCTCTTGCTGTGCAGAAGCTCTTTAGTTTAATTAGGCCCCACTTGTCGATTTTTGGTTTTGCAACTGCTTTTGAGGACTTACTCATAAATTGTTTCCCAAGGCCAGTGTCCAGAATAATTCGACATCATTTTTAAATAGTCCATCAGTTTTTCATTGATTTGAATTGCCAACTTACAGTAAATTCCGTATATACATGGGTCTATTTCTGGACTTGCTGTTCTGTTCTCTAATAATATATATTTTTAATCCCCTTTGTATCTTTGGTCATGTCTACCATTTTATTCTTAAAGTTGTTTATCTGTGTCCTCTATTTTTATTTTTCAAACATTCTTGTCAAAACCTTGTCTATTTTATTGGTGTGTTTATAAAAAAGCTAAGTCCATTTTGTGCTGCCATAATACCACAGACTGGGGAGTTTATAATTAACAGAAATGTATTGGCTCACAGTTCTTGAGGCTGGGGAAGTTCAAAATTGACAGCCAACATCTAAAGAGGGCCGTCTTGCTGTGTCTTCCCTTGGTGAAACATGGTAAATCAAGAGAATCAGAGAGAGAGAGAACAAAAATGGGGTTGGGCTTGTCCTTTTAAAAGAAATCTACTCTTGCAAATAGTGAAATTAATCCATTCATAAGGGCAGAGCCCTCATGGCCTAAAAACCCTTTAAAGGTCCTGCCTCTTAATACTATTACAATGGCAAGCAAATTCCAACATGGGTTTGGTTGGGGACAAACATTAAAACCAGGTAAATAGCTTTTGGTCTTATTGATCAACTCCATGGTTTATTTATGTTTTATATTTTATTAATTTCTATCAAATATAATAATTCCCTCTTCCTACTTCCTGTTCCTTCAATTTTAAAAATTCCTTGTTATGTATGGTGAAAAGTTCCACTCCAAACTCTGGGGCCAACAGAACCCCATCCTACAGACAACAGATTTCAAAAAAGGCTATAACATTTTAGCAACATTAGCAAAATATTAGTGTTGTGTCATATATTCAACTCAAAGAGCCAGTTGCTATCCAGCACTATGCTTAGCTCATGAATAAGCAGGAGGTGGTACAGGAGACTCAAGAACAAAGATTATTTAGCAAAGAATCATGATTGGCATTATCCATTCCCTATAACAGCTAAGATATGAGTTAGTGAAGTCTGTAAGCCCAGAAATCTCCCAATACTGTAGGTTATATGGTGGAAAATTATGTTGTTAGGAGAAAAGGAAAAATTCAAGGTGTGGTAGGTCATGAAGAATGCAATGGAAACATTGATTGTTATGTAATTTTTCTGGGCCTCTTCTCCATTTATTAAATGAGTTGATTCCTTCTATTCTCATCCAGATGTAAAACTGTAAGCTTTCTGGCCTGGGAAGGGGAATTATATGACTATTTCGATGATCCTTTATTTCCAGTATATTTCTTGGCATGCAATAGGTTTTCAATGATCATCCACATAATAAATGAATGAATGAATAAATGAATAAAGTTTTCTAAATCTTTGAGCTATTTTTCAAGGCTGATAAATCATGGCATGCTGATGAAGAGAAATTATTGGACGTTGTATACCCTGTAAAACCTAGTACTGTGCCTGGCACATTAGAAGACCTTAATAAATTTGTTGATTAAATAAATGAATGAGTAAATTAATAATAACAGATTCAGGAATATAACTCATTTTCCAGTTCTAGTACTTTAATGGCAACACACTTTAAAGAACTTAATATTCTCTCCCCCCCCGTTTTCACACACACAGCATAATATTATCCTCTGTGGTCATTTTGGATATAGTGCCCTGTGGAATGTAAATTGAGAATACAGCATGTGTTATTTAATTTGGACACTCATACTCCCTATAAACATAATTACATTCAGAGTGCAATAGAACTGACAATAAAAATAAATACACACTGAAATGTGGCCGTCTAAGGCCTCTTCTTCTTTAATTGTGATCCAGATTGTTTGGAAGCTAGAAATGAGTGAATTGAGGTAGACTCAGGGCAAACAAGAGGAAGTGGTTCTTGACACAGTAGGATGTAAATTCAGGTCCTTGTTCCCCCAGCAAGCTGAACAGGTTGTGAATATTAATTGGCTCAATAAGAATTAGGAAAAACTTCAGGATGATGTTGTTTTCACAGGCCCTTAGGGAAGTTTTAGGTGTGGGAATTATAAAGAATTGGAGGTAGCACCTGTCTCTACTGGGGCAGTGAGGGAAATCATGAGGCTAATGAGAGGAAAGATGTGAAAAGGTGAAGAAACTTCAGAAGTCTTGTCTGAGAAGGATATGGTATACAGTTTACCTCATTTCATTTTAGTATTGATACATTCAAATTTCTCAACCATTTTCTCTATGAGTTTTTGTAGCTTTGCCTTGAAACATGATTTTTTTTTCTTGTTAGTGCACTTACTATGGGCTAGGGACAGAGTGTGGAACTGGGGATGGATAAAGAGGCAAGAGGCATGGCCAGTACCTTCACATACTCACAGTCTACTTGGGTGACAGACATGTCAACAAATTATTACAATATAGTGTGTTCATGTAAACATGGAAGTATGTACAAAACAGAAATAGTAGAGGAAAGTAATAAACTGTCTGAGGGGGTAAGAAAATATTTCAAAGAGTAAGTTATGGCATGAATAAGGACAAACAGTAATTTACTAGGCAAACCAGGTGAGGACAAGGCATTATAGAAAGGAGAAACCGTAGGGTAAAAGGAACAGAAACATAAAATAGAAGGTATCTTCAGGGAATTGCAAAGGTCAAGGGCAGGTATGATGCCAAGAGATCGTCAGGATGGGGATATTATCTCGTACCTATAGAACCATTCAAAGATTTCAAGTAAGGGAGTTACGTTGTTAGATCCAGGTTTTGGAGAGACCGTTCTGGCAGCAGTGTGGAGAACAGATCTGGAGGAGTAGGTGTACAGAATCCACTGAGAATGCCATTGTAATAGTTCAGGCAATAGTAATGAGGGCCTGAACCTAGGCTGTCACAATGGAGACTCAGAAAAAAAGGAAAAATTTCAGAGCTAACTGGAAAATAAAAACAGAATTCCACACCCCCCTTTAAAATCTCCTCATTTTTCTCTGCCTTTCACAGACAGCTGGCAGGGCTTCTCCAACTTTCATATGCTTCTCAACCTACTCTAACAGGGCTTCCACCTCCTAGCACCATCCAACTTCAGTTTTTGCAAGGCACCCAATGATTTTCATGTCAATAAAGCCAGTGGACATGTTTTTCAGTCCTCTTTTACTTCAGCTCTTTCTAGAGTACTCTCTTTACTTGGCTTTTGGGACACTGGGCATGCCTAAATTTCCTCCCATGTTTCTGTCTGCTCTTTCTCAGTCTCCATTGCCAGTTCATATCCTCCTACTTCTACTGCATGTTTTAATGTTAGAAATCCTCAAGGCTCAGGCCTTGACTCCCTTCTCTTCTGAAACTATATTATCTCCCTTGGTAATCTCATCTATGTTCCTGGTTGCAACAAGCAAGCTTAACTAAAATTAATATACCATCTATTTCAAAAAGCACCATGATTTTATGTACGTCTAAGAAAGCAAAAAATAAACTCCTCCAATTGAACTATAGTATTTCATACTCCACTAATCATCTTACTGTACCCCAAACTTGCTCTTCCTTATAGTATTTTAAACTTAAAGATGGTCACCACCATTCATTTAGTTGCTCAAACTAGAAATCAGAAGCCTCTCATGTCCTCTATGCTCTATCTCACCACTTCCTACCTTTCATTTCTAATCAATCTCTATGTCCTATTGCTTGTACTTCCTAAATGATCCCTGTATATATCCATTTCTCTGATCTTCATTGCTATGGATCAGATTAAAGCTATAACTTTCCTTTCTTGATTTATCTCAAAAGCCTCCTTACTTGAGGTTTCCCCAATTATCTGATTTGGTATGCAGCAAATTGAGTGATCTTTCCAAAGTTCAAATTTGATCAAGTCACGCCCCTCATGAAAACCCTTCAGTAGTTTCACACTAGTCTTAGAAAAGAGTTCAAATTATTCCTGTGGCCTACATAGTCCCTGCCTTGCCTCATGTCACCTTGTCCTATGCTCCATAAGTGTCGACCACACACAGACCTTCTTTTTTGAACCTCAAATATGTTACCTTTCTCACTACCTCAGGTCCTTCTGTACATGCTCTCTCCTCTGCCAGGACTCTCTTCTAATTATTTAATTAATTCCTATTTACTCCGCAACCTTCAACTCAAACATCACCTTTTCAGAGAAATCTTCCATGATTCCAGACTAAGTAAGGTTCTATGCTACATGTTCTTATAGCAAAATAGTCTTCTAATTTCTAGAATTTAAAATTGTTAATATCTAATTAACATTAGAGAATTACAAATTAAAGCAACAATGAAATTCTACTGCACATCTATTAGAATGGCACAATACTGACAATGCCAAATGCTATTGAGAATGTAGAGCAACAGAAGCCTTCATTCATTCCTGGTGGGAATGCAAAATGATACAGCCACTGTGGAAGACGGTTTGGCAGTTTCTTACAAAACTAAACATAGTCTTATTGTATGATCCAGCAATCATACTTCTAGATATTTACTGAGATGAATTAAAGACTTATGTCCACACAAAATCTGCATATGAATATTTGTTATAGATTTATTCATAATCGCCAAAAGTTGGAAGCAACCAAGATATCCTTTCAATAAGTGAATGGGTAAACAAACTGATAAATCCATACAAGAGAATATTATTCAACAATGAAAAGAAATGAACTATTAAGCCACAAAAAGGCAAGGAGAAATCTTAAATGCATATTGGTAAGTGAAAGAACCCAGTCTGAAAATGCTACATGCTATATGATTTCAACTATGTGACATTCTCGAAAAGACAAAACTATACTGACTGAAACTCAGTGGTCATCATGGGTTGTAGGAGAATTAAATAGGTGAAACACGGGATTTTTAGAGCAGTAAAACTGTGCAATACTATTATTGTAATAGTAGACACATGGCTTTATGTACTTGGCAAGCCCGGTAGAACTGCACAATACAAAGAATGAGCCATAATGTTAACTATGGGTTTAAGTTTAAATAATGTATCAATGTCGATTCATCAATTGTAACAAATGTACCTCAATCAGGCAAGATGTTAATAATAGGGAAACCTGAGAGTGTGGGGCAAGACAATGAGTATATAGAAACTCTGTTCTTTTTGCTCAATGTTTTGACAAACCTACAGCTCCTCTAAAAACATAAATCTAGTAGTTAAAAAATCATTTACAACTAAAAATGCAATTAATTTAGCGTATAAAGCATAGCTTAATACTGGGCTTGCTACTAGGATGAAAGCTTCATGAAAGTAGTCACTGTGGTAGGGACTGCACCTAGCATAATGCTAGGAACAAAATAGCTTATCAGGTAGAATTTGTCAAATCAATAGATAAATTGAGGATTGATGGGATGTAAGAGTTAAGGGATAAGCAGGAATCAAGAATTACAGTCACGTTTTTGGCTTTGATGACTAAGTTGGTGACTAAGTTTATATCTGAGGAAAGGGGGAAATGATGAATTCAGTTTCAGAAGAAGTTTTGATGTGCCTGTGAAACATATGATAGGTATTTTGATATATAGGTCTGGTGTTGGAGAAGCAGCCTGGGCTGTGGACATAAATTTAGTTACCATCAACTCCAGGTCTTGGTTTAAGCTAAATAAGGTGATGAAATTAGGCAGGAAATAAGTGTAATATAATAAGGAGAAGAGGGGTGGCTGGCAAGATGGCCGAATAGGAAGAGCTCCAATCTGCAGTTCCCAGAGAGATCAACGCAGAAGGCGAGTGATTTCTGCATTTCCACCTGAAGTACCCAGCTCACAACATTGGAACTGGTTAGACAGTGGGTGCAGCCCACAGAGGGTGAATAGAAACAGGGTCAATTGATGCCTCACCTGGGAAGTGCAAGGGATTGGGGAACTCCCTCCCCTAGCCAAGGGAATTCGTGAGGGCCTGTGCCATGAGGAACAGTGCATTCTGGCCCAAATACTACGCGTTTCCCATGCTCCTCACAATCCACAGATCGCAAGATTCCCTCAGGTGCCTACACCACCAGGAACCTGGGTTTCAACCACAAAACTGGGCAGCCATTTGGGCAGACCCGGAGCTAGTGGCAAAGTTTTTTTCATGCCCCAGTGGCGCCTGGAAAGCCATCAAGACAGAACTGTTCACTTCCTTAGAAAAGGGTCTGAAGCCAGGGAGCCAAGTGGTCTAGCTCAGTGGAACCCACCCCCACGAAGCCCAGACAGCTAAGATACACTGGTTTGAAATTCTTGCTGCCAGCACAGCAGTCTGAAGTCTAAAGTTGACCTGGGATGTTTGAGCTTGGTGGGGGGTGGGGCGTCCACCATTACTGAGGGTTGAGTAGGTGATTTCCACCTCGCAGTGTAATAAAGCTTCCAGGAAATTCAAACTGGGCGGAGCCCACCACAGCTCAGCAAAGCCACTGTAGCCAGACTGCCACTCTATATTCCTCTTCTCTGGGCAGGGCATCTCTGAAAGGAAGGCAGCAGCTCCAGTCAGGGGCTTATATATAAAACTTCCATCTCCCTGGGACAGAGCACCTGTGAAAAGGGGTGGCTGTGGGTGCACCTTCAGCAAACTTAAACGTTTCTGCCTGCCAGCTCTGGAGAGAGCAGTGGATCTCAAAGCACAGTGCTCAAGCTCTGCTGAGGGACAGACTGCCTCCTCAAGTGGGTCTCTGACCCCAATGACACCTGACTGGGAGACACCTCCCAGCAGGAGTCGACAGACACCTCATACAGGAGAGCTCCAGATGGCATTTGGTGGGTGCCCCTCTGGGACAAAGCCTCCAGAGGAAAGGATAGGCAGCAATCTTTGCTGTTCTGTGGCCTCCACTTGTGATACCCAGGCAGACAGTTTCTGCAGTGGACGTCCAGCAAACTCCAGTAGACCTGCAGCAGAGGGGCCTGACTGTTTAGAAGGAAAACGAATAAACGGAAAAGAATAGCATCAACATCAATGAAAAGGATGTCCACACAAAAACCCCATCTGAAGGTCATCAACATCAAAGACCAAAGGTAGATAAATCCATGAAGATAAGGAAAAAACAGCACAAAAAGGCTGAAAATTTCAAAAATCAGAACACCTCTTCTCCTCCAAAGGATCGCAACTACTCAATAGCAAGGGAACAAAACTGGACGGAGAGTAAGTTTGATGAATTGACAGAAGTAGGCTTCAGAAGCTGGGTAATAACAAACTCCTCTGAGCTAAAGAATCATGTTCTAACCCAATGCAAGGAAGCTAAGAACCTTGAAAAAAGTTAAAAGAATTGCTAACTAGAATAATCAGTTTAGAGAAAAACATAAATGACCTGATGGAGCTGAAAAACACAGCACAAGAACTTCGTGAAGCATACAAAAGTATCATTAGCCAAACTGATCAAGCAGAAGAAAAGATATCAGAGACTGAAGATCAACTTAATGAAATAAAGCATGATGATGAGATAAAAAAGAAAAAAACAAAACAAAGAAACAAAAACAACAACAAAAAAATGAACAAAGCCTACAAGAAATATGGGACTATGGGAAAAGACCAAACCTACGTTTGATTGGTACACTGGAAAGTGACAGGGATAATGGAATCAAGTTGGAAAACACTTTTCAGGATATTGTGCAGGAGAACTTCCCCAACTTAGGAAGACAGGCCAACATTTAAATTCAGGAAATACAAAGAACACCACAAAGATACTCCTAGAGAAGAGCAATCCCAAGACACATAATCGTTAGATTCATCAAGGTCAAAATGAAGGAAAAAATGGTAAGAGCAGCCAGAGAGAAAGGTCTGGTTACCCACAAAGGGAAGCCCATCAGACTAACAGCAGATCTCTCTGCAGAAACCCTACAACCCAGAAGAGAGTGGGGGCCAATATTCCACATTCTTAAAGAAAAGAACTTTCAACCCAGAATTTCATATCCTTCCAAACCAAGCTTTGTAAGTGAAAGAGAAATAAAATCCTTTACAGACAAGTAAATTCTAAGAGATTTTGTCACTACCAGGCCTGCCTTATAAGAGCTCCTGAAGGAAGCACTAAATATGGAATGGAAAAACAGGTACCAGCCACTGCAAAGACATATCAAACTGTAAAGACTATTGACACTGTGAAGAAACTGCATCAACTAACCGTCTTAATGACAGGATCAAATTCACACATAACAATATTAGCCTTAAATGTAAATGGGTTAAATGCCCCAGTTAAAAGACACAAATGGACAAATTGAATAAAGATTCAAGACCCATCAGTGTGCTGTATTCAGGAGACCCATCTCATGTGCAAAGACACATATAGGCTCAAAATGAAGAGATGGAGGAATATTTACCAAGCAAATGGAAAGCAAAACAAAGCAGGGGTTGCAATCCTAGTCTCTGATAAAACAGACTTTAAACCAACCAAGATCAAAAATGACAAAGCAAGACATTACATAATGGTAATGGGACCAATGCCACAAGAAGAGCTAACTATCCTAAATATATATGCACCCAATACAGGAGCACGCAGATTCATAAAGCAAGTTCTTGGAAACCTACAAAGAGCCTTAGACTCCCACACAAAAGTCATGAGAGACTTTAACACTGCACTGTCAGTATTAGACAGATAAACGAGACAGAAAATTAACAAGGATATTCAGGACTTGAACTCAGCTCTGGACCAAGCAGACCTCATAGACATCTACAGAACTCTCCACCCCAAATCAACAGAATATACATTCTTCTCAGAACCACATCCCACTTATTCTAAAATTGGTCACATTATTGAAAATAAAACACACCTCAGCAAATGCAGAAGAATGGAAATCATGATGAACAGTCTCTCAGATGACAGTGCAATCAAATTAGAACTCAGGATTAAGAAACTGACTCAAAACTGCACACCTACATGAAACTGAACAACCTTCTCCTGAATGACTACTGGGTAAATAAAGTAATTAAGGCAGAAATCAGTAAGTTATTTGAAAACAATGAGAACAAAGACACAACATACCAGAAATTCTGGGACACAGCTAAAGCAATGTTTAGAGGGAAATTTATAGCACTACATGCCCATAGGAGAAAGCAGGAAAGATCTAAAATTGACACCCTAACATCACAATTAAAAAAAAACTAGAGAAGCAAGAACAAACAAATTCAAAATCTAGCAGAAGACAAGAAATAACTAAAATCAGAGCAGAACTGAAGGAGATAGAAACACGAAAAACCTATCAAAAAATCAATGACTTTAGGAGCTGGTTTTATGAAAAGTTTAATAAGATAGCCAGACTAATAAAGAAGAAAACAGAGAGGAATCAAATAGACACAATAATAAGTGATAAAGGGGATATCACCACTGATCCCACAGAAACACAAAACTACCATTAGAGAATACTATAAATACCTCTATTCAAATATACTAGAAAATCTAGAAGAAATGGATTAATTCCTGGACACACACACCCTTTCAAGACTAAACCAGGAAGAAGTCCAATCCCTGAATAGACCAATAGCAAGTACTGAAATTGAGGCAGTAATTAATAGCATACCAACCAAAAAACGCCCAGGACCAGATGGATTCACAGCCAAAGTCTACCGGAAGTAGAAACAGGAGCTGGTACCATTCCTTCCAAAACTATTCCAAACAATAGAAAAAGAGGGACTCCTCCCTAACTCATTTCATGAGGCCAGCATCATCCTGATACCAGAGCCCAGCAGAGACACAACAAAAAAAGAAAATTTCAGGCCAGTATCCCTGATGAACATCAATGTGAAAATCCTCAATGAAATACAGGCAAACTGAATGCAGCAGCACATCAAAAAGCTTATCCACCATGATCAAGTCGGCTTCATCCCTGAGATGCAAGGCTAATTTAACATATGCAATTCAATAAATGTAATCCATCACATAAACAGAACCAATGACAAAAACCATATGATTATTTCAATAGATGCAGAAAAGGCCTTTGAGAAAATTCAACATTCCTTCATGCTAAAAACTCTCAACAAACTAGGTACTGATGGAATGTATTTCAAAATAATAAGAGCTATTTCTGACAAACCCACAGCCAATATCATACTGAATGGGCAAAAGCTGGAAGCATTCTCTTTGAAAATCGGCAGAAGACAAGAATGCCCTCTCTCACCACTCCTATTCAACATAGTATTGGAAGTTCTGGCTGGGGAAATCAAGCAAGAGAATGAAATAAAGGGCATTCAAATAGAAAAAGAGGAAGTCGAATTGTCCCTGTTTGCAGATGACATGATTGTCTATTTAGAAAACCCAATCGTCTCAGCCCCAAATCTCCTTAAGCTGATAAGCAACTTCAGCAAAGTCTCAGGATACAAAATCAATGTGCAAAAATCACAAGCATTCCTATAAACCAATACTAGATAAACAGAGAGCCAAATCAGGAATGAAATTCCATTCACAATTGCTACAAAGATAATAAAATGCCTAGGAATACAACTTACAAGGGATGTGATGAACCTCTTCTAGAACAAACCACTGCTCAAGGAAATAAGAGAGGACACAAACAAATGCTAAAACATTCTAAGCTCATGGGTAGGGAGAATTAATACCATGAATATGGCCATACTTCCTAAAGTAATTTATAGTTTAAGTGCTATCCCCATCAAGATAACATTGAATTTCTTCATAGAATTAGAAAAAACTACTTTAAATTTCACATGGAACCAAGAAACAGCCCATATAGCCAAGACAATCCTTAGCAAAAGAACAAAGCTGGAGGCATTATGCTACCTGACTTCAAACTATGCTACAAGGCTACAGTAACCAAAACAGCATGGTACTGTTACCAAAACAGACATATAGGCCAATGGAACAGAACAGAGCCCTCAGAAATAACACCACACATCTACAACCATCTGATCTTTGACAAACCTGACAAGAACAAGCAATGGAGAATGGATTCCCTATTTAATAAATAGTGTTGGGAAAACAGTCTAGTCATATGCAGAAAACTGAAACTGGACCCCTTCCTTACACCTTATACAAAAATTAACTCAAGATTGATTAAAGACTTAAATGTGAGACCTGATATTATAAAAAACCCTAGAAGAAAACCTAGGCAATACCATTGAGGACATAGGCATGGGCAAAGTCTTCATGACTAAAATACCCAAAGCAATGGCAACAAAAGACAAAATTGACAAATCAGATCTAATTCAACTAAAGAGCTTCTGCACAGCAAAAGAAGCTGTCATCAGAGTGAACAGGCAACCTACAGAACGGGAGAAAATTTTGGCAATCTCTCCATCTGACAATGGGCTAATAGCCAGAATCTTCAAAGAAAAAAAAATTTACAGGAAACAACCCCATCAAAAAGTGGGTCAAGGATATGAACAGACACTTCTCAAAAGAAGACATTTATGCAGCCAATAAACATATGAAAAAAAGCTCATCATCACTGGTCATTAGAGAAATGCAAATCAAAACTACAATGAGGTACCATCTCACACCAGTTATAATGGTAATCATTAAAAAGTCAGGAAACAACAGATGCTGGAGAGGATGTGGAGAAATAGGAACGCTTTCACACTTTTGGTAGGAGTGTAAATTACTTCAACCAATGTGAAAGACTGTGTGGCGATTCCTAAAGGATCTAGAACCAGAAATAACATTTGACCCAGGAATCCCATTACTGGTATATACCCAAAGGATTATAAATCATTCTACTATAAAGACACATGCACATGTATGTTTATTGCAGCACTATTCACAATAGCAAAGACTCGGAACCAACCCAAATGCCCACCAATGATAGACTGGATAAAGAAAATGTGGTACGTGGAATACCATGCAGCCATACAAAGGGATGAGTTCATGTCCTTTGCAGTGACATGGATGAAACTGGAAACCATCATTCTCAGCAAACTAACACAGGAATGGAAAACCAAACACCACATGTTCTCCCTCATAAGTGGGAGTTGAACAGTGAGAATACATGGAAACAGGGAGGGGAAACATCACATACTGGAGCCTGTCGGTTGTGGGGGGCAAGGGGAGGGAGAGCATTAGGACAAATACCTAATGCATGAGGGTCTTAAAACCTACATGACGGGTTGATGGGTGCAGCAAACCACCATGGCACATGTATACCTATGTAACAAACCTGAACATTCTGTACATGTATCCCAGAACTTAAAGTAAAATAAAAAAAGGAAAACATGCTCAACATCACTAATCGTCAGAGAAAAGCAAATGAAAACAACAATGAGGTACCATCTTATGCCAGTCAGAATGGCTATTAAAAAGTCAAAAAAAACGACAGATGTTGGCAAGGATGCAGAGAAAAAGGAATGCTTATACACTGTTAGAAATGTAAATTCACAAAACCTGTACAAAAAACATTATGGAAATTTCTCAAAGCCCTAAATATACAACTACCTATTACTCAGCAATCCCATTACTTGGTATCTTCCAAAAAGAAAATACATCATTACATTAAAAAGATACCTGCACTTGCATGTCTATTGCAGCACTATTAAATAGTAAAGACATGGAATCAACCTAAGTGTCCATCAACAGAAGATTGAATAAAGAATGTATGGTATTTATATGCCATGGAATACTACTCGGCCATGAAAAAGAATAAAATCATGTCTTTTGCAACAACATGGATGAGACTGGAGGCCATTATCTTAAATAAAATAACTCTGAAAGAGAAAGTCAAATACCACATGTTCTCACTTATAAGTGGGAGCTAAATAGTGTGTACACATGGGCACAGAGAGTGGAATAATAGACAGTGGAGACTCCAAAAAGTGGGAGGGTGGGAGACAAGTGAGAGATGAGAAATTATCTGTTGGGTACAGTGTGAGCCATGCAGCCATTCAGGTGATGGACACACTAAAAGCCCATACGCTACCATTTCTCAATATATCCATGTAACAAAATGCACTTGTACCCCCTAAATCTACAAAAAAGCTTTTAAAAAGAAAACGGTAAAAAATAATTAAAAAAAAAAACAACAATGTACATACATTAAAAAGAAAAAACTTTGTGGGATTTCTATATTGGGGATGGCAAAGACAATAAAGAAAGGGGCTATGATGTTTCACAAAAAGAAACAGAGAATCAGAAATAAGCAGTGTCATGGCAGCCAAGAAAGGGATCTAGTAAAGTACCATAGTAATTTAAACTAGTGACAGTCTACCTGGGTGGAGTCTTAGCTCTGCTATTTTTACTGGTTATTTGACATTAAACAAGTTACTTAATCTTAAATCTGCCTCTCTTATATGTAAAGAGAGGACCCTAATAGTACCTAACCCAAAGGCTATTGTGAAGATTAAATGCATTAATACATACAAAGCACTTAGGACAATATTTTGCACACAAGAAGCACCTAATAATTATTTACTAGTATTGTTCCTGGAATGAGGGGAAGGATTCTTTGAAAAAGTTTGGCAGTTACTGTAAAGAGAAGGAGACAATCAGGACTAAGGCATACCTACCTTTTCTGTGTGCATTTACTGAAATCCATCCCCTTGTCCTCCCCATTGCCCCAGCTAGCCTCACTCAGGTCCTTATTATCTCTATCCTGGGCTTGTTGGACATGGAGTGAAGCCAGTAAGACATGGGTTGAGGAATAGGAAGTAATTGTGTTTACCTGGAGCATTAGGCTAATTAGGGGTCAGGTTGAAGAGGAGTCTTGATTGCCTGGTGGGTCAGTTAAGACTTGATCCCGTAAGCGATAGAGAGTTCTGCAGAATTTTGGAACAAAAAATAGTATTACAGAATTGTGTTTTAAGGAAAATTATCTTAGTGAAAGAAAGACTAGGCATGGGAAACTTATTAAGGGGCTTCCCAATAATTCACGTAGAGATGATTAGTGCCTGACTAAATACTGAAGAAGGAAGAAAATGAAGCAAGAGATGTTGGGGAAATTGATGAGGTTTTGCAAAATGGTTTTTTTTGTTTTTGTTTTTGAGACGAAGTTTCACTCTTGTTGCCCAGGCTGGAGCGAAATGGTACAATCTCAGCTCACTGCAACATCTGCCTCCCGGGTTCAAGTGATTCTCCTGCCTTAGCCTTCCAAGAACAGGCACCCGCCACCATGCCCGGCTGATTTTTTGTATATTTAGTAGAGACAGGGTTTCACCATGTTGACCAGGCTGGTCTTGAACTTTTTTTTTTTTTTTTTGAGACGCAGTCTCGCTCTGTCGCCCAGGCTGGAGTGCAGTGGCGCAATCTCGGCTCACTGCAAGCTCTGCCTCCTGGGTTCACACCATTCTCCCGCCTCAGCCTCCCGAGTAGCTGGGACTACAGGCGCCTGCCACCACGCCCGGCTAATTTTTTCTATTTTTAGTAGAGACCGGGTTTCTCCATTCACAGGATGGTCTCAATCTCCTGCCCTTGTGATCCGCCTGCCTTGGCCTCCCAAAGTGCTGGGATTACAGGCACGAGGCAAATTCATTTTTTATTCAATATCATTGGACACGTATTATATGCCAGGCATATTGAAAGGCACTGGGAATGCAGCACTCATTTAAGAAATATTTGTTGTGTATTTATTTGGGTATGAATAAATAAAGTTGGGGTGGACTCTATTTAAGTACAGTATTAAGAACAGAGAACACTTTTAGAATCCTAGAAGATCAAAACAGAAAAGGCTCAAGGAGATCCTCCAATATTAACCAATCTCCTTCCAATTTCATAAACTGAGACCACAGAGAGGTCAAGTGACTTGTCACAGAGCTAATACAATGGCAAAGCTTTAAATCTGAAACAGGTCTGATCTGATTCCCAGTCCAGTGCTCTGATTACTGCTTCCAGATCTGAAGCTGGAAGGTGTTCATCAGGAAGACTGCAGGGATGGAGATGGCAAGTATGAACAGCAAGAAACTGAGGGATCGGAAGAGGATGTCTTAAACTGGGGTTGTGTTTTTCTACATTCAGAACCCCAGAGTTTTGCAAACATTACAGCTAAAAATAAAAAAAAAAAAAAGAAAGAAAAGGACAACATGAAAAAGACAACATTAGAAGGCCAAGGAATGGTGAATTGTAAGATGTGCATGCTAAAGCAGTGTATCCAGTCTTCAAAGGAAGTAGGTCAGGTTAGAAAGTTGAGATTTCTCCAGTGATACTTTGCCTAATGACAGAGATACATTCTGAGAAGTGCACTGTTAGGTAATTTTGTCACTGTACTAACATCACAGCATGTACTATGATACAAACTTAGATGTCATAACCTAGGCTACATGGTATAGCCTATTGCTCCCAGGCTACAAACCTGTAAAGCATGTCATTGTACTGAATACTCTAGGCAACTGCAACACAATGGTAAGTATTTGTGTATCTAAACGTAGAAAAGGTACAGTAAAAATATGGTATGAATGATAAAAAATGATACACTTCCATAGGGCATTTACTGAGTGGTGCTTACAGGACTAGACACAATTCTAGGCGAGTCAGTGAGTGGTGAGTGAAATGTGAAAGCCTAGGACATTACACTACTGTAGACTTCATAAACACCGTAAACTTGAGCTAGACTACATTTTTTTAAAAAAATTATTTCTTCAATAATAAATTTACCTTAGCTTACTATAACTTTTTTTACTTTTTAAAAAACTTTTTGACTCATTTGTAATTAACACTTAGCTTAAAAAAGAAGCATATTGTATAGCTGTACACAATTTTTTCTTTATATCCTTATTTTTATAAGCTTTTTTCTATTTCTTAAATTATCTTTTTCTTTCTTTCATTTTTCTTCCTTTTTTTTTTTCACTTTTTAACTTTTTTATTAAAAACCAAGACAGAAATATACACATTAACCTAGGCCTACACTGGATCAGGATCATCAAGATATCATTAGGCAGCCAGACGCGGTGGCTCATGCCTGTAATCCCAGCACTTTGGGAGGCCGAGGCAGGCGAATCACCTGAGGTCAGGAGTTCAAGACCAGCCTGGCCAACATGGTGAAAAACCATCTCTACTAAAGATACACACAAAAAAATTAGCCAGGCGTGGTAGTGGGCGCCTGTAATCCCAGCTACACGTGAGGCTGAGGCAGGAGAATTGCTTGAACCTGGGAGGCAGAGGTTGCAGTGAGCCAAGATCGTGCCATTGCACTCCAATCTGGGGGACAAGAACAAAACTGTTTCTCAAAAACAAACAAACAAAAAAAGATATAATTAGATTATAGAAATTTTTCAGCTCCAGTTCCATGGTAATCTTATGGGACCATCATCACATATGTGGTCCATCATTGACATCATTGATCCAAACGTCCTTATGCGGTTCATGATTATTTCCCTAGGATTACAGTCAGGGAGGAAAAAGATGTACTCCAGCGACCTCTGCTGAATTCCAAAGGCTGCGGTCATAGTTCCTGGTGACGCAGACAGTCTGATAAAAAACTAAAATGGCGGTGTCGCCCGTACACGTCGTGCAGCAGAGCATGAGGGAAAGGACTCTGCTGGAAAGACTGGCGGCACAGACTTAAGGCCGGACTCCACTCCCCAGCCTCTATAGTTGGGGCTTCATACCCCTGAGCTATGATGGCACCTTATTGTGAAAACGCTCTGAAAGTGCGAAGAGGTCTCTAAGCCACAGGTGTGGCGATGTTGTTGTCTTTACCAGGGACATTCCAGTAGGCGGCGATAGAGGGCAGTATGAGTGCCGCAGCCACTCCCTACTTTTTCTAGAACTGGGCTGTTAAATGATAGGGTTTGATAGGGTTTGATAGGGTTTGAGGCCGAGTCAGAGTTTAAGAATGGTGGAATTTAAACTTTAAAGCTAGGAGTTTTCATCTGAGATTCCTACCGGAAATACACAAGGGTTTGTAGCACTGGTGAAGGTCAGGAAGTGAATTCCTTGAAATAGTGTATAAAAATAAAAACGTAAATTTCTGTGCACTTGTAGGGAGAGAAGGTCCATAGCTTTCATCAAAGAATTTGGTGAATCCTTGCCTTAGGGGTTGGGGCTCTGGGCCAGGGACAACATAGTATAACAATAATGCAGAACTGTAGAGCCAGACTTTCTGGTTTCACATCTTTACCTCTCTAAATCCTTCCTATGTCATCTTAGGCAATGCACTTAACCTGTTTCAGACTCAGTTTCTTTATCTATAAAATGAAAATAACAGCTGTGCTGACTTTTTAATAGCCATTCTGACTGGCATAAGATAGTACCTCGTTGTTTTCATTTGCTCTTCTCTGATGATTAGTGATGTTGAGCATGTTTTCCTTTTGTAATTTTACTTTAAGTTCTGGGATACATGTGCAGAATGTGCAGGTTTGTTACATAGGTGTACATGTGCCATGGTGGTTTGCTGCACCCATCAACCCATCATCTAGGTTTTAAGCCCCTCATGCATTAGGTATTTGTCCTAATGCTCTCCCTCCTCTTGCCCCACATCCCCCGACAGGCTCCAGTGTGTGATGTTTCCCTCCCTGTTTTCATGTGTTCTCATTGTTCAATTCCCACCTATGAGAGAGAACATGTGGTGTTTGGTTTTCCGTTCCTGTGTTAGTTTGCTGAGAATGATGGTTTCCAGTTTCATCCATGTCCCTGCAAAGGATATGGACTCATCCTTTTTTATGGCTCCATAGTATTGCATGGTGTGTATGTGCCACATTTTCTTTATCCAGTCTATCATTGATGGACATTTGGGTTGGTTCCAAGTCTTTGCTATTGTAAATAGTGTTGCAATAAACATACATGTGCATGTGTCTTTATAGTAGAATGGTTTATAATCCTTTGGGTATATACCCAGTAATGGAATTGCTGGGTCAAATGTTATTTCTGATTCTAGATCCTTGAGGAATCACCACACTGTCTTCCACAATGGTTGAATTAATTTACACCCCCGATAACAGTGTAAAAGCGTTCATACCATTCAAGACATAGGCATGGGCAAAGACTTCATGACTAAAACACCAAAAGTAATAGCAACAAAAGCCAAAATTGACAAATGGGATCTAATTAAACTAAAGAGCTTCTGCACAGCAAAATAAACTATCATCAGAGTGAACAGGTAACCTACAGAATGGGATAAAATTTTTCCTATGTTTATGTTGGCCACTTACGTGCTTTCTTTTGAAAAATGTCTGCTCATGTCTTTTGTCCACTTTTTAATTGGTTATTTGTGTTTGTTTCCTGTTGAGTTGTTTGAGCTCCTTGTAGATTCTGGATATTAGTCTTTTGTTGGATGCCTAATTTGCAAATATGTTATTCTATTCTGTATGTTGTCTGTTTACTTCATTGATTAAGAAATTCCACAAAGTTCTGTTCTTCGTCTCTCTTTATGTACTTGAATAAACATCTATTAGCAGGGTGTGTGTCAGAGACAGCCCTTAGCACACTTATAAGGTTTATCTCATTGACTCTTTTCAGCATCTCTCTGAAGTATGTACTATTATTATCTCTATTTTACAGATGAGAAAACCAACGGACAGAGAAATGAGGTAACTTGACTAACATCACACAGCTGGCAAAGAGCAGATCTTCAATAGGAACTCAGGCAGTCTAATTCCAGAGGCCATACTCTTTTAGCCCGTACATTTGTGTTGTTTTGTTTTGTGACTAAAAGCCAGACTCTAGATCTAGTTTTTCTGCTGAGTTCAAATTCCAGCTTTACCACTTTCTAGTTGTGTGACTTTGGGTAGTGACTTCACCTCTCTAAGCCTCAGTTTCCTCATTTGTGAAATGGAAGAACAATAGTAAGGCTGATGTGAAGATTAAATGTTATTTATGTAAAATACTTACAATAATGTTTGAAACCAGGTAAGTAGTATGTAAATGTTATCTATTTTTATTGTCTCAATAAAATTAATTCTGTTCAGTTTCCCAGGCAAGATTGGTGGGAAATCAAAAGTCAGTCTTTTTTTTTTTTTTTTTTCCTTGCAGCTTTCTAACATTACACAGAACTGCCAGGCTTAAACCAGGTTTAAGTAGTCCAGAAAAAAAAATGGGTTATGTAGTCTTCAGCAATCACTCATTGCTGCCTTCTGGTGCTCACTGGTCATGTCCCAAGTGGTCTATTTCAAGGCTTTGTAATCCTTCAGTGCCAAGTCTCTAACAGGAGCTCACACTCTGATTTATTATGTTATACTGCCCCCTTCTGTGGATTATAGGTAATCAGTAACTATGGGGCTTACAGGCTGAGTTTCTCACTTGCTTAATAAATGGTAGTGATTTTGTTTTATTAACTTTAACGCTCACTGCTATTAGCGTGACTCCCAACCCTTAATGCTACCGTGAGGAAACTACAATAGAGGGAATAAGGACATCTATCAAGGGCACATAAATAGTACGTGATGGAAGTCTGGATTTGAATTCAAGCTTTGATAATTCTCACATTCCCAACTTTTAATTTTTATTGTATGTCTCTTTTTTAAATATTTCTGAATATGATCACATGTAAGGACTGTCTATTTCCTTTTTTTATTTCCTACTTTAAAATCTTTTTCTCCTTTAGGAAGTCTTCCTGTATTCTGGCATATTATATTGTACTTCTATGTTGACTATTTTTAAGTTGTTTATGGAGGCATGTATTATCCTTTATTTTTAGGTAGCTGAATAAAAAGAATGAGTTTTCCAATTCCTTGTTGAATTGGTTTCTAGAAAAAATACCATTAGTGAGAATATACTAAAATTCAAGAAACTCAGTTAAAAGGAGAGTGGAGAAGACCACTGAAATAAGTAACTCATGGACCCTGGTAAAGTATCCTTGATAATAATAGGTGTTTAAAAAAGTCAACATCTCAAGAGCATGATTTATCTCTTATAAAAGATTACATCCCTCACAATCTAGCTCAATGCCTTATTTATAGTAAGAACTCAGGAAATATTTTTTGAATTGCCATTTAGAGCTTGCTGATAGGCTTCAGTCAATTTCAATCAAGTAATAATATATTTCCTCTGGATAGCCAGGAATGAAAATGTTCTAGTAAGAAAGATTTGCAGGTCATGAAATATTTAACCATTTACATGCAGACTTGTATCTTCATATTTTTAATAATAAGAATCATTGCAAAGTTAATAAGACAGTTCCGGGTTTTAATGTAGTAATAATAAATATGTAATGTTATTTGATTTTTCTTATTAAAGTGAGAGTCATCTATAAGAATAATCACGAGGCGTTGATATAGGTGGAGTCAAAGATGTACAGATAGTTTTGTGTGTCATAGCACTGATCAAATAATGAGCCTGAAGCTCATTATTATCATATATCATAACTTATTTTATTTATTAATGGTTTTGGCTCTCCTCTAAAAATTGAGAGAGATGTGGTTAAGTATAATATGGAGGACAGTAGCATAATTGTTTTCTATTTTTGGAAACTTAATAGGTAAATCAAAAGCCAAGCAACTGTTTACAAAGTAATAATTTTATCTTTTAGAAAATCCTTATCAATATCAGATGCAAAGCAGTGTAATGAAAAGACCACTAAACTGGGAGTCAAAAGCATTTTATTCTGGTCCCAGCTCAACTTCTTGTTTGTGTGATCCCCTACTAGTTCCATGCTCTCCTCTCTGATCTTCAGTTTTCTCGTTTGTAAAATGATTACAATGCCCATAAGGTTTTAGTGAGATTCAGTGAAAGTGCTTCATCAAAGTGTTGTACAAATTAGAAATAGTGTTATAGTAAGGCATCAGTAGTGTTTTATTTTTCTTGTCAAGAGTCTTCTAATGCTATCAGTTATTTTAACATCTGTAACATAAGACACCACATCAGTATCATTGTAAGCTTTAATCTACACTTGAATCACACCAGTATTAAGTCAATTAATGGTATACAAAGGAACAGTATCCATCGTCACTTCAAGAAATTGTGCTGGTACATATTGGAGAGTGCTTGCTCTTAGCCTCCAAATTTATTTTTGTAAAAAAAAAATAGACATGCCTGTAAACACAACACTAAGTTAAAAATTTCTATACACCCTATGTTTTTATGAAAGTCTACAGCCCTTTGCCTGTTTACTTCACTACAATGTAACAGCCTTTTTTCATTTCATAAATATCCTCTCATCTAATTCCACCCTAAATAACAGTGAGTTAGAACTACAATAATTCAAAACAGATTGCAAAGATAAATGCTTGAGAGGATGGAAACCCCATTCTCCATGATGTGCTTAGTTCACACTGTATGCCTATATCAAAATGTCACATTGCCCCATAAATACAAACACCTATTATGTACCCACAAAAATGTAAACAAATAATTAAAAAAACAGATTGCAAAACTAACAGGTGTACACAAGGAATACTAACATTAATATGTAACCATCGTACCTTCTGATATCCACAGTATCCTTCCTATACTAACAATTTTGTAAAACTGTCTCTATAATACAAATAATTATAGAAATACAAGTTAATTGTATTTTAACACTGCAATCATGTAGAAAAAAATAAGTCTTTTGGATATTTTGTAGTTTTTTTTCCTCCAGATGGAGATAGTCTGGTAAGACTCCTTGCTTCATTTTAGTAATCAAGGAAGGAAGTGTAAGAACTAAGACTTAAAGGATTAATTAAACATACATAATTGGAACAAAAGACACTTCAGGCTGAGAGAGCAGTATATGCAAATGGCAATTTGGAGGGAGAAGTAGGAGGGCAGGAAGGGGATTACCAACTCTAAAGTTTTAGGGGAACTGTGGGATATGAAGTTGAAGAGGTGGAATGGGACAAGGCCATGAGGACCTCATATGCTATCCAAGGAGTTTGAATTTTATCTTTAAGGTAATGCAGAATCACGAATGGATTTTGAGTTATTAGTGTGTAAAAAAGGTCACTCTGGCTTCTCTGTAGAGATTGGTTAAGGAAAATTGAGAGCAGAGACAGGAAAACAAGATAGAAGGCTGGTGCAGTAACCCAGGCAAGAGATGTCACGTACCTCTACTAACAAAGTGGCAGTAGGGATGATAGGACTGACCAGACTTGGCAACATTTCAGATGTGGGGGCAGGTCCCAGGTTTGTGACTTCAATGCCATGCCTTTTATCCAGTACTCACCACCTTTATGCAAATGATCTCCAACTATGTTTCCTGTAGCTTGGTAAAATAATAGAACAGTCAACTTCAGTCAGCAGATGGCACATTAATCACTTGATTATTTCAGGTGGTTTCTCCATTGAACAACCTCTATCTCAGTGGATTGGCATTTTTTACTTAGCATAATTCCCTGTAGATTCATCAAAATTATCTTAGGTAACTATAGTTCATTCCCTCTTATTGCTGAATAGTACTCCACAATATGTGTGCAGCATGGTTTGTTTAACCAGTTTGGGGTTATTACAAATGTAGCTAATATGAACTTTTATATACAGTTTTCTATGTAGATATAAAGTTTCATTTCTCTGGGGTAAATATTCAGGAGTCCAAATGCTATGTCATATGGTAAATATATGCATAGATTTTCTTTAAGTTTGTTTAACTGTCAGTCAGAGTTGGTTTATTTTTTCATATTCTCACAAGCCATATGGGAAAGATTCAATTTGTATCTTCACCAGCATCTGGTATTGTCATTATGTTTTTATTTTACCTTTACTGTTAGGTATGTAGTGATATCACAGTAGAATTTTAATTTGCAGTTACCTATTGTCCAATTATGCTAAACATATTTTTATGTGTGCATTTTAAAATATTTATTTATTTACTTATTTATTTATTTTATAGAGACAGGGTCTAGCTGTGTCACCCAGGTTGGAGTGCACTGACATGATCATAGCTCACTGCAGCCTCAAATACCTGGGCACAAGCAATCCTTCCACTTCAGCCTCCTAAGAACTAGTTCTACAGATGCACGCCATCACACCTGGTTAATTTTTAAAAAAATATGTAGAGATAGGGGCTCCCTTTTTTGCCCAGGCTGGTCTTGAACTCCCATCCTCAAGTGATCATCCAACCTCAGCCTCCCAAAGTGCTGGAATTACAGGCATGAGCCACTGCATCTGGCCCATATATTCACTTTTTATCTGTTTATCCTCTTCAATAAAATGTCTCATCATGACTGTTACTCATTTTCTTTAAAATAATATTTTATATATTTTAAATGACATAAATTGTACATATTAATGGGGTACATAGTGCCTTTCGGTAGATACAATGTATAGTGATCAAATCAGGATAATTAGCATACCCATCACCTCAAGCATTTATCATTCATTTTGGTTGAGAACATTCAAAATTCTCTCTTCTAGCCATTTAAAAATATGTAATAAATTATTCTTGGCTACAGACACCCTCCATTGCTATAGAACACTAGGATTTATTTCTACTTCTAGGTTAAATTTTGTATCCTTTAATCAATTGCTTCCTATCCCCTCTTCTCACTACACTTTCAGCTTCCAGTAACCATTATTCTACTCTTTACTTCTATGAGATCAACTTTTTTCGGTTCTGCATATGAGAGAAAACATGTGTTATTTGTATTTCCCTCCCTGGCTTATTTCACTTAACATAATGTCCTCCAGGCTCATCCATGTGGTCACCAATGACAGGATTTCATTCTTTTCAATGGCTGAATAGTATTCCATTTTGTATATATACCACATTTTTTTCTCTATGCATGTTGATGGATACTTAGATTGATTCCATACCTTGGCTACTATGAACAGTACTGCAGTAAACATGGTGGCATAATATCTCCTTCATATACTTATTTCCTTTACTTTGGGTATATACCCAGTAATGACTGGATCATATTTTATTTCTATTTTTAGTTTTTTTGAGGAATGGCCATACTGTTACCTATAATCCCTGTACTAGTTTACATTCCCATGAACAGTATGTAAAAGTTCCCTTTTCCTCGTATACTCACCAGGAATTGTTAGTTTTGGAATTTTTGACAACAGGCATTCTGACTGGAAAAATAAGGTATCTCATTTTGGTTTTGACATACATATCCCTGATGATTAATGAATGTTGAAGAGTTTTTTTTTTCATATATTTGTTGCCCATTTGGTTGTCTTCTTTAGAGAAATGTCCTTTCAGATCACTTGCCCATTTTAAATTGAATTATTATTATTATTTGCTTCAGAATTGTTTGAGTTCCTTCTATATTCTGGATATGAATACCTTGTTGAATGAACAGTTTGCAAACATTTTCTTTCATTCTTCTCCACTGTAATTATTGTTTTCTTTGTAGTGAAGAAAACTTATAGTTTGATAGAATTCTATTTGTCTATTTTTGTTTTTGTTGCCTGTGTTTGAGGCCATATTTATAAAATATTCAGGCACTGTGGCTCATACCTGTAATCTCAGCACTATGGGAGGCTGAGGCAGGTGGATCACTTGAGGTCAGGGGATCGAGACCAGCCTGGCCAATACAGTGACATCCTGTCTTTACTGAAAAATAAAAAATAAAAACAATTAGCCAGGTGTGATGGTTCATGCCTGTAAACCCAGCTACTAGGGAGGATGAGGTAGGAGAATCTCTTGAATCAGGGAGATTGCAGTGAGCTGAGATTGTGCCTCTGCACTCCAGCCTGGGTGACAGAGTGAGACTCCATCTCAAAAAAAAAAAAAAAAGAATCCTCAGACAAATGACCTGAAGATTTTTGAGTTGATTTTTTATAAGGTAAAAGATAAGTCTGCACTGTTGATGGGACTGTAAACTAGTTCAACCCTTGTGGAAGTCAGTGTGGCGATTCCTCAGGGATCTAGAACTAGAAATTCCATTCGACCCAGCCATCCCATTACTGGGTATATACCCAAAGGACTATAAATCATGCTACTATAAAGACAAATGCACACATATGTTTATTGTGGCACTATTCACAATAGCAAAGACTTGGAACCAACCCAAATGTCCAATAATGATAGACTGGATTAAGAAAATGTGGCACATATA